>NC_083709.1:70697857-71381071 GCF_033118175.1 Dama dama | reverse complement strand
ATTACTCTCATTTAAATTTAAGAATTTAACTGCAGAGAAGAAACTATGTACTTTGTTACTATCTTTTTAAAATAGCTAATAGATTTATGAAATGATGAGCGGTGGCTACTGAGAAGTGCAGCGTTCAATTCATCTAACAAGTGTTATTCAGTAATTCCTGCATTCTAGGTCCTCCCTCTATAGAATCATACAAAGATGAGGGCCCTTAATAATTCTTATAGTGCTTGACAATTTTAATGGCAGTTAATATTCATGGCTACTTCCCTGCTGGCTCAGTGGTAAAGAATCCACCTGCCAATGCAGGAAATGTGGGTTCGATCTCTGGCTCAGGAAAATCCCCTGGAGAAGGAAATGGCAACCCACTCCAATATTCTTACCTGGGAAATCCCACGGATAGAGGTGCCTGGCAGGCTACAGTCCATGGGGTTGAAGAGAGACAGGCATGACTTAGCGACTAAATAACAACAATATTCATAGCACTTAAAATTGCATCTTTCCTCAAAACTCAGATGCTTACAAACTTATAGGAAGATCATAGACACTTTTGCTTGGATGGAAATAACACAGTTTCAGAAAAAACAATTTCTGGAGGCTGTGAGTTGGCTAAAAATGTATAAAATGTTGATATTCAATACTGTAGAGCAAGAAAAAATGTAAGGTTCATCTATTCCAGCTCCTCATTTTACAGATGAGATTCAGGCTCAAGGCCACATAAATACTGGTAGCAAACACACAGGTAGGATCCAGGGTTAAATCACCACACTCTACTGCAACGCACACTGCTTCCTAGTCTTAAAACTAGTTGCTGAGCCACTGTGGTATTATAGCTTAGCTCCCAGGAGCTACTGTAGGTGCTTATTAAGTGATTTGAATAAAGAAGTAAATTTTTTTAATGTTGGTGATTTTGGGGGTTTCTTTTAACAATCTGCAAACATTTCTTTTGTCGAGTATGTTTTCTAAGTGATGAATGCTTACAAGGGTTTTATGGGGTTTTGATGGTGGTGGTAGTGTTTTTTAAAAAGGGAATTACAACCTCTTGCAAGTTAATAGAGTCTAAAGGCGATCAAGGGACTTGAAACTGAGCTTAGATTTTGCATCATTATTAAAAAACTATTTCTGTAATTGGCAAATAATCTAAAGGAAGTGTTTCTTTGAAAAAACGTCTATAATGTTCCAGTATTCTTTCTTACTTTCATTAGCACAGTTACTTAACTACTAGTTTCTGTACACAGTTAAATTTGGAATCTAAGAGTTGTGTTCAAGATCTTAGACAGGGCTTCCCCAACGGCTCAGTGGTAAAGAGTCCATTTGCCAATGCATGAGACATGGATTCGGTCCCTGATCTGCGAAGATCCCACATGCCACGGAGCAACTAAGCCCATGCATCACCGCTATTGTGCATGTGCTCCAGAGCCCATTAGCTGCAACTACTGGGCCCACACGCCACAACTGCTGAAGCCCGCACGCCCCAGGGCCTGTGCCCTGCAGCAAGACGGGCCCCGGCGATGAGACGCTCACACACCGCAGCAAGAGGAGCCCCCACTTGCTCCAACCAGAGGAAAGCCCACACGGCGATGGAGGCCCAGCACAGCCGAAAATAAACAAACACGTAAAATTATGAGAACACAAAAGTATATTAAAAAAGGGGGGGGGGGCAATCATTTAATCTCTTGGAACCTCGGTTTCTTCATCTCTAAATAGGGATAACATGTCTTTACATAGGCCTGTGTTGAACTATGGACTGAATTCTGATTTCCATAGGTTGACTGTAATGGGCCAACTGAATTTCTTATCTATTCATAATAAGAATGAACCCCACCTCAAAATACTTAGTATTTTTCTAAGATCTTGGGAGATAATAGAAGATAAAGGTTTACCAAAACTGCAGGTGGTAAGCAGAATAGATTTTCAGGAGTGCCAGGAAGGAGAGCTACAGCTATACTTGCTGTGGGACCAGAGGGAAAGCGAAGTGGGAGATGAGGTGTTCCAGCAGGCTGAGTGCTCAGACTCCTCAGCGGTGCCTTAGGGACGTGAGGAGGATGGAATTGTGCATGCTGACGGCAACATTCTAATGTAAAAGGAGGTAACCGTCATGCTTTACTCACAGCAAAGTTACTCTGAGCTGCATAGTGCAAGGGTGTTGCTCCTTGGCTGTCGGATGGAATGGTTCCAGACTTATTTCTTTCCAAGAGGAGATGGACAATCTGTGCATGGCCTGAAAGCAGACACAAGGTAGTTATCACACAAGAGGACTGATTCATTTACGGTCTGTTTAAAGGAAAGGGGTAAGAAAAATCACTCGTGCATAAACCAGCACTCACAAGGGTTTCAGAAGAGTGGTCCCTAGTGCAGCCTCTTCTAACTTCTTACCAAAATACTATGATTAGGCAGCACAAAGGCAAAAACGTAAATACTAAAAACTCAATGCTTTGATCAACAAGGAAATGACTAATTATAATTGCCAGATTGAGAAAAAACTGTGTTTGGTACCAGCTCACTGCGTCCCCTGGTTCACCTTGTAAAACTGCCCGTCAAGAGGGAGGGAAGGTGTCAGAAGTCAGGCCCTCTCTGTCCCGTCTCCAGTTCTCCTGCACAACAGATCAGAACTGTGTGGCTGTTCTCTTCTCCTTTCAGGTGGACCAGCTGTGACACAGTCTCCTGTGACCTCTGACGCCTTCCATCACTTCGTACCTCCTTCCCCCAGTGTTTGAACATCTAGGCAGGAATTTCAAACCCCAGAAGTGGGCAGGAATAGTGAGGTGCCGGTAGAAAAGAGTGCTCTGCAGTCTGTTTTGGAGGATGTGGAGGAGGTTTCCCCCAGTGAAAGACTGTAGAAAGGATCAAAGAATGAACAGACCTGGTAACGGCATATTTAGGAAACCTGAATTTCATACATGCCATTGCTTCAGTGTACACGGAGTGAGGTAATGAGGCAGAAGCCACATCAGCAGAGCGAGAATACCCTGCGTGAACGCCAGGCAGAAAAACAGGGATTGGCACGGGAGTTGTGCTCCTCTGCCTGCTCCCCAGCTGTGGTTTGAGATCGAGTGCTCCATAACACAAATGGGCAAAAGTGGGGTCAAGGGCAACTTACGCCACACACTCAATCTAAATACATCTCATCTTGTTTGAGAGATAAGGAGAAAAATTCAGAAAAGGTTTTAAGGAAACACTCTAAGACAGGGGGATAGGAACACCATCAGAAAGAACAAAAGCATACCTCAGAAAATGATCTAGAGAAGGATCCGGAAGAAAATTTCAGGCAACAGTTTGGCATCCTTGACATTTACAAAGAGATGGCCTCTATGAAGTGAAACAGTATCCTAAGAAGAAGATAATCTAAAATGAAAGGGTAATGGAAGGAGGTAAAAATATAAAAAGCTGAGATAAAAAGAAATATGGATGATAGAAGGAAATCAAAATCTAGCCTAAAATATAATCTATAAGAGGCAGAAAGAAAGCAGAATTCATGAAAAGAAAATTCAGCTTAGTGCTACGCAGACAAATTTGCAAAAATGCAGAGGAAAAGGGATGAAACGAAACACTGAAATGAAGACTGAATAATAATTATAAATCTGACTATAAAACCAAATGCAAATGTAAGAATCATTTAAAAAAGAGATAACATGTAATTTAAAAACTAAGTCTATAATAATAATCTTTTTATAATGATTAATATTAATAGTAACTGGCAGATCATATTAAACGCCCAAAGAGTATAAGTGAGAGTATGCCAAATTCCTCATTTTAAATAGATCGGAATCAGTAAATGCAGTTTTGCTCTTGACTCAGGCTTAGGCTTAAGAAAGCTTTTAATAAATTTAAAAGTAACTACTAGTAAAACCTAGAAACCCTCCTGAAACATTAGGAAATTCAAACCAGATAGCTACAATGTAATCCATACACCACAAGGCAGAAAACAAAGAAATCAGTAAAAAACCCCAAATTAAGGGGAAAAAACCCTAATCCTCAAAGATCAGAATAACAGAACAAAGATCAAATTGTACAATTTGTAACAATGCCTGTCTGTGGGCAAAACTCCTTCACTAAAAGAGAAAGACTCTCAGACTGCCAAAATTCAGACAGATACACATATATAATCTTCCATATAAAAAAGTGATCCCCAAAAATGTTAAGTAAAAGGCACATCAGGAAATATGAAGAAAAGAAAATCAAATATCATAGTATTAGCTGAAACATAAAATTAAAGCCCTTCTCCAATAAAAGCAAAGGCATTGAATGTGAAGATTATTTTACATTTACATTTGTTAACAAATGCACATTGGTTTTATAATAAAAATTTTAAAAGACATGATGTTGAAATTAACATATAACAGAATACATTTGTATTGTTAAAAATTTAAGCATACAACAGAGGAATTTAGGTACAAAGTACTACATATCAATTAAAAATTAAAACAACTAAATAGGAGGTGGGAGTTGATGGGGAGTCGGGGAGAAGCCATGGAAAATTTCCTATACTCAAGCAGTTCCTCCTACTGTTGATCCTTGGTTTCATATTCAACTCACCTAGCAAAGCTGCCCAGTGAAGCGGTGTTCGAAATAAGTTATCGTATGATGTTATATTGCAGCTTTCGTATGAGGTCAAGACATCAACCACTGTCACATTCCCATCAGCAACTGCAAAGTGAAGAGGTGTTCGACCCTCGTAGTCTTGCCAGTTCAGTAAAGACTCTGTTGGAGCAGCATCCTATTTTTAAGGAACCAGAGACTTCAGACATACATAGAATCCTCAAAAAAGCCACATTTGATGTAAGTATTAACTGAGCGATTTTTGAAACCTGTATATTCTCTCTCAGCAGAAGTGATAAAATTTAGAAAAAAGTATACAGTCTAAATCTTAAAAAATTTAATTTCATATTTAACTATAAAAAGTACAGAAAAATAAATGTACTTGTACTATCTAGATTAAATAGGAATCAACACTTCCTAATGTGCTTTTTTTAATCTGTTATGGATTCAGCTAAAGCCATATGTTTTGTATTTTTGCTTCATATGTTTACATCCATAAACAATAGATAAATTTTGTATGTGTTTTCAATATTTATACTTATGCATTATACCATGTATATTCTTGAATTTTTTCTTTCAAAATTATATTTCTGAATTTTTTTATTTCAACACCATACATCTGGGTATCTGTAATGATACCAGTCTATTTGTTAAACCACAGTTTAGTTCTCCATTCTCCTGAAAGTCGCTCAGTCATGTCCAACTCTTTGCAACCCCAGGGACTGTAGCCCACCAGGCTCCTTTGTTCATGGAGATTCTCCAGGCCAGAACACTGGATTGGGTTGCCTTTCCTTTCTCCAGGCGCTCTTCCCAACCCAGGGATGGAGCCCAGGTCTCTCGCATTGCAGGTGGATTCTTTACTGTCTGAGCCAGCAGGGAAGCCCTTACTGAAGGATATTTAGGTTACTTACACTGTTTTCCACTATTAACAAAAATGCTGCAAGGAACACACTTCCTTTACATATCTCCTTGTGGCATATATGTGAGCTTTTTCTCTAGCCCAGACCCTTTGAAGGGAAACTCCTGGGTTGAAAGATATCTGCATCTTCAGTTAGATATTGTCAAACTGCCCTCCAAATGGCTGTTCTAATTAACACATCCATGACAATGTGTAAAAGCTTTTATTTTCCCACATGCTGGCACAAATTAACCACTTGATATTATCAAACTTAAAACGTTTTTCCCCTTATAGGTATGAAAAGCATTTCACTGATGCTTTAAATTGTATTCCTTTTATGAATGAGGTTGAAATTTTTTATCACATGTTATTAGATTTTTGGTTTAAACTGACAGTTCACAACATTTATGTGTTTTTCTCCTGGATATTTGTAGAGATATGATGCACTGCTTAGGTCCACCTTCCCTACCTCCACGGCTGCTGAAAGTGCTGCCAGCAGACAATCTCCTGTCAGCTTTTTGGAACTGCTTTAGCTGAAGAGAGTTCCCTCACCCACCTCAGGTCCCTTCTCAGATTAGGTCATACCCAAAGTCAAGCCCTCCTGTCCCAACTTAAGAACTCTCTGAA
Source organism: Dama dama (assembly GCF_033118175.1). NCBI lineage: Eukaryota > Metazoa > Chordata > Mammalia > Artiodactyla > Cervidae > Dama > Dama dama. The sequence goes on along the minus strand of NC_083709.1, from coordinate 71,375,013 downwards.
GGGACTTTCCAGGTTTAGAGCTCTCTATACAGTCAGCCTATTTTATAAAAGAAGAGTATGAGAGGTATTACAAAACACTTCAAAAAAGAAGTAGAATATTACCATGGCGGCATTCTAGGACGTTGAGTCTCCCAAGGACTTAAATGCACTTATAAAGAAGGGGAAAAAAAGCCAAATTTGTAAGGAAGATATTATAAGTGAGAATCACCCTCCACAGACCTCAGATTTTGGAATTAACACATAAAGAATATAAAATAACTAATGATAAAACACGTAAGAAAATGAAAAATGGGGACTTCCTTGGCAGTCCAGTGGTTAAGAATCTGTGCTTCCAGTGCAGGGGGCATGGGTTTGATCCTTGGTGGGGGAATTAAGATTCCACAAGCCACACAGCACAGTTAAAAAATTAAAAAGTAAGCATGGGAAAACGCTCTCTAAACAATCAGGCAGCTCTGAAAAAGAACCGAGGAGAACTCTGAGAAGTGAAAACACAATCACTAAGATTGAAGACTAAACAAACAGTGTAAACAAGACTAGATGCAGCTGAAGGAAGACTTGGTAAGGGCAGACCTGATGTAATAACCCAGAATGTAGCAGAGTGGGGCAAGATGATAGAAACGTAAAAGAAAAGGTAAGAGACGTGGAAAGTGAGATGGAAAGGTCTAAAATACGTATTATTGCAGATGCCATAGGCAGGAGTAGAGAGAACGAAAGAGAAGCAATACTGAGATAATGGTTATATATTTTCCAGAATTGAGATGTGATAATCAGAATGTATACTAAACATACACATACACAAAAACACATACTAGACACATTGTGTAAAACTGTAGGATACTATACAGAAAATTCTTAAAAACCACCCTGAGAGAAAAGATAATCTATAAAGGGATTACAATTAGACAGATAACAGGCTATTTAAGAGGAACAATGAAAGGCAGAAAGCAGCAAAAGAACAGTCTGAAAGAGCTGATAAAAGTAACTACCTAGAATTGTGTATACAGAAAAACTACATATTCAAGAGCATTGTAGAAGCATAGACATTCTTAACAGTTGAATTAATCCGGGAGTTAACTACCATACATCTATACTAATAGGAGTTCTAAGAATTGTATTTCAGGGAAAAAGGTAATAACCCTAGATGGAAAATTGGAGATCCAAGAAGAAATGCACAGCAAAGGAATCAGTTAACATACAAGTAGAAATAAATTAACCATTGTATAACTAAAACAATAATATCTTCAAAAGTCTAATTTGTATGTTACAAGCAAATAGGACCAAACATGCAATTACCACAGCATGTAAGTTATAATTTGGGAAGAAATGATTAAAAAACCTCAAAGAATTTACTGATAAACATTCAAAATTTTAGAAAGTTGGTTAAGTATAGAAAGTTGGTTAGATATATAATTAATGGCCAAAAGTATCAACTGCATTTCTATATACCTGCAACAACCAGTTAACTTCATACCCTAGACAGACTTTTTAAAAAAGGTTCAAAGAAGTACTGTTGTAAACAGCAAAAAACTGGAAACAGTTCCAAACGTCTGTCAATAACAGAATGAAAAACATGTGTCATTTAATCTTCACAAAATGGAATACTACTTAGTATATAGCAGTAAAAAGTAATATATTACAGCTACACACAGCAACACACATTAAAACCACCAACTTAACACTGAACAAAAGGATGCTGCAGAATACATCCAGTATGATTCTATGAATATAAAATGCAAAAATGTTAAAAATGAAACAGTACATTGTTTAGGAATGCAAACATATGTGGCAAAACTATAATGAAAACCAGTGGAATATTAAGCACAAAATTGAGGGTAGTGGCTGCCTCTGAGAAAGGAGAGAAAAGACTGCTGCTTGGAGGTACCCAGGGAACTTAGACAGTGACTTACTTGGCTGCTCCACTCAGTGATGAGTAAGTTTCCCTATTCCTTATATCTTAAATGTATTTATTCACTTACAACTACTTACTATTTGATAAGAACAAGTATAAAACAAAGTCAGGGATGATAAACAGGAACTCAGAAAAGTGGCTGATGGGGACAGAAATGAGCATGGCATAGGGAGAGAGAATGCCTTTGGAAGCAGGCACGTAGGAAACGTCTGTGTGGTCTTAAATCACAGTATTAAAATGCTCTATTTCCTGCTGATGAGCTCACACGCTTTTTGCTGTACGCTTTTGCGTCATAATTTGCTTGTGTGCTATAAAATGCTTTCGCATACTGTGGATAATTCATAACCTAGTTTCTTTTGGGGGTAAGGCCGTCCATTACACCTACCAGAATGCATCGCACTGTGTGAACAGCGCTTGGATCTTTGTGGTTGGCTGCCCAGTGAAGTGGGATCTTGCCTTCGACATCAGGAATTCCAATGTTAGAATCATGCTTGATGAGCAGCTTCACATGCTCAGGGTTGTTGTAGTAGGCGCTCCAATGCAGAGCTGTTTGCTGCAAAACGGAGACCGTCTCAAAAATGGCCTTGACAACAGGACAGTGACAACACAACAAGATTCTCCCAACTCCGGCAGCGCGACGGGCGCTGCGGGGAGGCTTCCGTGAGTCTCTCCTGCCGTCCGTGTCAGGGCAGCTCCGGGGGAAGAGCACGCTTGAACTTACACGTGACCAATGAGGAAACGGAGCATGAGGAGGATGAGCAATCTGCTCATTGGCATAAACGTAGTAAAGCACTTTTGCTCAAGTGATTAATGGGTCTTTGTGGACTGAACAAAGTGCTTTTTTCAGGGAAATATTTATTTTCTGGCCGTAGCACATGGCTTGCAGAATCATAGCTCCCCAACCCAGAGAACCCGTGCTCTCAGCAGTGAAAATGCAGAGTCCCAACCACTGGACGCCCAGAGAATTCTCAGTGAAATATTAGCACTACAAATGCTGTAAGTTAGGAATAACATCAGTTTACAGCAGTTGTAAAATTAAAAAACTGATCTCAGAACTTCAGGTTATATGAGTGACTACTAAACAAAATTTAAAAACCACATTAAGAATACTATGGGAGTGAAAAGATGATTGAGTATCAACCCAGGGACTTAATTATAAGAGTTTTAATTTCATGAGCACACAGGAGTTTGTAAGACTCTATGATAAAGTGCCTGATAAAAAGGAAGAGGATGACTGCCTTTGTCCAACTAAAGACCACATTTTTTTTCCTGTAAAGAATGTTGATCAAAACAATGACCAATGTATACAACATGTTCGAATTCAAGAGCAGGTAAGATAATGAATCCCAATAACAATGTCAGAGCAAATGTTATTTACAATCAAAATGAAATTAATAATAATTTTACAGTTAACATTTATTGAGAGCATACTATGCACTGAGCATTGTGCTAAACACTTGATATATATTATCTCATTCTATCTTCAACAACCCTGTCATCCCCTTTCGCACGTGGGTAAACTGAGGTACAGAGAGCTTAAGTAAGCCGACGGACACAGAACCAGCAGTGGCCTCCACACTGAAAGCCAAGAAGAGAACGCCCAAGCCCAGGGCATTAAAGCGAGCATGCGCTCAGTACACTGTCGGGGGCGTTTTGTCACCACAAATCTCACAACAAATTGCAACTATCATGCTGCTGCTGCTGCTAAGCCACTTCAGTCTGTCCGACTCTGAGCGAGCCCACAGACAGCAGCCCACCAGGCGCCCCCGTCCCTGGGATTCTCCAGGAACACTGGAGTGGGTTGGCAGCTATCACAACTAGCAGTCAAATAACGAGCTGGAGTTAGGCAGGCCTGGGTTCACATTCGAGTCCTGGCACTTGGATCTCTGGTAGGATTTTAATCTTCTTGAGCTCCAGTTTCCCCAAATGCGAAAAGATGATGCTACCCATTACACTATGGGTGCTGGCAGGACACAATTTAAGTGAAATCCTTTTCTGGGGCATGTGGAGATTTGGAATTGTTCTACCACGTACAAGTGGTAATTGAGGCCTTCTTCCTCGAGGCGTCACATCATAAAATAAAGTGTTTGCTTTCTGTTCTACTTGTCCTCGATCCTGACAGTCTGTTACCTTGTTTTTATCCTGTGTATCCACTTCTCCTGGTGCCATAAACTTCAGCAGAAGTGCCAAACATTTAGGGCTCTTGTGCCGGGTAGTCAAGTGTAAAGGAGTCATTTCTTCCAGATCCTTCTGCATCCAGTTTGCTCTGCGTGTAAGTAAGAGTTTCATGAAACGATAATTTCCCTAAATGAAAAATAAGAGACAGTAAGAAGAAATGTAGTTTGGAGCCAAAAATTTTTTTAAATTTTAAAACGCTTTAAGCATTTTAATTATTCTGCTGGAGTAATAACATTCAGATAAATAAATAAAAGGAAAAATACTTAAAATTCTACCATACTATCAGTTGTTTTATTTTGTTCATTTTTTCTCCCAACTGTTTTCTACATACCTATAGTTTCCTTAGGGGTTGGTCAATATTTCGTTGTGTTAAGGCAAGATATTTTATTTAATAATTCTATTACTGCTTATAAGTTTTTGAATAGAAAATGCTACAATGTATATGATTTTTCACTTAGTTTTTTTTTTTTCCATAGAATAAATTACCAGGAACAAAATTACTGGGTCAAAGGAGTTTGTGCATTTTATGGTTTTTGGTGTATCTTTCAAATTGCTATCTAGTAGCAACAATATATGAATGTATTAGTTTCAGCACAATCTGACCAGCACAGCATATATTATTTATATTCAAAGTATAATAACTTTGTGAAGTAAACAGAGATTTTTAACCCCAATTTAGAGGTGAGAGAAGTGAGATTCAAAGGGGTTAAATAGTTTTTCCATAGCAGCTGGTTAATAAGAAGGTGATTAGTGTTCTTGAAGAGAGCTTAGTTACAACTAAGGTATGAGGAACTCCCTCACAGTCCAGGCTCCAGACTCACACGGTCACATAGACACCAGCCCAGAAGTCACTGTGGGCCCCCCAACCGCAGGCAGTGCTGCCCACATAGCTTAGACCCTCCAATCTGGCACAATCCATCCATCCGGAGAACGAAGTGCTAGCTGAACTTCCTTCTCCAGATGGACTGACCGTAATTGTACTTGGGCTTCCCTTCTCGCTCAGGCAGTAAAGAATCCGCTTGCAATGCAGGAAACCCAGGTTCCATCCCTGGGTTGGGACAATCCCCCAAAGACGAGAATGGCAACCCATTCCAGCATTTTTGCCAAGAATTCCACGGACAGAGTAGCTTGGTGGGCTATAGTCCATAGGGTCACAAAAAGTTGGACACATTGAACCACTAACACACACAATGGTACTTAGGTCAACCATTATACAGCATGCCTGCACTGCTTCTGAACTCTTCCCTGAGATCTACTTCCATATTTCCAATTCTGATTGGAGACTTCAATATGCTTGGTATCATAGATCATTCTATTTCTTTCATTTTTATTGGAGTGTAATTGCTTTGCAATGCTGGGTTAGTTTCTGCTGGACAACAACCTGAATCAGTTACAAGTAGACACACTTCCCCTCCCTCTCGAACTCCCCCCCACCCCCCCGATCGAGGTCATCACAGAGCGCTGAGCGGAGCAATCTGCGCGATACAGCCGCTTCCCACTAGCTGTCTGCTTTACACGTGGTCGTGTATATACGCCAATGCTACCTTTTCAGCCTGTCTCACCCTCTCCTTCCCTTCTCCACGTCCACAGTGTGATCTCTATGTCCATGTCTTTATTCCTGCCCTGCGAAGAGGTTCACCAGTACCGTTCTCTAGATTCCATATATATTTCAGTCAACATGAACAAACTATATTCCATGATCAAATTCTCTGCTGTCCTCATGCCGATTTCTCTTTCTCTATTCAAAGCACAGTCGCAGGCAGGGCAGCCTGTCTTTTTAATCTTCTGAGACCCTCTTTGGCATTGGCTTTCTTTAGGATTGGAATGAAAACCGACCTTGTCCAGTCCTGTGGCCACTGCTGAGTTTTCCCAATTTGCTGGCATATTGAGTGCAGCACTTTCACAGCATCATCTTTCAGGATTTGAAATAGCTCAACTGGAATCCATCACCTCCACTAGCTTTGTTCGTAGTGATACTTCCTAAGGCCCACTTGACTTCGCATTCCAGGATGTGAAGATGCCAAAGAATGTTCAAACTACTGCACAATTGCACTCACTTCACACACTAGTAAAGTAATGCTCAAAATTCTCCAAGCCAGGCTTCAACAGTACACGAACCGTGCACTTCCAGATGTTCAAGTTTGATTTAGAAAAGGCAGAGGAGCCAGAGATCAAATTGCCAACATCCGCTGGATCATTGAAGAAGCAAGAGAGTTCCAGAAAAACATCTATATCTGCTTTATTGACCAAGCCAAAGCCTTTGACTATGTGGATCACAACAGACTGTGGAAAATTTTTCAAGAGATGGGAATACCAGACCACCTGATCTGCCTCTCGAGAAATCTGTATGCAGGTCAAGAAGCAACAGTTAGAACTGGACATGGACTAACAGACTGGTTCCAAACTGGGAAAGGAGTAGGTCAAGGCTGTATATTGTCACCCTGCTTATTTAATTTATATGCAGAGTACATCATGTGAAATGCCAGGCTGGATGAAACACAAGCTGGAATCAAGATCACCGGGAAAAATATCAGTAGCCTCAGACATGCAGATGACACCACATTTATGGCAGAAAGCAAAGAACTAAAGAGCCTCTTGATGAAAGTGAAACAGAAGAGTGAAAAAGTAGGCTTAAACTCACATTCAGAGAACTAAGATCATGGCATCTGGTCCCATCACTTCATGGCAAATAGATGGGGAAACAATGGAAACAGTGACTGACTTTATTTTTTGCGGCGCCAAAATCACTGCAGATAGTGACTGCAGCCATGAAATTAAAACACGCTTGCTCCTTGGAAGAAAAGCTATGACAAACCTAGACAGCATACTGAAAAGCAGAGACATTTCTGTGCCAATAAAGGTCCATCTAGTCAAAGAAATGGTTTTTCTAGTAGTCATGTACAGATGAGAGATTTGGACTATAGAGAAAGCTGAGCATCAAAGAACTGATGCTTTTGAACTGTGGTGTTGGAGAAGACTCTTGAGAGTCCCTTGGACTGCAAGGAGATCCAACCAGTCCATCCTAAAGGAGATCAGTCCTGAGTGTTCACTGGAAGGACTGATGCTGAAGCTAAAACTCCAATACTTTGGCCACCTGATGTGAGGAATTGACTCATTTGAAAAGACCCTGATGCTGGGAAAGATTGAAAGCGGGAGGGGAAGGGGATGACAGAGGATGAGATGGTTGGATGGCATCACCGACTCAATGGACATGAGCTTGAGCAAGTTCCAGGAGTTGGTGATGGACAGGGAAGCCTGGCGTGCTGCAGTCCACGGGGTCACAAAGAGTTGGACACGACTGAGCGACTGAACTGAACTGACACCGTCTACATCCTTAACATTGTTGGAAATGTGGCTTTTAAGTAATATAATTACAATGCTGTAATGTTCTACTATCAGGGGCTATCAGTATTAATAGGGAAGACACTTATTAATTGAGCAGCCCCACCCCCACTGTAATGAATGTGAAGCTCTAAGGCAACAGGGACGTGAGGAAAGAAGAATGAGGCTTGTCTGCTTGCCACAGAGGCAGGAGTCAACTCAGCTCCAGGGCAGAGGCTGAAATAAGGGCGAAAACCAGGACAAGGGCCCATGAGGCTGTCTACACTAGACGGGCAAACCTGGAATGGACAGAAACACAAGGAGGCAGCTCAGTTATTTCCATTCAGAGCAGTTTTCCTTGACCAACCGAGGGAAAGCTTATTTTCTTCTTCTTTATTGCAGAATCTTTTCATTTCCTTCACAGCACTTTCCCCAGTTTGTAGGTACATATATATCTGTTAATTTCTCTTTGCTGAGATCTTCCTCACAAGTAGTGAGCATCATGAAGGCAGAGGCTATGTTTTATTGATCACTGTGCTCGGCATGTTCCTAGCACAGACTAGGTGCTTAATAAATGTTACTTGATTCATGTCAATGTATGACAAAAATCACTACAATGTTGTAAAGTAATTAGTCTCCAACTAATAAAAACAAATGAAAAAAAAAAATGTTCCTTGAAGGACTGAGTGAATAACAGGAAGTAAAATATCTTCTAGAGCTTTTTGTTTTTATTTAAAACTTAGAGACAGTTGCTAAATTAGTGCATAACAGTAAGAATATTAATTCTCAAATATGTGGTATTTGGTTACTCTTATTTATTAATACTTATTTATCAGAGCGCTTCATTCATAGTGGACATCATTTATCTGGATTTTTTCACTTCACCCAATGCCAGTTGCAGTTTTTGAGAAGGTACTAAAATTTCCTCAAGAGGGCACCCTGCTCTAAATCTCTTGCCATCTTTCTTTGAAAAAAGAGAAAAATGCCCAGGAAAAACAAACCTATGTGGTACTTCATACCAAAAAAATAAGGTTTGACCTTTCTGAGCATAACATTTCAAATATTACAGAATAATTCATCATGACCTTTTAAAGATAGTCAATCAGACAATCATTGTGATTTTGAAATTAAGGGGAAAAGGGAAGGAGAGGAAGGAAACTAGAATATGCTAGGGGGTGGCTACTGGGTTATAGACACTCCACATTATTTACACTCCACATTATTCTGGGGGTTCTACCTACACAAAACATGGTACATTTCAGGAATAACTACTCAATCATTCAACAAACATTCTTGGAGCCTTGTTACAAAGCAGACAAGAGTGAAATGTACTTTACTCTGACATAGATTTCATCTTTGTTCCGCACAGAAGTATCATGGGCAATTTTTACATATCAAATAAAGTATCTTTCTGTGCTTCTAATTTCCTGAGAGTATCATGTATATGAAATGATAAAGGTAATATTTGTACTTAGAACAGTACAGAAGCAGATGCTCAGTGACGTTTGCTAATTTTATCACAAGCAGTTTCCCACCGCGGAGGCGGCGACAGCACTGGACGGCCAGGTGGAACAAGGACGGCCGTGGCTGAGGGCCAGGGCAGGAGGAGCCGACGGGACGCAGTGTACGGGCTCCGCGAGGATCAGGAGCGGACCAAGGAGCAGGTGAAGGTAAAACACATGCAGTGTTCTGTATGATGACTTTCCCGATTTTTTTTTTTTACATTGAGAAAAATGTCTATGCCTTCAGATAAAGGTGACACAGTCCCAAAAAGAACAAACCCAATAGGAACTTAGTGGGGAGTGCTGCTGGGCTGAGTCGCTCAGCCGTGCCTGACTCTTTGCAACCCCGTGGACTGTAGGCCCCGAGGCTCCTCTGTCCATGGGGAGTCTCGAGGCAAGAATACTGGGCTGGGTTGCCACGCCCTCCTCCAGGGGATCTGCCCAACCCAGAGATCAAACCCAGGTCTTCTGCATTGCAGGAGGATTCTTTACCAGCTGAGCCAGCAGGGAAGCCCATGAATTCTGGAGTGGGTAGCCTATCGCTTCTCCAAGAGATCTTCCTGACCCAAGAATTGAACCGGGGTCTCCTGCATGATCAGGCTAGCTTCTCCTTTTCCAAAGGACACAGACCATCTGAGACACTATTGACAAATGCTGGGACTAGAAACAATATAACCCATTTGGACCAAGATCAACCTCCCTGGTTTTAGGAACAAGCATTTGTTACATCCTCAGTGAACCCAAACTCAACTCTGAGAATGAACAGAGGGGACAGGCAAGTCTTTGAACTAAAATCAGGAGAGCATTTCTAGCACCAGTGGGAAAGAGGAAAACACTAGTTTCAGACAGCAAGCTATTTTGATAACCCCCTGAAGACTGTCCGACTCTGGGGACCCATGTTACAGGCTACTCTGTTTCCCATAAAGCCCCCTCAATACAAGCGCAAACAAACAAAATGTCCAAACATTTCCTCACTACTGCTCCAAATCAGGACTTCTTACGTTTCCACGTTTATTATGACACAGTTACTTTTGTTGTGATACTAAGAATTTAGTATCATCTCTTAGGGCCACATGACAAGATCCTGAGGTGAAGACTGGGGATCTACTTTTATAATTTCTGACTGGGTAGGAAATAGTATAAGAGTGAAACAGAGAATAGATCAAAAGAGTATATATTCTTAAGAAAATTCTGCAGGCAAGTAAGCAGAAATGAGAACTAAAGTGACAAGAAAGTCCTATTTCATCAGTTAAACAATATTAACTCTGATATGATGAGGTCTATTATGCCACGCAAATGTGAAAATATTTCCTAATGGCTCTGAAACATTGAATAAGATGTCATTTTTTGGTTTGGGGTTTTTCGTTGTTGCTGTTATTGTTAGGTACTAATGATCTTCATCTTAATCTTTCTATTATTATTAACATGATGACCTTCTTCTGTCTGTCATGTAAATGATTATGACATTTGGATTTTCCTCAGATACCTGAAAAGGAGTGTAATCCCTGAAAGGGTAAAAGAGAATGGAAAAGCTCTGACCTGGAGAACAGCACTTGAAATGAATCTGAGAAAGAAATCAACTCAAAATGCCACCAAGTTCATATTTTTGTCTGTCCAATTTGCTAAGGTGAACTCTTTTTTTTTTTTTTTAAGGAAAAGTCACTTAATCTAAATAACAAAGATGGAGGTTTTGAGTGAAATACTTTGATATTTTAATTTTTCATTTTTAAGAAATAAAATATAACATATATGGCTAACACTCCCTTTGCACCCTTCCCCAGTTCTATTCCCTTTCTATCTTTGGAGAAATTGGTGATTATTTTTCCCATGAATGTTTTGATATATTTTATTTCTTACAAATACATGTATTCATAAACGAAACAGCATTATTTTGTATGTTTTCAATCTTTATATAAGTAGCCCTCCAGGGATCACTTGCCACCTTTCACTCAAAGCAATATTTTTGAGATATGTCCAAATTGCTTTGGTTCATACATTTTCACTGGAGAAAGCATTCTGTCATATGAAAATAGTATATTTATTTATCTCTAAGGGAATATTTAGCTTGTTTCTCATTTTTCACTATTATAAACAATATTGGAATGAATTTTCTCATATGTATCTCTTGGTACATGTACCAGAATTTCTGAAACTGCTGGGCTGAAACTGTTCTCTCAAGTAGGTACTCCAGTTTACATTCACACCAGTTATGTTTGAGAATTTGTGCTTCCCCACATCTTCTCCACACTTGGTTTTGTCAGAATTGCTAACCTGTGCCAGTGGGTACACTATTTTGTCTTATCGTGGATTTAACTCTCGCTTCCCTTCCTGAGGTGCAATGTCGTTGTGGGCTATTTGTTTCTTGTTCTTGAACAGCCTTTTTGTGTGTTTACTCATTTCACAGCTGAGCTATTTGTTTTTTCCTTACTGATCTGTAGGAGTTTTCTGGATACTAATTCTTGACTTATTTACCAAATATCTTCTCTCTTTGTGTGGCTGTCCTTTTGGCTTTGTTTACACACTTCTGCCAGGAATAAATTCACTATCTGCAATGATGATATTGCTAGCTGTCTCAGCATTAGATTTCTTCATATATTTTGTTTGCGGGTTCATTTTGTAGCGAAGATTGTTTGCTGTTACTTTTTATTTGTTTTGTTTTCCTTCTTTTCTCTCTACTCACCTTTGTAGCTGCTAACACCCAGCTCCTGGTCCATTTGAGAATTTGCATTTATGATGAGGTTTTGCAGCCACACGTCTAGTGATATTAGGGGCATCAGTTACTGTCACTGAGCTAGTGCATGGCTTCCTGCTCCTGAGACTTGATCTTTGTCCTGCTCCTGCCACTTGTCTAAATCAGCTTCCTCTAAAGTAACAGCCTCGTGTCAAGACAAAGAATACCCCCAAATTCTAAGGAATTTTTTTTCGCTTTAGTGTGAATACAGGACTGCATACGGCAGCCCTTTTCCCTACTGGGACACTGAAGAGACCAGATATTTTCCCCAAACCTATATGTTTCCTGACGCATTCTTATTCTATGTCCTCAGCACTTATATTTACTCTCATGGTAGGTGAGGGAGAAAACAACTGTCCACCAAATGTTCATTGTATTTTGTTTTCATCTATAGGTTTGTGTATAATTTTGTCCTGGAAATATTATAACTGTATATACATATAATAGCACAAATAAACATAAGGTAGGCATTCTGCCATATTTTATCTAAATCCTAATCTTTCTGTACCCCCCCAAAGATACATTATTTAAAACTGAAATGGAAGTGATATAAACATGATTTGTTATTATTAATTCTAATGATATCTATATAATTACATATTTATAAACTCTCAAAGCATTTACAATATTAATTTTTAATAAAAATCACCATCGCTAGGAAGTATATGGAGAAGGAAATGGCAATCCACTCCAGCATTCTTGCCTGGAGAGCCCCGTGGACAGAGGAGCCTGGTGGGCTGCAGTCCATGGAGTCGCACAGAGTCGGACACAACTGAAGTGACTTAGCGTGCATCGGAGAAGGAAGTGGTGACCCACTCCAGTGTTCTTGCCTGGAGAATCCCAGGGACAGAGGAGCCTGGAGGGCTGCCGTCTATGGGGTCGCACAGTCAGACACGACTAAAGCAACTTAGCAGCAGCAGCAGCAGGAAGTACATAGGTCACAAGTATCAATAACTTCTTTATATCAAGCTTTCCTGTAATGGCTGCAGACACACATCAGTCTCAGAAATCCCACAGTAGCGTCAGGAGAGGCTCTGCCATGGGGCTGGAGAGTCCCTCCATGTTCTAATAAGTATGCCAAGAGTGCAAAGCCTTGACTCCTCTACCTGGGCCATTTCTTGGAGTTGGTTTTGTACCGAGCAAACTTGTGGGACATTCATGTCTCCTGAACATTAGACCAAGAGCAGTCTTGCTTAGTATTTGCTAAAGTAGTAAAGCTGGAGATATGCCCCAGTTCAGCATCCCTCAGAAGCCATGTGAACCCACTGTGTGCTCAGGGTCCATCTGGGGCCTTGGCAACGCCTCCTGGCTCTTGGCGTAAAGGAACTGATGCAAAGACGCCAGTGATTACGCTTTCTGCTCTGCCATCAGTAGGAAGCTCTTCTGTCTCTGATGGTACTTATGTATCTCCTGCCAGTCCTCAGAGCTAGTTCATTACCTTGTAGTAAGTTGGGACATACAAAGAAAAAAGCAGGGAAGTAAGATAAATTAAATCCAACACCTGACATTATAGGAAATGAGGAGGGGATGCTGACAGAGACACAGTCTTCTCGAAGAGTAAGGACACGGGCCCTGCAGGTCAGGGGCAGGGATGAGAAGGTTCCATGTGGGATCTTCACGCACCCGCGTGGTGGGCAGGGCTGGGGAGGTAAGGGACCCTGCTGACCTGCCTACCGACTCAGTGATGAGGAGTAGGATTAAAAGAACCTGCCCAAGTGATGTCTTGGTTCTGGCTCACCTTCCTCTGGGCAATCAGAGAAAGAGACGACAGCATCACAGTGGGGCAGTGTGGTCGTGGCTGCTGAGCCAAGGACTCTCCGAAGGGGAAATAAAATGGTGAAAGCAACGAGACCCTGCTATTTGACACAGAACTCTGGGTGGACTGACGACAGTAGAAGTTCCCTTGGTTGAGACCTGAGTGAGCAACGGCTCAAGAGTGAAAATGAACGCAACGCCTTGTCTAATGATGCAGAGCCAACTGCGCCATGTAGCTGATCCTGCCGTAGTCTGCTCTGTCTGAGGACAAACCACTGGGTGTAGCGGTGGCCACTGTCTAAAGCAAAGCTGCTTTTTTAATGGTGCCCTCAATGCCCTGGCCTGATTTACTGATGATCTGGCTAAGTTAAAACTTGATGGCATCCACTGGGAGGCAGTCCAACCACAACTGGGAAGCAGTCCAATCTCAGTGACAGCTCAGGAAAACTGACTCTGCTAACGACAGGTCAGCCCAGAGGGCTGAAGTGAAAGGCACCGTCCTTAACTTAGACACCACTCTTAAGGATGGGACACGCTTTTTTTAACTCATGGAATGTTGTCAATGTTCAAGTCATCTGATCTGGCACTTGGAAGACTATAGATGATAGTTTAAAGACATCCCTCTATGGGGCTACAAACTATGGAGATAAAACTCTAGCTGCCAATTGAACAGTGTGGGTCAGTCATGTAGATGCCCACGGGAAACGTCTATTCTCTTATGAGACCAGCTGGCATCAGGCTGCTGAATAAGCCTATATTGCCAAGGTCATTGACCATTTGCCTCCCGGATTCATCATTGCACTGAACATGGTAACGAATCCATTATCACAGACTGAACCCAGAGTAAAAGGTACATGTTTGGTGTAGAAGCTACCACTGCATACCAGACTTGCTTGTTCTTCTAAGTTGGCCGATTTCTCTTAAAGGAGGCCACTTTAACAGGGCATTGCCCCTGCCCATTCTTGGCAGGGATTCTGACCAACCCCTTTCAGCGACACCTTATGCCTCAAGACTGCAGACATGTTTCAGGTTACAAGGTCACTGTTCCAGTCTGATTAGCCTATATTAGCCACAGCATTGAGGCCCATGAAACTAAAGTGTTTGTCATGTTTTGGGTTTCTATACCGTCTGACTACGACACGTCTTTTGTCACAAAGACCATCCAAAATTGGGCGAATAGTTAAGATGTTTAATGGACATTCTGTGCCCCATACTGCCTCAAGGAATCTGAAATAACCAGGAGCAGGCATGGCTTCCTCAAAAGCAAATTCAGACAGATTTGTAGCTCTGCGTCCATTACCTCCCCCTGACCACACACCTGAGGGAGGCAGTCTGGCCACTGTGCGTGGCCCCCCTCAGAGAGAGGCCATCTCCTCATGGCAGCCTCCTGGGCGACAATCAGGACAAAAGGTGTGGGGCTGATGCACAGCTATTTTGAAAATGTAGGATTCATACCCTAAGAGTAACCCCAGGCTGGCCTTGTGGGTACACCCTCTGGGTGGCGTGTGTGTGCACACGCTCAGTTGCTAAGTGATGTCCCACTCTTTGTGACCCCGTGGACTGCAGCCCGCCAGGCTCCTCTGTCCATGGGATTCTCCAGGCAAGAATACTGGAGCGGGTTGCCATTTCCTGCTCCAGGGGACCTTCCCCGCCCAGGGATGAACCTGCATCTCCGGCATTGGCAGGCGGGTTCTTTACCACTGCACCACCTGGAAAGCCAATGGTGATCCATGTTTAACAACAAACCCTGAACTAAAGTGACTTGTGCCTCTTCAGGTTTTATATCTGGAGGAGAGAGGGAAATATTTCTCCACTGGGCTTAGGGGTTGTTTTTCAGCTCATCTAGTGCCTCCTATAATTATTGGCAATAACACCGAGATCAGCAGGTCAGCCCAACTCTCTTGCAGGTATCGTACCAGATAACAGGAAAGCCTTGGAGTATATCGTGGCTGTGTGCAGTAAGACCTGCTGTCCCCCCTGGTTCTCACTCACAGTGGACTTAATCCAGGACACTGAAGTCAGTACTGCAGGCTGTTCTCATCCTGCAGCTTAGAATTCTATCACTTAAAAGCCACATGAGACATACTAATCAGATCTGTTCCTAGTCTCTGGTGGTCAGATTAATCAGAGTAGCTGATGGAACGGCATGCTCATGTGAAGAACATGGAGGGCCAAATGGTGGGTTGTTGGGAGAAGCAATTTACCATGGGTCCTAATCAGCCGTGCATGTTCTTATGCCAAAAATGCAGAGACTTGACCGTTCTTGGCCTAGGCAGCTTCTCTGGGCTGTGTCTGCTGCAATCAATTTGAAGGACAAGACATCTCTTCCCCTAGGTTTACTAACAGCTCATTACAAAAGTGTAGATTCCTGAAGGTCAGCGATCCTCTGTGCTGCGATGCAAACCTACTGCGTGCACGGCACCTATGTGGGCCTTCGGTGACTCCCTCGCGGTTCTTTGGGGAAAGGGAAATCAGGGCAAACGATGGGTGCTGGAGCTTTTCTCTACACCGTGAGTAAGCTATCTCTTTGTCCCTGACCTGGAGTCTGTCTATTGTCAACATCCATGAAGCAGTAACAGACTAACTTCTTAGCTTGTATATAGGGTAAAATAAAACCTTAGGCCTTGAAAATAGTTCTGTATTATTGCAACATGAATGAAGTATAAGAAGTGAAATGTGATTAGAGAGGTGAGCAGGGGCTAGGAAATGGAGAGTCTAATACCGCATGACGAAGAGTCTAAAACTTATCATATAGGTAATGGGGCACCAATGAAGAGTTAAAGGAAATGATGTGAGTAATTTATGTTTTGGGGGCAGTCTGAAGCATTGATTTGAGGCAAACAAATCTTTGGCAGTGCAACTGGTTAGGGGGTCATAGCAGCGATCCGGAATAGAAATGTTGGCAGCTAAGCAGAAATCAGAGGATGGGCTGTGAAATACCCAGAGGTATGGGCTGAATGGGTCCAGCGGAGAGCGGTGTCAATAACTGAAAAGACAGAAGCAACAACAGGGTTCAGGATGAAGATTTTGAGTTCTGTTCTTTTAACATGTGGAGTTTAGGGTGTCTGAGGGAAATCTATACAGAGAAGTCTAACAAAAAAGAAAGGTAGAAAAAGAAAAGAATCTATATGGACCTGAAGACCGGAAGAGATAGCTGGGATTCAAGATACAAGGTTATAAATCATCTACATTAATAGCTACGTCAACTGTTTTATCAAAAGACAAAATTTCTGGCATAAATGAAAGCACATAAAACTGGAAAAATGAATCTATACATCCTAACTGAAATATAAACATAATTTAAATATCCACGTAAATAGCTTAGCTTAGTATAATGCGATCCATACTGTTCTTTTTCCTAGACCAGGAGATACTGCTACCATATCAAATACAGAGTGTAAGTGAATTGGAAAAAAGATGGGCCTTTCCTCATTATTACCACCTGCTTGGATAATTTTTTGGCTCCAATTAGGTGTCTCACTGTACTCTGGTTTCAAGATTTTTTTTTTTTAATTTAATGTGGATCCTTACAGGAAATAGTTTTAAAAACCAAATTTTTGAATGACTGAGCTATAGAAATGATTACATACTGAGCTATAGAAATGAAATGAAATCCGTGTTGCTTTTTCCAGTCACAGACATTCTCCTTTCCTTAAATTTCTGATTTCAAGCCTAAATACAGTGTTTTACAGGTAAAATCTCTAACTACTCAACACCTATGATGGTAATCGCATCACTAATATGTCAACTTTAGGAAATCTTATTTTTTTTTTTAAAAAGCTATTTGACAATTCTCTAAGCAAAGGCTAAGAATGGCACTTCAAAGGCAGAACGGGAGCTGTATTTGTTGCTTTTCAAGTTTAAGATGTTCATCCATCTGGCGGAGCAGCCAGACAATACATCAGCCAAGAACATCTCTCTGGCTTAAAACAGATTCTGGCTCTCAAGAAGGATTTGACTGAAGGAAAGGCAACATCTTTAGTTGCTCTGTGGCTGAACTCTGCTAATATTTCTCTTCAATGCCTCCTCCAAGCCTTGGCTCCATCCACTAACTTGGTTTCCATAGGAATAGACAGAACTATCAAGTGGCACAAAGTCAAACGGCACAACAGAAAAAGAAAATGTGGCTGTCAAGAAAAAAGTCGGCAGACTTTTCTCTAAGAAAAGAAACCGTAGAAAGGTGTCCTTGACTCTGAGGCTTCCTTACACAATGCTGGATTTTTCATGTGATTTTTCTGCCTGGTAGGGACAAGTTTTTAAGATTAGTATGAAAGTCAGTCCCTTCAGTAGAGAGTATTTCATACAAAAAAATAAATATTAAAAAACTGTGAAATGCTGAGACGCTTATTTCCGCAAGTACAATCCCCTCGTGCCTGTGAGCTGCCCTGCTTTACTCAGAGTGGCGCTTTAGGTCGGCACAACCTTTTAGGCTGATTATAAAACGCACTTTGTTTCTCATAGTTGACATTTTATTTATAGGAAAACATCGATTTCATCTTAAATCAGTAGTTCTCAACCTCTAGCACGCATCAGGATGTCTGAAGGGCTGGAAAACAGACTGCTTGGGGACCTCCCCCAGAGGTTTTTGTTCACTAGCTCTGGGGTGGGGGTAGGAATTCACATTTCCAACAAGTTTGTGGGGGACACCAGTGCTGCTAGGTCCAGGAGTTCACACTTTGAGAATCACTGTCTAAACAAATAACCTAACTATCAAGAGTTCTCAACCATGAAGAACTTAAACAAGCACCCACAACCGCCAAAAAAGAATGCCTGTCTCATTCTAGGTCAATGAAGTCAGAATTTGAGACTTTGGGATTAGTATTTCCTAAATGCTCTGCAGGTGATTTGAAAATGGTATCAAGAGTGAGACTTGGTAATTCAACAATTCATTCGATACTCAACAGTTCCTTACTATGTAATTACTCTGAATCAGACACTCTGCTAAGGGTTTTGGAAGCTTTAAAAATACTTAAAATACATATGCACAGTCATTATACATTACAATGTAGTACAAGCAAGGAGGGGCAAGTGCATAAAAAATCCAAAACCACGCCGGGAAGGCTGGATGGCAACCTTCAGAGCAGGAGGGATTGGCTCCTAGCGCTCTCATCGCCGGATGGACGTTATAAGCTGCCGGTCCATTCTCCGCACTGACCCTGACCAGTCTTCTGAGTTGCGCTGAAAGCAGTTACTTTTAAAAAATCATGTTTTAGTGCTAAATTCAGAAGCTAAACCCAAACAAATCTTGCTTAACATCTGGTTCCTTTGAAGCGCCCCAAGTCTTGTCCTAGGCTCCATCTTTAGTTTTTCAACAACGTACCTTCTATTGATCCTAACACACAGTTTTAAAAAAAAATCAATTCCTCTATTTGGCTAAGATATGTTCCTTTGGGGAAACTGTTTAAAACAACTGTTTGAATCCATCTGTTGCCTTCTCTACTTCAGTTCCACGCTATGGATGGATTTCTTAGATAGTGGGAAAGACAAACGACAGAGAAATATGTAAATAAATTCAATTACACTCAGAAATCCTTAACGAACCTCATTCAGGCTACGCATTGAAGGGTTTCATTAAATGCTGAGCACTAAGTAGTTATCTGACTTCATAACTATGATCCACCTTCAAAATAGTAGCCAAGGCCCCACAATGAATGGTGATACCTGAGTTAAAACACATGCCTTCTGGTCTCAAATCTAAGCCATCTTCAAAACATCATATCACACACCAGCTCCATCTACAGACCAATCCCTGAACCCTGTACTGTTCCTCACCTTTCTTCCACTGTTATGGGGCCTTTTCTCTTGAAACTAAGAAAGAGGCCACTGAGTTGGTAAAAATAATAATAATAATAATAATAATAATGCTGCAGTTTAGCAGTTAGAGTGGGGAAGAAACATCAGCAGATCAAAGACTATTTTCATTGTTCCATTTGATAACTTATCCCAGGATAAGTGTCCTGTTTGCCATAGCTATGTTTTAATTCTAGTTTAATTGTCCTTCTAAATTCAAGCACATCACAATTCTTAAATCAACATTTTAGTATTGCCCTCAAGCTCTTTGTGGACAAATTAGATATAAACAAATACACATTTTAGAAAGCAATTCAAAAATTATGAATTAATATTTCATATGTATTGAAAACTTTGGAAAACTATTAAAAATTTGGAAAATAAGAAAAAAGATCACCTACAATTCCATTATTCTAAGTCTAACATAAGTTTTTTTTTTAGCCTCTTGGTACAATCTCTTCCACTTATTTTTAGCTGTTTTGTTTAACGTGAGAGGTCATTTTCATAGTTTCTATCAGACCATACACCTAATTTCATATTCATATCTGGAACAAGCAGTGACTGATTAAAAATAACATTTTAGGGCCTACTCTCTGTCTACAGAGTGTGTTTCTCTCTAAATAAATCTACTTCTTATCTATGAAAGAAAAAAACTTCTATTATTGGCAGCTATCATCATAATAACTGACTCAGGTGGAGTGGCCAGAGGAGGCTAATACTTGTGGGTCAAAGTTTGAGGAGTAACAAGATATTTACATAGTTTCAAATGAGCTCTCCACAAAATACATATTAATCACCAAAAGAAAGCAAGTAAGGTTACACTGGAGCACCCTGGCAGATGTCACTTTATCCAAATGATCAAAGTCATCGCCAGTAATAGGACGGACAGCTCATGCGTTTCTGCCACGGTGCACTGAGAAGAATACCACACATCACTCCTGTGACGTTTTCACCAAAAATGCATAATCTAGGTTATGAGAAAACGTCAGACACATTCAAAATGAAAGCCAATATAACTGGTCTGTACACTTAGAATGCAACTGCATATGTGGTCACACATACACACTCACACACACACACACAGAAGATTAAGGAACTGTTTCAGATTAATGAAAATTAAAAAGATATAATAATCAGATGAAATGCTTAATCCTGGGTTTTCTCTTAGATACTATTTGGACCACTGGAAAAATCTAAATGAGATTTGTATAATAAGATAATAGTATTTATGTTAGTTGCTTGGTTTTAGTGATTGAACTGCGGTTATTTAAGAGGATGTCCTTGTTAATAGGAAATAAGCACTAAAATGTGACAGCAGAGGAGGATCATGTCTACAACCCGCTCCAGATGGTTGAGAAGACAATGTCCCACACTCATACACACTTAGAGTAAAGAATAAAGCGCATGTGGTTACATGTGCACATCTGGGGAATTTGGGTGCAGGGTACATGAGAATTCTTTGCGGTATTCTTGCAACTTTTCTGTAAATCTGAAATTATTCCAAAATATAAAGTTAGAGGGGGAAAAAACTTAATTTTATTATAAAAGTAGTAAGATGTTCATTAAAGAAACTTGAAAAATGAAGAAAAATATGAAGAAAGCAGCGAGCAGCCTGCACTTCACAAACATGAGGGAACCAAGGCTTACATTTTGATTCACTCGCTCCCTGTCTCTTCCCTAAAGGACAGGTTTCTTATCCTCAGATGGGTATTTAAATTTTGAAATATTCCATAATCATACCTTTACTAATATTCATAATATCCCTTTTATGAAGGCCAGAATCATTGTCAGTTCATAGATGAAGAAACACAGATTCAAAAATTTAAACTATGGGTTGACTTTAGAAAGATTATCAGTTTATATAACAGAAAGAAAAACAATGCCACTGGATGGCTGGTTGACTGTGAGTCACAAACCAGCTGCAAGTTAGCTTCCTGTAAAACAATAAGCTTGGAGATGATTTGGGGGATTCCTTCTAATACTAAAACGTTACAATTTTAATTTCTTCTATTATCACCAACATCTTTTTGTATACAGAATGTGCAGTGCCTAGCATGGTGCCATATAATAAATATATATTATATATATAGTATTAATAGGTACTAGATAAAAATTTCTGAATGACTGACAAATACATTACAAATTATAAAATTGGTAATATATTATGAGGTTATGAAGATAAGATCATGTATATAAAAGTGCTTTATAAAGTATAACATTATTATAATTGATTATTATCGATGATGTAGAATAGACAACAATATAGAAAGCAAATTGCTCATTCTAAAATAGAGATTAAAGTTAAGATATGCCACCTCTTAAAAAGATGTCACCTTTTTGAAGGAATCTAAGAAATTTACTATGAAGTTTATTTCTATATTACTCTTGTTTCAAGTATAATTCACCTTATTCTCATCAATAACCAATTTAACTGACTGTTTACAGATAGATGGAGAGACAAATGACAAATTAGTACCCACAAGGTTTGTGGCATGGACATAAAAAGTGAATTTATTTTTCAGATACCTTTTATAGCCATAGTCTTGCAAGTAGAAGACATCTTATCTGGTTTACTATTGATCCAAATGACAAGGCTGAGCATCAGATTAAGGATATGTCAGAAACCTGAAAGAAGGCTACCAACAGATGCAGTGGGATGGTAGCTTCTTTCAAAATGATCTATTAAGGCCACAGTGTTTACAAAGGCAGTCGAGAAAACACAGCCCAATATATACAGGGTTGCATCAAGTAATCAGCAAGAGTGCCCATAAAAACTTCTAACGTGAACCCCCATACAGACATTTATGATACCTGTTTATTTCCAGCATTAAAAACTATTCATAAATTTTTTTTGATGCTAAAACAAATGATACGGGCTTTTTCTTCACCTCACATCCTTCTCCTATTGTTATAGTTGCTTTCTCCACAAATGGCAGCGTTCTAAGAGGTCACCTGGTTTAAGACGATGAGAAATACTATCTAATTTAAACTGATGGCAAATCAGGAAGGTCAAGCGCAACTTGAGATTTTAATTCTAAGATATATTCTTTGATGATAGTGAAATCTGACTTAGCTAAGTAGAGTAATGATCAAAAAATATCATACCAAAATAGAGTCCTGAAAAATACCAAGAGTGTTTCTTACATACAGTACACTATTTTCATGAAAAAAGAAACACATTGAGGATAAAACACCAAGCATGCTAAAAATATATATATATATATTTATTTATTTATATAGCAAAAAAAAAAAAACCTGATCAGAGGTGGGAAAATCTGTCTTACATGATCACTCTGGGATTAGCACTTCTTTAAGGGAAGATCCATTACTTTCTACACTAGAAAGAATTGGAGAATTTTGTGAGAATCATGGGAATAGAAAAAGCTTCAGAAAATTCCCCTTTCAGATGGCTATAAACAGACTTGAACTGTTTTTTCAAAACCCAGAGCACTCTAACCAATTTCAAGGGACCAACATTTGACATTGTTACAGACTAGAGACAGACAGCAATAGTCTAAAACTATTTAAAACATCAGCAAAATACTCACTTTTTGTTTGCCTTTTTAGCTAGCATGAAACATTTTACAGTAATAATAACATTTTTTAAATTTATCATCAGCTTAAACAGTAGCACACATAAGTTTCAATGCACTATCATTATTAAATGGTATGAGATACAAGTTAGAATATCTGGGGTTTGATAGTAGCTCCAACTAGTTTCCCAAACAACAGCATATCATTATCATTTATTTGTACATCTAAGGCATTGTTTTTAGATGTGCTGAGTAAGACAATTTTCAGGACCCATGTTTCTTCAGCTGTGAAATAAAGATATTCAATTAAGTTATAAACTAGTATTTACCAAGTCTTGACCAATTCCTTAAGTTGCTTCCCTGACAGCTCAGTTGGTAAAGAATCCACCTGCAATGCAGGAGACGAAGGTTTGATTCCTGGTCAGGAAGATCTGCTAGAGAAAGGATAGGCTACCCACTCCAGTATTCTTGGGTTTCCCTTGTGGCTCAGCTGATAATCTGCCTGCAATGCGGGAGACCTGGGTTTGATCCCCTGGGTTGGGAAGCTCCCCTGGAGAAGGGAAAGGCTACCCACTCCAGTATTCTGGCCTACAAAATTCCATGGACTGTAGAGTCCATGAGGTCACAAAGAGTCAGCAACCGACTGAGCGACTTTCACTTTCAGTTAAGACGCTATCAGTTTATGCCTTAAAAAGTGCTGAGATCAAATGATTTTGAAAAATCCTAAATTCAAAAAAAATACACAGGTTTCTTTACTGTATCATTTTTCAGAGCCTTTAAGATGCTAGTGTGTATTGCAAATTTCCAATAAAGAACAAACTTCTCTGACAATGGGATCCATTCTTCACACAACATTTCATAAGACTACCTGTCCTAAAGAAGGAGCTTTGGGAAATGCTGTACATAATGATTTTCAAGGTCCTTTTTAAGCTCTTATAATTTTTGTTTTTTTTAAATAAGAAACATAGAGCAGGTTATTAACCACCCTTATTTTTCTTGGATAGAATAAACCTGGGAAATATGATTGGGGGAAATAACTCTCACAAAGTCAAGGAGAAAGTCACTTGAAACTACAATTATCAACAATAAAAATCAAGCTACTGGGTAATGTTAAACATTGGGAATAAATGCCAGGAAATGCAGCAAGAAATAAAAATCACCCAAACCACAAAACACTTGAAGCAGAGATTGTTTCCAATCAAATCTCCTTTCACCCTAATTTATCAGAGTAACCAATATGTTCTTCACAATGCCTCAGCAAATGCAATAGATGCTAAGCATTAAGTATATATTGGGCTTTATGTTTTGTATTAATACCTTAGGAGACAGAATTTGCCTATAGCTGTGGTGAAGGACCTATCTTATTACCTCCAACATACCTTGCATTCACGCTCTCCAAGCCCATCACATTACTTTCATGCTCAAACTCCCAATCACATCCTTAACTCTCCTCTGCCAGTGGATAAGAGATATTGCTCTGGTTAGAAGAGACGGCAGTAAGGAGGGCTGTAAAGCTCAGAGCTTCCAAGTGCAGTCATGCACATATGAAGGGGATTTCTGGTAGCCCACAATAAATCTAGTTAGTCCAAGGAGACCAAATTTATGAATGAGTCTGCTCAGTAATACAGCCAAGTTCAAGAATGACTCTGCTGACCTAAGAGCAGGATATTCAATGGAAAGGACAAGCTTTGGATGTGTGGCAACTTTAATTCTGGAGGCCGCCCAAAATCAGTGAGTAATGCCTTTCGATGCTACTGTATGAAAACTGAAAGGTTAATGCTATAGACAAGTAAAATGGGGAAGAAAAGGATGGGGAAACCAGAAAGAAAGGAAGGAAGTGAAATACAAAAAGAATCAGGATTAAATAAGAAAGAAACTTACAGGAAACGAGCCCATCTCTCATTCTCTCCTATAATTAACTTCCTTAGTGTTTCTTTTGTAAAAAAATGCTAAGGCCATTTCTGCTGTTCAGTCTTGGCTCACTCAATTCCTTCTATCTGAAATTCTATCCCTCATTTCTGATCTTTGTCTAAGTTTGACCATTTCACTAGGCCCACCTGAAATTTCAGGCCCTCCATGTATTAGGTTTATCCAGTATAGGAAACAGCTATTTTAGTTATTTTAGCAGGAAGAATTTTTCATACAGGGATTTATATACTTATAAAATAATCAGAAGGACTCTAACTAGGCTTCAAGGAATGATTCCTCGAACAATGCAAAGCTGCCACTGTGACGACAGCATTAAGTTCAATGCAAGTCTGTACCTACACCAGGAAGTGGGGGCGGGGGGAACTGGTCTAATAACTGCCTCTCAGTCCCTAGCAGGGAGAACACTGGAAACTGGAACGTGCCACAAGAGCTTCCCTTGATAGTCGTTACCACCCGAGAAGCCTCACGGCCTGGGTTCTTTAGAAGGGACACTCAGTATACTGACACTGTCTTATGAGAAAAATACCCTCTTCAAGCAAAGGCCCATTCTCCTTACCTTGGGTATAGGGCTCTTAAAGGTAGAATCACAACATATATTCTTTCTTCTTCAATAAAATCTAACCCAATTCCTTTGTTCAAAGGATTAATAAATTGCAAATTATAAACAAATTCTGCCATTGCAGACACCTTTCCAATTTAGTGTAAAAGAATATAAGTCCAAGACTTCCAAGGTAATTTAAATTTTCAGCCTTATATTTTGTGGTGGGATAAAAGATTTAAAATATATTGTGGAAATTTAAACCTATCACCTCTCTGAGATTCCTTTTTTCCTTTGCAGATGAAAAGAAGGAAGAAGGATTTAGGGGAACAGATGGACACATTTCTATTATCTCTGAAATCACTCTGAAAGTTCAACCTAAGCTGTTTGGTTTGCTTCTGGACTTGTTTGGAGGTGACTCTTCATAATCTTTCTACCTGTCTGGTTACTTAGACTATCTTTTTAAGGATGTCTGAACAGTAAGTGACCTTGGAATCTAGAGATAGTATCTCCCTTCAGGCATGAGGATGAAACTGCTTGCTGCCCAAGAACAACAAAGATAATGTCTTGTTTGAGGGAAAAGGTTGGGCAGGTGTGCTCACATTCCTGATATAAGATTTCTAAGCTCAAGTTTCCTCAAATGTAACACAGCCCCACTGCCTGTGCGGCAACCACGTGGACTTGCTTCTGCATCACTGCAGAACTTGGGGGCAAGAAGAATCAATGGGGCCTGCTGATCATAAATAATAAACTACCTAAATAAATTTGATCTTATGGTCTCTTCACCTGCTGAATCTATGTGCCAAGCCAACCTAATAGCTGCAATAGCTTGACTGCTTGACTGTATTGTCTTTCCAGTATGTGCTCATCAATCATTTGACAAATCAGTTAATGAATGAATGAAAACTGGCTGCAGCATAAAAAATGGTTTGAGAAGAAAGGATTGAATCCAGAATGCTGATAGGCTAATTTAGTTCTTTAGACATTAAATTACGATGGATGGAATTAGAATGATGGAATAACAGGAATGGAAAAAACAGCCAAAGTGGGGAGACCTCAGATATGCACATAGATTCATCTAAAATCCTTGGCTGACCCCTGAACTGCAAATGCATGGAGAAACTCCAAGAAGTCTGCAGAAACTAATAAACTGAAGGTTGAAAAAGTTGATCAGAGATTTCAGCTACTACCCAGCACAGAGGAGACAGAATTTGGAGTTTTAAGTCTCACCTAGCTAGAGGGCTGGATACACTTCGCAGGGTTTCCACTGAAATCTCCAAAGAGCCATGCCTTAAAAGCATAGATTATGTACCAGGGCTATGGATCAGGTCTGAAAGATTCAACAAAAGACTATGGGAAAAAAGTAAAACTTTTAAGTTCAGTGTGATTACCTGATAAAACATAAAAAATCAACACTCTCTAGAGGAAGACAACAGAATGAGGAGTCCCTATAACATAACACCTAAAACTCTGAGGACATGATAAAAAATTACTACACATACAAAGAAACAAAAAAAATTGGGACAAAATAGAAAAAAAACAATTAATACAGACCTCAAGATGACTCTCTGGCCACCTGATGCGAAGAACTAACTCATTGAAAAAGACCCTGATACTGGGAATGATTGAAGGCAGGAGGAGAAGGGGATGACAGGGGATGAGATGGTTGGATGGCATCACCGACTCCATGGACATGAGTTTGAGCAAGTTCCGGGATTTGATGATGGACAGGAAAGCCTGGCGTGCTGCAGTCCATGGGGTCGGAAAGAGCTGGACACGACTGAGGGACTAAACTGAACTGAACAAGAAGACTCAGATGTTGGAATTCACACACAAGCACTTTAGAGCAGCTATTGTAACAGCCTAACAGAAAAAAAAAAAAAACAAAAAACAGGGTTTCCCTGGTGTCTCAGGGGTAAAGGCCAATGCAGGAGAGGTAGGTTTGGTCCCTGGATCAGGAAGATCCCCTGGAGAAGAAGGCAACTCACTTCCATATTCTTGTCTGGAAAAAATCTCTTGGACAGAGGAGCCTGGTTGGCTACTCTAGGGTCACAGAAGAGTTGGACACAATTTAGCATCTAAACAACAACAGTAACAACAAAAAAAAAATGGTCATATTGGACAAAAAGATGAGGGAAAGACATCTGACAATATTCATCACCCACTCTTGGTACACATTTTCAGCAAACTAGAATCAAAATAAATTTCCTCAATCATTGTAGCAGTTACCAATTATTTGCCTTATAACTCCAAATAAACTCTTCTTTATCTTGTTAAACCAGTCAATCCTAAAGGAAATCAATCCTGAATATTCATTGGAAGGGCTGGGACTGATGCTGAAGCTCTAATACTTTGGCCACCTGATGCAAAGAGCTGATTGATTAGAAAAGACTCTGATATTGGGGAAGACTGAAGGCAGGAGGAGAAGGGGACAACAGAGGATGAGATGGTTGGATGGCATCACCGACTCAATGGACGTGAGTTTGAGCACTCTGGGAGATGGTGAAGGACAGGGAAGCCTGCTGTGCTGCCGTCCATGGGGTCACAGAGTCAGACACGACTGAGCGGAGCTAGACTTTATAACCATTTCTCCTTTGCCAGCTGCCATAAAATTTGGCTTTAACAGTAGACGGTGCAGCAAGAACACTGTAAGTTCCTATCTGATACCATTTCCTTTCAGCTCAAAGAACTTTCTCTAGTATTTCTTACAATGTGGGTTTGTTTAAGATAAATTTTTAGTGTTTGTTTGTCCTTATTTTTAATATGTTAAGACAGTTACACTACATATAGAATTCCAGGTTGATGGTTTCATCCCCCGAGCGTTTTAAAACTATCATTCCAATGTCCTCTTACGTCCACTGTTTATGAGACTGTGCTGTAACTGGCTTTCAGCGTTTACTCTACTGGGTTGTGTCTTTTCCTCTGGATGCTTTCAGGATTTCCTCTATCTTTGGATTTTAGTAGTTTGACTATAGTATTTATAGGTAAGGTTTTCTGTGTATTTATCTTTTTGGGTTTACCATGCCTCTTGAATCTTTAAATTTATGTCTTTCACCAAGTTTGGGCAAGTTTGGGTCATCATTGAGAAAATTTTATTTTTCTGCCCCATTTCCTCTCCCCTCACCTCTTGTAATTACACTTGCAATCTCATTACAAGTATGTTAGATCTTTTAATGTTGCCCCACAAATCAGTGAGACACAATTTTTTCCTTAATATATTCCTTATTTTAGGTTGTAAAATTTATACTGATCTATCTTCAAGCCCACTGACTCTTTGTCATCTCTGACCTACCAATAATTTCTTCCAATAAAATTTTTATTTATATATTTTTCAGTTCTAGAATTTCCATTTAGTTCTTTTTTTACAGCTTCTACTTTCTGTGCTTATTAATTATGAGTATATTTTTTGTAAACAGAGTTAAAATAGCTGCTTTAAAAACCTCATCTGCTAATTACAACATCTGATCATCTTTGGTTGCTCTCAAAGATTTCCTTTTTTCTTGAGTATACTGGACCACAGTTTCCCATTTGTCCACATGTCTAATAATTTTAGATAACATCTTACACACTGTAAATGAGACTCTGGATTCTGTGTGTGCATGCTAAGTCATTTCAGTCATGATTGACTCTTTGTGACCCCATGGACTATAGCCCACCAGGCTCCTCTGTCCATGGGATTCTCCAGGCAAGAATACTAGAGCGGACTGCCATATCCTCCTCTGGGGGATCTTCCCAACGCAGGGATCAAACCCACATCTCTTACATCTCCTACCCTGGCAGACAGGTTCTTTACCACCAGTGAAAGACTACAGACATAATATTTGATTGCACTTCACTTTTTTGTGCTTATCAGATATTGTGTGTTTTAAAAAAGAAAAGGTTCGTGGCAATTCTGTGTTGTCAGAAGACGGTTAGCATCTTTCAGCAATAAAGTCCTTTTTAATTAAGGTATATACTTTTTTTTAAGATACAATGTTATTGAACACTTAACAGATTACAGTATAGTGTAAACATGATTTTTATATACACTGGGAAACCAAAATATGCACATGATTTGCTTTATTATGATATTCACTTTATTTCAGTGGTCTTCGAACCTACAATATCTTCAAGGTACACCTGTACTGATCTCTTTTTTAAGCAGGCAGTTAACGTGTCTGAATTCAAACTCTAAACTATTTCTCTTGCATAGGCAGGTAGCAATTAAAAATCTCTGATGAGTTATTTTAGCCCTAACTTGAGTGCCTGAAGTTTTCCCCATATATGTTTTGATAACAGGTCAGCTGAGGATTTTGGCAGCTTACATGTAGAATTCAGAGCCCCACTTCTGTGGGTACCTTTATTCTTTAACTGGAGAAGGAAATTGCAACCCACTCCAACATTCTTGCCTGGAGAATTCCATAGATGGAGAGGCCTGGTGGGCTACGGTCTGTGGAGTCACAAAGACACGGACATGACTGAGCAACGAATGCTTTATTCTATACCTTTCTTGATTTGGAGCTGTCATCCTAAATGCTGTCCTCTGATTCATCACAAGTAGCAGCAGTGCAGACTTCTATTCAATTTTCCTCTTCCTTGAAGAACTGACTAGGCCCAGGGATATAAGCAGAAACCCATTCAAAGCCACCTTGTCTTTTCTTATTCCGAGAGTTTATTCCTCCCCAGCTTCAGCCTGCTTCTGTTCACTCTTCACTTCCTCTAAGTAGTTGTTTTTAAATTTTGCCCAGAGCATTAAAATGAATTTTGTGAGAAGGATAATCCAAAATGAGCTACACCATCATTAACAGAAGGTGTTGTTATTTTTCATTTCTTTTTTAAAAAAATATTTTTATTGAAGTATAATTTATAATGTTAATTTCTGCTGTACAGTAAAGTGTTAATTTCTGGTATACAGTAAAGTGATGCAGTTATATCTACATCCATATTCTTTTTCATATTCTCTTCCACCATGGTTTATCACCGGATATTGCATACGTTAGTCTCCTGTGCTATAAGCGGGGTTTTGTTGTTTATCCATCTCTGTGCTAATCCCCTACCCTTCCTCCCACTTGGCGACCACACGTCTGTTCTGTATCTCTGTAAGTCTGTTTCTGTTTTGGAGATATGCTAATTTGTGTCATATTTTAGATTCCAATATAAATGATATCATATGGTATTTGTCTTTCTTCTTCTGACTTACTTTGCTTAGTATGATAATCTCTAGGTCCATCCACGTCGCTGCAAATGGCAAAGGCGTTGTTACGTTAAAAAAGCTCCCTAGGTGGTTGATAGACACTGTAGCAACCTGACGATGGAAGACACACTTAGGTAGTCTTGACCATTCGCGTAAGTACCGCTTAACTGTTTTATTTTGGATCTTGTGCTGACAATAGCTATCCTCGATTAAAGACCAATTATAATCTCTACACAATGCAACATCCGCTCCTGCTGAACCCTTACAACAAACTGGGTAACACAACTTCTCTTAGTTTCCCTTGACCAAGCAGGTGAGGTCAGCATCACGGTCCTGCCCTTTCCTCTCTCACTGTAAGTCAAATGCTACATTTGGTTTCATATATGTGCTGCCAAAGCGGGTACGCTATATTTTGTTAACAAATCCTAAAGTTTGGGTAATCAAAGGTTTTACAGAGTAAATGCTATTTTAAACATGTCTGCAAAACTGAAAAATGAAAGAACAAATAGATTCAAGGATTTGAATATGAAACTGTATCCAGAACGAATTCTTACAATACTAGCACAATAATTCCTTGTTTCATTCCTCCCAATACACAAATATTTAACACTTATTTATTTAGTGAAATGATTGCAAGGGCATACAAAGATAACTTTGATAGTACTCCAGAACACTTGATTTGTTCATAAATAATCACAATACAGGATAAAAAGTGCTAAGGTTCATTAGGGAAGATCTAATAAAAGATTCTCAGAACTGTTACCTGATTATCTCGGTAGTTGTTTCTTAATTTTAGCTTCGAAGTGACTCATGTAATGTGCTTGAATATATGCTTTTCCTAACTCAACAGGCTTATCATTTTGGGATTCAAGTCAGGTCTCTTCAGACTATATATCCCTTAGCAGAAACAAAGGGTCCTTTCAAATTCATGATTTAACCCGCATTAGAACCATTTGAGATTAGTATTATCACAAATTTAAAGAATATGAAACAGAAGCCCAGAGCCTTTATGCTTAAAACCTGCCCCAAATCACTTACTTATAAAGGAGTAGAACCCAAGTCATGAATCTAGGTCTTCTGACTTCTGAGTCTAGTGTAATATTTTTGCCACTGTTACAGGTAATACAACTCAGGGAAAAGAAAAAAATTCATGGAGAGGGTTATGAAGATGGTCAAATGTACCAATGACGTCAAAGAAGATGAGGACTTAGGAAAGGTATTTGAATTTGGTGATCAGAAAGGCATTGGTGAGTTAGCCGCAAATCCATCTCCTTCAGCCCAATATAATCAATGTTTGAGTTTTCAATGTAACCCTTCCATAAAATTTCAAGTCCTTTCACAGTTCTCCACGTAGGGTCCTTGAAGGTTTGACTCCATTTTACTTGCCCAATATCATCACCTCCATATTTTATGCCCATAGTCAATGATCTATATACATCAGACTACATATTCTTTCTCTCCTTGAGAGTACTACAAGAGCACTCCAAGATATTCTTGAAGTGGTCTCCCTACCTCTTTTCTCTCTCCACTTAGCACAGATGCTATTTGTTTACATGCCATGGTGGCTTAGGTGACTCTCACTTTTCTCCACAATATCCCTAACTTATTCCTCTTCTAGGATTTAACACAAGAATATCATAGTCTCAATTCAGTTCAGCCACTCAGTCGTGTCTGACTGTTTGCAACCCCATGGACTGCAACACACCAGGCCTTCCTGTCCATCACCAACTCCCAGAACTTGCTCAAACTCATGTCCATCGAGTCGGGGATGCCATCCAACCATGTTATCCTCTGTTGTCCCCTTCTCCTCCTGCCTTCAATCTTTCCCAACATCAGAGTCTTTTCCAATGAGTCAATTCTTCACATCAGGTGGCCAAAGTATTGCAGCTTCAGCATCACTCCTTCCAGTGCATATTCAGGATTGATTTCCTTTAGGATTGACAGGTTTGATCTCCTCGCAGTTTAAGGGACTCTCAAGAGTCTTCTCCAAAACCACAGTTCAAAATCATCAATTCTTCAATGCTCAGCCTTCTTTATGGTCCAACTCTCACATCCATACATGACTACTGGAAAAAGCATAGCTTTGACTAGCAGATCTTTGTGGGCAAAGTAATGTCTCTGCTTTTTAATATGCTGTCTAGGTTGGTCATAGCTTTTATTCCAAGGAGCAAGCATCTTTTAATTTCATGGCTGCAGTCACCATCTCCAGTGATTTTGGAGCCCAAGAAAAGAAACTCTCTGTTTCCATTGTTCCCAATCTATTTACCATGAAGTCATGGGACTAGATGCCATGATTTTAGTTTTTTGAATGTTGAGTTTTAAGCCAGTTTTTTCACTCTCCTCTTTCACCTTCATCAAGAGACTCTTTAGTTCCTCTTTGCTTTGTGACATTAGGGTGGTGTCATCTACATTTCTGAGGTTATTGATATTTTTCCTGGCAATCTTGATTCCAGCTTGTGCTTCATCCAGACCAGCATTTTGCATGATGTACCCTGCATAGAAGGTAAATAAGCAGGGTGACAATATACAGCCTTGATGTACTCCTTTCCCAATTTGGAACCAGTCCCTTGTTCCATGTCTGGTTCTAACTGTTGCTTCTTGACCTGCATATAGATTTCTCAGGAGGCAGGTCAGGTGGTCTGATATTCCCATTTAAAAATGTTCCACAGTTTGTCTTGATCCACACAGTCAAAGGCTTTAGCGTAGTCAATAAAGCAGAAGTAGATATTTTTCTGGAATTCTCTTGTTTTTTCTATGATCCAATGGATGTTGGCAACTTGATCTCTGGTTCCTCTGCCTTTAAGGGTTTCCCTTATAGGTCATTTGGTAAAGAATCTGCCTGCAATGCAAGAGATCCCAGTTCGATTCCTGGGTTGGGAACATTCACTGGAGAAGGGATAGGCTACCCACTCCACTGTTCTTGGGCTTCTCTTGTGGCTCAGCTGGTAAAGAATCCGCCTGCAATGTGGAAGACCTGGGTTTGATCCCTGGGTTGGGAAGATCCCCTAGAGAAGGGAAAGGCTACCCACTCCAGTATTCTGACCTGATGAATTCCATGGACTGTATAGTCCATGGGGTTGCAAAGAGTCGGACAGGACTAAGTGACTTTCACTTTCACTTTCCTCTGCCTTTTCTAAGGTCAGCTTGAAGATCTGGAAGTTCTTGGTTCATGTACTGTTGAAGCTTAGCTTGGAGAATTTTGAGCATATTATATAGTCTAAGTACCATTTATTTATCTTGTCTGTTTTTCCCATTAAACTATGAAGTCTTCAAGCGCAGGATCATGTCCTATTCATGGTTCATTTCTGAAACTTAGCGTAGAGGCTTTTGCATAAACACTTGTTAAATGAAAGAATCAATAAGATTATAAGGAGTTACAAGGCAACAAAGTAATCTAATGTGACTTCAACAGCAAAAACACCACTTATAGGTCACAGACAGTATGTTTTGATCAAACACCCTAATGTGAATCTAGCTACTTAAATGTTAAACTTCTTTTGCAAGGGCAAGTTTGCTTCTACCATTTCCTGTGAGCAACTTGGTTAAGAAAATGTGGCCACAATTAACTCTCACAGATGTAACTACAGAAGAACTGCATGAAATCTGAGAGATTTCTGCAACCTTTGGAAAGTTGCTTTAAAATTTAAAAATTTTCCTAACTTAGATCAAACAAAACAAGTACTTCTGATAATAATTCTAAATGCTTAGTCAGCAGTATTGAGAATTTGCTAATATTCATTATGGACTATAAAGAATAGAATCTTTATGGACTATAACAGACTCTTCAAGATAGCACTTACACAGGAAGCACTTAACACAATATTTGTAATGGTAATGACTCTCGGAGTTTGAAGGGCTCAGTGGGGTCAAGGGGTTCATCTATCCAGTGTCTAGTTTGTACATCATTCAGTTCTTTTGGCATACTTTTTTGAGTCATTTCAAATTGGCTAGCAGAGCTTTGAATGACTAGCAAAGAGACCATGGAGCTATAGGGCTGGGCTGAAGACATAATCCATAACCTACAAATGCTTATTCACACACTCTTGACATTACTGTCAACATACCTTTATTCAAGTTTTCATGAAATATACTGTATAAATGATGCTTAAAAATGCTCTCAGTACTTAGTATACTACAAAAGCATTTTTTAAAATTATATATGCTTCTGAATGACAAAAATGCACTGAATTTAATTTGTACATAGTGTACATATAAGGAAACATAAATGCTTACCATTTATCACTGTTAAGTTCGTTTCATAGTTCATTACTGAAATTTAAAATCATTCACTTGGCCTTGAAGAAGTGGTAATAGGATCTCTCTACATTAGAGAATAAACTAACTCATTTTTTCCAAATACCTTCTCCATTCATACTAAAAATGCATGATACATATAGAAGAATAGCATAAGTATATAGAGATATAGAAGTGATTTTGAGCCTGAATTTGACACGATAGCATTGGTATCATTTAAATCCAATTCTAGCACCTGTTATAATATACTAAGAAATAAAAAATTGTATATTATTTGGAAGGAACAATTTAGCTAATGCATAACTTCATTTTTTGGGTTAGTTCTTGTGGGAGTAAATGAAAGATTTTGTTTTATAAGGAACAATATTTCTAAATGAGTATGGGAGAAAAATACTATCAAATATCCATACTTCATTATTAACTCATCTATCCTTTAATGTCTCTGTCATTTTCTTTTAATAACACTTTAAAATCTCTATCACTTGTTAAAGTTATCACTTGTTAGTTCTGACAATGAGATGACAATTTATGCAATCTCTCCCCTATAGTTTCATTTCTAATCTCCACTTAAGCAGTTTACCTTTAGCGTGATCAAAGACAAAAAAAAAAAACAAAGTAGATTTGTATTGTGTGTATGTGTGTGGGTTTGCACATCCAGGCTTGAAGATATCGTCTAACGTTACATAGATTTATTATCCAAAGGGATCTCTAATTAAATAAGAAAGGGAGCCTATGTTAGCTAAGTCGACTTCAGGATCCTTTCCTTTGTATAAAGGGCTTCCACATGCCTCCCCCTCAATTCTGAAAGCACACGTTCCTTATTCCCTTCACCATGAATAAGGCCGACATTTGACAGCTTCACAAGGCTGACAGGGTTACCCCACAGCCCACCCTCCCTATTCTCAATCCAATTAGACCCTAATCCTCCAGATGAAAGGCCCAACTGCTCACGTTCCTCATGACAACGACAGCTATTGATTACTTGTCACTGCAGCTAACACCTCCCCTGTCGAGGCTGCTCTGACAGGAGCAAACCTACCAAATTAGACAGCACTTTATCTGCCCTGGAGGCCAAATGGCACAACAAGTAAAGGCTAATAAATGGTATAAAAATGAACAAATCATAACATTATGACAGGCTGATCGTTGCCAGCAGCCTCCTAGCTCCAGCCTGATGTTCTGTTAGGCTTGCTCCTTCTCCTTCCCCTCTGCTCTAACTCCAACGTTGACTGAATTAAAGGCCAGAACAATTAAGGCATTTGACCAGCAAAGATAAGCCAATTGAAGTATCACCAAGGGACATAAATGTCAATAACTGACTGCCATTTGTCAATACGGACATTCTGCAGATGCAAACACTCAGTCCTCCGCTCTCCACCAGGCTACACTGACTCCCTTTCCAGCGAGAGTCCGCTCAGACGGACAGTCCATGGCTACTTACCAGCAGAAGAGGGGAAAAGAAAAAAGAAATGCAGTCTCAGGAGAGGAAGTATTCTCTGAAGAGCAAGCAAGAGTCATGGGGAGGGGGGGGGTTGGAGGGGTGCATGAGAAGAAGGGATAGCAAAGCAGACCTATTGTTCCTTCCAAAAACATTCTGTTAGACAACTGCAAAGTCAGTACATGCTTTAGTGGAGAATGCATACAGAATGCAGGGAATGATGGAAAGCTAATGAAGCTGTGACTTTAGAAACACACTCACCCATTTAATGAACATTTTTTGAGCATGAACCATGTACCAAGTACTGTTCTAGGCAACAGGAAGAAAACGATGAATAAAACAGACCAAAAGAATCCCTAACTTTATGGAGTTTACATTGCAGTAGAGTATAAGACAATAAACAAGGTAAAAAATAAAATGTGTGTGTGTGTGTATGTAGGGGTGCATGTGTGTGTGTATGATGTGATTCTCCATTATTCTCAGCCGGGTAAGAAAAACGAGTATAAATGTAAGATAAAAGCGGGTAAGTCTAAAAAAACCAAAGAACCACACACACACATAAACAACCAACCAAATTTAGTCCTGAATTAGAATAGGAAATGATAAAACTGTATTTTTATTTAAAAAATATTTCCAAGCAGTGTCTACTGCTATGGTTTAGAAACAATCAACCCAGTAACAATAAGCACCCCTAGACTTAAGACTGTGGTCTCCAAATACACATATGGTGAAAGATTCAGGATGGAACAGAGACTTGAAAACATTTTATGAAGAAGGAGTGAAGGAATAGTAAAACTGGAGAAAAATGTCTTCACTTGGCCATCATGATTATTATTATTACGTTGTTGGCCATGCCCCATGGCATGTGGGATCTTTGTTCCCCAATCAAGGATTGAACCTGTGCCCCTTGCAGTGGAAGAAGTGAGTCTTAACCACTAGGTCGCCAGAGGAAGTACCATAATGATTATTTTTAAGACATGTCGGATCATATCATTTCTTTCCTCAAAACCCTCCAATGCCTCCTTCATCTGGTTCAGAATAAAAACATATTTCTGACAATGGCCTAAAGGCCTAGTGAATCCAGCACCCATCTCTGTCTTGTCCTCATGACCGACTACTCTGCCCTTGCTCACATTCATTATCACCATGCTAGCCTCTTTGTTACTCCTCCAATATTCCAGGCATGCTCCCACTTTAAGTCTTTGTTCTGACTGTTCCTCCAGCCTGGAATGAAAGAAAGTTCTTCCCTCAGTTATTGACATGGCTTACTTCCTCACCTTCTACAAGTCTTGCTTCCAATGTGACTGCTTCCATCTCAGTGAAGACTATTCTGACGGCCTTATTTACAGTTCTAATTTGCCTTCCCCCGGTGCCTCTTCCCTGGTTTTCTTGATACCCCTCAGTTTAGCATTTTGGTTATATTTCTCTTATTATATTAGTAAATGATCATCTGGGCTTTGGAAAAGCTTCATAGTCAGAAGAGCTATAAAGAGGTCTGTGATTGGTCACAAGGAAAAGGCTGTGTCCGGGGCTGACAATATTCATATTTTGGGAATAATGAGCCCCTTGATTCCCTCTCATTTCAATTCTGAACAGTAAAATGTACAAAAAACAAGAAGGGGAAATTATATGAACGAATACAGTTCTATGACACAAGAAGGTAATTAGCAAATTAA
The DNA here is from genome assembly GCF_033118175.1 of Dama dama. Taxonomy (NCBI): domain Eukaryota; kingdom Metazoa; phylum Chordata; class Mammalia; order Artiodactyla; family Cervidae; genus Dama; species Dama dama. Next base: position 71,337,286 of record NC_083709.1, on the reverse strand, counting down.
TGATCACATTTTCTTTGGAATCGATGTTATACACAAAATTAATTTTTAGAAGTTTAAATGAAAGTAAATGGATCTGAAGTTCCTTTTTATCAGCTGTAAAAATATTCACTGGCCCCGTGCCCAGAGTTTAAAAGAAATCAGCATGAGCCTAATGAAAAACAAGCTGTAGGTCTCAGGGAAATTCAATATATACTCTTTCTTCCTTTTAGTTTCTGATTGGTTTCCATGGGAATCTAGGCTTGTGGGGATCTCTAATCTAGTCGTGGAAAGCAGATGCCTGAATTTTCATGGCTTAGTAAAAGTGGGGGTCAGTGAAGAAATAAAGATGATTAGAAAATGAATATGGTCGTAGGAAATATGATCATGTTCGAAAGAAAATGCTGCAAGTGACATAGTTTTCAAAACACAACCTGCAAGGCTGTTCTTCTGTGTTTGAGAGGTATTACAACATAAAGGAGAAGAAGAAAAAACACTAATGTAAAGGCATTAGCTCTGGGCTTAAATTCTGAATCTGGCCCGTAAGAAAGAAGCCCGTTGGAGAGCAGTTCCCCTGGGTTCCCTTACTTTACGGTTCTCTGCTTGAGCACTCCTTTCCAATAAAGTCTTCTGCTTTGTCAGAAGAGAAAGGAAGGAAGGAAGAGAGAAGGAAAGACTTGGATACTTTTGGGGAGAGATGACTGGGAAGCTGGATTGCAGAATTGCTCTATGACAGAACCAAAGGTCTGAGAAAGTAAGCCGCAGAAGAGCGAGTTCTCCTTCATTGGAGCATGACGAGGAGCACTGAGCTGGGAACCGGAAAGACAAGATAATTCCTGAATCCGCAAGTGAAAAAGCGACCTTGAAGAACTCAAACCAGACCTCAGTTTACTTCTATAGAAAATAGTTAATATTCAACTATTCTAATTGCTAAGAAGCTACTATGAAATTTTTCTTTTCTTACTAGAACTATGTTGTTATGGTTGTTCAGTTGCTAAGTCCTGTCCACCTCTTTGCGACCCCATGAAATGCAGCATGCCAGGCTTCCCTGTCTTTCACTATTTCCTGAAACTTGCTCAAACTCACATCCACTGAGTCGATGATGCCATCCAACCATCTAGTCCTCTGTCAACCCCTTCTCCTCCTGCCCTCAATCTTTCCCAGCATCAGGGTCTTTTCCAATGAGTCAGCTCTTTGCATCAGGTGCCCAAAGTATTGGAGCTGTACTATGTTAGAACTCAGAAGTAGTGATATCTATCAAGATTTGCTGACATTTTGTTTCTTGTAACTATGAAAGTAGAAGTACATTACAGTCAAAGTATTAAAGAATGGACAGGTTTTTATTTCAACTCTCAGATTTGTTTAAAAAACAGACCAATCTTGGTTGTGGTTGGAACACTCATTTGGTTGGAACACTCAATTCAAAGACACTAATTATTTGAAATCAGGTTCTAAACTGGAAAACCAGCAGACAGGTTTAAATATAGTTTCTAAATACTCAGAAGAGGACAAACTTGATACTGGCTTGGAAACCTAAGAAGTTAGAATGTAATGAAGTAAAGATTTTTCAGGTTAAGACTCTCTGCCCAGAAAAGGCAGCTTAGCCAAGGCTGAAGTCAAATGGAATAAAACGTAGAGGCTGTTAACGTAGCCCATCTCAGTCCAGACGTGGTCTTCAGCGATCACTAAAATTCCAGAATATAAGGGTTTTATAAGCTCAGACTTTCCACGTAATGTGGGCATTGCAAATGTCTTTTGCCTTCTTTTAGAAGCATGTACTTAGTGGCTAGCAGTGTCCAACTCTATGCAGCCCCATGGACTGGCATCCACTGGACTCCTCTCTCCATGGGACTTTTCCAGGCAAGAACACTGGAGTGGGCTGCCATTTCCTGCTCCAGGGGATCTTCCTGACCCAGAGATTGAACCTGTGTCTCCTGCACTGGCAGGCGGCTTCTCTGACCACTGAGGCACCTGAAGAGCACCAAGAGCTAAAGCCCCACTCGCTTACACTTCAGATATCCACTTGCTCCAGTTTGTGGGACAGAGAGCACTTATTAAACTGGTTTTAAACAGACTGAGTGAATACAGCCACAGAGATGCCTGGCAAGTACCTACTAAACACTCTAGGTCATCTTGATGTGTGCTCAAATTTAAGAACCACTGGATTACAGCATAGATACAAAGCTTCCAAATAGCTCCTGAGGTGAAGGTTGGGGAAATGTGACCTGAGTGCTTAAAAGCCTGGGCCAGAAACAAACAACCCAATCAACAAATGGACAGAACATCTAAACAGACATTTCTCCAAGGAAGACATACAGATGGCCAAGAGGCACATGAGAAGATGCTCAACATCGCTATTAGAGACATGCAAATCAAAACTACAACGAGATAATCACCTCACATAGGGCAGAATGGCCATCATCAAAAAGTCTACAAACAATAAATGTTAGAGAGGGCATGACGAAAATGGAACCCTCCTACACCATTGGTGGGAATGTAAATTGGTACAGTTGCTATGGAGAACAGTATGGAGATTCCTTGAGGAACTAAAAATAGAGTTAACATATGACCCAGCAATCCCACTCTCCTGGGAACACATCCAGAGAAAAACACGGTTCAAAAGGATACATGCACCCCAATGTTCATTTCATCACTGTCTACAGTAGCCAAAGCATGGAAGCAATCTAAATGTCCATCGATAAATGAATGGGTAAAGAAGATGTGGTACATACATAGGTACATATATACAATGGAATACTACTCAGCCATAAAAAATAAATAATGCTATTTGCAGGAACATGGATGGACCTGGAGATTACATACAAATATCAGACAGAGAAAGACAAATATCATATTACATCACTTACATGCAGAATCTGAAAAAATGATACGAATGCTTTTGTTTACAACACAGAAACAGACTTACAGCCTTAGGAAGGAACTTGGGGTCACTGGAGGGGAGGGCGGTGCAGGGAGGGGTGGGTCAGGATTTGGGGACTGACACGCACATATCGCTATATTTAAAACCAGTAACCAACAAGGACCTGCTGGAGGCACAGGGGACTCTGCTCAGCTCTCTGTAATAACCTGACTGGGAAAAGAATTTGAAAACGAACAGATACATGTGTACGTATAACTGTGTAACTTCGCTGTACCCTTGAAACTAACACAACATTGTTAATCAACTATACTCCAATATAAAATAAAAATTAAAAAATTATAACAATGAATAATAACAACAAAAAAGTCTAGGCTAGGAACTATGCTTGCTTCCATTCTCCTTTTGCTGAACTACAAATAATGGTCACCAAGTTCTGGATATTTTATCATTTTTTTAATAATAGAACTTTATTGAGGTATAACACATATATAACAGTGCATACGTCTCAAGTATACAGAGACTTGTGTATATGAGTGTAAGGTAAGGAAACCAAACGCTGTTGGTGTTGAGTTTTCCAGAAAAGTTTCAGAGGTATTCTACTCTTCTTCTTTACTTTTTAAATCATTACCATGCAAACATATTTTTAAAACTGAAAATTAATATTTAGTTTTCATAGATGAACTGAGAATTCTCTTTTTGAATAAAAAAGGAACACTCAACCATAACCTGAGGCTTCTTTAATTTGTGTATTTAACATGATATAATTTTTCAAAGTAGGTGGCTAATCTTCATCTTCTTGAAGCCAAATTAATAACCTCCTGGAAGGTTAAAAATGCATACTTATTGACGTTTAGTGAGATTGCTAAAGTTTTTTTTTTTTTATCGTTATCAACAAATAAATGTATCTGTTCAAATCAGAGAAACAGTAGTTCCCTGAATGAAAACATTTCTAACAGTTAGACATCTTTTGTGAGAAACCCAGAAGAGGTATGATTGATTCCTTTCTTGGATTAAACTGAGTGTGCTAAATGAAAAGCAAACTAGGTACAGACATACAGTATATTGAGATTAATTTTATTCTCATGTGCATCATTTCCTTAGCTACTTGGACTAATAGTAATTTATTTACAGAGAAGTATGTGTCAGAATAACTAAGTCAATCAACACAGTTTAATAAGCTTTCCCATATATGTATTTTGAAATTGGATAAATGTTTCTAATAATCAAAATGTCTAGCATTTGTATTAATAATGACTTTCTATATAAGTAACACAAAATGTATTCATGCATTCAACCAAGACAAATCAGACACTGTGCTAGATTCTGGGGGATTCAAAAAGAAATAAAACATGTCTCTCATTTGGAACTCCAATCTGGTGGGAAAGAAACAAGTAAGTAATAATTATCATACATATGAGACAGTGGGGCTCCAACAGAGATAAGAATGAAATGCTATGCAAACATGAGTTTTTCCTATTAATCAATCTAAGATACCACAACATAGTTCATTATCACAAAAAACCCAAAACTATAATAAATAATATATGAAAATGGTTAATCTTTGGGTCAGTAATAACAGCGATGACTACTTACATGTTATGGCTGTTGAGATTTACAAAACACTTAGGTAAATTAATATCACATGTAAGTATATGCACTTTACAGTAGATAGGCCAACTTTGTTACTCAATACCTTTTTCCATTATTTAATATCTTTATCCATGGTGTTTGTGAGCAATTTAAGAGCAGGAATCATGTCTTTCATCTTTGCATTCCAAGGCCTAGCACAGTGCCTGTTACACAGAAAGTTTTTAACATATGTTGAATTATGCATGCATGCACACATATATGAATATCAATGTTACGTAAGTAGCACTTTTGAGTTCACAGATAACAGAATTAAGACAGACAATACTTGAAAAGAATATTTGGTATCCAAAATATCAGAGAACTTCACTAAACAAAGGGCTGTGAAGTTTAATAGGGCTCAGTATTGGCAGCACTTATTCATAGCAGACGTATTATTCGTTTTTTAATATTCTCTCTAGATGATGCTGTTAAAGTGCTATACTTAATATGCCAGCAAACTTGGAAAACTCAGCAGTGGCCACAGGACTGGAAAAGGTCAGTTTTCATTCCAATTCCAAAGAAAGGCAACACCAAAGAATGTTCAAACTACCATACAATTGCCATCATTCCACATGTCAGCACGGTAGTGCTCAGAATTCTCCAAGGTAGGCTTCAAACAGTATGTGAACTAAGAAATTCCAGATGTTCAAGACAGACTTAGAAAAGGCAAAGGAACCAGAGATCAAATTGTCAACACTCGCTGGATCATAGAAAAAGTAAGAGAATTCCAGAAAAATATCTACTTCTGCTTCATTGACTATGCTAAAGCCTTTGACTCTGTGGATCACAACAAACTGTGGAACATTCTTAAAAAGATGGGGATATCAAACCACCTTACCTGCCTCCTGAGAAATCTATATGCAGGTCAAGAAGCAACAGTTAGAACCAGACATGGAACAAGGGACTGGTTCCAAATTGGGAAAGGAGGACGTCAAGGCTGTATATTGTCACCCTGCTTATTTAGCTTCTATGCAGGGTACATCATGAGAAATGCCGGGCTGGATGAAGCACAAGCTGGAATCAGGATTGCCAAGAGAAATATCAATAACCTCAGATATGCAGATGACACCACCCTAATGTCACAAAGCAAAGAGGAACTAAAGAGTCTCTTGATGAAGGTGAAAGGAGAGTGAAAAAACTGGCTTAAAACTCAACATTCAAAAAACTAAGATCATGGCAACTGGTCCCATGACTTCATGGCAAATAGATGGGGAAACAATGGAAACGATGACTGACTTTCTTTTCTTGGGCTCCAAAATCACTGGAGATGGTGATTGCAGCCATGAAATTAAAAGATGCTTGCTCCTTGGAATAAAAGCTATGAGCAACCCACACAGCATATTAAAAAGCAGAGACATTGCTTTGCCTACAAAGGTCTGTATAGTCAAAACTATGGTTTTTCCAGTAGTCGTGTTTGGATGTGAGAGTTGGATCATAAAGAAGGCTGAGCACTGAAGAATTCATGATTTTGAACTGTGATTTTGGAGAAGACTCTTGAGAGTCCCTTGAACTGCAAGATCAAACCAGCCAATCCTAAAGGAAATCAGTCCTGAATATTCATTGGAAGGACTGATGTTGAAGCTGAAGCTCCAATACTTTGGCCACCTGATGCAAAGAACTGATTCATTAGAAAAGACCCTCAAGCTGGGAAAGACTGAAGGCAGGAGGAGAAGGGGATGACAGAGGATAAGACGGTTGGATGGCATCACTGACTCAATGGACGTGAGTTTGAGCAAGGTCCGGGAGCTGGTGAAGGACAGGGAAGCCTGGAGGGCTGCAGTCTATGGGGTCGCAAAGAGTCGGACATGACTGAGCGACTGAACAACAGCTAGGTGTATAAACAATACAGAGCAGATACTTGGCAACTACTTTCTGAATGAACACTTCTACTTCCACAATAGATCTTCTGGATCCAACTCTTCCTCTCTCTTGGCCTGAACTTTAATAGCTTTTATGTACCTCCCTCTTCCAAAGTAGCTGCTAATGACTTGTGAGGAATCTGTACTCAGGTTTTCAGGGTTTGCTTTTCAAGTTCCAGCTACTGCTAACACCAAACTCCACCTGGGTTTTTCCAGTTTTCTAAGAATCCTGCTTCCTGCTAGGGTTGCATTCTTTTACACTCCAATTTGGAAAATGCCTTAAAGGGAAAAGCCAGGATGAATGTGGAGCTAATTTCACAAGCTTCCCTCCTCTGAATGATCCAGCCTGTGCTGACTGTTTCCGATGTCTTCAAACAATATATTTGTTAAGTTTTCAGATGTTTTTGGCAGACGAGTTGTTCAAAAATAGGGGTTCATGGTGAGAACTTATGCTTAGTCACAAAAGTCTCTGGTTGGTAGCTCTTTACTATGATTTCTTTTTTTATATCTTAAATATTTCTTTTTTATGTATCTTTAAATAGTCCATCAATGGTTACTTTATATTGTGTTTTTAATGTTTTTGATAGAAATTTGTTTATTGTTTCCGCTGACTCTCCTTGATGGTACATTGCTTCCTTATGTGTTTGATGATTTTTCACTGTGAGATCATATTTGGTCTGTTTTAATATATATGGGCAGGAGGAGAAGGGGACGACAGAGGGTGAGGTGGTTGGATGGCATCACCAACTCCATGGACATGAGTTTGAGTAAACTCCAGGAGTTGGTGATGGACAGGGAGGCCTGGTATGCTGCAGTCCATGGGGTTGCAAAGAGTTGGACACGACTGAGCAACTGAACTGAACTGAATATTTTTTTTTTTTTAATTTTTTTATTAGTTGGAGGCTAATTACTTCACAACATTTCAGTGGGTTTTGTCATACATTGATATGAATCAGCCATGGATTTACACGTATTCCCCATCCCGATCCCCCCTCCCACGTCCCTCTCCACCCGATTCCTCTGGGTCTTCCCAGTGCACCAGGCCGGAGCACTTGTCTCATGCATCCCACCTGGGCTGGTGATCTGTTTCACCATAGATAGTATACATGCTGTTCTTTTGAAACATCCCACCCTCACCTTCTCCCACAGAGTTCAAAAGTCTGTTCTGTATTTCTGTGTCTCTTTTTCTGTTTTGCATATAGGGTTATCATTACCATCTTTCTAAATTCCATATATATGTGTTAGTATGCTGTAATGTTCTTTGTCTTTCTGGCTTACTTCACTCTGTATAATGGGCTCCAGTTTCATCCATCTCATTAGGACTGGCTCAAATGAATTCTTTTTAATGGCTGAGTAATATTCCATGGTGTATATGTACCACAGCTTCCTTATCCATTCATCTGTTGATGGGCATCTAGGTTGTTTCCATGTCCTGGCTATTATAAACAGTGCTGCAATGAACACTGGGGTGCACGTGTCTCTTTCAGATCTGGTTTCCTCAGTGTGTATGCCCAGAAGTGGTATTCCTGGGTCATATGGCAGTTCTATTTCCAGTTTTTTAAGGAATCTCCACACTGTTTTCCATAGTGGCTGTACTAGTTTTCATTCACACTAACTGTGTAAGAGGGTTCCCTTTTCTCCACACCCTCTCCAGCATTTATTGCTTGTAGACTTTTGGATAGCAGCCATCCTGACTGGCGTGTAATGGTACCTCATTGTGGTTTTGATTTGCATTTCTCTAATAATGAGTGATGTTGAGCATCTTTTCATGTGTTTGTTAGCCATCTGTATGTCTTCTTTGGAGAAATGTCTGTTTAGTTCTTTGGCCCATTTTTTGATTGGGTCATTTATTTTTCTGGAATTGAGCTTCAGGAGTTGCTTGTATATTTTTGAGATTAATCCTTTGTCTGTTGCTTCATTTGCTATTATTTTCTCCCAATCTGAGGGCTGTCTTTTCACCTTGCTTATAGTTTCCTTTGTAGTGCAAAAGCTTTTAAGTTTCATTAGGTCCCATTTGTTTATTTTTGCTTTTATTTCCAATATTCTGGGAGGTGGGTCATAGAGGATCTTGCTGTGATTTATGTCGGAGAGTGTTTTGCCTATGTTCTCCTCTAGGAGTTTTATAGTTTCTGGTCTTACATTTAGATCTTTAATCCATTTTGAGTTTATTTTTGTGTATGGTGTTAGAAAGTGTTCTAGTTTCATTCTTTTACAAGTGGTTGACCAGTTTTCCCAGCACCACTTGTTAAAGAGGTTGTCTTTTTTCCATTGCATATCCTTGCCTCCTTTGTCGAAGATAAGGTGTCCATAGGTTCGTGGATTTATCTCTGGGCTTTCTATTCTGTTCCACTGATCTATATTTCTGTCTTTGTGCCAGTACCATACTGTCTTGATGACTGTGGCTTTGTAGTAGAGTCTGAAGTCAGGCAGGTTGATTCCTCCATGAACTGAATATTTATGAGGAGTTTAAGGTGAAGCTATTTTCTCTAAAGAGAATTTGTGTCTGTGTCTGCTGAAAGGCAGGGTGGGCTACAGACCTGGGACATCTCCAACCATTCTTGAAAATTATTTCTAGATCCTCCACCATCTTATTCCTGCTTGAACTATACTATCTCTGATTCTAAATAATGGTGCTTTTGCATGACACACAAAACCAAACCCAGTAGCCAGGTTTGAAGTGGGCGGAGTAGAGTATTAAAGAATGATTACCACCCTTGTTCTGGAAATTCTACTAATACCAGTATGACTTAAAGATGTCTCATGGCTTTTGGCAAACACACAGCAACACACAGCAGCAACACAGAGGCGGGGAGATGCATAATTATCAGAAAGCTGCAAGACCGTGAAAATTGTTATTTATAAAATCAGTTATGTGAACTGTGACATGTAAATCATAGTTCTATTTATTCTCTGACACTAAAGAAATCACTACTTAAAAAAATAAAGGAGAAACAAAATGCAAATGGAAACAATGTACTGCATCTCACCGAGAGACTTCCCAATTCACACGTCTGGTTGTGCACTCCCCTTTCAACTTTTTTCACATAATGCCTCTACAAAAATGTCATGTGATTAGATCATCAACTTAAACTCTCTTTTTTTCTCGCATGATCCACTTGATGTGCAATTTAGTTTCCCCTAACCTACATTTCTGAAGTTGAGTTTTAAACCTAAATGAATCACAATGAAAAAAAAATCTAAAGTGTATTAAATTCTTAATACTGGGGCTATTCCCAATCTGAAATGTTTACTTTTTCATGATAACAAGTTGAATAGAGTTACCCTTCCTGACTGAATACTTTTAACAGCTGACAAGCTTAGGTGAAAGGTTATAGATACCTGAGCAGTAGTTAAAAGAGAGATTGAAAATGAGGGAGAATTCTTTTAAATTACTGTAATGAAAAGCAAATTCAAGAGCAATAACTTTGGAAATAACCTGACAGACCCAATTGATAAGAGCATGTAACTAGCATATTCAGAAGTACATCTTAATGTCAATCTTTTTTTATGCTTTCAGCTAATGAAAAGGTATTTTTCTAACCCCTCAATTAATCAGCTATATCTGGTTCACATTTCTTAATGGGAAATAACTAATAGTTTCTGCTGGATCTAACTAATTTTCATTGCTTTTTGTTCCAAAAATACACATCTAAAATAACAAAGAGAAAAATACCAGGCACCAGAAATACATTTTATAGACCAAAATTTCATGGTGAGAAAAACTGTTTTCAGGTAAATAAAATCTTCAAATAAGTTTAGAAGCTTCCCATTAAAAAAAAAATTTGATATGCTTAATCCTAAAAAAACTGAGCTCTTAACAAGCCTTTAAAAATTTGAAATAATTTATACTAGCAATATAGTTTTAGATTTTAAAAAATTTAAAAATACATTTCAGAAAATAAACTTATGCTTCTAATGCCACATATTTTACAAGACTACAGCTTTTTACTGTAAAAGGAACACTCACTAAGGAAAACATTTTAAACAATGAGAAGTACTAAAATCCATATATATTCCCATTGTTTTAATCCAACCACTACTGACTATTATTTTTTGGCTGTGCTTCACGTGTATGGCCTCTGGGATCTTAGTTCCCGCTGCTGCTGCTGCTGCTAAGTCGCGTCAGTCGTGTCCGACTCTGCAACCCCAGAGATGGCAGCTCACCAGGCTCCCCCGCCCCTGGGATTCTCCAGGCAAGAACACTGGAGTGGGTTGCCATTTCCTTCTCCAATGCTCGAAAGTGAAAAGTGAAAGGGAAGTCGCTCAGTTGTGTCCGACTCTTCGCAACCCCGTGGACTGCAGCTAGCTCCTGACCAAGGATCAAACCCATGCTCCCTGTAACGGAGGCTCAGAGTCCTAGCCACTGAACCGCCATGAAATCCCCAAACCCAACCACTACTGACAATTTAGTATGTGGTAGTTTTCTTTCTTTCTTTGCCTTTTCCAATGCATAAACTGACTTGTAATATAGTTTAATATAGTCTAATTATACTATCCATGTAATTTTATTTCCTTTTCCCCAGCTTAATCTTAGATAAGAAAATAAACTTCATTGCTTGAGGAACATGGATAAATGATGGTTATCTATGCTTACTCTCTGCAGTTTAAAGACTGCAGTTTTTGAGAAAACATATGAAAATAAAGTTATAAACCTGAGATTTCTTTCCCATCTGTCCATCGCACAGTTCCACTAATCAATTTACAAATACCACAGAAAAGGCTTACTCTTCACAGTAATTTGACTTCTTACCTTTTGAGCTGCAAGATGGAGGGCAGTTCTCTGGCTATGGTCAGTTTTATTAACATCTGCTCCTGCTTTCAGCAGAGTATCTGCACAATCCAGTCTGTCAGCCAACACACAGTACATAAGTGGTGTTCTCCCAAACTGATCTTCTTTGTCTTTAAGGGCAGAGTTCCCTGTGAGGATAAGAAACAAACAGTGATATTTGATAAATATTGTTGTTATCACTAATATAACTAGGAACTATATTTACTACCTGTTTCTTATCAAGTACTGGGGTAAATGCATTAAATATACCACTTCAGTTTTACTCACCCTATGAGAGAGATAGTACCATACCTATATTACAGGAAATTGACACTCAGAGGAGTTGGGTAATTTTTTCACCTTACACTGAAAGTAGATGGTGAAGCTAAAATTCAAACTGATTGTTGACTTTAAGCAGTATGTTCTTAACTACTATGTTATACTAAATTAACATTTTGAGATATGAGGTTATTTTTTCCCTCCCTTACTCTTTGTCAAAAAAAATTTTTTTTAATGTAGACCATACACTCGGAGAGGGCAATGGCACCCCACTCCAGTACTCTTGCCTGGAGAATCCCATGGACGGATGAGCCTGGTAGGCTGCAGTCCATGGGGTCGCTAAGAGTCAGACATGACTGAGCGACTTCACCTTCATTTTTCACTTTCATGCATTGGAGAGGGAAATGGCAACCCACTCCAGTATTCTTGCCTGGAGAATCCCAGGGATGGGGGAGCCTGGTGGGCTGCCATCTATGGGGTCGCACAGAGTCAGACACGACTGAAGTGACTTAGCAGCAGCAGTAGCAGACCATACACTAGGCATTGTGGTATGTTTCTGAGAACTACAAAAACGAATCATGATTGACTTCCTGTTCTAGACAATAAGGAACAAGTGCATAATACCATGATCCTTCTGCTAATTAAAACTAAACACTCCAGAAAAAGTAAATGAAAGGTGGTGAAATGAAGGCAAATTGGTTAGAGAGCAATGAAACTCCAGGAACAATCTGGTGTTGAGTTCTCAGACTTGGGTTTTTTGCCTCCTATATATATACACAGCCTGGGTGCTGAAGTGGCCAGAACACAGAAACGCCAAGAGACCCATTCACAAAATTCCCCCAGAAGCCTGTTCTCTCCATCAAAACAGCAGGACGACAGTAGCTCTGTAGCACTGAAATCTTTTGGCTAACTTCCTCTGTTCAAAGCACATGTGACAACAAACTGTACCTCTTTTCCTTTCCATCTGATGCTTCAGAGACTGTGGGGGAGGAGGCCTATGAAGCATTATGCCCTGAGTCAGGCAAAGGACAGCAATGAGGTGTTACCTTATCCCTTCTCAACTGAACAGTGGAGAAAAGAAAGGAGGAGAAAGCAATCCTTTATATCAGTGCATAATGCCATGGATAACTTTTAGCAGACCATGTATGGAACTGACCACAGTTAAAATAGAAAAAGCTTTGAGAATTGAACTCTTAGTGGAAACCTGCCCAGGTTCTAAATTGGCCAGGGTATTACAAAAGTGAGGCAGACCAGAAAATAACTTTCAAGAGCTTTGAAAAATTTTGAGTTTTGAACCACAGTCCACAAAATTGGAACAAAATGTTCATTCTAACCTAAACAGATTATCAGTTTACTAAAATAGGAGATTTAAATAGGATTCAGAGTCTTTACCATAATACACAAAATGTTCAAGATATAATCCAAAATTACTAGACAAACCAAACATCAGGAAAATATTAAGTAAGATATAAACAGGCACCAAAATTGTGATGGTACAGATATTAGAATTAGCTGACAAAGACTTTAAAGCAGTTGTCATAAAAAGTCTGATAAGCAACTATGAATGCTCCTGAAGCAAATGGAAAAATCCAAAGCCTCAGTAATGAGAGAAAACATAAAGGTGAACTCGGTGGGACTTCTCTGGTGGTCCATTGGTTAAGAATCCACCTGCCAATGCAGGGGACACAGGTTCAACCCCTGGTCCAGGAAAATCCCACAAGTAGTGGGGCAACGAAGCCCGTGTACCACAACTACTAGGCCCACACTCTAGAGGCGGCATGCTGCAACTACGAGAGCCCGTGAGCCGTGGAGCCTACGCTGAGCCGCACGAAAAGCCGCTGCAGTGAGAAGCCTGTGCACCACACCAGAGGAAACCCACATGCGGCAACAAAGAGCCAGTGCAGCCAAAAAAAGAAATAACTAAAAGTAAAAAAGCGATGAGCCCAATGAAAATATCACAATCATAACATCTTTAAAATAAGTAAAAAACCAAATAAAATAACCAAAATGAAAATCACATTAAATAGGCACAACAGCAGGATGGAAATGACAAAAGAAAGGATCACAGGATGACAGACCAACAGAAACTATTCAGTCTGAACAACTGAGAGAAAAGATAGAAAGAGAAAGAATCAACAGTCTCGGGGCTCTGTGGGACAGTAACAAAGTTTTTACCATTCATATCATCAGAGCCCCAGAAAGAGAGGAAAGAGAGAAGATAAAAACATATTTGAGGGAATAATGACTAGAAATGGCCCAAATCTAGTGCAAGACACAGACCTACAAATTTAAATAGTTGAGCAAAGCTCAACAAAATACATCCAAAGAAATCCATACTGAGTCAGTCAAAATCAAATTTCTGAAGACTAAGTTCAAATTATATTGTGTTTCTCATAAGAAACTATGGAGGCCAGAAGACAATGGCACATTTTCCAAGTGTTGTGGGGGAGGAGAAAGAACTGTCAACCCAGAATTCTACATCAAGTGCTTGCATAGACCAGGAGTGAAAAGAAAGAGAAGTGTTTGAGGATAGCTAAAGGAATTAGCGGTTATAGGGAGTACAATGAAACTGTTCTAAAATCAGTTGTTGTGATGTCTGTACAATACAGCTCTGTGAATATGGAAAAAAACTACTGAATTGCACATTTTAAATTGGTATGTATGCTGGTATGGTGGATCTCAATAAATACTTTCCACTACATATACATTAAAATGAAACATTAAAAACATTCAAGAAATGTAGAGGAAGGAAGACAGGAATGGAAAAAAGAGGAATGAAAAACAGCAAACAATACATAATAAGTTGGAAATCTTAAATTCTAACACTAATGATTACATTATAAGTAAATGGGCCTTCCCCAGTGATGCAGCAATAAAGAATCTGCCTGCAATGCAGGAGATTCAGGTTCAATCCCTGGATTGGGAAAATCCTCTGGAGGAGGAAGCAGTGTTCTTGCTGGGGCATCCCAAGGACAGAGGAGCCTGGCAGGCTACAGTCCACAGGGTCACAAAGAGTCAGAAACGACTTAGTGACTGAACACATATACATGCACGTAGGTAAATGGTATAAGCACACCAACAAAAAGATTTTTTAAAAAAAGAGAGAGGACTTAACTACATGCTTGTGGGTTATCTATTTTATATATAGTACTGTGTATATTTTAATCCCAAACTCCTAATTTATCCCTCCCTGATCAATTGGTTTTTGATAAAGGTGCAAAGGCAAACCAACAGATAATTTTTTAAACAAATGGTACTAAAAATATTGGCCATCCACATATAAAAACAAAAAAACAAATCAAAACCTATACTTCTTACCATATACAAAAATTATCTAAAAATCAATAATAAATGTAAATGTAAAATCTCTACAACTGCGTAAACCTTTAGAAGCAAACAAAGGTAAAAGATCTCTGCAATCTTGAATTAGGTGAAAATTTCATAGAGATGATACCAAAGAATAGTCCTTTACAAAACCGATAGATTGAATTTCACCCAGACTTCAAATTCTATTTGAAAGACACTGTTAAGAAAATAAAAACACGAGTCACAAAAAGTTGGAGAAAATATTTGTAAAACACATATCTAATAAAGCCTTCTATCCAGAATAAAGAACTCTTAGGAGTGAATAATAAAGCTGATAATGAAATTATAAGACGGTCAAACGGTCTGAATAGACATTTCACCAATTAAGTATATGAAAAGATGCTCAACATCATTAATACACAGGAAAATAACACATTCAAACCACAATGTGACACTACTACACATCTATTAGAAAGGCTAAACCAAAACAAATCTGTCAATAACAAATTCTCGGTGAGGAAGTGGAAAAACTAGAACTCAGATTTTGCTGGTAGGATTGGTATCATAAACATCACAGCCGCTATGGAAAACTGTTTGCCAGTTTCATAGTAAGTTAAATATACACTTACCACATGGCCCGATAATTTCATCGAGTGTTTAGTACACAGGAAAAATAAAAGCATGAAGGCTTATGTTCACATAAGAACCTGCATGTGGATGTTTATGAAAGCTTCATTTATTAGTACTAAAACCTGGAAACATCTCAATTGTCCTTCAACTGGAAAATGACAAAAGAAACTGAAGTAAATCTATACAACAAAACACTGCTCAGCAATAAAAAGAAATTAAGTACTAATCTACTCAATAACATGGAAAAATCTCAAATGTATTATGCTAAGTTAAAGAACACAGTCTCAAAGGGTACATATTGCATGATTCATCTACACGGGTTTCCAGAAAAGGTAAAATTATGGGGCCGCATACCAGTGGCATCCAGGGGCATCCAGGGGCTGAGATGTGGGGAGGGATTGATGATGAAGGGACATGGGAAAATTTGGGGTGTGATGGACCTGTTCTACATCTTGACTGTGGTGGTAACTGCATGACCACATGTTTGTTAAAATTAAGTAACTACAGACTGAAAAAGCATAAAATTGACTGTATATATTGTATTAAAACTCCAAAAACTTTACTTTTAAACAACAAAAAAAGATACCATAACACTTTAAGTGAAAAAAATTTACTTTCATCACAAACGATCAGATATCCACGTACTGGCTGAGGGTAATCATATATGAGTTGAGCATGAGGGAAGGCAGTTATTTTTAAGGTGTTTTAGCATGAACTGCTAATGGAGGAAGAAAACTGACCACACAAAATATTTGCTTTGGGGAAATACAATTGCTAAATGAAGAAGGAGAACATGTCACGCTTTGGTCTGAGTTATTTTTGCCTGAAACTAAGCTGTTTTAGCTCTAAATATTTCAATGTATATTTGAACCTTGGATGTATTGGGACCCCGAAGTACTTCAGACCTTCTCCAGTAACTCATTTTGCTGATCCATGTTTCCATGTATGCTGCTAATAAAGCAAGAAAGGTAACTGCTCCTGAAATTTGAAAGAGCCTTACAAAATACTCTTCTTCCCTGGTGGCTCAGATAGTAAAGCGTCTGCCTACAGTGCAGGAGACCGGGTTCGATCCCTGGGTCGGGAAGATCCCCTGGAGAAGGAAATGGCAACCCACTCCAGTACTCTTGCCTGGAAAATCCCAGGGACAGAGGAGCCTGATAGGCTACAGTCCGTGGGGTCGCAAAGAGTCAGACACGACTGAGTGACTTCACTTCACTCACTACAAAATACTCAGGTCATGTACAGTAACTCCTGGAAGTGAAGACCCAGGTCTCCCACACTGCAGGCAGAGTCCTTCCCAGCTGAGCCATCGGGGAAGCCCAACTCCTGGAAGAGGCAGGTTTTTGTTCTGTATCAGAATCTTGGTTTTGAAGATGGAGGTAAGTTTTTAATTTGACTCAATATATCTGATAATAGAAGCCCCTATGCATAAGTCTTCTGAGTGGTCATGCAGTGCTAGGTATTATTCTCTATACAAAGAGCTCCAATATCTAATCCAGAAGATTCCAGAGATTCTATCACTGCATTTATAGATATGGACTCATTTAAACCCAAATTCATTAACAGAACTGAAATGTATTACAGGTAGAGCATGTTCCTTTTATCATTTGAGTCCTTCTAAAGTGAAAAAGGACACTTACAGAGAATCAGTTCAGTTCAGTCAGTCAGTCATGTCTGACTCTATGCGACCCCATGGACTGCAGCATGCCAGGCCTCCCTGTCCATCACCAACTCCCGGAGCTTACTCAAACTCATGCCCATTGACTTGGTGATGCCATCCAACCATCTTATCCTCTGTCATCCCCTTCTCCTCCCGCCTTCAATCTTTCCCAGCATCAGGATCTTTTCAAATGAGTCAGTTCTCTGCATCAGGTGGCCAAAGTATTGGACTTTCAGCTTCAGCATCAGTCCTTCCAAAGGATATTCAGGACTGATTTCCTTTAGGATGGAATGGTTGGATCTCCTTGCAGTCCAAGGGACTCTCAAGAGTCTTCTCCAACAGCATAGTTCAAAAGCATCAATTATTCAGTACTCAGCTTTCTTTATGGTCCAACTCTCACATCTATACATGACTACTGGAAAAAATGCTAGTCTCTAGCTTATTGTCTTTCATAATTGACAGACACTCTCAATCTGCATCTTATTTGTTAGTATTAAGCAAAGACAGGAGTACTTACTGTTAGCAAGATAATGGTAATTCTTGCAATAATTTCCTCCTAAAGAAGCACCCTTCCTCAGAAGTTTGAATAAGGGAGAGGATTCAGGACCGGTGGTCATAAGAATGAACGTGAGAAATGGAGGCAATCGGCACACACTGGGGTAATCCTGACTGATTAGATTTCTCGGGGCCAAAGTGAAGTCAGAACCACAGGGCTAACAGGTCACTCTGCATCCCAGGGCAGCCGTTTCGCTCTTAGAAAGTCAGCTGTAAGATACAGGGAAAGCCTTCTCTTCATCCCCTGACATACTTTGGTTTTCTGTCATCGATATTTATATTTCCCAACAGGGAAGATTTAATTTGGTTGTGTCACCACCATCCAATATGCTGTGCCTATAAGGAACATTTCTGCATCTGGGGCAGCTGAAAGCATGTATCCCTTAGTATGACTAGAGAAAGCAGCCCTTAGCCTCCTCACCTGGGTCCTGTTCTGAGTTGCTTTAAGGGGATAGTGGCTCTATGCTAGTTTCCAAGTGGTGAGCAGCCCACTAGGTTCTGAGCTTCCTGCTAAATGAGTTGCTGAGAAAGGCCCGTTCCTTTATCTAGCTGTCCTACTCCTTTCCTTCATCTCCTTGGTTACAACATTCAGCTAATACCTGTCCAGCCTCCCCACAGCTGCTTCTGATGAACAAATGAGATGATTCACTGTTTGGAAGTGTTTGGTAACTGCAACATGTTGTACAAGTGTAGGACTTACGATGTGAGCTAGTACTCACCGGACAGCAGTCACTTAAATTTGCATTCCTATCAGGGACAGCTAATATAGGAAGCAGCTGGCTAGTATGCTGTGTTGTTTTAATTATTCTGGCAACTGTGGAGGTAGCCTTTAATCCACCACCAACTGCGGCTGGCACTCTGCATGTGCCGTCTATAACAGTTCAGGAAGCTGAGCTGCAGCCGTGATTGGAAACCCACTGCTCTGCTGCAGTCGGTTATTTTAAGGCTAGCTGAAACAGGAGATCTCTGCACAGACTGGTACGTGCAGAAGCCAGAGCTCAACTCCAGCGTTTGGAGGCAATGACTGTTACAGGGAGTGACAGCTATGCCACTCTGCACAACAGCTATGGCGTCATACTGTCCAACACAAGTGAATTCAGCGTTCTCTACAGATATCTTATTTGATTGTTCTGAAATGTTACCTTTGTGTGGCATCAAAGATGCATTTATCTCCTTTCACCTGCCTCTTTCTTCATACCTTTCAGATTGCCACAATCTTGGGAAGACATTTGTGGTGATTTAAAAATTATCTGCTTATTTTTATAGAGGCCACATGGGAACAATGGAAAGGATAGGATCCATAATCCAATGACTTGGTTTGAGTTTCAACTTCGTAGTTACTAGCTATGCAGCTAAACTGCTTAACTGCCGAGTCTGAGTGTCCTGATATAAAATGAGAATAACAACATGGGAGGGACATATATTTTGAGGGTACTTGAGATTTTACAAAATATTTTTACATATTATCTCATTATCATTGTTGAGCTATCTTAAAACATTATTTACACTCATCGCTATTTTCAAATTATCATAGTTGCTACATCTGCCATTAGATCTTGCTATTTATTGGTTAAAAAATGAATGGAAGTATATTGCTACATCATAATTATAAAATACTTTGATAACTGTATTTTGATACAGCTGATTTTCTCTGCATTCTTGTTACATAATATTTAAGCTCTTAAAATACATGTTTCTGAGAAGGGGGTTCCTTTCACCAGATTGCCAAAAGAGCTCATAGCACAAAAATGTTCAGAAAAGTCCAAACTAGATAACCATTAACGTCATGAGTCAAGGTTTAGAACTAATCAACTTTCTTGTCTCCCTCTTGTGTTTGTCTTTCTCTACATGCTCATACACAAGAATGTTCATTATATGTAGATACATCTACCTATACATGGAGGCCCTACAGTTTAGTATTTAAAAGCATGGACTTTACAACCAGTCTTGCAAGCTTCAATCCCAGTTCTGTTCTTTATTAGACAAGTTACTTAATCTCTCCACATCTCAGTATCCTGACCTATAAAATGAGGGAAGTAAGAGTACCCCAAACTCTTCGTGGTGTTTTGTCATTAAATGAGTTCAGGTGTTACAAAACATTTAAGATGGTGCTTATATAACATAACTTTATGAATGCTGGCTGATTTTATTATCATTATCAGCATAGATGCACATGCCTGTAAGCACATTTGTAAACATGTGCAGGCTTCCCTGCTGGCTCAGACAGTGAAGAATCTGCCTGCAATGTAGGAGACGCAGGTTTGATCCCTGAGTTGGGAAGATCCCCTGGAGGAGGGCATGGCAACCCACTCCAGTATTCTTACCTGGAGAATCCCATGGACAGAGCAGCCCACAGTCCATGGGGTCACAAAGAGTCAGACATGACTGAGCGACTAACATTTTCACTTTCATGTATGTAAGCAACCATTTATAAAATCTTTAATGAAAAAAATAAAATTAAATTAAAAAAAAAAAAAACCTTTAATGACCATAAAATTTAATGTCAGGGTAAAGGAAAAAGTAACCTGAAATAATGTCACTGCTCGATGACTTATGAGGCTCCCTGCCCCACCTAACTACTGTGTTGGGAGATGTTATAAACAAAGAGAAACAACGATTCAGAGAGATTTATGTAAGTTCACAGCATGGACAGGTCAACAAAAGTTACAGTAGAATCAGAAATGGTGCTGCCTGGGTACCTCACCACTGCAAACACCCCAAAACACTTTTAGCAGCGATGCCAGGATCCATCACTACACACGGTGAATATTTACAAATCATCTTGTTTGGTTTTTACAAAGAAAGCAGGATCATTCTTTATTAGCATTTAGAGACTTTTCATTTTGAGATAGTTCTGAAACTACACAAGATTTGATCATTTTACTGTTAAGTCCAACCTGATACAACAAGAACAAGTTACCATCTATTGTCTGCCATGTATGATGCTAGATATTTTACATTCCTTATCTAGTTTAACTGTCCCACAGGCACAGTATTATAATCTATAGTTTACAGATGAGGAAAGAGGCTCAAAAAGGTTAAGTGGTTTAAGCCAAGGTAATATAATTAATAAATAACAAAGCCAGGGCCCTCTTTGGTGGGTCAGTGGCTACGACTCCATGTTTCCAATGCAGGGAGTCTGGGTTCCGTCCTTGGTCAAGGAACTAGGTCCCACATGCTGCGATGAGAATTGGGCAACTGAAAGACCCCACATGCCTCAACAAAGATCAAAGTCCTGTGGCTGCAACCAAGACCTGGGGCAGCCAAATAAATAGATTACTTAATTTAAAAAAAAGACAAGGCCAGAATTAAAATCTCAGGTTTATCTGACTCTAAAATCTGTATGCTTTTTACTATATTACACTGTACAGTATTAAAATGAATCGACTAAAATATATTATCCACAATACCTCTGGTATTCAATTAAAGTATTTGAGCTTAATGTTAACAGAAAAATCTACACATCTATAAGTGATAGTCATAGCATAAAAGGATTTTACTATGTATGTTTATGTTTTTAGGGCCCAGTACTGAGTCCTAATTCATCTGAATCTAGGACGTAATAAGCTATGTTAAAACATTAATCCACTGTATTAGGTTAAACACTAAGAATTGCCACTAAAATGATGTCTCATTCAGGAAAAGTCTCTTCCCTCCTCCTCCAGGACAATGGGCAGCACAGAAAGTGTTGGATTTAATTAGCTGTGTATGTAGAAAGAGATGCTCATCTGTTTCCATGGAGTCACACACATCACGACACACTTCTCCATGGAAACAGAGAAGGGAAAACAGAAAACGCTGAAGTGAATGAATTCATCGAGCAGTTGGTGAGCAAAGATTGAAGGAAAAAAATAATTCATCTGTAGTACTATGTTACTAGTTTAGAAAAGAGAAACAGCATATACTTAAGAGACCATCATTTACGCTACATAAAGGAACATATAAGATACACTGAAATTTAAGATGTATCTTAATACTAAAAAATAACATATTATTTGGTGGGAATATACAAATGTTAGGAAATACCAGAGAGCAAAGGTATTACTGTCTTTGAACAGAAGACAGAAATGGCAGATTTCTTAAAAGGTGAACAATATTACAGCTCAAAGTCAGTAATCAGTAAGGGATTTCTTAGACAACACAATAAAATACATAGAACTGACATAAATACATTTATCAATTCTGCATTTGTTTCATATCGTGATTGCTTCTTTTTCAGGAATTTTTTCCTTTGGAGATATAAAATTATAGAAATATTTCAAGTTTTATTATGTAACACATTAATTTATATGATTGAGCCTATTTAAGTGTTTCTAATTTACAACATACTGCACACTTTGTTCTCCTTGATAATTATATTTCATGTTAAAATAATGAAAGAGTTATAAAATATGTTTTCTTGAGGAATTCTGATTTTAAATTTTTTTTCCAATGAAATTTAGCCCTAACTTGTCTCTTAATTCAATTTAAGTCAATTCAGATTTAATCTCAGCCCTCTAAATGATTACAGACTTATTGGGAGGAAAGATACTTAAAACAATGATAATAATTTTCGTTCACTTCTTCAACAAGCATTTCTCATGTGCCTACTATGTGCCAACCACTGTGCTGGATTTTGTGTGTATAATGATGACTTCAGCAGACCTGGTCTATACTCATGGAGGCTGTTAAATTAGAGAGGCAAGAGACATTAAAATAGTCAAACGTACACACACACAGTGATGACCTGAGATAAATTCTAAGAAAGAAAACTGAAGAGTTCCAAGAGAAGACACAGTGAACAGACTTCACTGAGATTCAATGGGCAGAGCAGGCTTCTATGAAGAAGTGACCTCAATGATGAGATCTGAAGGATGAGTAAAGGTCAGCCAGACAGAGAATGAGGAGAACAGTATTTTAGGCAAAATCTTTTGAGATGGAAAAGGGCTTACAGATTTGAGAAATGAAAATAAAGCAGGTTTTTCTAGGAAGAGAGTGGTGAAATGTGAGGTTGGAGAGAAAAAGAGGTGTAGTTTCAAAATTTTGTTCCAAATACAATGGGAAGCAAATCAAGTGTTTTGAGCTCCAAAGTGATATAACTGAATATACAATTTTTAGTACAAGTAAACATGGAACATTTAGGAGAAAAGTCCAAAAAAGGCAAAACTAAACTATAGAGTGTAAGACACATGACTAGGTGGCAAAATTACAATATAATTATCACATAAACATCAAGACAGCATATTACGCCAAGAGGGAAGGAAGAATGAACTGTGGCTTCTGGAAGAACAATGTCCTGTTCTCTGACCTAATGTTGACTACATGCACTTTTGCTTCTTATTTATTCGTTCAATTGAACATTTAAGTTCTATGGACTTCTCTATACATATATTTCAAAATAAGAATGTATATTTTCTTTTCTTTCAGTAAAATATAGATGGAGATAAAGATGTGGGGATAAAGAGTGCAGATGGCTCAAGAAGCTTGGTTTTGGTGACAGAGGTTGATAATTGCCCCCATACCATTCTCTCCTTCTTTCTTTCTGGGAACTGAGCACCCGGAGTTTTAGCTAGGCGTGATGCCATTGTGGGAGAGAGAATTTTTTTTAGCCTCTTTGTCCTAGGCGTGGCTCTAACTCCACCCACTTCCAGGATGACAAATTGCTACCCTGCACCCTCTCTTTCCCCCTTCCTGCTGGCTGGGCTCTGACAACAGCGAAAGAATCTGCCTTTGACCCAAAGATGGAAGCCACATGTTGAGAATGGCAAAGTAGAGCCCTGGCAACATCCCTGGATGATTTTGTAAAGCAGAGATGTCTCTCCACCCTAGACTGCCAACTCACCTTTGTTCTATTATGAGAATGAAATATATCTCTATCTTATTTAAGTCATTGTTAAAGCAGTTTAGCCCATGTACTCACACATTTACACAAAGGAAGACAGACAAACATGGCAATACCTAGAGGGGGATACCTAGAAGGAACAGAGACAGGATTTTTAAACAATGGAGCTAACAGAGCATGTTTATCTTCAATGCTGATAAAAGAATTTCAAATAGAAGAAAAGGTTGATGATGTAGCAATCTGAGGTTAAAAAAATGAAACAAGATCCCTGAGAAGACAGGACGTAGGGAGAAACTATCTTTGACAGAAAGGGATATTTGCTCTGTTTTAGCAGGAAGAGAGAAGAAGATGGGTGACGCTGTAGGCTGACACAGTTACTGGGCTGAAAGTTGGGAGAGTTCCTATTTAGTGTTTTCACTTTTAGCAAGAAGCATAAAGCATTAGCTGAGAAAGAGAGGGAGGGAGATATGGCAGTAGTCAGAGTTTCAGTAGACAAAAAAGGCATGGGACAGTCATATGGAGAAATGTAATATGATGAGCAGAGAGTCTTGAGTGCCTTTCTGAAGTGGGTAGGCATGAATCTAAGGTGTTACCAATCTTCCAGACAGGTTAAATTGCTCAGGGCTTGACAGAGGTAGATGGATTAGGTCCATCCAGAGCTGGGATTGCAACAGCCAGGTGTCACAGGTGAGAAAAAAAGGGAGTTTTTCCAAGAGAAGGATCTTAATAATAGACTGTGGAATCAGGGCTGAATAGAAAGGAAAGTAAAAACAGAAGAAGAATGACGGTCAAAAGTGGAAAGGATAATGGACTTGAGGACTCAGGGACACTGAAAAACTATCATTCTCATTAGTAAGTGAGCTGGAACTAAGAGTTTTAGTTGAACGGTGGGTGTCTGAGTGAGAGATTCAGAGGTGGTAGAAGACATCAAATTCAAAGAGTAAGTGAATGTAGATAGCTGAGGTGAAGTGAGGATCACATCTCTGACAGAGAAGAGAAATCTTTACAGAGAATGTGGTAAAAGAACTTTGTCTTTGAAGATGAGTTGGAGTTTGCTTAGCAGAGAAGGTAAGGGGGTAGAAGGTAAAAAAGGGGAGAGGGAATAGATGTATAGAGGAAACAAAGACAAAATTTATGTCATATTGAGGAACAGAAAGCCTAGTCACCAGATGGGGTGCATGGGTAGAAATTCCTGGAAAAACGAGACATTTAGAGTGAAAATAAATTCTAAAGGAATAGGTATGGAGGTTCAAGTAGTGTTGACTTTAAAGACTAGGTTGTCAATCGTGATGTCAGTAGACGTTTAGTGGTATGTATCAAGATTACAAATAACAGAGACTTTTATGGTATTTATTTTCTTTGGGACTAACGACTTGTGACTATGCAGATTTGTGATTCTTGCAGTCCTGGAAAATTCTCAGCCACTGTTTTTTTCCTGTTCACTTTTTCCTGTTCTAGAACTTCTCTAGAAGTTCTTCTAGAACCTCCATGTTGGACCTTTCTCTCTATATAAGACAGGGTGACCACTACCAACTTCAATCAGCTGAATCAATGACAAGAATACTTAATCAATTTAAAATCATTGAAGTTTAAATCATTTGCAAACATTACTTTGGGCATATATTAAATGTTATAGATCATTATCTAATATCTCATTCCAGATCTCTGTTCTTACAGAGATCTCTAATAACAGATGAATTATTAAAAGACAAATTAATTCTCTTAGCACCTTAGAGTACCCATCTAGTTCAGTTCAGTCACTGTCATGTCCGACTCTCTGTGACCCCATGAACTGCAGCACGCCAGGCCTCCCTGTCCATCACCAACTCCCGGAATTTACCCAAACTCTTGTCCATCGAGTCAGTGATGCCATCCAACCATCTCATCCTCTGCCATCCCCTTCTCCTCCTGCCCTCAATCCTTCCCAGCATCAGGGTCTTTTCAAATGAGTCAGCTCCTCGCATCAGGTGGCCAAAGTACTGGAGTTTCAGCTTCAGCATCAGTCCTTCCAATGAACACCCAGGACTGATCTTTAGGATGGACTGGCTGGATCTCCTTGCAGTCCAAGGGACTCTCAAGAGTCTCCTCCAACACCACAGTTCAAAAGCATCGATTCTTCAGCACTCAGCTTTCTTTATAGTCCAACTCTCACATCCATACATTACCACTGGAAAAACCATAGCCTTAACTAGATGGATCTAGATTCGATGCCAAATACACAGGTATTTCTCAAGTACTTCCCATCTAATCTAAAAACCACAGTTTTAAGTTTCAGGACTTAATTTCTTTCTTGTCCAAGTCTTGAAACCAAATATAAAAATAATGTATTTCCACTAAGATGTGTGAGTAAACTGCAAATTAAAACTAAAATTAACAAATTTCCTTAGGACAAAGAGTTATTTTTTAAAGTTTCTGTACTTAAAGAGGAGCTTGGAGCTTACCTACAATAAGCTTGTGAAGAGCACCCTTATCTCCATTAATAGCAGCAGCATGAACTTGGGATGCTAATGAAGAACCGGGAAAGAACAAGTTCTCTGACCTGTTCATAGTCCTCTCAACAACTGGAACAACCTGAAACGACGATGCAACCAATAAATATCTGCAGGAAACACTTCTGAAATCCATCTCACCAGTTATAAATGGGTATGTTATAAATATGGCTTACTAAAAACACTTTGCCAGGATTCAAAATGTCTACAGTCCTAGTTTTAGAAGAGACATAAGGAGCAAATCAGCTGAACTTCTGTACAAGTTGCTCATCTGTAAAATGAAAGGATTAGATGCTTCTAAGATGCTTATCAGGGGCTAAGAGAAAAAAAAAAAAAGGCTAAGTATTTAACATTAGACCCAGGGTTCAAAAGGCACAGTGACTGGCTAAGTTAATACAGGTGATTTGACTCCACGTAATACTAAATATTAGAACTGATATTGGGACTAAAGGTTATGGCCAAGTCACAAAATAGATAATGATATAAACTTGTCAGGTTAGAATTACCTAGATTTAAGTGCTAAATTAGAAGGTACCTCATTCTTTCTTTCATGCCCACAAAAGGAGGCATTTTTATTTGTTCTCTTCTTGTGTTCACCAGGGAAATATACCTAGTTAGAGATCTTGACCTCAGGAACTTAACTTGGAAACCACACTATTAGGATAAACCATGTTTCATTAAGGAAAATTTTGCTGACTGGTCATTTGATATGGTTTGATAGACTCTTCTAGAAATGCATTAGCTGCATAGGAAAACAGTACATTCCCTATCATAACAGTGCTTAAACAGAGACTGGATTATGTCAGAAAAGGAGCAGGAAGAATTCAAGTACGTGATGGAAGGAAAGAGTAGTTTCATCAATGATCATAACCTTGCATCCTAAACTTAAGATGTCCTATCAAAGTTTCAAACTTGAACTTACAAGGATAAGGGAGATAATAAGTACAAGAAACATGGGGAGTGGTAAGTAACATGGCAAACCAGAGCATGTGTACCTATCTAAAGGGAGAAGCTGTTAATTAGCTATAGCTAATATCTATCACAAGGGTAAGCAAGCCCTCTTCTGATTTTAAAAAATGAAACTCCAATCCCTGTGACTCTCTTTTGTAAAATAAATTTATTACAGTTCATGAGCTTGATTGTCATTGACAAGGATTACCGGTTATTTTAAAGTGAAAAGTATTTTCTTTATTTTGTAAAGTTCAGCTCTTCATGGCTTTATTTTGCTGACAATTTCAGTTAACGTGTTGGCAGAAATTATGGGCTTTTTGAGAGACTTCTGTCATGTCTGAGCAAGTCTGTCATGTCAGAAAAACCAGTTATATGCAGGATTAAATTAAAGTGACTTAAAGAAGCTGCAAAACAGGGGTGGAGGTTAAAACACAGAAGAGTAATTATACTTGGGTTCAAGGTCCAGTTCTTTAATAATATGCAGTGTAAACGTAGGCTACCTCAGCTCTGCCTTCCCGTAAAATATGAAACACGAAATCAGTAGACCATGCAGATTCATTTAACAGGTTGAGTGCCAACTATGTGCTATGCACTGTTCTGAACTCTAGACATTGTTCTGCACTTTAGATCACTCCAGGTGATCAGAGTTTTGGACACATCAGAATCACACAAAAAAAAAACTTTTGGAAAATAAACTAAAAATTTTATCTCAGTTATATATATTTATATATATATATCTCATCTCATAATTCTTAGCAACTTAGTACAGAAACAGGTAGATAGATGGTTTTCAGTGAATGCTTGTTGAATGAAAAATCAGTCATAGGCTGAGCACTAAGTCCAGAGGGTGACCAGGGTCAAAGTTTAGTTTCTTGGAGTAATGAGTTCATACTCATCTGTCTCTGATCTTTTGTAACTCCTCATTTCTATTTACCAGCGAGGTTGGTGAGTGGTTAAGAGATAAGAACACCAGACTAGGAGAGAGGAGACCTAAATAAAACTCTTGACTCCATCACTATTTAATTTTGTCAGCTTGAGAAATCCTTTAAAACAAAACAAACAAACAAAAAAAAAAAACCTCAAATGTATACGAAAAAAATTTAGCGCTGTTTTTCATAAATTTTTATAGATCAAAACCTCTTGGTTATGAAATTCTATAAAACGCAAAGGTATCATCATGATTAACTAGCTATAAAACAAGCCAGTGTAATAAACGCTCTAATAATAACTACAGAAAACCAGCGGCGCTGTAGCAGCAGGACTGTTAAGTCGCTCAGTCATAACTGACTCTTTGCAACTCTGTGGACTGTAGCCCGCCAGGCTCCTCCATCCATGGAATTCTCCAGGCAAGAATACTGGAGTAGGTAGCCATTCCCTTCTCCAGGGGTTCTTCCCGACTCAGAGATAGAACCCAGGTCTCCTGCATTGCAGGCGAATTCTTTACCATCTGAGACACCACGGAAGCCCAAACTGGTGCAACAAGCAACGGAAGAGTCATTGTGATTAGGACCAAAGGATTGGTTGTGCGGGAAGCTCTCAGAGATGGTGACTGACATCAAATCGGGGTCTCCTGCATTGCAGGAAGATTCTTCAGCAGCTGAGCTACCAGGCAAGCTCAGTTGAGATAGCTTGGCTACAACTGGAGGCACGGCGATCTAGTTAGGTGTTCGTAAATGAATCTGGAGAGCTAACCGGGCCCAGGTTAAGTTCCTTAACTGCTTGGCTAGCAAGTGTTGTGATTATCCTGTAGGAGTGATCCACGCATCAGTGGCAATCACTCTCGCACCGGGCTTTCCGGTTTACAACGGGCTTCCCCAGTCCATCCCATAACTATTCCTTACAGGAGTCCAAAGTGACAATTACGGGTAAGCCATTAACACATTCCACTGAAACCCAGCAAGGGGGTGGCTCTGACTTTATAACGCTAGAACTAACGCAAAGAGAAGAGCAAGGAGGCAAGGAGGCCAGCGATTGGAGGTTCAGGCCACAGCTCAGGCCAGGAGGGCCGAGAGTTTGAGGCTGGGGCTAAGCACTGCAGACCGATAGGAGCCTCCCCAGCCAGGCCCCCTCTTACTCACCGTCGCCTCCTCCAGGACTCACGTCCTGGGGGCGGCTCCAGGAGGCACGACCCCCGCTGGGCCGCCCCTCCTGCCCGGCCAGGCCACTACATCCAGCTGGGACTGAGCCCCCCGAGCTGAAAACTAGTGGAACCCCTCGGAAGGCGGAGCGAGGCTCTTGACGGCACAGCCTTCTGGGAATTGTAGTTCGCGCCCTCTAACACCTCTCCCCACGCCCTTTCTATCCCACAAGGCCCCGCGCGGCCGACTTGGTGGACCAGGCCCGAGCGCTTGATGGGAAAAGAGTTCCGTGCGTTTGATGACGTGCTCTTTGAGAATGGCGCGGGACTACATGTTCCGACGGGCTCTGGGAGAGGCAGGACCCGGAAGCGAGGGTATGCGAGGCCTCTCTGGAAGTTGTCCCGGGTGTTCGCCGCTGGAGCTCAGGGTCGAGAGGACGGGGTCCCGCTGCCGGGAGAAGCCTCCACTGCCGCCGGCGCCCGGAGCCCAGCGCCTTCCTATCCTAACCCAACCTTCTGCAGTCCCAGACGCCAGCGCCTGTCCCTGCCGCGGACTCCGGCGTTACCATGATTCCTGCCATCTTCCTATCCTTACCCGACCTCAGATGCTCCCTGCTTCTCCTGGTGAGTGAGTGAAGGAATGACAGACCCTTCGATAGACGGTCTGCGGTCTCCCGCCCTTGCCGCGGGGGACACAGCTGCTCCCACCCTTGCGCTCCCGTTTTTTCTCCTGGTGGCGAGGAGTGCACCCTCCCCCGCTGCCTTCATTCTCAGCATCCGTCTGTCCGCTTCCCAGGCCCCGGGTTCCTGAGGCCTGAGAAACCGCGGACGGAGAAGGAGACCTGGAAACCCGAGAATTAGCCCTGGGAGAGGAGTCTGTGGGGGGCGGGGGGGCGGTCACGGCGAGCAGCGCCCCTTCCCCCGGCGTTCGGAGGTTGTTTGAGTCCAGAGGGCTCATGCACTTGGTGGTATTCTGTGTCCAGAAGGTCGGGGCGTAGACCTTCTGTTCCCTCCCACCCCCTTCTTTTGGGAACAGTGTGAGGCCGACAGGTGCTGGGGTCTTGTGAATCTCGCTGTTGAGCGCTGAAACGGTGCCCGGGTCGGCGGATCCCTCTGTTGTGGCTTGATAGGATTGGTTGAGAACCCGGAACTGGAAGCTGGTTTGGTGTCCACTGGGGAAGGAAAGGTTTGAAGGGTGGAGGCTGTGATTACCAGAAAGCCTCAGCTCAGAGCCTCCCTCACATCTGGTTATACTGCCCCTCTCCACCCCGAAATTTAAGCAGAGTTGTTCTTCAGGCTCCTGATTGGTGAATGACCAGGTTTTCTGCAGACATATGCACTTATTTCTTAACTCCCTCACCGGCTCAGCACCATCCCATGTTGCAAGGGAAGCTTCCCCCACTCCGTCTTCCTCCAAAGTACATCTTGAGTGTGCAACCTGAGTAATCCAGGCTGCAGGTCAAACTGAGACAAAAGTGAAGGACTAACTCCATGCGGCCAAATGATGTACTTTTAATTGAACTGTTGTTACAACACGATGTTTGAAAGTACTTTAATTGTAGTAGGTTTTTATAAGGCTAAATTTAAGTTGAACATTAAGTTAAAATCACTCTTGACAATGTAAGAAATATAATTCAGTGACTCACAGAAAGTCATATAGCTGGTTACTGGCAGGACTGGGATTTGAAGCAGGTCTCTTGACTCACAGTGATAATTCTGCCACATCACGTTAAATTTTTAATGTTTGTGTTTGAAATAGTTTCTCTCTGCCTGTCCCCTCTCTTCCTGTTTTCTCTTCTCTCCCCTCTCCTTCCTCTCTCCTCCCTCTTTTCTCTGTGATTTTCAAGTCATATTCAAAGGCCAGATCCAGTACTTGGACTTTTTCAGAGGAAAAGTGCTATTAAAAAACTAAAGGGTATGTCAAAATACTTTTGAGAACTAAAAGTTGCGTATAAACATGGTCATGTTACATGATGAAGTGTCCTGTTGTCATTTCTCATAGAGTAAGGAGTGGTTTCTCTATAGAGGAAAATATTCTGTAGAGAACTATTTCTTGGTAATTGCATCATACCCTGTGGGTCTTTTTCTTCTGGAGTACTAGAATAATACTCAGAGACCACTCTGTCTTTAAGGGTAATAGATACTCATCTTTCCATATCCATAAAAATGGCCAGAATTATGAGTTGTTTGCCAGAAATTACTTTTAGGTTACAAAAAATATGAAGGGCAAAAATCATAAGAGATTGAAAAGAAAAGGTGAAATACTGATTAGGGAAACTATCAGATTCACTGTTTGGCTGTAGAGCTAAATTTAAGAAAGAAAAATAATTTGTTTTGAAATAACTTATGCTTTTTATAGAAAGCCTACAAACGTTGTTAAGCATAAAAAATTTTTTTTCTAATACTTTTAAAATCTTGTTAACATTTTGTATACTTACCTCTAAATAAATGTAGCAGAATAGAAGGTATTTTAGAGAATAAAGGTTAACCTATAAAGGTTAATAGGCTGGAAAATAAAGCCCACAAAAAGGTTTAGTAAGCCAGAGTTACACATGGAGCTAAATTCAGTTCGAACACAATGTTTACCAAAGTAGTTTTAATAATCATTTGCCAGTTAGCAAATATTTATAGAACATCTGTCTGATCACAATTTGAATTACTTATCTAATTGGCAGTTCTGTTCTTGTGATGGAACCTGCTTATTCAGTAACCCACCTGTCTAAAAATACATCCTTTATCTTCTCTAGTGTACTTTCTTCCTCCTCCTTCCAGCTTCCCCTCTCAGACTTCAAGTTTATTCCCTCCCACGTTCAGCCATTGAATATCTAAGTTCCCACTTAGCTGAGGTCATTTTTTTTCCCTCCCTTAAATGGCATGCTCCAAAAAGCCATATATTCTATTACCACAATGATTTTTTTTCAGGCAAACTATACCTCCGCCCTGAAGAACTAGATCTGTTTAGTGGTGTTCATAAGATAACAGCTGAAACATAAAATCCTAAACTTCTGTGGGCAGGTAGTTCCCTCTCCCGCCCCCCCCCCCCCCACCTCTATCTCAAAATCATTTTGGGATTTATCATTCTCTGCCTTAAAAGCCTTTCTGGGATGTGTAACTAAGTGTAAAAGTTCAGTGTGACAACATTTTCTTCCCTGAGCTTTTATGTATAGATAGCTTTAAAGTCAGGGTCTTAGACAATGAGTTCTTGTATTTTGGGCTTGCTTTTTGAAACACACCCTTTGCCTTTAAATTATTTTTAAACTCCACTGAATTTGCAATGTCTTGGGCAAAGTCAGGTATTGTAGACACACTGATTTTGGGTAAATCAGAAAAGGTATTTGAGTCACCTGGCAAATGCAAAACAGGCCTAATCCTCCTGGTACCTTTACTGTACCTCATTGTATTAGTACTGTTATGGTTTGAATTGATCCATCAGATGTGCGGTTACAACTTTAGTTCCTAAACTGTATAATCTCTGCCTCTATAACTGCTTATCATATTTCGTGGGTGATTTGAATCCTGGAGCAACATTTCTCTACTAAAGCTCCATGTATATAATGTCTGGATTGGGAAATTCCTTCTCAGTTGTGTGTGCTTTCAAGGAGAGCCACCTGAATCAGAGAAAAAGCATCTGACCAGATATATCATGGCAGTGTCTTTTCATTTTGCTCTGTGACAGTCTTTTTTTTTTTCTGTGACAGTCTTTACTTGGCAGCTCATAGGATAAGTTAAGGGGATGTTTCATTTATCACTAACCAAAGAATCAGTTACTTATCAATTGGCTCTTTTCTGCTTATCTTTCTGAGATGGGTTTACTCAGGATTAAAAGTGATAATTTTCCCCTTAAATTATTTATTTCTTAATGGTTCTTCCTGCATTGGTTTTGTACACGAGTTTTGAGATTGTGAGATAAGTGAAATAAGACTAAGTTGGAATGAAGTTGTCTGATATAGCCTAAACTGACTTTTCTGTGGTTCACAGATTATAACATTCTGCTCCAGTTACTTTACGGAAAAGGCTTTCTTGTTAATCTCTTGATGGTTAGGTTTATGGATCATAAGTTGTTACTAGCCCTAATTGCCTTGTGCCTGGACATTAAGGCTTTTGACATTATTGTTCTCCTGGTTTGTTCAATATGTATAAGAAGCCAAGAAGTGTTTGCTTAGGGAACTAAGTAAATCAGAGAGCTAAGTAAATATTTATTTAACTAAACTCTTTAAGTACCTTAAAAAATAAGTACTGTAGAATTCAGAGATGTCAGTTTTAGCCATTTGTGGCTATTACAGATACTGATTCCTGTCGTCAGAAAGCGTACTTCTGGATACCTGTGGTTCCATTTATGACTCTGTGGGTCATTTATCCTGTTGATATGGCTTGCTCCAGATCAGTGGTTTACAGAACCTGGTTGCTCATTGGAAGCATCTGGGCCAGTGTTAATACAGTTCTGTGCAGGCCCTCTGCCAGGCTGCTGTATCTGGGGGACCCAAACATGGCTTGTGTTTGTCTGCTTCGTTTTTAGTTCCCAGGTCATTTGTTTTTTCTTTAGTATGTCTCTCCCTGAAAGATAGGAATTAAACAGCAAAGCAGAAAACAGAATACTATTGTCACAAGTAGAAAAAGTAACAAATTTCTTTATATCATCAAATACTTAGTGTTAAGATTTTCCTGTTTCAAAGAGAAAAAAAAATTTTAACAAATTGAATGTTCAAAGCAGGAGCTGTGTAAGGGCCATACATCCCAGTTGGATTATACATCTCTTGTAAGATTTTTACATCTGTGGCTTCTCTCTCAATCTCAATTTTTTTTTCCCTTGTAATTTATTGCTGAGAAAACTGGGTCCTCTGTCCTGTGTTACTTCTCACTTTCTGAATGTTACTGATTGTGTCCTTCTAGTGTGGTTTCATGTTTCTCTGTTCCATTTATTCCCTATACATTTGTAGTTAACTTTATGTGGGCTTAACCACTAACTCAATAGTTAGGTTCATTTGTTTTTCAGTTTTTAAAAAGTTATTTTCTAATATATAATTATCAATATGTAAGGTTTACTGCTTCCAAAGCAATCTATAAAACAAACATTTACAGAAGGCTAACTTCTATCCCTGGTCTAGTCTATTCTCTTGACTTCCTCCTCATATGAGAAACCTTAATTTTTTTTTTTTTAATTTTTAACTCTTTCTTTTAAAAAGCAATGTAAGCAGTCTACTTGTATCTGCATATCTGTGTGTTTCTCCATCCCCTTCGTACCCTCTGGCACATTATTCATACTTTCTCTGCCCACCTCACCCTCTCCCCTCTTAACCTCTCTGTAAAGTGTATCCTAGAGTGTAAAGTGTATTCAGGATAGAAATATTCCTTATTTCTTCTAAACTGTTTATTTCTCCTCTGGGTAGATGTGGCTATTATTGTTCCCATTCTTTTGCTTTAACAAATATGTTAAACTACTTTCAGAACTACTTTTGCTAGTGTATCTTTGCGATATTAATAGATTCCTGTAATTGAAGTTGCTCCGACAAATAATAAATGTAACTTTGTAGATGTTGCTAGATAGTAGAAATTCCACAGGAGTTTTGCCATTTTGAGTTCTCACCAACAAGGTAACAAACTTTCCTTATATTTGCATTCTTTACCATGGGTGTTTTAACTCTTTATCACCTGAGTTGATCCTGGGATACAGTCAGCTTGAGAAGCACTGGAGCGTACTATTCAACTCAGTAATATTTTGGATGGGTTAAAACTTGTAAAAAGCCTTGTAAAAAATGTCTGATTGTCACAGTTACTGACAACATGTTCCACACTGTAGACTCTGACTTTTAATAGCTTTGTAGTAACTCAGCTTTTAGATGCACTATATTTTACTTTGTCGTTTGTTAAAATATTACTATTTTAATATAAATGATATTTTTAATATAAAATACGGTTATTGGTCATCTCCAGTTTTCCACAGTTGTGAAAGAAATGTGCAGATGATTCACATACAATGATATTCACTATAGATCTGCAAATATATTCTCAGGTTAATTCTGTAGAATTGTATATCTTAGATCCTTTTATTTTTTTTTCTTATGATATGTCTTTTATTTAGTATTTCTGATACATTGTACAAATGTGTCCTACTGGAAAGTTGTCCAGATGTTAATTTCTATGAACAATGTATGAGAATATCCACTTCCTCACACTCTGGTTACAATGGATGCTTTTGTAGTCTGTGCCAGTGTAGTAGACCAACAATATTATCTGATTTAACTGTATATTTATTTGATTACAACCAAAGGTTTGTTTTCTTCATAATTAATGACTATTTATAGTTCTGCTTGAATATGTATGTATGTGTTTGTTATTTACCCCTTTCCAAAACCTTGTTTACTCATTGCAGTAATTCAGAATAGATGTGCTCACAAGATACAGTTTAAGAATGACAAAGTGTTCTTTCTTCCTTTAGTGTCCATTCATGAGGTAGCAGAATACAAAAAATACAGGGTTAGCTGTCAGGGCATCTGTGTGCAAGTTCCACCTCTTCCACATCCTTAACAGTGTATCCTTGGGTACATCACCTAACTACATTTTTTATTCTCCAAGGTAAGCACTCCAGATTTGATGATTCAGTGATTCTTTGCTAGTCTATCTTGTTTTTTAAAAGGATATTCCTCTGACTTCTCTAATTAGTAAATTTCTTATTTGATTGGGTAGTTCCTCAAAAACTCTGCTGGCTTTGCAGGTCTATGCCCCCCTCACTCTGCTATCCAGTGGGAGGAATAGCACGCTTTGGTCACAGCTTTTCTTGTATTACTGTACTCTGTTCCATTTAACTAACTAAATGAAAAAACGCAGCTTGGCTTTTCACAGCATTCAGTGCTCATTAGCCTACCTTTGATCCCATAGAGAGGATCTACCTGGGTTTCAGGCTGGAGCAAATTTATTTCCTTGGTATTATTCTTTTCTTTCCTCCTGTCATTTGAGGGCCTGTTTACTATCTGCTATGAAAGAGAAAGATAATTGAGATTCATATCACGCTTTCAAGGAATTTATAGTTTAGTGAGGGAGAAAAGATCTATATGTAAATAATTAGAATTTCAAAATGAGAATGATAGGTGTCTTTAAGGTATTTGTAGAAGCGAGTTGTAGATCTTGCTTCTTCCAGTGTCCTCACCCCAGTCATACTGATTCAGAATCTGTACTTTAATAGTGTACCTTGCTGATTCATATATGACCATTAAGTATGAGAAGTACAGCTGTAGATGTCTAAAAAGAAGTAAATTTCTTCTCACTGGCAGAATCAGAAGTCTTGAAGGAAGACGAGAACCGAGCCTTAAAAGGTTAAATTGATGAGTTAATTTTCAGTCTTGAGTGGAATGAATAAGAAAGCTTATATCCTTCAATGACTTAGTAAATCTGTATCATGAATTGGATACCTGTTTTGGGGGTTTTCTTTCTTTTTCTTTTTTTAAGGAGTCTTGCTGTGTGGCTCACTGACATGGCCAGATGTCAGAACTGGCCCTAAAGAAGCTAGCAAACCCTTTGGCCAGTTTCCATTAGAACAGCTCATTATTATCTTAGCCAAAATAAAAATCATGGTCTTTAGTGGCTTCTCAGTAGCATTCCAATTATTCCACTCAAGAGGAGAAGGACAAAAATGCGACTTTGGAGAAATTTCTTATGTGATGCCATGGATCTCGGTCTTGGTTCTGTTCTTGTAGAGACTGCAGTCAGATTCTAACTGCTTTGATTCCCTCAGTGATGTTGTGATCAAGATCTCTGATTCCTCTAGTGATTTTCTCATTGTGTAGAACCTTGAACATTATATTTTAATGTATCTAATTTTTAGTCACCTGAATTTGTAGACATGAACATTACAAAAATAATACAAAAAAAAAAAAAAGGGAAAAGAAGGAAGAAATCATCTCAGAAAAATATTTGAGTATTGGAGCTAAAGAAAACTGTCAAGTGAATTAGAGTGCCAATACTTTTCCCATTTCTTCCTTAAGATTAGAAGAGTCTAGTAGTGGAAGGAGGCTGTTGTAATTGAATTTAAGTGATTTTAGGAAAAGATCTTTAGGCATCAGAAGAATTTTTAACACTGGAAAAAAGGAATTTCTATGGGACTCTACCATGAGTGTTTTGCTCAGTTCAGTAGGTGGGTCACATGCAGTAGAATGACTAAAGGTTTAATTGTCTATAACTATACGGTAAATTCATTAATATGGAATAAAATATAAAATTCCATTCCTCAGTGACAGTAGCCATTTTTCAAGGGCACAGTGGTCACGTGTGTGTGCTTAGTTGCTCAGTTGTGTCTGACTCCTTCCGAACCTTTGGACTGTAGCCTGCCAGACTTCTCCATCCTTGGGGTTTTTCAGGCAAGAATACTGGAGTGGGTTACCATCTCCCTTCTCCAGGGGATCTTTCTAACCCGGGGATCAAACCAGCATCTCCTGTGTCTTCCTGCATTGCAGGTGAATTCTTTACCCACTGAGGCATGACTACTGTATTGAACAAAGCAGATGATGAACCATTTCCATTGTTGCAGAAAGTGCCATTGGATACTGCTGGTCTAGTTGTCATCTGTCTCAGAAACCCAAGACAAAGGTGAGGTAAAGAATGAGGAAAATGCCTCAAATAGTGTTTCAGGGCTTGTGAGGAACATATATCTTGCCTGTCCAAGGGTTAGCAATAACCTGGAAAAATGTTCATTGTCTTATTAGCAAAGATTTGTCTTTTGGTAGCCTGATAGCAAATTTAGGGAGGCATCAGACAATATCCCTGGATTGGGAAGATCCCCTGGAGAAAGGAAAGGCTACCTACTCCAGTATTCTGTCCTGGAGAATTTCGTGGACTGTATAGTCCATGGGGTCGCAAAGACCCGGACATGACTGAGCAACTTTCACCTCACCTCAGACAATATAGTTAAAACTAAAAAATAAGAGTTTGAGTGTTTAGTATTGATTCATCTACTAGTTCACAAGGCAATGTAGGACAAGTCACTGTCCTTCCTGGGGCTTTGTTTTTCGACTGAAAATTGAGTAGGATTGCATAGACTGTTTGGAGCAGTCCAGTGAGCCTTCCAGTGGAATGTGACTGGGAAGTTGGGATTTGAGGGACTACAGTTTGTGATAAAGCCCCTTTTGAAGGCTTCATCTTCAGAAATGATACTTTAGAGAAAAATTTACTGATTAAGAACATTCCTACATTTTAGTTATTAAAATTACCTGTAGAAAGATGGCCCCCATATGTTCTGTTTGCCTCAGGTTTCAGGATACCTTTGCCAGGAGTTTAATGTTCTAATTTGATAAACGCAGAAGTTAATGTGCATTTTTTTTTTCATTTATTTTTATTAGTTGGAGGCTAATTACTTCAGAACATTGCAGTGGGTTTTGTCATACATTGACATGAATCAGCCATGGAGTTACATGTATTCCCCATCCCGATCCCCCCTCCCACCTCCCTCTCCACCCGATTCCTCTGGGTCTTCCCAGTGCACCAGGCCCGAGCACTTGTCTCATGCATCCCACCTGGGCTGGTGATCTGTTTCACTATAGATAATATACATGCGGTTCTCTCAAAACATCCCACCCTCGCCTTCTCCCACAGAGTCCAAAAGTCTGTTCTGTACATCTGTCTCTGTTTCTGTTTTGCATATAGGGTTATCATTACCGTCTTTCTAAATTCCATATATATGTGTTAGTATGCTGTAATGTTCTTTGTCTTTCTGGCTTACTTCACTCTGTATAAGGGGCTCCAGTTTCATCCATCTCATTAGAACTGATTCAAATGAATTCTTTTTAACGGCTGAGTAATATTCCATGCTGTATATGTACCACAGCTTCCTTATCCATTCATCTGCTGCTGGGCATCTAGGTTGCTTCCATGTCCTGGCTATTATAAACAGTGCTTCGATGAACATTGGGGTGCACGTGTCTCTTTCAGATCTGGTTTCCTCAGTGTGTATGCCCAGAAGTGGGATTGCTGGGTCATATGGCAGTTCTATTTCCAGTTTTTTAAGAAATCTTCAGACTGTTCTCCATAGTGGCTGTACTAGTTTTCATTCCCACCAACTGTGTAAGAGGGTTCCCTTTTCTCCACACCCTCTCCAGCATTTATTGCTTGTAGACTTTTGGATAGCAGCCATCCTGACTGGCGTATAATGGTACCTCATTGTGGTTTTGATTTGCATTTCTCTGATGATGCGTGATGTTGAGCATCTTTTCATGTGTTTGTTAGCCATCTGTATGTCTTCTTTGGAGAAATGTCTGTTTAGTTCTTTGGCCCATTTTTTGATTGGGTCATTTATTTTTCTGGAATTGAGCTTCAGGAGTTGCTTGTATATTTTTGAGATTAATCCTTTGTTGCTTCATTTGCTATTATTTTCTCCCAATCTGAGGGCTGTCTTTTCACCTTGCTTATAGTTTCCTTTGTAGTGCAAAAGCTTTTAAGTTTCATTAGGTCCCATTTGTTTAGTTTTGCTTTTATTTCCAATATTCTGGGAGGTGGGCCATAGAGGATCCTGCTGTGACTTATGTCGGAGAGTGTTTTGCCTATGTTCTCCTCTAGGAGTTTTATAGTTTCTGGTCTTACATTTAGATCTTTAATCCATTTTGAGTTTATTTTTGTGTATGGTGTTAGAAAGTGTTCTAGTTTCATTCTTTTACAAGTGGTTGACCAGTTTTCCCAGCACCACTTGTTAAAGAGGTTGTCTTTTTTCCATTGTATATCCTTGCCTCCTTTGTCAAAGATAAGGTGTCCATAGGTTCGTGGATTTATCTCTGGGCTTTCTATTCTGTTCCATTGATCTATATTTCTGTCTTTGTGCCAGTACCATACTGTCTTGATGACTGTGGCTTTGTAGTAGAGTCTGAAGTCAGGCACGTTGATTCCTCCAGTTCCATTCTTCTTTCTCAAGATTACTTTGGCTATTCGAGGTTTTTTGTATTTCCATACAAATTGTGAAATTATTTGTTCTAGTTCTGTGAAAAATACTATTGGTAGCTTGATAGGGAGTGCATTGAATCTGTAGATTGCTTTGGGTAGTATAGCCATTTTGACAACATTGATTCTTCCAATCCATGAACACAGTATGTTTCTCCATCTGTTTGTGTCCTCTTTGATTTCTTTCATCAGTGTTTTATAGTTTTCTATGTAGAGGTCTTTTGTTTCTTTAGGTAGATATACTCCTAAGTATTTTATTCTTTTTGTTGCAGTGGTGAATGGTATTGTTTCCTTAATTTCTCTTTCTGTTTTCTCATTGTTAGTGTATAGGAATGCAAGGGATTTCTGTGTGTTAATTTTATATCCTGCAACTTTACTATATTCGTTGATTAGCTCTAGTAATTTTCTGGAAGAGTCTTTAGGGTTTTCTATGTAGAGGATCATGTCATCTGCAAACAGCAAGAGTTTCACTTCTTCTTTTCCTATCTGGATTCCTTTTACTTCTTTTTCTGCTCTGATTGCTGTGGCCAAAACTTCCAAAACTATGTTGAATAGTAGTGGTGAGAGTGGGCACCCTTGTCTTGTTCCTGATTTCAGGGGAAATGCTTTCAATTTTTCACCGTTGAGGGTAATGCTTGCTGTGGGTTTGTCATATATAGCTTTTATTATGTTGAGGTATGTACCTTCTATTCCTGCTTTCTGGAGAGTTTTAATCATAAATGAGTGTTGAATTTTGTCAAAGGCTTTCTCTGCATCTATTGAGATAATCATATGGTTTTTATCTTTCAGTTTGTTAATGTGGTGTATTACATTGATTGATTTGTGGATATTAAAGAATCCTTGCATTCCTGGGATAAAGCCCACTTGGTCATGGTATATGATTTTTTTAATATGTTGTTGGATTCTGTTTGCTAGAATTTTGTTAAGGATTTTTACATCTATGTTCATCAGTGATATTGGCCTGTAGTTTTCTTTTATTGTGGCATCTTTGGATTTAGGAATTAGGGTGATGGTGGCCTCATAGAATGAGTTTGGAAGTTTACCTTCTTCTGCAATTTTCTGGAAGAGTTTGAGTAAGATAGGTGTTAGCTCTTCTCTAAATTTTTGGTAGAATTCAGCTGTGAAGCCATCTGGTCCTGGGCTTTTGTTTGCTGGAAGATTTCTGATTACAGTTTCGATTTCCTTGCTTGTGATGGTTCTGTTAAGATCTTCTATTTCTTCCTGGTTCAGTTTTGGAAAGTTATACTTTTCTAAGAATTTGTCCATTTCTTCCAAGTTGTCCATTTTATTGGCATAGAGCTGCTGGTAGTAGTCTCTTATGATCCTTTGTATTTCCGTGTTGTCTGTTGTGATCTCTCCCTTTTCATTTCTAATTTTGTTAATTTGGTTCTTCTCTCTTTGTTTCTTGATGAGTCTTGCTAACGGTTTGTCAATTTTGTTTATTTTTTCAAAAAACCGGCTTTTAGCTTTGTTGATTTTTGCTATGGTCTCTTTAGTTTCTTTTGCATTTATTTCTGCCCTAATTTTTAAGATTTCTTTCCTTCTGCTAACCCTGGGGTTCTTCGTTTCTTCCTTCTCTAATTGCTTTAGGTGTAGAGTTAGGTTATTTATTTGACTTTTTTCTTATTTCTTGATGTAAGCTTGTAATGCTATGAGCCTTCCCCTTAGCACTGCTTTTCCAGTGTCCCATAGGTTTTGGGTTGTTGTGTTTTCATTTTCATTCATTTCTATGCATATTTTGATTTCTTTTTTGATTTCTTCTATGATTTGTTGGTTATTCAGAAGCATGTTATTTAGCCTCCATGTGTTTGAATTTTTAACAATTTTTTTCCTGTAATTGAGATCTAATTTTACTGCACTGTGGTCAGAAAAGATGACTGGAATGATTTCAATTTTTTTGAATTTTCCAAGACTAGATTTATGGCCCAGGATGTGATCTATTCTGGAGAAGGTTCCGTGTGCACTTGAGAAAAAGGTGAAGTTGATTGTTTTGGGGTGAAATGTCCTATAGATATCAATTAGGTCTAGCTGGTCCATTGTGTCATTTAAGGTTTGTGTTTCCTTGTTAACTTTCTGTTAGTTGATCTATCCATAGTTGTGAGTGGGGTATTAAAGTCTCCCACTATTATTGTGTTACTATTAATTTCCTCTTTCATACTCATTAGCGTTTGCCGTACATATTGCAGTGCTCCTATGTTGGGTGCATATATATTTATAGTTGTTATATCTTCTTCTTGGATTGATCCTTTGATCATTATGTAGTGTCCTTCTTTGTCTCTTTTCACATCCTTTATTTGAAAGTCTATTTTATCTGATATGAGTATTGCGACTCCTGCTTTCTTTTGGTCTCCGTTTGCGTGAAATATTTTTTTCCAGCCCTTCACTTTTAGTCTGTATGTGTCTCTTGTTTTGAGGTGGATCTCTTGTAGACAGCATATATAGGGGTCTTGTTTTTGTATCCATTCAGCCAGTCTTTGTCTTTTGGTTGGGGCATTATACCCATTTACATTTAAGGTAATTATTGATAGGTGTGGTCCCATTGCCGTTTACCTTGTTGTTTTGGGTTCACGTTTATACAGCCTTTCTGTGTTTCCTGTCTAGAGAAGATCCTTTAGCATTTGTTGAAGAGCTGGTTTGGTGGTGCTGAATTCTCTCAGCTTTTGCTTCTCTGTAAAGCTTTTGACTTCTCCTTCATATCTGAATGAGATCCTTGCTGGGTACAGTAATCTAGGTTGTAGGTTATTCTCTTTCATTACTCTAAGTATGTGCTGCCATTCCCTTCTGGCCTGGAGGGTTTCTATTGATAGATCAGCTGTTATCCTTATGGGAATCCCTTTGTGTGTTATTTGTTGTTTCTCCCTTGCTGCTTTTAATATTTGTTCTTTGTATTTGATCTTTGTTAATTTGATTAATATGTGTCTTGGGGTGTTTCGCCTTGGGTTTATCCTGTTTTGGACTCTCTGGGTTTCTTGGACTTGGGTGGCTATTTCCTTCCCCATTTTAGGGAAGTTTTCAGCTAATATCTCCTCGAGTACTTTCTCATGGCCTTTCTTTTTGTCTTCTTCTTCTGGGACTCCTATGATTCAAATGTTGGGGCGTTTCACATTGTCCCAGAGGTCCCTGAGGTTATTTCTTTTGATTCTTTTTTCCTCT
The DNA here is from genome assembly GCF_033118175.1 of Dama dama. Classification (NCBI taxonomy): domain Eukaryota; kingdom Metazoa; phylum Chordata; class Mammalia; order Artiodactyla; family Cervidae; genus Dama; species Dama dama. The sequence continues at coordinate 71,294,335 of NC_083709.1, read as the reverse complement.
CTGCTTCATTTATTTCCACCATTTTATCTTCTACCTGACTTATCCTATCTTCTGTCTCCGTTATTCTACTCTTGGTTCCCTCCAAAGTGTTTTTGATCTCATTTATTGCATTATTCATTTTTAATTGACTTTTTTATTTCTTCTAGGTCTTTATTAAACATTTCTTGCATCTTCTCAATCTTTAAGGCTATTTATCTGTAACTCCATTTTGTTTTCAAGATTTTGGATCATTTTTATTATCATCATTCTAAATTCTTTTCGGGTAGATTCCCTCTCTCCTCCTCTTTTGTTTGACTTGGTGGGCATTTTTCATGTTCCTTTACCTGTTGGGTATTTCTCTGCCTTTTCATATTTACATGCCTGCTGTTTAGCTGGTTTTTTTTTTTGAAGTTTTATAAAATGTAGGGGAAAATGCCAACTATTAAATTATTACTGAAACAATATGGAAGTCTGTTTTTGAGTGAAGAATGGTTTCAGTTGTGTGTGTGATCTAAGAGAGAGTTGTTGTGTTTTTTTTTTTTTTTTGGCTGTGCCATACAGCATGCGGGATCTTAGTTCACTGACCAGGCATCAAACCTGTGCCCCCTGAAGTGGACGAGCCATGACCAGTAGATTACCAGAGGATTCCCTAAAAGAGAATCTGAGCCAATTGCAGTAAAACCCCAGCTAGCTAGTGAAACTCACGTTTCTGTAATGACTTCACATTCTGAAAGAGCTGAGAGTGAGAAGAGCTACACTTTTTTTGGTAGTCAAAATAATTCTTTGATAACAGCTACTCAAATTGACTCATTCCTCAATTTTTCTAGCACCAGTTTTTACTATTAAATTGGATTCTGATTCTCATAGGAAGTCTTGTGATCTGTTCACAATTAACACAAGTACCACAGTGTTGCAAAATATTTGGTTCTTAATTTGACCTTGGAAAGAACAGTTTCAGGTACCCTGATTTTGCTTTAGAACTGTAAAAACTGCACTGCATTTTAAAGCATATTCTATTTATTTGTTTCAGAAACTGTCCAGTTTATTATTTAATTGTGCCTGCACTCTGATCTTAAGTATCTTCCAGAAGCAAAGTGAAGTATTTTTCCCTTAATAATAACTTGAAAGTATATCAACTAAAGAAAACTTCTAGGAGAATATTTAATTTAGGAGTCAGAGATTTGGGCTCAAATCTTGGATCTGCTGCTTTTCACCTTTTGTTGTCTCACCTATTAATTTCTGAGGAATAATACAGGTTGTGTGTCTGACTCATAGGAGGTGTTATTTGCATGGTTCTACGATTCTGTGGAACAAAAAGTGTTGAAAAGGTATCATACTTTTTTATTCTCAGATATTAGTTTCTGGTACAATGCCTTAGACAGATTAAGTGCTCAGTGATAATTTTGTTGAGTGTATGAAAGAAAAAAAAGGTAGGTCTAGGCTAAGGAGGATCAGGAGTGCCCAGAGGAGTAGCCGTTTGTGAGCATCACCAAGAAGGTGAGCTTTGAACTGGGTGAGGCAGTCAGTCCTTGGGATTTCTTGAGGGGAAGAGCCTTCCAGGCAAGGGCGTTAGCCAGAGCAGTCCCTAATGTGAGTGTCACAGGCGCATTGGAGGGGTGGCAGGAAAGGCAATGTGCATGTCATGCTGTGAAGAAGGTGCAGTGCATTAGAGGGTTAAATCATGGACCTAAACACGTTTTGCAAAGCTGTCTATATTGATGACATTTTCTTATTTCTTATTTTCTATTCTGTGCTTTATTTTTTAAAAAATTGCTGATATGACCCAAGAAGGTAGAACTCCCTAACAGGCTTGCTGGTAGTATTGATCTCAGCCATGGCCCAGTTGGCTCTGCTGGGAGTAGCCTTGGCTGTTTACCCCAGTGTTCCCCCAGTTTGCTAAATTGAAAATATTCTCTGTGTGTAACACGACAGGTCACAGCTTGAAGTTGTAATAATTCAAGCAGTTAAGACAAAAGATTTCCTGACTTTTTTATTTTTTGATTCCTAAATGCAGTATATTTTCATAGTACAGAAAAGCATAATGAAGGAGAAAAGTACATCCTCCTACCACTGAAACATTTTAGTGTCTATGCATCCTTCCCGGTTCTCGTGTGTGCGTATTTGAAAGGACTTTTCACAGTGAAAGGTGTGTTTTGAACAATGTAGTGTCAGGCTCGTGCTCTGGTTTGGTCCTGCTGTAGTCTGCCATTGCTGGCTACCTGAGACCACGGGTGCCCACGAGTGTACACGCGTCTGTTCCCATGGAACTTGGAAATGGCACTGAGCTTGACCACTTAACGTTAGCAAGTTATTTAGCTTTTGAGAGCTTCCTTTTTCTTGCCTGTCAAATAGAATACAATCCTCTCTTTTGAAGAGTTCTGGGAAGACAAAATGAGACTGTTCATGAGTGTGTCCATGGTACATCGTGGGCATTTACATTTTTTTATTTCTATCATGTTGTAAGTGCTCAACAAATGTTGTTTAGATTAAGGAATCAATGAGTGAATGAATGAATGACTGAATATATTTGCTCTTTTGGGTAACTTTCAAGTTGTCCATCCTGTGGTATTACAGTTGTGTGTGTTGAAGTCATGAGCTGGCATGACAAGCGTCCAGCCCCTGTGGTCTTCTGATGCTGATTGCACTGTCAATATTATACTAAAAAGAACAACTTAAAAATGTGACCATACAGTGAATAAATTATTGCCTAGAACCTGGAATGTTAGGTCCATGAATCAAGGCAAATTGGAAGTGGTCAAACAGGAGATGACAGGAGTGAACATCGACACTAGGAATCAGTGAACTAAGATGAACTGGAATGGGTGAATTTAACTCAGATGACCACTATATCTACTACTGTGGGCAGGAATCCCTTAGAAGAAATGGAGTAGCCATCATAGTCAACAAAAGAGTCCAAAATGCAGTACGTGGATGCGATCTCTATTCATTTCCAAGACACACCATTCAATATCACAGTAATCCAAGTCTATACCCTGACCAGTAACACTGAAGAAGCTGAAGTTGAACAGTTATATGCAGACCTACAAGACCTTCTAGAACTAACACCCAAAAAAGATGTCCTTTTCATTTTAGGGGACTGAAATGCAAAAGTAGGAAGTCAAGAAACACCTGGAGTAACAGGCAAATTTGGCCTTGGAGTACAGAATGAAGCAGGGCAAAGGCTAATAGAGTTTTGCCAAGAGAACGCATTGGTCATAGCAAACACCCTCTTCCAACAACACAAGAGAAGACTCTACACGTGGACATCACCAGATGGTCAACACCGAAATCAGATTGATTATATTCTTTGCAGCCAAAGATGGAGAAGCTCTATACAGTCAGCAAAAACAAGACCGGGAGCTGACTGTGGCTCAGATCATGAACTCCTTATTGCCAAATTCAGACTGAAGTTGAAAAAAGTGGAGAAAACCACTAGACAATTCAGGTATGACCTAAATCAAATCCCTATGACTATACAGTGGAAGTGAGAAATAGATTTAAAGGACTAGATCTGATAGAGTGCCTGATGAACTATGGACGGAGGTTTGTGACATTGTACGGGAGACAGGGATCAAGACCATCCCCATGGAAAAGAAATGCAAAAAAGCAAAATGGCTGTCTGAGGAGGCCTTACAAATAGCTGTGAAAAGAAGGGAAGCAAAAAGCAAAGGAGAAAAGGAAAGAGAAACCCATTTGAATGCACAGTTGCAAAGAATAGCCAGGAGAGATAAGAAAGCCTTCCTCTGAAATTAATACAAAGAAATAGAGGAAAACAATAGAAAGGGAAAGACTGGAGATCTCTTCAAGAAAATTAGAGATACCAAGGGAATATTTCATGCAAAGATGGGCTCAATAAAGGACAGAAGTGGTAGGGACCTAACAGAAGCAGAAGATATTAAGAAGAGGTGGCAAGAATACACAGAAGAACTGTACAAAAAAGATCTTCATGACCCAGATAATCACGATGGTGTGATCATTCACCTAGAGCCAGACAGCCTGGAATGTGAAGTCAAGTGGGCCTTAGGAAGCATCACTACGAACAAAGCTAGTGGAGGTGATGGAATTCCAGTTGAGCTATTTCAAATCCTGAAAGATGATGCTGGGAAAGTGCTGCACTCAGTATGCCAGCAAATTTGGAAAACTCAGCAGTGGCTACAGGACTGGAAAAGGTCAGTTTTCATTCCAATCCCAAAGAAAGGCCGTGCCAAAGAATGCTCAAACTACCACACAATTGCAATCATCTCACATGCTAGTAAAGTGATGCTTAAAATTCTCCAAGCCAGGCTTCAGCAATACGTGAACCATGAACTTCCACATGTTCAAGCTGGTTTTAAAAAAAGCAGAGGAACCAGAGATCAAATTGCCAACATCCACTGGATCATCGCAAAAGCAAAAGAGTTCCAGAAAAACATCTACTTCTGCTTTATTGACTATGCCAAAGCCCTTGACTGTGTGGATCACAATAAACTGAAAAATTCTGAAAGAGATGGGAATACCGGACCACCTGACCTGCCTCTTGAGAAACCTGTATGTAGGTCAGGAAGCAACAGTTAGAACTGGACATGGAACAACAGACTGGTTCCAAATAGGAAAAGGAGTACGTCAAGGCTGTATATTGTCACCCTGCTTATTTAACTTATATGCAGAATACATCATGAGAAACACAGGGCTGAATGAAGCACAAGCTGGAATCAAGATTGCCAGGAGAAATATCAATAACCTCAGATATGCAGATCTGCACCACCCTTATGGCAGAAAGTAAAGAACTAAAGAGCCTCTTGATGAAAGTGAAAGAGGAGCTTGAAAAAGTTGGTTTAAAGCTCAACATTCAGAAAACTAAGATCATGGCATCCGATCCCATCACTTCATGGCAAATATATGAGAAAACAGTGGAAACAATGGCTGACTTTATTTTTCTGGGCTCCAAAATCACTGCAGATAGTGATTGCAGCCATGAAATTAAAAGACGCTTTCTCCTTGGAAGGAAAGTTCTGACCAACCTAGACAGCATATTAAAAAGCAGAGACATTACTTTGTCAACAAAGGTCCATCTAGTCAAGGCTGTGGTTTTTCCAGTGGTCATGGATGGATGTGAGAGTTGGACTATAAAGAAAGCTGAGCACCAAAGAATTGATGCTTTTGAACTGTGGTGTTAGAGAAGACTCTTGAGAGTCCCTTGGACTGCAAGGAGATCCAACCAGTCCATCCTAAAGGAGATCAGTCCTGGGTGTTCATTGGAAGGACTGATGCTGAAAGCTGAAACTCCAATGCTTTGGCCACCTCGTGCGAAGATCTGACTCATTTGAAAAGACCCTGATGCTGGGAAAGATTGAGGGCAGGAGGAGAAGGGGACGACAAAGGATGAGATGGTTGGATGGTTTCACCGACTCAATGGACATGGGTTTGGGTGGACTCCGGGAGTTGGTGATGGACAGGGAGGCCTGGCGTGCTGTGGTTCATGGGGTCGCAAAGCGTCAGACACAAATGAGCAACTAAACTGAACTGAGTTCTGCTTTATAACTATACTTAGATTTGTACTTAAATTCAGTATATAATGATGAAAACAGTTTGTGGAAACTGGTATTTTGTTGTACAGACCACTGGTTTTAGAATTAAAAGAGAGTTGGTTTGAACCCTGTTCCACCACTAGTTTGCACAAGTAACTTAGTCTGTTTGAGTCTTAATCCTTCAGCAGCTATTTGCACTTACTGTATGTCACATACTGCAAACTTTCAATTTCCTCATTTATAAACTAGAGATAATTCCTACTTCAGCTTCAGGAGTTGCTATGATGATATAAAAGAGCTGTGTGTTTATAAATAGTAAATCTACATGTTGTAACATTGAAATATTCTTGTGTGCTTCACACATATATTTGTTACTTATATTTTCCCCCGCTGCCTAGGTATACAGTGTAGTACATACATCCCTTTCACGGAGAGTTGATGCGTTATGGAAGTAGTTCTAAGATCTGAAATTCCAGGATAGCTGAAAGTCCTAGTTCCTTCTCAGCTCTACCCCTCTTTGTAGTTGTGTGATATTAAGCAAATTTCTTTATCTTTCTGACCCTCAAGTTTCATATTTTGAAAATGAGGATAGTTATTTTCCAAGGTTGTGTGCTTAAGATATAGTGTATATAAAGTACTTTGCATCATGTCTGGCATATAGAAGAGATTTTTGTTCTGTGAGGTAGTGAATAGAGAAGGAAGATAGAGTCGTGCTTATGAAAATGGAGGAAGTACCTTGGAGGAGGGTTACGTCTGTCCTGATAAACCTTCGGTGCTTGTGCTACCTCTCCAACCTTCCGAAATGAGCAAATGGATGAGGCTTTTTATTGCAGAAGTCTGATTCTAAACACTGTTGTTTCTCAAAGTGCTTATCAACTTGTCTCTTTCCCCTGGTAAGTTACAACATAGTCTTATCAAAATAGTGACAGATGTAACTGTGATTGATAGAAATAAAAATCTAACTTGATATGCATTTCTGCTTTTACTACAAAGCAAATAAATTCCTGTAAGTGGTTTAAATGAAAGTGGGAAACATGCTTTATGCTTTTCTGTTTGAAAGGTATCATTTGCTCCATTCAGAAAGGCATCATTTCTAGTACTTTGTACTCTCAAAATCATTAAAAAAAATACATCCCTGACCGTTGTAGTTGATGAGATATTTGGAAAATGATGATGATTCCTTAGAAATATGTAATCTTTCTCTAGTAGAATTTAAAGAAGAGAAGACTATTGCAGCATATTTTGGTCACTGAAAAGATGTAAATATAAAAATCCTATTTGTGTAAGTGTGGAAGCTTTCAAATTGCTGGTTATACAGTTTCATGTTCCCATAAGCTTAACTTGCATATACCGTAGTTATCCCTTAAATATAGCTTCCAGCAGCATGTGAAGTTATTTACACATAAGCATGTATAATATATACCACTTTTAGTAAGTTTTGGCCATTAAGCTAGACCTGCTTATAGATTTGATGAAAACTGAGGATATAACAGATCTTTTTGAGTTTAGAAATTGTGATAAAGGTATTTGGTAAGAACCTATTGGCATATAAGATAGTTTATAAAGAGTATTTCAAGTTGGATCAAGAAAAACTCATCATACGGTTTTCCTTTTCTAATCTCATGAATACATCTACAACCCCCTCCAATTGGGAAGGTGGGTACTTGGTCAGAAGAGAAGGGTAAATTATGTTTCCCAGTCCACAACACTTAAGTTGTAAAGACCTCCTTGATATACACTAGTTATTGTCTTGAACACAAGGGTGGTTTAAGATGTATAAGATGAGCCTTCAAGAAATAGCTTTTAATTCTGCGAAGTATTCAATATTCTGTAGCAGAATAATCAGATTTTAAATCTTCTTTTTCTCATTTGGCCGTGAGCACGGGAAACCATCCAGGAAGTAGTTACCTGTACTTACAGTGTAATGTTGGATGCCGAAGTGTAAGTCATTCTTAGTTACCTTATTTGGGGAATACTTATATGTACAGTGGTACTGACTTCCCTTGATCGTCTTCAGCTGTTATTTCTTATGCCAAATAAATGGTGATATATGAAGAAATTACCAGAAGTTGTATATATTCCAACATGAATTGATTTTCTAAGAGTATAGCATTTATTCTGGAATATTAGTTTGAAGACTAAGTTAATAAATAGCCATGAATAGTCTAAAAATGGGATAGAAGATATTTTCTTAATGGCTTAAAATGTGCTTTTATTCAGGTTGTTTAATGGTTTTTAGTTTAAGGAAGGAACAAGGGTATCTTCTGGGCACATTTTCTTCTAAGAGAAATGCATGATACTTGTATTACTATCAAAGTTTATCATCCCATTGTCAGGACTGACATATTTCCTATTAGTAAGTTGTTGTAGGTAATTTAAGTCAATTCCATTCACACAAGCCAGATGTGTGCAAGTGTGTCTTTTTTTTTCCTTTTTTTCTGGAAATCATTAAAAAAATATAAAGAAGCATTTCTATTTCTGTTTAGCTTCTGAAATGATATTTGTTAATGCCTTAGTTCCTAAGTCTAGGGCTTCCCTTGTGGCTCAGCTGGTAAAGAACCCACCCACAATGTGGGAGACCTGGGTTCGTTCCCTGGGTTGGGAAGATTCCCTGGAGAAGGGAAAGGCTGCCCACTCCAGTATTCTGATCTGGAGAATTCCGTGGACTGTATAGTCCATGGGGTGGCAAAGAGTTGGACACGACTGAGCGACTTTCACTTCACTTCTTCCTACGTCTACAGTGACACCTCATAACAACGGTTGGCTAATTTTATCTGTTGGTGGCAGGCAGAGTCTATGTGGTTTTGTTGATATGCATCCATGTAAACATATTTTAAGCTTATAGACTGAAAGTGTGTTAAGTATAGGAGCTTGTGTCTGCCTTACTCGTGGCACCAGACATGGTTTAACTTTTAAAATGAGGGTTGTGATGATGTTTTTAGACTCCCCTTTAGTAAGTCTCTCACGCATACCCTGTTAGCATTTTATTCTGTCAGGTACCCTGTTTCTTCTTGAAACAGTATGCCCCTTACTTTTTTTTCTCTCTTTTCTCCTGCATCTTTGTTTTTTTCCAAATTATGAAAATATGGTAACACATTTACAGGAGACTTGGAAAATACAGAGCAAAGTTACATATGTAGTTCCATGATATATTACAATTATCTTTTTAAGTAGATAAATTAAGGTTTTTTAGTTGGAGTTTCAATATCAAACTCTCAAAAATTAATAGAATGGCTCTGCAGAGAAGTAGAAGGGTATAGTAGACCTGAAGCACTCTGAACCGACTGAACATAGTTAAGGTTTATACGGCCTCACTTAGCAGTAGGGTACAGATTCTATTCGCTTCCCATAGACTGTAAACCAGGAGACACTGGAACGTATCCAAGGACATAAGACTAGGAGTAAAAATTTCATGGTTGAAGGTACTGAAGTCATACAGAGTCTGTTCCCCCTGCTTCTTTTATACTTCAGTGGTTCACTGTTTTCTCTCTGTTCCTCTTTCTGTCTTCCCCTCCCCCTCGCTGGCTGGGAAAGGGAAAAGGCCTTCATACAGGTTGCAGAAGGAGGACAGTGAGGAGACAATGTGCCGACTAAGAGCTGCTTTTCTCCCTTCTCATCACATCTTGTTACCCAGCGATTTTCTCTCAGCTTTACCTGTTGCTTCTGAAGACTGGAGTGGCTCGGGCGTCTGTTGGTGTTCTGTCAGTGCCTTGGACTCAGTTCGTTTCTGGGTGTTTTTGTCCTGGTGTGAAAAGTAGTCAAATGCAGTTTCCAGACTCTTCCTGCTAGTTGGTAGAAGGCACTTCATCTTCTGTCAGCTGTTTCCTCACTGACTGGGCAAGACATATACCTAGTGAAATTGAAGTAAATCACTGATTGCATAGTAACTGCTTTTCTAAAATAGTCTTACTTTCATTTCCTCTAGGTACTTGGATTTATAGCTTTGCCTCATTGATTTTTGCATCCCTTTAGTTTGTCACCATGTCCTGTTTGTCTTTCTTCTGAAAGCTCTACAAATCTCCCCCACCCCAGTCCAGGCCCTTATTTCCCTTTCTTCTTTGTATTACCGTTTCATTCAATTAGCTGTATTATCTTACTTGTCTCCAGTAAAGAGGAGCACAGTGATTTCAGAACTGAAAGATCAGGGCTCCTTCCTTACTGAGAAGTCTCCCATGACTTCTTACTTCTGCTGTAGCAGATGTCAGTCCCTCTGTCAGGCTGTCAAGAGTGTTATACTCTGGGCTTCCCAGTTGGCACTGGTGGTAAGGCTTTCCCCTGCCAATGCAGAAGACTTAAGAGAAGCGGGTTCCATCCCTGGGTTGGGAAGATCTCCTGGAGGAAGGTATGGCAACTCACTCCAGTATTGCCTGGAGAATCCCCCGGACAAAGGAGCCTGGCAGGCCTTGGTCCACAGGGTCGCAAAGAGGTCGGACACGACTGAGGCGGTGTATCACACAGCAGGGCGCATACTTACTCTCCTGACGCCTCGGTGGTTTTCCCCCTGACATGAGCTTCCAGGTTCACCTCCCAGCACTGTGCTACGTGGACTTCTGTAGCCAGGCCCCTCTTCACTCACTGCATCTGGGGAAGCTGCGCTGCTCGTTCTACCCATCCTGCTCTCTGCCTTCTCCTAAATTTTTCTGTAAGCCTTGCAATACTTGGTATCATATGTCTCGTGTGCTAACTTTTCATGCATGATCATGAATCTCTTGAAGGACAGAATGTGCCTTTAATCGAATTCCCTGCAGGCCCTACTGGTCCAGTGCTTCCATCCCCATAGACTATAATCAAAGAACTTCAGTGAGCTTGTGGGAGAGCAGGTGGATATGTTCCTGGTGAGCTGCACATAATAGAGTTGTCTGATAAATGTGTGGAAGGAAAAGGTGAGCAGATGTTCAGTCTGATAGGGTAAAACTTTCCACTCTAAAGTGTATTGCTTCATCCTGTGAGTTCTCTGTCATATCTAGTGTTCAGTTGGAGGCTAAATGGCCATTCTGCCAAGGATGCTGTCGAGCAGAGTTCTGCATGACCCAGGAGGGGAGGGTATTATTCAATCAGATAAATTAGTGTCCCCTTCAGCTTTGTAATTCTAAATAAGTACTGTTTTGACCTAAGAAAGAAGAGGCCAGGGAGACTGATGGGAATTTAGGAATTGACAAAGGTAATAAGATGTTAAACAGTAATACTAATAATTTATAGCTGAGTAATCTTTGTAGGTTTTGGACCTGTTTTTCAGTGCTCTATTTACATCTCATGATGTTGAAAACAAAATTCAAAATTACAAAATACATTTTTGTGACTTTCACATCTAATTATTTGTTCAACTACTGAGAGACTTCCATTTAGAAGACTGTCTGACCTACTCTTTATCGAAAAACTTTGTTTTGAATTACTGAAAACAAAATGTTCATTGGAATTGCTATGTTAATTTTATTTATGATAAATAGAAAAATTATACTCCTCCACACAAGGCTAGAGAATGTGAACTTCAGCTGTTTGAAACTTGCTTTTCTCTCTTTTCTAAAATAGAATCCAGTGGTGAGTACAGTATTTTTAAAATTCATTCTCTTCATTTGATTGTGAATTGACTTGTCACTTTTTTACTTGCTGCTTGTCCTAAGGCAGGCCAGATATTCTTCTCAAGTCTCTTTGTGAGTGGGAGGTCTCTAGAATTATTGCTGGACGATGAATTATGCTTCTTTTTCCTACTTAAAAGTGATCCTTTCACTGTCATAATTAGAGTTCTATTCCCCAAGCAAAGGTTTCAGAAAATGCCTTCTGTTTTAACAGTCACATAAATGTCATTCATGTCCTCTTCCAGCTTTAAGTAGATGGGCTTCTTTTGAGGTCTCAAAGAATTGTAGGATGTCTAAACATGGAAGAATTTTAAAGTTATTTGGTTAATCTCTTTGCTCATTAAGCAAATGTTGTGGAGTCTCTACCACGTATCAGGCACATACTAGGTACTAAGGAAATAAATGAGCAAAACAGTATAAAAGCTACACTTCACTGGCAAAAGTAAAATTCTACTAAAAAAAAGAAAAATTTTTTTAGAGCAGAAAATTTTATTTTTAATTATATCCAACTTGTCAATTCATTCTTTCATGGATCATGCCTCTGGTGCTGTATCTAAAAAGTCATCAACTTAAGACCATCTTGGTTTTCTCCTGTGTTACCTTCTAGGAATTTGATAGTTTTGTGTTTTACATTTAGGTCAGTGATCTGTTTTGAGTTAGTTTTTGTGAAAGGTGCATGGTCTGTGTCTACATTCATATTTTTGCATGTGCAGTTTGTTACAGCACCACTATTGGAAAAGACTATCTTTCCTCCGTTGTATCGCCTTTATTCCTTCATCAGGGACCAGTTAGTTGGTTCTGTTTTTCTTGGGTCTGTCTCTGGACTGTCTGGTCTTTCCCACTGATGTGTTTCTGTCTCCCCACTGACCTTTGCCGGTCCCACACTATCTTGACTGTCTAGTCTTTCCCACTGATGTGTTTCTGTATCTCTGCTGATCTTTGCCAGCACCACACTGTCTTGGTTGTTGCGACTTCCAGTCTTGAGGTCGCTGGTGTCAGTCCTTCAATCTTGTTCTTGTCCTCAGTGTTTTGTTAGCTAGTCTGTATCGTTTGCTTTTCTGCATAAACTTTAGTTTCTTAATATCCAGATAAGAACTTGCTGAGAATTTGACTGGGTTTGCATTAACTGTATAGATCAGGTTAGCAAGAATTCACCTCTAGACAATTTTTTGAGTTTTCTGGTACATGAGTATGTACTTAGTTCTTCTTTGATTTCATTCATCAAAATTTTGTAGTTTTCCTCATATAGATCTTGTATACATTTTGTTAGGTTTATACTAAGTATTTTTATTTTGGATGGTGCCAATGTGATGGTGTATTTTGAATTTTATATTTAACTTGTTTATTGCTGATTTAGGAAAGCAATTGACTTTTGTGTATTAACATTATATTCTGCAACATTGCTGTAATCGTTTATTAGTTCTAGCAGCTTTTTGTCATTTGTTTTGAATTTCTGTGTGGATTATCAAGTTGTCTGTAAACAAAGACAGTTTTATTTTTTTTCCTTCCCATTCTACATATGTTTTATTTCCCTTTCTTATCTTATTGTATTAGCTAGGATGTCCAGTGTGATCTTAAAAAACCATGGTGTGAGGAGACATCCTTGCCTTATAACTGATGTTAGTGGTAATGCTCAAGTTTTTCACCATTAAGTATGATGTTTGCTGTAGACTTTTCATATGTTCATTAACAAGTTGTAGAACTTCCCCCCTGTTCCTAATTTACATGAGTAGGTGTTAGGTTTTGTCAAATGCATTTTCTTCATGTATTTATATAATCTTATAACTTTTCTTCTCTAGCCTATTGTGATGGATTACATTAAATGATTTTCAAGTGTTGAACTGGTCTTGCATACCTGGAATAAATCCCACTTGGTCATTGTGTATAATTCTTTCTGTTTACTCTTAGACTTGGGTCACTGATATCTTTTGGAGGAATTTTGCATCTGTGTTCATGAAAGATATTGGTTTGTATTTTCTTGTAATGGCTTGTCTGCTCTGGTATTAAGGTAATGCTGGCCTCATAGAATGTATTAGGAAATATTTCCTCTGCTCCTGTCTTCTGAAAGAGATTGTATAGAATAGGTGTAGTTTTTTTTTTTTTTCATTTATTAAATGTTTGGTAAAACTCACCAGTGAACCCACCTGAGCCTGGTGCTTTCTGTTTCGGAAGGTTATTAGTTATTGACTCAGTTTCTTTAATGGGTATCAAGTCTGTTTAGATAGTCTGTTTCTTTGTGTGTTTTTTGGTAGATTGTGTCATTTGAGGAATTGGTCTATTTCATCTAGGTGAGCATAGGGTTATTCTTAGTATTCCCTGATTATCCTTTTAATGTCCATGAGATCTGTAGTGATGTGCCCTCATTCACTTCTGATGTTAGTAATTCTTAATTATGCCAGTTCTTTTATTCTTCTTTCTTTACCTCTATCTCATGGCAGTTAAGAAAAAGGAGACGAAAATGTACAAAGGAGGTAGATTCTTAAATTCAGATTTCCTTTTCGCAAACCACAGTCATTTCCTGATTAATATTTTAGTAAACAAAAACTACATGGTGGTGATGGAGGTTATAAGATAATAACACTTAACATATATGAGAGCTTTGAGACCATCTCTGGGGGAGTTTTTAGACCAAATAAGACAAAGACAAACCCCTTTGCTTTACAGAAGTTAATTAAAATATTATGGACCATATGATGCAGCACTAAATAATTAATGATTATTTAATTAGGTTAGATATCTTAGCTAGTATATGGCCTTTCAAGGATGTGATTGACATTTAGAATTGGTTTGGTTAGAAGTAACAGGACGTTATGAAGATAACATTTTTAAAGTTAGTAGTGGATTAATATGTTAGGCCTGTATAATAATGGAATCATGCTTGGATTTGGTAATAAAAATATTTTTACCTTAAAACATAGTACTAAAGAATAAGAAGCTAGAAAGCCTTAGTTCATTCTAAAACTAAGTGAATGTAGAAAATAGGAAACCAAAACTTTCACTGAAGAACAGTTTTTCATTGAAGGCTATTGACTTGTCAAAAAAAAGTCAAGTTCACATGTTTAATAGTGAAATAAAATCATTTTTTGATATATGTAGGAGATATTTCCTTCATATTCATATTCTGCATTGTAGGAATGCATGGGCTACCAGAAGAACCTGGTAAATAAGAGAGTTTAAAGCTTTAAATTATGTAAGTGAAAACATTGGTGTTTAGTTCACTATATTATATTGTGTACTGACTGTCTTTCCCATCCTAATTCCCCACTTATCTGTGGGTTCTTAACTCTTTCTCCCAAATAAACTGCTTGTCTCAGGGATCTACTTTTGGCAGGAGCCCAAATGAAGATAAGCTATCATTTTCCTCTAAAATTTCCTTTATTTTGACATAACTGCTTGCATCCTCATGGTATCATATTACGTGTATTCGTTGTTTCCTATGTGGGCTTCCCAGGCAACTCAGTGGTCAAGAATCTGTCTGCTGATGCAGGTTCGATCTCTGGGTCCAGAGTACCCCCTGGAGAAGGAAATGGCAGCCCACTCCAGTATTCTTGCCTGGGAAATCCCTTGGACACAGGAGCCTCGTGGGCTACAGTCCTTGGGGTCACAAAGAGCTGGACATGATTGAGTGACTAAACAATTGTTTCCCATACACTGATTCTTGGGCTTGATTAGATTGAAATCAGGTTCAGTTTTAGGGGATTAAGATTACTTCATAAGTGGTGCTTTTTATTTCCTATTGCATTCTTTCAAGAAACATTAGTATATAGTTAATGCTGCTGTGTGCTATATATGAGAGTTGTGAGGGGGAATCCTAAGAGTTCGCATCACAGGGAAAATACGTATTTTTTTAATTTTGTTTCTACACAAGATCATGGATGTTTATTAAACTTACTGTGGTAATCATTTCATGAGTGTATACGTTCAGTGATTATGCTTACCCCTTACACTTACACAGTGCTATGTGTCAGTTATACCCCAAGAAAACAGGTAGAAAAAAGCGATACATGGTTGTCCCACTTGTAGAGGTGTTAAGATTGTTCAGTGACAGTGTCGATGCAGTTGTTTCACATTAAGATTAAGTCAAAGCTTCTGGATAAAAAGGGACCGTGACTGACTGTGTGATACTCGTTGCTCGGTGCCCAGCAGTCATCTAGGCTTCCTTGATGGCTAAGACAGTAAAGAATCCACCTGCAATGCAAGAGACGTGGGTTTGATCCCTGGGTCCAGAAGATCCCCTGGAGAAGGGAATTGCTACCCACTCCAGTATTCTTGCTTGGAGGATTCCATGGACAGAGGAGCCTGGTGGGCTCTAGTCCATGGGGTGGCAAAGAGTCAGACACGACTTAACGACTGACACTTTTTTTTTTTTGCAGGAATTGTGGTGACTCTTAAAATATTTGAGAGAAAATGTTCTCTTTCTCTTTTTAAATATGAAAATGAAATTGTTAAGTTTGATCTTGCCAGATATAATATAAATATCAATATAGGGTTATTCACATCTCTTTCCCTAGCCCCTCGGACAGTGCCTAGCATGTAATAAATGACTCAGTGAAACATTTGTGGATTGAATGAGTGACCTACAAAAGAATGTTTGGACCACATGTTTGTAGACTCTCTTACGGGCCTATTCTTTCATAAGACATCCTGGGGAAGAATTACAGTTTAGCACAAGGAGGGCAGTCATAATTTTCTTTGGGCATATATGTATAAATATTTGTTCTGGACTGTTACCTGCCAGATCCAATGCTAGATACTAATTGGGAGACAGTGATGAATGGACCGTCCTCTCACACATTTCCCCCTGGTCCCAGGGGGTGTACAGAAAAGGAAGAAAACAATTCTCATCTTGAATTTTCTTCCAGTCCCTGTGCTCTGTTAGTACTTTCAGTTCTGGAAATCTAGGTTTTAGAGAGGTGGGGGTTTTATAAAAAAATCCTTTCCACACGATGATAAGCTCATTCTCAGTCCTGAAGAGTCTTTTGTAATAAGAGTATTCTTCTCTGAAGGTCAGAGAAGTGCATTGTCTTTTCCAGGTAAATTGATTTATCCATTTTTAGGATACAGTGAAGAACAAAACACAGATGACATCACTTTTTAAAGGAAATTCTTGCATGATCAAATAACTAATATGTAAGAAAAAGTATAAATTGCAGCATTTTTTTCTTATTTTCTATGGTTGTTTTTACTGACAGAATTTTATTTAAGGGATTGTATTATTTATATTTGAATTCTTTGTTTTTGCATAGAAGTTGTTTTCTGAAACATGTCTGCACCCACCATATTTTGAGTTATTTAATGAAGAACGTTGTGACTGTTATAATGTTTCTTTATAAAAGCGGATTGGTTCTGACTTGTCCAAAATGGGTTGCACTGATGTTATGGGAAGGTTTTATCTGAGCAAGTTAAGGGTTATAGTTGCTTCCCAGTGCTATTCTATACTTAGTCCTGTTTTTCCCCTCTCTTTGAACTTGTGGTTCATTGTAATGCTTCTGGGAATACTAACAGTGAGATGTGCCTTGATTGATACTCAGCTTCAAGGCTTTTACAGTGCCTATCAGCCTCAGCTTATTTTCTCTGGGGACCTTTCATATCTCTTAGCTCCTGGCAGCTAACTGCAGACCTCTGCGTTTCTGCTGCCTGCCAGTTAATGCAGAACTGAGAGTGGAGCACTGGCCCCGGGAGGAGCAGCGCTGTGTCCCGCGGCCATGGGACTTCGGGGGGAGGCTGGTTTGTCAGTCTGGATCATAAATGGCAGGAATCTTGTGCCTGGTACACACTCATTTCTTGCTACAGGAGACACACAGGTGTCCTAGGTGGTGCCAGTAGTAAAGAACCTGCCTGCCAAAGCAGGAGACTTAAGAGACGCGGGCTTGATCCCTGGTTCAGGAAGATCCCCTGGAGGAGGAAATGGCAACCCATTCCAGTATTCTTGCCTTGAGAATCCCATGGACAGAGGAACCTGCAGTCCATGGGGTCACACAGAGTTGGATATGACTGAAGCGACTTAGCACGCGTAGGAGACACGTAGTTTGTGAAGGGCTTTGACAATGTCCCAGTAGAAAGGCGGGTAAATGAAAGATTCAGCAAAAATACAGTAAGCTGTTACTGCAGAACTCGCACATGTAATGGCAGTTGAGAACAGTAATGCCATAGAGAAGATATATCCTCTACTGAAGCTTCTATTTTTTGTGTAGAAGTATCTATTCAAGCAGAACATACTTTTAAAAATTAACATCAATGTAGATTTCTAATGAGATTTTAGTTCCCCATTTCTCTAAAATTGGTAATTTGCATGTCAATACAAAATTATCACGAATGAGCTTGCTGTATTCATATTTGAGGGCCAAAAAACGTTGCATTCTTGGATTTGTAGCTTAGGGGATTTGGACCATTTGTGAATGATCCTTGAGCAGTCATATAATAATTTTTCTAAGTTACTGATTTTACTGATTTTATCCCCTTCCTAAGAACCCAGTGTTTCAAGTCAATGCCTAAGGCTAGTGATTGGTTTAGCTTAGCGTTCATATCTTGGCCCATGTTTATTTTTCCCTATTCATCTCTCATTCTACTCTTCATTTTATCACATGTTATATGGGAGGACATTATTAATAATTTAGGATTTGTGAAGAGATAGTTACAGTTGTTCCCAGTTACCAAGAGTCTACTGCAAATAGGCTGACCATATATAATATATAATTTATTGCCAAACTGGGACCCTTCTGAAAGAGAGTGGTGCTATTAATAATATTCCAGGGCAAAAAGCATATACTGGATTTGTCTCAAGCAACCTAGACTATACGGCCAACTAGAATGTATGGTCACTGCTAACTGTACTTCATGTTACTTGGAGAATAGAATATGAATGGGAAGCAGTATGATGTGATTTAGGAATGCTAGTGTGGGTACTTTGTGAATGGTCCTAAAAGCAAGCTAAGGAGTTAGGCTTTTATGCTGTAGACAGTGAAAAACCATTGGAGATTTTTTTTTTTTAGGGGCAGAGGAATCGATATATGCAAAGCAGAATTCGAAAAGGTTAGTCTGGATTCTGTGGGTAGGTTGGACTGAAGGGAGATACTGATTCAGGGAGTGTCATTTAAGGCTCTTTTCAAATGGTAACCACTCAAGTGGTTTTAATATACTAAGAAAATGTATTTATTTATTTTAAAAATTATGCTGAGAATTTTAATAATTCACTTCCAACATGTGCTATTATTGATGTTAGCTGTATTCTAAAGGAGATCCTGTTGGGTTGACATCTTGTTCAGTTAATGTTTTTTTCGAAAGAGGAATTGCACTGGGGCTTAGCAGTGAGCGCCAGAGTATTTTATGTGTGTTAGTATCATAGCATGTTTACATGTTAACCTCACAGTGAGAGAAGGTGAATAATAAATATTCCCAAGATTTATTTCTAAAATACTTTTTTAAAATCATGTAACTAACTTTTCATTGTATCTTTTTAAAAATTGATATCTAATCTAGAGAGAATTTTAATTTTGCAGTAACTCCCATTTCCCTAACCTACATTTTTCCTTTTTCTTTTTTTTTTTTTAACATGGGTCTTTAGTTTTTTATTGACACAGTCTGTATAAAACATTTCTTCTGGTGATGACCAGTGCTCTTTTCATTTCCAAATCTGAAAACCTCTGCTTATTCCTCTTCCTAGTTGACTATTCATTATAACAAGTAATATCTGCACAAATATACCTAGAAGAGCCCCTTTAAATTCTGTATGAAGATAATCTTTTTCTTTGTTGCCTTGATAAAGATTTTATTTTTCCTCAGAGCCTATATTCCTACAGAAAAAATATGGAACGCTTCATGAATTTGCGTGTCATCCTTGCGCAGGGGCCATGCTAATCTTCTCTGTATCGTTCCAATTTTAGTATATGTGCTGCCGAAGCGAGCACCATTTTTCCTTTTTTTATGCTTGCAGAGCAGGTTGGGCTTTGCAGGGGGAAAAAAAGGCATTTTCTGCCAGGAAAACCAGACAAAACAGTATGGAAGAAGAAATTAATCTTTGAAGGATTGATTATGCAGTAGTGGATAAGAGAAAAGTAACTGGCTACTGAGTGACTTAAAAGTTGCTGTGGAAATGCAGCTAGGGCACTGGTCTCACCAGCCAGTTAGGTGGTCATAAAGGGTGCAGAGACATTAAAGGGAAGGCAAGCTTTTTAGTTCCCAAAGATATCTCAGTATTTAAAAACCATCTAATGAAGAACATATTCTTTACTTGCTGAAGAAGAATCTCCTATTTATTAATTAAAAAAAAAAATTTGTACAGTTTGAGAGGTTACTTTCCATTCACAGTTACTGCAAAATACTGGCTGTGTTTCCTGTGTTGTACAATATATCCTTGAACTTGCTTAAGATTGAGCTTACAACCAATATACAATGATTGGCAATACTTCTTAATTTTCTTGGCAAGAAAATGAGCTAATGAACTGGAGAGAATGACCAATTTGTAAAATATTTCAGAAATTTGTGTCTATATATTTACATATGTTGTAAAATTTCACCATTAGAGGCTAAATTCTCCAGGACTATTAAGATATATTGAAAATTTCTATGTAGGCTTTTGTTGTTTCTTTAAGAAAAATTTAAAAGTTAACTTCAAGTGTAAATTTTAAAAAATGATTTCCCTCCTTCCTGTTTTAGAGCTACTTGTCTATATTTTACTTAAGCACTATAGCATTTGACACATAAAGATGTTTCCCCAGAAGAATCTTGTTTCTGCCCATGGCTGACATGAAAGGAAACAATTTGTCAGACTAGTGGAGCTTGCTAACAATTCAAATAAACCACCTGTCTTTCCCTTCATGCTGTGTATTAATAGAAATGTTAATGATAAACTGCCTGCTTTACACCCTGTATGAGGAGAGATGACTGGGTCGGAGACAGTGCTCTTGCTTTGGGCCCCCGCAGACACAGCCGTCAGCAGGTCTGGCTGAGCACGTGCATGCTCCTTGGCACCATGCTTCTGTTGTAATAGTTATCTGTTTAATACAGCCAAATTGATTGTGCCTAATTTTTGTCACTGTCTAGCTTGTAAAAAGCATTTAAGTTTAGAATATGCTTCTCTGTAAACATGTATTTTGATAGGCAGTGACTAACTCTTCAAAAATGGGCTTCCTTGGCTTACACAGCTGAAGATCATGATCATATCTGTGTGACTCATGTTTTTCTCCACTCCGTACCGCCACCACTAGCCTGAGAGCTCTTGAGGTAGAGCTTGCATATCATGCCCTGTGCTTTTGTGCCCTGAGAACCTAGCAGGCACTGTCAGTGACTGTTGAGTTATTTAATGACTTGACTTTGATAACGACCAGCTTTGTTGCTTTATGATATTTTTATGTGATCTTCTTGAATTTTTTTCAACATACAATCCATTGTAAAATCTTGCTGTATCAATACTACTGTTAGAAACAAGACAACAGACCCCAATTAGAGTTATTTATGCTAAGCTCCGTATCACCAAACCGTGGCTTCACTTAATTACAGTTGAGGCTCTTCCAGAAATGAACTCTAAACCAATCAGGAGTCACCTGATTAGCAACTGTTAGGTGATCTGCCAGATAGACCCACCCAGTGAAGTTGCTCAGTCGTGTCCGACTCTTTGCGACCCCACGGACTGCAGCCTACCAGGCTCCTCCGTCCATGGGATTCCCCAGGCAAGAGTACTGGAGTGGGTTGCTATTTCCTTCTCCAACCATCCTCTAAAGGAAAGTAAGTTTGCAATAACCAACCAGCTTTTTCCCCTTTGCCTCGTATACTGTCCTTGTTCCTTCTCCCCTCTGCCTGTGGAAGTCTTTCATTTTGTCCACCTCCTTGAGGCTCTTTTCTCTGCTACATTGGATGCTGTGTGATGCAAATTTATTTCTGCTCGAATAAACCCTTAAACATTTTAATGTGCCTCAGTTTATCTTCAAAAAGTTTATATAGTTGTCTAGAGCTAGTCATACACTGATGTGGGAAAAGATTTGTTAATTGTGGTATGGGTAGTAAGTAATGACTAGTGAGGGAAATCTGAGCTTTCCAGTTGATTTTCAAGGTATTGAAAATAGTGGAGTTAGTATATAAGTAAAATATTTGGGGATTTTAAATTATCTGGCTTGCTCTCAGGAGAGTATAATTTATTGGTTGCTAATAGAAATAATGTCAGCAATTGACTACTGTTATGGTAACTTGAAAATAAAACTAGTATTATTCTCAAGCTTTTTCTAAGAAAAGAATGAATTTATAGAAATATTTCAAATAATTATGGGCTTATTTAGCTATATCAATATGTGTCTTTATATTACTTAGAAATTGAGTTGTTGGTGAATTATAAAATTTTAAATCGTAACTGTTGTGAGTACCAAAAGCATCCGTGAAATGAGTGGGCAGAAGAATGTCTTTGGTACCTTGATCAGGGTCTAATGTTAGTTGTCATTTGATAAAGAGCAGTGGTTCAGTGAATGGATTGAACAAAAAACTGTCCGGATATCAAATGGAAGCAATTTAAATCTCCATTGACAGAGGAATGGATGAAGATGTGGTACATGTGTTACGACGGAATATTACTCAGCCATGAAAAAGAATGAAGCAGTGCCAATGCGAGCAACGTGGATGCACCCAGAGATTGTCACACTGAGTAAAACAACTCAGACAGAAAGATGAGATCATATGATAGCGCTTGTATGTGAAACCTAAAATGGCACAAATGGAGCTTATTTACAAAACAGAATTAGAGTCACAGATGTAGAAACAGACTTATGTTACCAGGAGGGCGGGGGAAGATAATTGGGAGATTGGGATTGACATGTACATATACTATATGTGAAGTAGATAACTAAGGGGATTGCCTGGGGGACAGTGGTCAGGATGCTCCACGTCCCCTGCAGGGGACATGGGCTTGATCTCTGATCAGGAAACTAAGAATCCCACATGCCACACTGTGAGGCCAAAAAAACAAAAAGAATTGGAAAAAAAAAAAATAGATAACAAATAAGTACCTAATGCATAGCACCGGGAACTCTCCTCAATACTCTGTAATGGCTTATATGGAAAAAGAATCTAAAACAGGGAAAGACTAGAGATCTCTTCAAGAAAATTGGAGATATCAAGGTAATAGTTCATGCAAGGATGGGCATGGTAAAGAAGAGAAATGTTAAGGACGTAACAGAAGCAGAAGAGATTAAGAAAAAGTGGTAAGAATACACAGAAGAACTATACAAAGAAGTCTTAATGATAACCATGATAACTGGATAACCATGATGGCGTGGTCACTCACCTTGAGCCAGACATCCTGGAGTATGAAGTCAAGTGGGCCTTAGGAAGCATTACTACGAACAAAGCTAGTGGAGGTGATGGAATTCCAGCTGAGCTATTTCAAATCCTAAAAGATGATGCTGTTAAAGTGTTACCCTCAGTATGTCAGCAAATTTGGAAAACTCAGCAGTGGCCACAGGACTGGAAAAGGTCAGTTTACATTCCAATGCCGCTCAGACTACCACACAAGTGCGCTCATTTCACATGTTAGCAAGGTTCTGCTCAAGATCCTTTAAGCTAGGCTTCAGCAGTATGTGAACCAAGAACTTCCAGATGTACAAGCTGATTTCGAGGAGGCAGAGGAACCAGAAATCAAATCGCCAACAATTCATTGGATCATGGAGAAAGCAAGGAAGTTCCAGAAGAACATCTACGTATGCTTCATTGACTATACTAAAGTCTTTGACTGTGTGGATCACAACAAACTGTGGAAAATTCTTAAAGAGACAGAAATACCAAACCACCTTCCCTGCCTCCTGAGAAACCTGTTTGCAGGTCAAGAAGCAACAGATAGAACCAGAACAACAGAACAGAACAACAGACTGGTTCAAAATTGGGAAAGGAGTACGTCAAGGCTGTATATTGTCAACCCTGCTTATTTAACTTATATGCAGAGTATATCATGCAAAATGCTAGGCTGGATGAAGCTTAAGCTGGATTTAAGACTGTCAGGCGGAATATCAGTAATGTCAGATGTGCAGATGATACCACTCTAAAGGCAGAAAGTGAAGAGAAACTAAAGAGCCTCTTGATGAGAGTGAAAAAGCTGGCTTAAAACTCAACATTCAGAAAACTAAGATTGTCGCACCTGGTCCCATCACTTCATGGCAAATAGATGGGGGGAAAAATGAAAGCAGTGACAGATTTTATTTTGGGGGACTCCAAAATCATTGTGGATGGTGACTGCAGCCGTGAAATTAAAAGACACTTTCTCCTTGGAAAGAAAACTATGACAAACCTAGACAGTATATTAAAAAACAGAGACATCACTTTGCCAACAAAGTTCCATGTAGTCAAAACTATGGTTTTTCCAGTAGTTATGTATGGTTGTGAGAGTTGGACCATAAAGAAGGCAGAGTGCTGAAGAATTGATGCTTTAGAATTGTGGTGTTGGAGAAGACTCCTGAGCGTCCCTTGGACTGCAGGATCAAACTGGTCCATCCTGAGGAGAGCAGGCCTGGGTGTTCATCAGAAGGACTGATGCACATCAGCATGCACAGTCCTGCTTGTACTTTGGGGCCGTTTGTAACGTTTCAAACTTTCTCTTACAGCTTGCTGCCAAAGTAGACGTGTGTCTCTTTTAAATCAAATACTCAATTTCTCCCTTTATCCTCCATGCTGATTTTTGTATGTATTCATTCCTTGGTTGAGTTTATTTTTCATGGACTTGTTCAGCAATCCCACCAAATATGATGCTGAAGCATCCCTCTTTCACTCATTGTATATTATCAAATTACTTATTGCTTATTATTACTTATTACTTATTATTATTAGAGACCATGCATGATTTATTTGATTTTGTCTTTGTTACTTAATGCTTGTTTCTTCATTAGAAATAAACTTTCTGAGTGCAGAAACAAAGAAAAAAACACATAGTGTGTTAAAGATGGAACCTAAAAATAAAATATACTAAACATTACTTTTTAAATAACATAACTTTTTAAAATAACCAGTTGTTAGTTTAGTTTAAAATCATGCCTTTTCTTTGTTTTGTAGATGGCAATCAAATTTTCTTTGAATTTAGTGTCTTAGACACGTTAAAGTGGACACATTTATTTTACCGACTCTTACTCTCCTCTTTATAGCCTCTCACCTTCACATTGTTACCACCTGCATGTGAAGACCAGGCAAGAAGGGCTTTTGGTTAACAATTTGAAAAGTCTTTCTTGAATTCTTCTCTTCAGTATTTTGTTCTGTCTTAGAAGCATGGTGGGTTAGAATCAGCAAATTTAGCCTTGGTTTTATATTCTTTCAAGACTATTAATAATCTGGCAAATTTTTTCTAGTGGCAGCAGAGATACAGTTGTTGAGAATATTAATTTAAAAGAGTGAGTATGTTTTTAATTTTGAAGATTCTTTAGAAACAGTGTCTTTTACGTATTTAGGAAGAAGCACAGGGACTCTGATGACCCGTTTCCAGGCTTGAGTGGTACCGCTCCTATTTCAGTGATCCCGTGAAGAGTTAGAGTCGATCATAAAGATTGAAACCAACTGGTAAATTTTGTAACTAGTGGAACCAACTTAGTTCATAAATTTTCCTTCTAGACTTTTAGCATAATTTGCATTTTGTAGAAACATTGATTAATTTCACGTTTTTTAAATTTCCAGGTAACTTGGGTTCTTACTCCTGTAACAGCTGAAATAACAAGTCTTGATACAGAGAATATAGATGACATTTTAAGTAAGTACCTTCATATTTTTAAAGTATGCTTGCTTTTCTATTAAGAATTAGTTTATATACAAAAACAAAATAAAATCTCAGTTACCTAAAACAGTTGAGGAGCCAGCATTCTGATTAATTCTATGGTGTCTCTGTGTGTGTGTGTGTGTGTGTGTGTGTGCATATGTATTTAACTAAGCACTTTTCATTTTAGTTTTTAGTAAAATGTCTTAAAATGTGTAAGTCTGCTTTCCTGTTACAGGTGAACTTTAGTCTTGTTTTGTTTCTCTGCCTTGTCATAAACACCACTCCTAGAGTATTTTCTTGCTTAAAGACCAGCAGTTTCCACTGTGCTGTATTATGTTAATGACCGTAGGACACAGTCTGCAATTTTTTGGTACGTGTGTCTTTTTTAGCTTTTAACTATATCACGTACTCTGATCTCTTTTTTTGTCATTGATCCAATTAAGCTTAGTAAGTATTTTTGCTTGTTTGTTGACAGTGTGATTGTAGATTCAATTAATTTGGGAGAAGACATTTCTTCTTGTTTTTAAAAGAAGTAGAGGGAAGGTGAAGACGTGGTTAATAGGAAAATCACAACTTAGGAGATTTAAGAAAATGTATTGTGGATAAATGATGTCTCTTTTTTTTTAAACATTTCATTTCACCCACTGGTTTGAGCAAAACTAAAAATAATGAGAGATAAAAGTGTTCATTGACCATCATATGTTGTCTTATGTCCTTGGAACTGGCTTAAATACAAGAATATCTATTCCCATATTGTGGGATTTCTTGGGAGAAACTTGAGCCTGTATCAGTGTCACATGGAGGACTTACAATATCAGTATTGATAGGCCTGCCCCCAGTTTCTGATAGAAATCGCTAGACCCAACTGAAAAATTTGCATTTCTACAAGTTCCAGTGTGATGCTGGTGCTTCTGGTCCCAGGAATCAGAGTTCGAGAACCACACTGCGTTAGTGAATAGTACGTGGATAAAAAGTGCTTTAAAGATACTAAATAAAAAAGGAAAAAGAGAATTGAAACACACAAATCATCTTCACCCCTTTCATCTTTCACATTCTAGAATATCTTTGTGGGGGTGTGTGTGTGTGTGCGCGTGCGCACATGTGCAGTTTACTGAGTACTGAGTTTTTGTTAGATTTAGGCAAGAGGAACAGACATCTTTCTCCTGTCTTCACATCTGGATATGCAAATAATTCTGAGTTAAATTTTGCAACAGAGAATGAATGTTAAAACGGTAGGAACCAGAAAAGGTGCATCTTACGCAACACTGTTATTTGTAGATTATTGTTGCTGACTCAGGTGGTGTCTGAGTTTTAGAAATAGCTTAGCTAGACAAGTCTGTCCTCTGAAATAGGGTTTTATTGGTTAGCCAAAAAGTTTGTTTGGGTTTTTCGGTAACATCTTAAGGAAAAACCAAGTGAATTTTTTGGCCAATGCAACATTTGCAGAGCTAATTCTCAGTTATTTATGAATATGGAAGGTCAAAAAATGGATTAATAAAATCCAGATCACTCCACTTCATTTTTTATGAGAGTAGGCTATTTAGTAGCTTGCCTGATCTGAGCTTGATTCTCTATTTACTTTATATTCATTCAGTGGAGGTATTAAGATGGAGGATATAGAGAAAAGGAATAGGGACTCCCACAAATTATGTAAGCCATTTTTGATGCTATGTACAGGTTTCTGAGTGAGAGATAACTTAATAGTTACTGTGTATTTTTAGTGAGCCTTTAAAATAGAAAAGGCTATGATGAAAACCATTATCTTGAATTATGTCATAATTATGTAGACACAAGTAACTGAGGTTGTTTGGTTTTGTTTTTCAATTTCAGACAATGCTGATGTTGCTTTAGTAAACTTTTATGCTGATTGGTAAGTAATACCTTATTTTGGTGGGGAGAGGTGCGTCATTAAGGGTTTTGGGGTTATTTTGTTTTTTTGCTTTTAACTTTCTAGAGGTGATTTTTCTTTGCTAGAAAGGAGTAAGTAGGGAAGCCTCTTCCTTCTGTGAGACAATACTCCATAAACAAATTTAATAATTCAGGTTCATTCATTCACAGATGAAGCAACTTAATTTGGTGAGCATTTGTTTGAAGAGAGAAAATATACCTGATTCCATCATCCCACATTTTAAAATAAAAGCAGGATACAGAATAACTCAGATTTCTCTCTTTCTCAGCCTGCCTCTCTCTGTCTCTCACTAACGCATGCACACACACACGTACATATTGCAGTTCTCTATTGTCCCTGCTGAGGAAGCAGGGCAGTGTTTGGAGGTGAGGATGGGTGTGGCAGATTTAGAAGGAAAAATAATGCTGGTACTTTGTAACACATGCCATCTACCACTACTTCTCGGAAGCCTCTGCTCCTTCCCCTGTCTGAATCAGACTCTGTCTTTTGTGCTCACGTAGTTCCCTGTGTCCCACTTTCTTTTCCTACAACATTGTTTTCTTTTCAGTCTCTGTGTTCCAGCAAACCAGTTTTGAGGGCAGAGATGAAGTTTTTCTTAGTGCTCCCAGCACTGAGCACAAGGGCACAGCGTATTGTAGATGTTAAAGAACGTGGCCGGTGGGAGGCAGAAGTGTGAACCAACTCACATCATCCTTATTCCTAGGCAGTCTGCATCTTCTGTGACCCTCAGGCTTACCACCTAGCAGGTGCCTCCACCCCTGCTTCAGGCCACACGTCGTCCTGCAGTTCACCTGCATGTGTCTGAACAGTCTTAGCTTATTTCCTCTGCTTCTGGTCTGACCTGTCTCCATTCTTTTCTCTACAAAGTAAGCCAGAGTAGTCTTTCCTGAAGTGCAAGTGAGATGAGTTTACACCTCATCTTCAAAACCTTAAATGTTTCCCATTACTTTTAAGTACGTCCCTTACCTCGGCCCGGAAGGCCCCTGGTGACCCGATTCCTTCCTGCCTCTGCCGCTGTGTCTCTTGCCTCTCTCCATTCCCACATTCTCTTCTGTTACACTTCTGTAATATTCTGTGTTCTTTCATCACTGACCTTTAATCATGGCATTTCTCTGTCTGAATGGCCCTCTCCTCTCACCCACTTGTTTACTTCGTTAAGTCTGAACCATTCCTTCAGGTCTTAGATTAGATGCCACTTTCTCCAGGCCACCTTCCTACATCATTCCCCTACCCCTACTCTCAAGTACAGTTGGGACCCCTTTCTGTATCTGCTCGTGACCCTGCGTACTTAGCCAGTCATAACACTGTATGCCGTGGCTTAGTTGGTGCCTCCCTCCTGTATCATTAGCTTTGTGAAAAGTTACCACATCTATCTTTTTTTCAACATGAATCACCGAGTACTTTGCAGGACAGTTGGCAGATAAGTGCATAATAAATATTTACTGGATCAACAATGTATGGTATCCATATTTAAAGAACTTCAGTAGAAAATCCATGGCTGATTCATGTCAGTGTATGGCAAAAACCACTACAATATTGTAAAGTAATTAGCCTCCAACTAATAAAAATAAATGGAAAAAAAAAGCCAAAAAAAAAAAAAGTAAGAACTTCAGTAGAATGTTGAAGATAATACAGAGAAAATACCATTTATAAAATGTACAACAGAAGATAGCAGTTTCCAAAGTAAATTAGGATTGTCCAGATGTAACATTAGCCACAGAATGTGGTAGAAAATTATTGAATTCAGTCCACTTTAAAAGTAAACAGGTCCAGAGGAATATTTTCCCATACATGACTAGATTGTGGCAGAGTTAAAACTGTTGGATTGGCCAAAAAGTTCATTTGGGTTTCTCCATAAGATGGTGCAGAAAACCCGAATTAACTTTTTGGCCAACCCAGTAGAATGCAGTTACCTTGATGGAGGGGTGTTGTGTGTTGTAAGAAAGAGAAACAGAACATGCCACCAAGCTTGTTGTCAAAAAGCAGATTGGAAATGTGGTCTAACTGCAGTTATTTGAGAAACATGTTACCAAAGAATACTTGGAGTTGTACATAAATTAATGCTGTTTTATTCAATGGAAAAAAACGTGGATAACTTGACGTAGGACTTAGACTTACACTGTGTGGCCTCAGAGTCAGGATTCTGAGCTCCCTCTGGGAGCCGTGGCTGTGGCACAGTTTAAGGAAGAATTCTCTAATAGAGTTGCCTAAAAATACACCTGAAGGGACAGCAAACCACAGTAGAACTTAATAACGCTGTTACGTGCCAGGTTCTCTACGTGCATTGTTTTTAATGCTCAGAATTACCCTCCAGGTAGGTATTACAATTTCCATTTCAGGCTGAGGAAATTGAGGCTCAGAAAGGTCATACAGATAGTAAGTGGTGGAACTGGGATCCAACCTCAAGTATGTCTGACTCTGAAGCTTATTTTTTTTCCCACTAGGTTATGCTAGTAAGTGTCCTTAAATTGTCCCCTCATAGACTTTTGCCCCATTTGGTTGATTTGTAAAGGGTTGATTTCAAGCACTAGATACGGAGATTGGATTCAGATGACTCTTAAAGCCCTGTTAATAGATCTCTTTGCTTTGGTTGTGTCACTTTTGTAAATGTAACTTTATATTGCAATTGAAGTTTTATTTTATCTTCCCCTTTCACCTTTTGGTATTATAACTGATCCTGTCTTAAACATGAATCTGTGCATAAGTGCTTATTGAGCAGCAAACTGGACAATCCAGAAAGGAGCCCTTAATATCTCTCTTTTCTTGCCCTTAATTCAGGATTCTTTACGAAGCCATATCCTAATTTCTTCAAGAAATCATCATGCAATCCTTACCCCTTGCCTCCCTGGCCCTCTAGAACCCTGTCTTTAGCAAACTGTGGGAACCCAGAAACCTGTGACCCTAGCCTGTCCAGTTCCTCCATTCTACCAATGTATTCATTTAACAGAAATCTACTAAAATGCTTATTAGAATATGTAGTCTCAGAATAAGACACGGTCCCTGATGTCTGCAGACCCCACCCACCTATCCCAGATGGGAGAGATTTAAGAATGCTAAAAGAGGAAAGAGCCACTTGAAAGCGAGAGATTGAAGATACAGATTGTGTCTCCTTGGTATTTTCTAGGACATCTCCTTAGGAAGTCAGGTGAGTGGGCCAGAAGAGTTACATACAAAGAGAAATAGGGAGGAAGTATAAAGTTTGTATCCTGTCATAGACGTTATATTTTTCTTAAATTATAATTAATATGTATGACCTAATTGCACTGCCCTGGCTAAGACAGTAAAGAATCTGCTTGCAATGCAGGAGATGTGGGTTCTATCCCTGGGTTGGGAAGATCCCCTGGAGAAGGGAATGGTTATTCACTCCAGTATTCTTGCCAGGAGAATTCCATGGACAGAGGAGCCTGGTGGGCTACAGTCCATGGGGTCGCAAAGAGGCAGACACGACTGAGTGACTGACATTTTCTTTCTTTGACCTGATGATGTGGGTTGGAGTTCACAGGCTTCATTTAGGTTCATTTCCTGATGGAAAACGGCTCTGGAAGCAATAGTAGGGATTAAAGTTGTGTTCTTCTTCTTCTTCTTGTTGCTGTTAATAAATGCTCAAGACCTTTTTCATATGAAAGGAACCACGCTAGCCCAGCTGCTTGTGTGCTGATTCTGATTCTTCTCTTTCTCATCAGGTGCCTTTAACGACTCAAAGAATACATTTGTGAAGTAGTTGGCTTGATCAAGGGGCAACCCGAATTAGAAGTCTCATGTTTCCAAGATATTGTGGGGTTTGTGGCCCCTTTTAAAAGTGAAGGCAGAGCAAAAAACTACAGACAGAGGGAACATGGACAGGAAGTCTCCTTTGAGAATTAAAAAATTTTGCTCCCGAACTTAGTATATTTGATAGCTTATACATACAAAAGCCTATTTGAATGAGCGGTAAATTTTGAGAGGAAACAATTCAGTCTACACCATATGCTATTTTCATATTAACTTGCCTATGAGATTTGATTGAACTTGTCAGGTGAATCAGTCTAATATTTGCAATAAACTTAGCATTTTAAAGACTTTGTAGTCTAAAAATATGTTCATTATTTAGAGAAACTAATTTCCTTTATAAATGCCTGAGACAGTAATTACAGATCCCAGTAGATACATTTAGGAGGACTTATCTCACACTTGTTTCACTGCCGTTGTAAGAGATCCATCTTTAAATTATTTGTATAGTCTGAAATGGAATAGTCTTTGAATGTCAAATTGTTTTCATCTCCAGTGAATGACATCAGGAATCCTGAATTAACAGTGTGATTGCTAATTCTGTTTATTGTACATAATATAGTAAATACTAAATATAAACAGACAACAACAAAAATAAAATTTTATTGCTTCTACTTTTCAGTTTTAATTGGTATCCTTTTCTGTGCGTAGGTGTCGTTTCAGCCAGATGTTGCACCCAATTTTTGAGGAAGCTTCCAATGTCATTAAGGAAGAATACCCAAGTGCAAATCAAGTAGTCTTTGCCAGAGTTGACTGTGATCAGCACTGTAAGTACCTCATAGGAAGTCTGGAAGAAACTGTCCTGTCCCCACCTCTCCTACACACACACACACTCACTTTTTTTTTAATGCTCGGTTTTAAGCATTGTTCTCTAGAACAAGCCAAAAATGCTCTTGACTTTGGTTAAAATATTAATATTTAATATCTATGTATTGATACTTACAACACTACTTTCCATTTTGCCTGTGTGAAGGATTAAAAAAAATTTTTTTTCATTAAACTATAGTAGGACAAGCATGCAGGTAGTAAATCATTGTGGTTTTCTACCAAAGCAAGTACTGAAATCAATAAATATAATTGATATATAGGTTTAGGAAAGAAAATGATTTCTGTTAGTTTTAGAATCATGCAAAAACACCATTTGTAGTCATTTCAAATAAAATAGTCTCAGATTTTTGTGTGGTTTCTCTTATATAAAAGATTCTACTAAGATGTCTTAAACTATCTTTGAGGTGTAATTTGCTCTAGTTAGTGATTAATTTTGAGAAACTTAGGTTAGTCCTACTTAGAACCCAACCTCTTGGATTTCATTTGTCTCACTGGTGCTTTCTCTGTAAAATCCTTATAATTTTCTTATACATGACGGATTTCTCCAGTGTGAGCCGGTGAGCTTACTCTGAGGTCTCTCCCTGACGCCCCATTGTCCTTGACTTTAACTCTCTCCTCCTACTGGAGTCATTGCACTTTGCAGTTCTGCCTCATCGTGTCTTGGCTGTCTCACCAACTGTAATGTCAGTTCTTCAAAGGCAGGAACTGTTAGCTTTGTTTTTAAATCTCCCTTTTGTTAATAAGTGGAGACCAAATTAATTCTTTGAACCTCAAGCATCTGAGTGTTTCTGGGTAACAAAGATAGCTCATTAAAAAAAGCTTGTTGCATTGAGTTATTGTTAAGTTGGCCTAAATTACAGAACATTCCCATTCTGCAAATTTCCTATCCTTTACATTTCACCTGACAAGACTTGGTGTGTGTGTCTGTGCACATGTTTATATACACTAACTTTTCACTTTGCTGATGAGGAAATGGAAATAAAAAAGTGGCTTAACCAATGTCATATAGCTTACTGTCTATTCAGGGCAGAATTCAAATCCAGATCTCCTGACCAAATGCCTTCCCAGACCCATTTACTTCTTTTCCATTCAGTTCAACAAATGGTTTGGGGATTTTCTGGTAAAGCCCTGTGTTAGGCGGAACAGCTGACAGCAAAGTATCAGAATCTCCTACGCCATGGCCCACATGTCTGTCTGCTGAGCCCATAACTATAGGAGGAAGGGAGCAATAACAGGCTGTGAGCGCAGGCGTGGCCTGCCTTCCCCCGCTGCTCTTTGGATCTTCCCTCCCAGCCTTCCCTGACAGAGAACGTGAGGTTTTGGTGTGGGCCCTCATTTCCAAATTTTCCATTCTTTATGTATTTAATTAGACAGCAGTTCCTACTTTGATTGAGTTTGGACTATGAGATCTGAAATTCTGCTCTCAAGCTTATAGTCATTAGAGAGAAAAATTAACTTGTTGAACAATACATATCATTAATTCTAGCAGATAGTGAACGTAGATAAATCTAACATCATTGCTAGTAATCTTTCTATGGGAGTAAATAGCCATAATTAAGATTTTTTTTTTTAATCCACCAGAGACATCTACAGAATTAGTTTCTTACTAGTGGAAGTTATATCTGAGACATTGTGCGTTTTATTTAAGTATTTTTTTTCCCTTCTGTGTAATTCTTCCCCCTTTTTTGGCTGGGTCTTAATTGCTTCACGTGGGCTTTCTCTAGTTGAGTGAGCGGAGGGATGCTCTTCGCTGCAGTTTGCAGGCTTCTCATTGCAGTTGTTTTGTTGCTGAGCACGTCGAGGTGCCTGGGCTCCAGTCGCTGCAGCCTGTGGGCTCCGTGGTTGCAGCCTGTGGGCCTCAGTCGTGTGGTGTGTAGGCTTGGGACGCACGGGCTTCGGGATGTGTGGGCCTCAGTCGTGTGGTGTGTGGGCTCGGGACGCACGGGCTTCGGGATGCGTGGGCCTCGGTCGTGTGGTGTGTGGGCTCGGGACGCACGGGCTCCGGGATGCGTGGGCCTCGGTCGTGTGGTGTGTGGGCTCGGGACGCACGGGCTCCGGGATGCGTGGGCCTCGGTCGTGTGGTGTGTGGGCTCGGGACGCACGGGCTCCGGGATGCGTGGGCCTCGGTCGTGTGGTGTGTGGGCTCGGGACGCACGGGCTCCGGGATGCGTGGGCCTCGGTCGTGTGGTGTGTGGGCTCGGGACGCACGGGCTCCGGGATGCGTGGGCCTCGGTCGTGTGGTGTGTGGGCTCGGGACGCACGGCCTTCGGGATTGGCGCACACAGGCTTGGGCTCAGCGGTTGCAGCTCCCAGGCTGTGCTGCCCCACCGTGTTGGGAATCTTCCCAGACCAGAAAACAAGCCTATGTCCCCTGCAATGGCAGGTGCATTCTTGTCCACTCTGTCACCAGGGAAGCCCAATTCTTCCCTTTTAAAGTGACACTGTGAAATTGTTGTTAATGATTTGTTCATATTTTCCACTCAGTCTTTAGAGATTGTACAATAGGCTGTACTTTGGGTAATCCCTCACGTGGTAGTTGAATTGGAGAGGCTTTCATCTGGAACGACCTTAAGAGTCCTGTCTCTGGAGAAAAATGCCTGTTAGGCACATTATTCTTTGGTAGAATTTGCCTTTTTTTTTTTTTATAAGATTTATTGAAGTATAATTGACATATAGTAAATTGCACAAGCTTAAATTATAACGATTTAATACTTTGACACACATACAGCTGTGAAACTATGGTCGTAGTCAGGATATCAATGTGTCCGTCACCCCCCAGATTTTGCTTCTGCTCCTTCGTGGCATGTCTCCCCTCCTGTCCATCCTCAGGTGACCATGGAACTGCCAACATTTGGATTTGCAATAATTTCTTTGGTGTTATGTCCAAGAAATTATTGCAAATCCAATGTCATGAATCTTTTCTCCTATATTTTCTTTTTAGAGTATTATCATTTAGGTGGTAAGTTTAGGTTTTTACCCACTTTGAATTAATTTTGTGTATGGTTTAAGGTAAGGATCCGGTTTCATCCTTTTGCAGGTGGACATTCAGCTTTTCTAACACCATTTGTTGATGAGACTATCTTTTCCCTGTTGAATGATCTTGACACCCTTGTCAAAAATCATTTGACCATATGTATGAGGGTTTATTTTTGGATAATCTGTTATGTTCCATTGGTCAATATGTCTGTGTTTATGCCAGTATCACACTGTTTTATTATTGTAGCCTTGTAATAAGTTTTGAAGTTAGGAAGTATGAGATCTCCAATTCTGTTTGAGAGTATCTTCTGAAAGGCATATACTCTTAAATTTTGATGAAGTCTAATTTATCCTTTTAAAAAATAGACTTTACTTTTTAATTCTCTAAGAAATCTTTGCCTCACCCATGATCACAGAGATTTTCTGCTATTTTTTCTTTCATAAATTTTATGTATGAAATGTACATTTAAGTCTGTGATGCATTTAGACTTAATTTTTATATGTGGCACAATGTTTGGATTAGAATGCCTTTTTTTTTTTTTTTAAATAGTTGCCAAGTTTTTCTGACATTACTTGTTGAAAAAACAATCCTTTCTTCGCTAACTTTGTATCTTTGTCAGAATTATCTGACCATATACATATGGATCTATTTCTAGTCTGTGTTCTGTACTGGATATATTTGTCTGTTTATCTTAATACCAATACCTCACTTTCTAGATTACTTTAGATTTGTAGTAAGTCTCAAAGTAAGTAGTGTAAATCTTCTAAGTTTGTAATTTTTTTCACAGTGGTTAGGTTGCTCTAGTTGCTTTGGATTTCTGTAAGACTTTTAGAATCAACTTGTTAATTTCTAGCCAAGGGGTGTGGTTGAGGGAGAATTGCTGGGGTTTTAACTGGGATGGCTTTGAATCCTTAGACCACTTTGTGGAGAATTGTCATTTTGATGGTATTGAATCTTGTAATCCATGAACATTGTGTATCTTCCCATTTATTTAGGTCTTTTCTGTTTCTCTTAGCAGTGTCTTGCCGTTTTCAGCAATGTTTTAGTCTACATGTCTTTCCCATCTCTTGTCAGATTTATCAATAGGGATTTATTTTTTGATGCTGTTGTAAATGATACTTTTCAAATAACCTTTTTATTTTTGGAACAAATATAGAGATATACTGTAGAAAAATTGTGAAGATAATACAGTGACCTTCCTTCTACCCCTTAACGTAGTTTATCTTAATGTTGACTGACATTTTACCTTTCCATGGTACATTTGTCAAAACTAAAATTTTAATTTCTGATGTTTGTTGCTGGTGTATAGAAATACAATTGATTTTTGTATAATGATCTTGTGTACTGGTACTTATTAGTTCTAAGGAGTCTTATGTAGATCCCTTAGAAGTTTTTATGTGGGCAGTTACACTGTATGCAAATAAAAAGTTTACTTCTTACAGTCTTTGTTTCCTTACAGTAGTTTTTTCAGCCAAGGGTACCTGCTTGGTGCTTTAAGATTAGTTTCTGTCAGGCAGAAGTTTGATATAAAGTTTCCTATCAAAACCAGAAGGTGACCTCAGAATCAAAATACCATCCTGTCCACAGAGGTGTTCTTATTAAATCACCTGCTGGTACTGTGGCAACCTACTCTGCTTTACCTTCTGATACTTAAGTCTGTCTTGCTTCTGGCTCAGTGTATCGCCCAGAACTTCCATTCAAAATAGTAGTGTTATTTCTTTTGTAAAAAAAATTCTAGTCAGATTGTTGGGAAAAACCTACTGGAGTTAGGCATGGTTTTTGCGTATATTATTTCAGTTATCTTCACCACAGCCCCTTGAGTTAGATAGTGTTATTTACTTATTCAGCGTTTCTTTTTTTATATGCCTGCTCTTTGTAGTGCAGTGTGGGAGGTTTTAGAGATACAGCAATGAGCCAGATACACCCAGAAAGGCAAGAGCAATACGCCCACAGTTGCTCTTCGGGATAACTGTTTTGAAGGGAAGGTTTTAGGTCCTATGTCTTAGTCTAAGGGTATACAGAGGTCCCCTTGGAGAAGGAGTTTTTAAGGGAAATAGAGGAAGAAGTGTGTTTCAGACAGGAGAAGCAGTAAGTGTGAAGTTTCTGAGGTGGTGATGAACGCTGGACTTCCAGAGAGCTGGAGTATATTATTGCTTTATAGATGAAGACACTGAACGACTTAGAGAGAGAGAGTGATTTACCGAGGTTACATGGTACATGGAGGGAGCCAGACTGTCCCCAGGAATATACAGCTTTTATCAGGTAACTATGATTTTGAAAATCAAAGTAAAGTAATTTAAATTGAGGTTTCTCAAAGAAACTGAGAATTCACCCAGTTCCTGTATTAAAATAACTTAAAATGTTTGTTATGAATAATGCAATAGTCTGTTTAAATTACCTATACTGGGTCAGTGTGTACATAAAAATGTATTTACTTACATATGATATTGTTTCCATTACTGTTTCTGTACTGTGTGGCTAGAAGCCTTTGTTCTGGCACCAGTGGCCTGCGACCTACTAAGTCATATATAGTTGGGCAAGTTATCTTTAAAAAAAAAAATCAGTGAACTTGATTCAAGAGCTGCCATAAAAAGTGTGTGTAGGGGTAAGGAGGGGTGGGTACGGTTAAATGTTAAATCCAGGTGAGGGCGTACAGGTACTCACTATATTACTTTCTCATCTTTTCTATAAGTTTGAAAATTTTCAAGATAGAAAGCTGATATAAAAAGTCACTGAACCTATAATTTGTCTAGTTGAGAAACGAGAGAGGAGAGCCTTGTCAATTTAGACTTTTTGAGAAAATATGTGTAAAAACAGCTTGAAATCTGCACTCTACAGGTGTTCTGTGATACTGTTAATTGTAATTTCTGTTTATTTTCACTGTGATAAGTAATTTTCAACATGATGATTGGATTTTAAAAGGATGTCCTTGAATAGACGTTTACTGGTATTTCAAGGAACACTTAGAGCCACTCGCTAGCTTTTGGAATCCGAGCCCAAGTTCTGTTAGTGGCTGTCTCTTTCTCAGTGAAAGCCTCCTGTGTGCAGTGATGGCACCTGAAGGCGTTTTGTGGGTCATGAACTGCCTTCTCTCGTAAGCTGCCTTCTCTTGGACAGTAGTGTCTCTGCATCTCCACCAGGAACAGTGGAAGGCTGATGTGCCCTTTGCGAACCTTCTTCCATTACCAAATAGAACTTACGTGGACTTCCCTGGCATTCCAGTGGTTAAGACTCTGCGCTTCCAATACAGAGAGTGCAGGTTCAGTTAGGGAACCAAGATCCCACGTGCTGTGCAGCCAAAAAAAAAAAAAAAAAAAAGAATTCATGCCAGTAACACAAAGATGGCTTAATATTAGGAAACAATAAATCCCATCAGTATCTAAAATGGGGAAAGCCAGTTTATCCTATCAATAAATGCTGAAAGACTTGATAAAGCTCAAGATAGATTATTGGAAGAAATTAATGTGGCAAAATGAATGAGCCATGCTTTGTTTGCATTGAATTTTTAAAATCTTTAGTGACTGTGTATTGCTTCCTAACATTTTTTCAAGCTTAAATTGAGGTGTGGCATGTCAGAATTTACCTATTATCTTAGCCACAAGTCTTGTATATTGTCTTGCATTTGGGAATTTCTGCCAATGTGGTGTTACATATTTTTTTCTTTATCAGCCCTGCTTAAGAACTGAGAACAAGAGGACACCATAAGTTAAGAAACAAGCAACATAATTATATAATGATACAAAAATGTAATGGCACTAATTTTCATAAAACATGCCAAGTGAGTGTTTTTGAAGTAGTCCCTGTGGGAGGCAGTGCACGTTCTCACTCCTTAGACCCGCTGGGCGTCCTTAGTTTGGAGTTGTCCTCCAGTCTGCCAGCTGATCAGGAAACCCATCTCCGGGCGTGACTGTAGGTCTGCTGCCCGCATTTCTTTCTGTCTCTGTCTTTTCCACCTGGCAACGTCCCATGGACTCCTTTCTCTCTTACCTTTCTCTCAGCTCTTTGTATGCCCTTTTAGGACCTCACCCGAAGGTTGAAAGGCTCAGGTAAGTAGGCTGAGAGGCTGGCACTAGAGGGGAGAAGGCGAGATTGCCGTAACCTGCTCACCTCACCCCGCCGGCCCTCTTCTTTCTCTCTGTAAGCCGGACGCGGCAGCTTTCCCTTCCCTTCCTGACTCTGCTTTCTTCCTGCAAAAGGCTGGAAACTGTTAGAGAATTTGAAACTTAGAGTGATGCTGGGGTGACTTCAGGAAGCTTCCAGCTCTGTTTAAGCTTAGCTATATTTTTTTGAAATCCCAGTGTAAAGCTTGTAGCTTGAAAAACCCTCATCTAGTGGTAGAATTTAGTTCTGCTCCTAAGCCCCTAACTTCTCCATTTGTTGTATTTAAGTAAAGAGAAGCAGAGGAAAAGGGAAGTCAGGGCAATTAGAGAGAGATGGAAGATACAGAGAGAAGCAGTCTCTTCCCACACCCCAGAGGGCATTCATGTCCTATGACGGCCACTGTGTCCTCGCTCGTCCTGCAGAGGACAGGGAAACTGGGTTCATACTGATCTGACAGATCTACCTTTTAATTTCTCCCATCTAGGGGCCCCATAAAAGGAATCGCTGCATCTCTGGTGAGGATATATATATTTTTTTTTTCCTTTTTTTTTTTTTTTTTTATTGTTTTTTATTAGTTGGAGGCTAATTACTTCACAACATTGCAGTGGGTTTTGTCATACATTGACATGAATCAGCCATGGAGTTACATGTATTCCCCATCCCGATCCCCCCTCCCACCTCCCACTCCACCCGATTCCTCTGGGTCTTCCCAGTGCACCAGGCCCAAGCACTTGTCTCATGCATCCCACCTGAGCTGGTGATCTGTTTCACTATAGATAATATACATGCTGTTCTCTCGAAACATCCCACCCTCGCCTTCTCCCACAGAGTCCAAAAGTCTGTTCTGTACATCTGTCTCTGTTTCTGTTTTGCATATAGGGTTATCATTACCATCTTTCTAAATTCCATATATATGTGTTAGTATGCTGTAATGTTCTTTGTCTCTCTGGCTTACTTCACTCTGTATAATGGGCTCCAGTTTCATCCATCTCATTAGGACTGGTTCAAATGAATTCTTTTTAACGGCTGAGTAATATTCCATGGTGTATATGTACCACAGCTTCCTTATCCATTTGTCTGTTGATGGGCATCTAGGTTGCTTCCATGTCCTGGCTATTATAAACAGTGCTGCGATGAACATTGGGGTGCACGTGTCTCTTTCAGATCTGGTTTCCTCAGTGTGTATGCCCAGAAGTGGTATTCCTGGGTCATATGACAGTTCTATTTCCAGTTTCTTAAGAAATCTCCACACTGTTCTCCATAGTAGCTGTACTAGTTTTCATTCCCACCAACTGTGTAAGAGGGTTCCCTTTTCTCCACACCCTCTCCAGCATTTATTGCTTGTAGACTTTTGGATAGCAGCCATCCTGACTGGCGTGTAATGGTACCTCATTGTGGTTTTGATTTGCATTTCTCTGATGATGAGTGATGTTGAGCATCTTTTCATGTGTTTGTTAGCCATCTGTATGTCTTCTTTGGAGAAATGTCTGTTTAGTTCTTTGGCCCATTTTTTGATTGGGTCATTTATTTTTCTGGAATTGAGCTTCAGGAGTTGCTTGTATATTTTTGAGATTAATCCTTTGTTGCTTCATTTGCTATTATTTTCTCCCAATCTGAGGGCTGTCTTTTCACCTTACTTATAGTTTCCTTTGTAGTGCAAAAGCTTTTAAGTTTCATTAGGTCCCATTTGTTTAGTTTTGCTTTTATTTCCAATATTCTGGGAGGTGGGTCATAGAGGATCTTGCTGTGATTCATGTCGGAGAGTGTTTTGCCTATGTTCTCCTCTAGGAGTTTTATAGTTTCTGGTCTTACATTTAGATCTTTAATCCATTTTGAGTTTATTTTTGTGTATGGTGTTAGAGAGTGTTCTCGTTTCATTCTTTTACAAGTGGTTGACCAGTTTTCCCAGCACCACTTGTTAAAGAGGTTGTCTTTTTTCCATTGTATATCCTCGCCTCCTTTGTCGAAGATAAGGTGTCCATAGGTTCGTGGATTTATCTCTGGGCTTTCTATTCTGTTCCATTGATCTATATTTCTGTCTTTGTGCCAGTACCATACTGTCTTGATGACTGTGGCTTTCTAGTAGTCTGAAGTCAGGCAGGTTGATTCCTCCAGTTCCATTCCTCTTTCTCAAGATTACTTTGGCTATTCGAGGTTTTTTGCATTTCCATACAAATTGTGAAATTATTTGTTCTAGTTCTGTGAAAAATACCGTTGGTAGCTTGATAGGGAGTGCATTGAATCTGTAGATTGTTTTGGGTAGTATAGCCATTTTGACAATATTGATTCTTCCAATCCATGAAAACGGTATGTTTCTGCATCTGTTTGTGTCCTCTTTGATTTCTTTCATCAGTGTTTTATAGTTTTCTATGTATAGGTCTTTTGTTTCTTTAGGTAGATATACTCCTAAGTATTTTATTCTTTTTGTTGCAGTGGTGAATGGTATTGTTTCCTTAATTTCTCTTTCTGTTTTCTCATTGTTAGTGTATAGGAATGCAAGGGATTT
Organism: Dama dama; assembly: GCF_033118175.1. Taxonomy (NCBI): domain Eukaryota; kingdom Metazoa; phylum Chordata; class Mammalia; order Artiodactyla; family Cervidae; genus Dama; species Dama dama. Next base: position 71,253,470 of record NC_083709.1, on the reverse strand, counting down.
CTGTGTGTTAATTTTATATCCTGCAACTTTACTATATTCGTTGATTAGCTCTAGTAATTTTCTGGAAGAGTCTTTAGGGTTTTCTATGTAGAGGATCATGTCATCTGCAAACAGCAAGAGTTTCACTTCTTCTTTTCCTATCTGGATTCCTTTTACTTCTTTTTCTGCTCTGATTGCTGTGGCCAAAACTTCCAAAACTATGTTGAATAGTAGTGGTGAGAGTGGGCACCCTTGTCTTGTTCCTGATTTCAGGGGAAATGCTTTCAATTTTTCACCGTTGAGGGTAATGCTTGCTGTGGGTTTGTCATATATAGCTTTTATTATGTTGAGGTATGTTCCTTCTATTCCTGCTTTCTGGAGAGTTTTAATCATAAATGAGTGTTGAATTTTGTCAAAGGCTTTCTCTGCATCTATTGAGATAATCATATGGTTTTTATCTTTCAGTTTGTTAATGTGGTGTATTACATTGATTGATTTGTGGATATTAAAGAATCCTTGCATTCCTGGGATAAAGCCCACTTGGTCATGGTGTATGATTTTTTTAATATGTTGTTGGATTCTGTTTGCTAGAATTCTGTTAAGGATTTTTGCATCTATATTCATCAGTGATATTGGCCTGTAGTTTTCTTTTATTGTGGCATCTTTGTCTGGTTTTAGAATTAGGGTGATGGTGGCCTCATAGAATGAGTTTGGAAGTTCACCATCTTCTGCAATTTTCTGGAAGAGTTTGAGTAAGATAGGTGTTAGCTCTTCTCTAAATTTTTGGTAGAATTCAGCTGTGAAGCCATCTGGTCCTGGGCTTTTGTTTGCTGGAAGATTTCTGATTACAGTTTTGATTTCCTTGCTTGTGATGGCTCTATTAAGATCTTCTATTTCTTCCTGGTTCAGTTTTGGAAAGTTATACTTTTCTAAGAATTTGTCCATTTCTTCCAAGTTGTCCATTTTATTGGCATAGAGCTGCTGGTAGTAGTCTCTTATGATCCTTTGTATTTCCGTGTTGTCTGTTGTGATCTCTCCCTTTTCATTTCTAATTTTGTTAATTTGGTTCTTCTCTCTTTGTTTCTTGATGAGCCTGGCTAATGGCTTGTCAATTTTATTTACCTTTTCAAAAAACCAACTTTTAGCTTTGTTGATTTTTGCTATGGTCTCTTTAGTTTCTTTTGCATTTATTTCTGCCCTAATTTTTAAGATTTCTTTCCTTCTGCTAACCCTGGGGTTCTTCATTTCTTCCTTCTCTAATTGCTTTAGGTGTAGAGTTAGGTTATTTATTTGACTTTTTTCTTGTTTATTGATGTAAGCGTGTAATGCTATGAACCTTCCCCTCAGCATTGCTTTTACAGTGTCCCATAGGTTTTGGGTTGTTGTGTTTTCATTTTCATTCATTTCTATACATATTTTGATTTCTTTTTTGATTTCTTCTATGATTTGTTGGTTATTCAGAAGCGTGTTATTAAGCCTCCATATGTTTGAATTTTTAACAATTTTTTTCCTGTAATTGAGATCTAATCTTACTGCACTGTGGTCAGAAAAGATGACTGGAATGATTTCAATTTTTTTGAATTTTCCAAGACTAGATTTATGGCCCAGGATGTGATCTATTCTGGAGAAGGTTCCGCATGCACTTGAGAAAAAGGTGAAGTTGATTGTTTTGGGGTGAAATGTCCTATAGATATCAATTAGGTCTAGCTGGTCCATTGTGTCATTTAAGGTTTGTGTTTCCTTGTTAATTTTCTGTTTAGTTGATCTATCCATAGTTGTGAGTGGGGTATTAAAGTCTCCCACTATTATTGTGTTACTATTAATTTCCTCTTTCATACTCGTTAGCATTTGCCGTACATATTGTGGTGCTCCTATGTTGGGTGCATATATATTTATAGTTATATCTTCTTCTTGGATTGATCCTTTGATCATTATGTAGTGTCCTTCTTTGTCTCTTTTCACATCCTTTATTTGAAAGTCTATTTTATCTGATATGAGTATTACGACTCCTGCTTTCTTTTGGTCTCCGTTTGCGTGAAATATTTTTTTCCAGCCCTTCACTTTTAGTCTGTATGTGTCTTTGTTTTGAGGTGGATCTCTTGTAGACAGCATATATAGGGGTCTTGTTTTTGTATCCATTCAGCCAGTCTTTGTCTTTTGGTTGGGCCATTATACCCATTTACATTTAAGGTAATTATTGATAGGTGTGGTCCCGTTGCCATTTACCTTGTTGTTTTGGGTTCACGTTTATACAGCCTTTCTGTGTTTCCTGTCTAGAGAAGATCCTTTAGCATTTGCTGAAGAGCTGGTTTGGTGGTGCTGAATTCTCTCAGCTTTTGCTTCTCTGTAAAGCTTTTGACTTCTCCTTCATATCTGAATGAGATCCTTGCTGGGTACAGTAATCTAGGTTGTAGGTTATTCTCTTTCATTACTTTCAGTATGTACTGCCATTCCCTTCTGGGCTGGAAGGTTTCTATTGATAGATCAGCTGTTATCCTTATGGGAATCCCTTTGTGTGTTATTTGTTGTTTCTCCCTTGCTGCTTTTAATATTTGTTCTTTGTGTTTGATCTTTGTTAATTGGATTAATATGTGTCTTGGGGTGTTTCGCCTTGGGTTTATCCTGTTTGAGACTCTCTGGGTTTCTTGGAGTTGGGTGGCTATTTCCTTCCCCATTTTAGGGAAGTTTTCAGCTATTATCTCCTCGAGTGTTTTCTCATGGCCTTTCTTTTTGTCTTCTTCTTCTGGAACTCCTATGATTCAAATGTTGGGGCATTTCACATTGTCCCAGAGGTCCCTGAGGTTGTCCTCATTTCTTTTGATTCTTTTTTCTTTTTTCCTCTCTGCTTCATTTATTTCCACCATTTTATCTTCTACCTCACTTATCCTATCATCTGTCTCCGTTATTCTACTCTTGGTTCCCTCCAGAGTGTTTTTGATCTCATTTATTGCATTATTCATTTTTAATTGACTTTTTTATTTCTTCTAGGTCTTGATTAAACATTTCTTGCATCTTCTCAATCTTTGTCTCCAGGCTATTTATCTGTAACTCCATTTTGTTTTCAAGATTTTGGACCATTTTTATTATCATTATTCTAAATTCTTTTTCAGGTAGATTCCCTCTCTCCTCCTCTTTTGTTTGACTTGGTGGGCATTTTTCATGTTCCTTTACCTGTTGGGTATTTCTCTGCCTTGTCATCTTGTTTACATTGTTGTGTCTGGAATGGGCTTTCTGTATTTTGGAGGTCTGTGGTTCCTTTTTATTGTGGAGGTTTTACCCAGTGGGTGGGGTTAGACGATTGGCTTGTCAAGGTTTCCTGGTTAGGGAAGCTTGCGTCAGTGTTCTGGTGCGTGGAACTAGATTTCTTCTCTCTGGAGTGCAATGGAGTGCCCAGTAATGAGTTTTGAGATGGGTCTATGTGTTAGGTATGACCTTGGGCAGCCTGTATGTTGACGTTCAGGGCTATGTTCCTGCGTTGCTGGAGAATTTGCGTGGTATGTCTTGCTCTAAAACTTATTGGCTCTTGGGTGGTGGTTGGTTTCAGTGTAGGTATGGAGGCTTTTGGATGGTCTCATATTACTTAAAGTTCCATGTAGTCAGGAGTTTTCTGGTGTTCTCAGGTTTTGGGCTTAAGTCTCCTGCCTCTGGATTTCAGTTTTTTTCTTCCACTAGTCCCAAGACTTCTCCAACTATACAGCACTGATAATAAAACTTCTAGGTTAATGGCGAAAAGATTCTCCCCCATGAGGGACACCCAGAGAGGTTCACAGAGTTACATGAAGAAGAGGAGAGGGAGGAGGGAGATAGAGATGAGCAGGAGGAGAAAAAGGGGGACTCAAGAGGAGAGAGACAGATCTATGCAGCTGTCTGTTCCCAGAGTGTTCTCCGTAGCCCAGTCACCTACAAAGATTCACAGAATTGGATTGGGAGGAGAAGGGGAAAGGAGGAAACAGAGGTGTTCTGAGGTAGAAAACGGGGAGTCAAAAGTGGGAGAGAATAATCAACACACTCCTGGATAAAAATGGGATCTGAATATTGGATTCTTAAATGTCCACAATTTATATCATATACTGAAAAAGATTAAAAATCTAGAGTAGAGGTTAGACTCTTCAAAATACAATATTAAAAACAAAAACCAAAACACAAAAAAATTTTAGAAATATATATGAAGTTCGGTTTAAAAATAGGGCTTCTGTGTTTTTTTTTTTGTAAGGTTATAGTGTAATGAAAATTAAGGAGTAGTAGAGGAGTAATAGAGGGCTTTAAAAGGAAATAAGAGAAAAAGAAAAATAGAAAAAAGAGAAAAAGGAAAAAGCAAGAAAAAAAATTTTCCTAATTAAAAAAATCGTAAGAATCTATGAAAATGAAAGTTAAGGAGTAATAGAGTAGCAATAGGGAATTTTAAGAGAAAATAAAAGAGAAAAAAGAAAAAAAATTTTTTTTTTTTTTACTTAAAAAAAGTAACAATATATCTAGGAGTTTCTCTGGCGCTGTTGCGGTCAGTGTGGGTTCGGCTCAGTTTCAGATAGCTCCTCGTTCCAGCTTACGCTTCTCGGTATCCACAGGCCCCTTCCGGTGTAGTCGGTGTTATCTACAGAGATTTTAATCTGTTGCACCGGTCCCTTCTGAAGCGGTTCCCTTTATTTGGCTTCTGTTTGCCGGTCTCTTCAGAGCCTCATTTCCGCCCTGACACAGGCGGGCGGAGGTGGTGTCTTGTTCGGGTTCGCTAGTTCCGTCGCGCCGCAGGGAGGGACGGGCGCTGCTTTCCCTGCGCCGCTCAGGCTCCCGGCTGCTCCGTATGGAGCGCGCCCTGCGCTGCGCGCGGCTCCAGCCCTCGGGTGTTCCACAGAAGCGCGGAACACAAAGCTGCGCCTGCTCTCTGTGCCTTCCCGTCCGAGCGGCCCAGGCAGCCAGGGGCTTGACGGGCGCGCTCTCCCCGGTGCGGCGCGCCTTCTCCCCTCCGCGGTCCCAGCCCCAGTCCCCGCCCGCGCCGGTCGGGTGCGCGCGCCTTCTCCCCTCCGCGGTCCCAGCCCCAGTCCCCGCCTGCGCCGGTTGGGAGCCTGCGCCCTGTGTCTCCCCGCGACCCTCCCTGCGGATGTCGACCATCCAGAATCTCAGGAGGTCTTTGGTTAGAAACTGGGGGCCTGTTTGCAGCGCGGTGGGGGATGCGGCCCTTGGGGCCAGCCTGCCCCTTTCCCCTCCCCCCTGCCTCCTGCCTCCAGCGGGGCTGGGCTGGTCCGCAGCCGTCTAGCTCCTCCGGACTTGCTCAGTCCCTTTGTTCTGTGAACGGGAGCCGGCAGTGTGTTCGGGCAGGTTAATTTCCTCTCTCTCTTTTGCTGTCCCAACAGTTTAAGTTGGTAACTCACAAACGCTCCCTCCGATTGCCCTCAGGGCACTGAGGCCCGGTCCTTACCCTAAGCAATGCCACCGCCTCCTCTCCTCCAGCCCCCACTTGCTGGTGGCGGATGCGGGCATCTGGGGTACTTTTCTGCTGGGAGTTGCTTTTAGGCACGTAATCTGTGGGTTTTATTTATTCTTCCCCTCCGAGTCAGGTTGCCCTCCGAGATTCAAAAACTTCCCCCAGACCCGCCAGTGCTAGGGTTTCCTGGTGTTTGGAAACTTTCTCTATTAAGACTCCCTTCCCTGGACGGATCTCCATCCTTAGCTCTTTTGTCTCTCTTTTTATCTTTTATATTTTGTCCTACCTCCTTTCGAAGACAATGGATTGCTTTTCTGGGCGCCTGATGACCTCAGCTAGCGATCAGAAGTTGTTTTGTGAAGTTTGCTCTGCGTTCAGTTATTCTTTCGATGAATTTGTAGGGGAGAAAGTGGTCTCCCCGTCCTCCTCCTCCGCCATCTTGGCTCCTCCCGAGGATATATTTATTATTGACTTATTAGAGCATTTCTTTTATACTGATCTTAGAAAACCCAGACTGGTACATCTTTTTGTTACCAGTATTATATATGAAGAGTTTTAATAATTTCATTTAGGGTTCTAGTCTGGGGACTTCCCTGGTCGTCCAGTTGCTAGGACTCTGAGCGCCCAATGCAGAGGGCCTGGGTTCAATCCCTGGTCAGGGAACTAAATCCCACATGCCACAACGAAAGATTCTACATGCTGCAACGAAGATCGCAGAGCCCGGGCTGCAGCTAAGTCCTGGCGTAGCCAAATGAATAAGTAAATGTTAGGGAAAAAAAGACTCTAGTGTGTGGAAACTATTAGAAATGGTACCAGCAGCAGTGGTGATGTCAGTGACAACAGCAGTGATGGTCCGGCGGAAGCTGTGTAAGAACGCGGACCTTGTCTTTGTGCCCCTCTGCGTCCAGCCCTGGATTGACCCCTCGCCCACAGCCAGTGTGTGTTCATCTTGTTGAATAGACGGATGATAAGTAACAGCCAGCATTTCTGAACTGTTCCCTTGTAGGTACTTTGTTAAATACTTCACATAGGTTCTCTCATTACCGCTCAACAGTTTTTTTGTATTATTTTGTATTTTTTGTTGTATTTTATCAAGTTTACTTGTCACTGATTATAAAGCACACTTCTATCTGTAACTGAAAAAAAAAAAAGAAAAACAAAAGTAAAAGTATAGCACAGTGTTTTCTTATCACTTAGGATTTTTATGTCTATCCTAAGAGCTATTTTAGAATCACTTACAGATTTGTCATATCGTTTATTTATGTACCTAAAAAGGGAAACAAATTTATTCAAGTAATCCTGAAACAGTTTCACATTCAGAATCTGACTCCTGTGCAGTCACTTTCCAATTCTGTCATTGATTCTTGTGTTTTTCCACACAATGTCGACTTCTGTGCCATTTTGAGTGTTTCTAGGATTTTCTTCCAATCTGTTAATACCCAGTTCTGTAAGTACTGATGCTGGCACTTTACTGTTTCACTAACCTCAGTGTTATTTTTTTTTTTTCTCAAATGAATCATGTCACTGCTAGTTAAGCAACTGTTATTCAAATTCAGCAAGATATAACCAAAATGTTAATAGTGATTTTCCCCAGTGGTAGCTGGGTTACAAAATGCTCTCATATCCTTTTGTTTGTAATTGTCTGTCTTCCAAAATTTGTACATACGCCCATGATTAAAACTTGCCTTTTCTTCAATTACAGATCATGATATCACTTGGTCTCATCCTATTCAACCTCTTTTGGGGAGACTGGGGATAAAATTAATCACTTTCCCTGGTGGTCATGCTGCCTTAAGACGCAGGAAGTTCCTGCATCTGCCCCTGGTGGGACCAGGTTCTCTGCTGACCTCCAGTGGCTGCAGGCGGTATGGCACTGAGCACGAGATGGGTCAGTGGCTGAGTCTGTCCGACTCTTTGCTACCCCGTGGACTATAACTCACCAGGCTCCTCCTCCCATGGCATCCTCCAAGCAGGAATAGTGGAGTGGGTTGCCATTTCCTTCTCCAAGCAAGAGACAGTCTTGTTGAATGTATTATTTGCTGGTCAGTGCAGAACATTCGGATTCCCACTAGCACTTTCAGGAAATCACTTCGTAATTGCTCTTGAAGCAGGCGGCGCTTTCTCCCCAATACCCGTGTCCCTGTCACCTGCCTGCCTTCCAGTGTAGCTTGAACCTTCCACATAAGAGATTGAGGAGTTTTTATAAGAGCTATAAAGAAGTGAGACATTAAGAATAGGAAAATAATTATAGACAACAATCTTGTATTAACATCAAACTTGCTAAGAGACTGGATCTCAATTATTCCCACCACAAAAAAGGAATCATAACTATGTAAATTTAGGAATACTAGCTAACACTACAGTGAGGAGGATCATGCTGTAATATTGCAGTATAGAAATGAATCAAGTCAACATGTCATATGTCAACTGTATTTCAGTTCTGAAAAAAAATATACGGTGAAGAATCATGTGCATAAAACAGAACTTGTATGAGCAGGTTTAGTCCGAATCCTGAGTGAGCATATCGGCTTTTTTCTGTTTTTTATGTTTAGGGCTTTATTGTTGTGGTTTTGTTTTGTCTTGGATTGTTTTACCACGTTGTGGGAGGGCGTAGTCTGGGAATAGAAAAACACATAGGCAGCAGTGCTTGGTATCCTGGAGCCAGAACAGGAAGACCTTTCCGTTGAAATCGTCTGCCCCTCTCACTCTCTGCCATGGGTAATCACAGCAGGCAGGGGCACTGCTTAGACCAGAGCAAGGGACACTTCCCTTTCTGGAGCCTTGCTGGGCATGGGGATGGCAGGCTGGCAGGCGGAACACATCACGGAGCAGTAAGTGACCACTGAAGCAGAAGTATGTGCTAATTTTCCACTCAGCAAGCTGTTAACCTTCTTAAATTTATAATTCCTTTGACATCCATTTTAACATTTGACCCATCCAATTAATAATGATTTTTTTAAAAAACCCTCCATTTATTATACCCCTTAAGTCATTCTTTATTGTACTGTCAAATGTCCCCTTGTAATTATCCTAAAATCACTTTTGACCAAAGCTTGTAAAAAGTCACCTTTATGTCTGAGATTATTGATCAATGCAATTTTAAGGTTATTACTTCTTAGTAATTAAACGCCACCTCATTATGTTGTGTACCTGCTGCCGTGATGTTGTTTGAGAATTAAGCAAGCAAGTATCTATCCCTCTGATAGTCTTTAAGGTTATTTAATTTTTTTTTTTAATGTGTAACTGGGATTTTAAGGCAGCCTAAGGGTTGCACTGTTGAAGCTGGTGACCAGACTCTTCTGCTGGGGCTGCTGCAGTGGTTCCTCACTATTCCTGGTTCTCTGCAGTCAGGCGAGCGCCACCAACGCCCAGCCCTGCTGCTCAGGGACATCTCAAGTCGGACAGAGTTCAGACCCCACTAAGTTCGCACTTAACCCTCTCTGGAGTCCATCTCTAGCCTTATTTGTTTTACTTCTAGTATATGTGCATTTGCTGTCAGAACACTCTTTTCCCATTATGCCCACTAATTCACCAAGTTAAGGAAGTTGAAAGCATTATATTGTCTCCAGCAGTGCCTCTTGCTATCCATTTTCATACTGATCCTTAGGCCACAAATAGAAAATGGATGTTTTGTAGTAGACTAGTTCATTTCTTTCTGAATCTATCTCATATCCTTTCTGCCACATCCTTTGGGGATTTAATTTCTTGGCACATTAGGCTTAACATTGAATGTGCACCTAAACAGAACCTAATAGGGTATATTTTCCCTTCCTAGGACTTGATATTATTGATTAAAAAATTTTTTTTGTTATTGCTATTTTGTTGATAGGATGGTCAAAATGTGTTCTCTGGTAGTTTTAATTTGTTACTTCTTGATTACAACTGAGCATATTTTTATTGGTCATTCTTTATGAAAGCCCACTTATCATTTTTGATGGTCCTTTTGTTATTGCTCTTTATATATTCTGAACAAGAACAGTTTGTTTCATAAAATTACTTGGGAAATGTCCCCTTTTTTGTTTGTTTGTTTTTTTGTTTTCTGGAATGGTTGTATAAATAGCATTATCATGTCCTTAAATGTTTGGTAGAATTTCCCCCAACATATCTATTTTAGTGTTATAGATTTCATTCTAAGTATTCCTTAGGCTGCATGCTGCAAGTTCATGTATTTTCATTATCATTCATTTCAAAATATTTTCCAGTTTCCCTTTGTAATTTCATCTTTAATCCATGGCATATAGAAGTTACTTTATTCTCATTATGAGTTGAATTATTTGAAAGTTGTTGAGACTTTTTCTGTGATTCATTCACTTCAGTTCAGTTAAGTCACTCAGTTGTGTCCGACTCTTTGCGACCCCATGAACCGCAACACGCCAGACCTCCCTGTCCATCACCAACTCCTGGAGTCCACCCGAACCCACACCATTGAGTCGGTGATGCCATCCAACCATCTCATCCTCTGTCGTCCTCTTCTCCTCCTGCCCTCAATCCCTCCCAGCATCAGGGTCTTTTCCAATGAGTCATCTCTTCGAATCAGGTAGCCAAAATATTGGAGTTTCAGCTTCAACGTCAGTACTTCCAATGAACACCCAGGACTGACCTCCTTCAGGATGAACTGGTTGGATCTTCTTGCAGTCCAAGGGACTCTCAAGAGTCTTCTCCAACACCACAGTTCAAAAGCATCAATTCTTTGGCATTCAGCTTTCTTTATAGTCCAACTCTCACATCCATACATGACCACTGGGAAAACCATAGCCTTGACTAGATGGACCTTTGTTGGCAAAGTAATGTCTCTGCTTTTTAATATGCTGTCTAGGTTGGTAATAAATTTCCTTCCAAGGAGTAAGTGTCTTTTAATTTCATGGCTGCAATCACCATCTGCAGTGATTTTGGAGCCCAGAAAAATAAAGTCAGCCACTGTTTCCACTGTTTCGCCATCTATTTGCCTTGAAGTGATGGGACCCGATGCCATGATCTTAGTTTTCTGAATGTTGAGCTTTAAGCCAACTGTTTCACGCTCCTCTTTCACTTTCATCAAGAGGCTCTTTAGTTCTTCGCTTTCTGCCATAAGGGTGGTGTCATCTGCATATCTGAGGTTACTGATATTTCTCCCACAATCTTGATTCCAGCTTGTGCCTCTTCCAGCCCAGCGTTTCTCATGATGTACTCTGCATATAAGTTAAATAAGCAGGGTGACAATATACAGCCTTGACGTACTCCTTTTCCTACTTGGAACCAGTCTGTTGGTCCATGTCCAGTTCTAATTGTTGCTTCCTGACCTGCATACAGGTTTCTCAAGAGGCAGGTCAGGTAGTCTGGTATTCCCATCTCTTTCAGAATTTTCCAGTTTGTTGTGATCCACACAGTCAAAGGCTTTGATATAGTCAACAAAGCAGAAATAGATGTTTTTCTGGCACTCTCTTGCTTTTTCCATGATCCAGCAGATGTTGGCAATTTGATCTCTGGTTCCTCTGCCTTTTCTAAAACCAGCTTAAACATGTGGAAGTTCTCGGTTCATGTATTGGTGAAGCCTGGCTTGGAGAATTTGGAGCATTATTTTTCTAGCGTGTGAGATGAGTGCAATTGTGTGGCAGTTTGAGCATTCTTTGGTATTGCGTTTCTTTGGGATTGGAATGAAAACGGACCTTTTCCAGTCCAGTGGCCACTGCTGAGTGTTCCACATTTGCTGGCATATTGAGTGTGGCACTTTCACAGCATCATCTTTCAGGATTTGAAAATGTGATTCGTTATAATGTTTGTTTTTTATATGATATATATATCTGCAAAAAAATGTGTATGTTACAGCTTTGGGGTAGTAAATAATGTTTGTATGTCAAATAATTCAGGTTTCTCAGTTGTGTTGTTCAAATTCTCTGTATTTTATTGATTTTATTATATTAGTTGCTATAATAGGTGATAATAATCTCCCACCACAATTACAGGTTTGACTTTGTAGTTCTGTCATTTTTTACTTTATGTATGTTTAGGTTTTTATTTGACACAAACAAGTTCAGAATTGTTACATCTACCTGGGAAAGTGAGCTTTTTATTAGTATGAAGCGTCCTTCTTGGTTTTTGCTTTAATGTATACTTATTTACTATTACTATAGCTATATGAGATTTCTTTTGATCAGTTTTATACGGTATATTTTTTCCCCGTCCTTTTAATTTCATGGTTTTTGCATCCTTATGTTGAGATATGTATTGTGTAAGTAGTGTATAGTTAGACTTTACTACTGTATCTTTGCCAAACGTCAGTTCTGCATGGCTCTGTGGGTCTGGTTCTGGACTCTTCCATGGATCTGTTTGCCTGTCTTTACGTCAGTATCACAATGTCTAAATTACTGGAGGCCGGCATTAAGTGTTAAGGTCCACTAGTGTGGGTCCTCTAATTTTGATTATTGGGTATACTGATCTGTAATTTTTTTAGTAATATTTGGGTATTATAAGAAATGCCCAGATATTATCTGGCTTGGATATAAGGGTAATGGTGGAAAGTAATTAGAAAGTAATTACTCTAAGTAATCATAATTGGAAAGTAATCTCTTCAGTTTTTGGGAAAAGTTTGTGTGGAAATGGAATTATTTCTTCCTTAAATATTTGGTAGAATTAGCCAATGAAGTTTTCGGTGGAAACTGCTTGGAAAATACATATTTTTGAAAGAGAAAAACACATTCTGAATTTTTGGTAGTGATTTCAGCTCCAGCTAAATAATACAGGGTTTTTATTTAATTTCATCAATTTTATATTTGTATCTTATGCTGAAAATCTTGATTTTTAACAGCATTAGCATGATTACTCATGGCTTTATCTATAATGTGTGTGTTTAGTTCAAAGTAATAATTACAGTATTCAAATATCTTTAATTTTGTTTTACTATTAAATATTTTCTTGATCCCAAATCAATACTAAAACCACGGTAAAGTCAGGGAACTGTAAATTCCATTCCTGACCCCACCTTGCATTTTCGTCCTTTGATGTTGTTTTTTGGAGGAGGTAAGGGGGCAAAAATCATATATATATAATCCGACTTATGTTCTAAGTTTCTTTTATATTTCTTTCATCTTCTTTGCACCTGGCTATTTTCACTGAACAGTGTATCTTAGAGATTGTTCCTCAGAAGCACAAAGGAATCTTTTTCATTCTTTTATATAACAGCCTAGTACTTTGTTGTATGGGTGTACCGTACTTTATTTAACCAATCTCCTACTGATGGATATTCAGGAAAAATAGTAAAAGATGTTTTCCACATTCTAGTCCACTGCATTGTAGCATTGACTAGTAGAACTATTTAGCCTAATTTTAACAGCATTTTTATTAAAAACTTATTCATTTATATATTACAGCAAAAATTCATTTTACAGTATGCTAGGTTTACTGTGTGCTATGATGAGGACTGAATGAGTTTTTTAGTTAGGAAGATAAAGTTCTGTACTTTTTATTATTTCTTTGGGCTAGTTTTCTTGTATTAGGGTAAGTGTAAGACTTTGTAGGCTTTTCCTTATAGCAAGTGCTTCTGTTTATCTTAAAAGACTTCTTCTTGCTTATACAACCACTCTTACCCCTCATCTAGGTGGGTGATGGTGGGGTCACTCACCCAGAGCCAGACCTCCTGGAATGCAAAGTCAAGTGGGCCTTAGGAAGCATCACTACGAACAAAGCTAGTGGAGGTGATGGAATTCCAGTTGAGCTATTTCAAGTCCTAAAAGATGATGCTGTGAAAGTGCTGCACTCAATATGCCAGTAAATTTGGAAAACTCAGCAGTGGCCACAGGACTGGAAAAGGTCAGTTTTCATTCCAATCCCAAAGAAAGGCAATGCCAAAGAATGCTCAAACTACCGCACAATTGCACTCATCTCACTCTCTTGCAAAGTAATGCTCAAAATTCTTCAAGCCAGGCTTCAACAGTATGTGAACCGTGAACTTGCACATGTTCAAGCTGGATTTAGGAAAGCCAGAGGAACCAGCGATCAAATTACCAACATCCACTGGATCATCGAAAAAGCAAGAGAGAGCCAGAAAAAACCTACTTTTGCTTTATTGACTGTGCCAAAGCCTTTGACTTTGTGGATCACAACAAACTGGAAAATTCTGAAAGAGATGGGAATACCAGACCACCTGACCTGCCTCCTGAGAAATCTGTATGGAGGTCAAGAAGCAACAGTTAGATCTGGACATGGAACAACAAACTGGTTCCAAATTGGGAAAGAAATACGTCAAGGCTGTATATTGTCACCCTGCTTATTTAACTTATATGCAGAGTACATCATGTGAAATGCCAGGCTGGAAGAACCACAAGCTGGAATCAAGACTGCCGGGAGAAATATCAATAACCTCAGATATGCAGATGACACCACTGTTATGGCAGAAAGCAAAGAAGAACTAAAGAGCCTCTTGATGAAAGTGAAAAAGGAGCGTGAAACAGGCTTAAAGCTCAACATTCAGAAAACTAAGATCATGGCATCCGGTTCCATCACTTCATGGCAAATAGATGTGGAAACAATGGGAACAGTGACAGAAAACACTTATTTTTTGGTGCTCCAAAATCACTGCAGATGGTGACTGCAGCCATGAAATTAAAAGATGCTTGCTCCTTGGAAGAAAAGCTGTGACCAGCCTAGAGAGCATAATATTAAAAAGCAGAGACATTACTTTGCCAGTAAAGGTCCGTCTAGTTAGAGCTATGGTTTTTCCAGTAGTCATGTATGGATGTGAGAGTTGGACCATAAAGAAAGCTGAGTGCCAAAGAATTGATGCTTTTGAGCTGTGGTGGTAGAGAAGACTTTTGAGAGTCCCTTGGATTGCAAAAAGATCAAATCAGTCCATCCTAAAGGAAATCAGTCCTGAATATTCATTGGAAGGACTGATGCTGAAGCTGAAACTCTAATACTTTGGCCACCTGATGCGAGAACTGACTCATTGGAAAACACCCTGATGCTGGGAAAGATTGAAGCCAGGAGGAGAAGGGGACAAAAGAGAATAGATGGTTGGATGGCATCACTGACCTAATGGACATGAGTTTGAGCATGCTCCAGGAGTTGGTGATGGACGGGGAAGCCCGGCGTGCTGCAGTCCATGGGGTCGCAAAGAGTCGGACACGACTGCGCGACTGAACTGAACTTACCCCTCAATTTATAGTACCAATTTAGTCTAATTAATCCCTTGCTCAGGTAATAAAACCCACCATTTTTATAACACCTCGAAGACATGCTTTCTCATTAATTTATCAGGTTGATAAAGGGCTTATGGCTGATACATCCTGAAGTATTCTGCTTCAGAAAGTATTGACTCCTAAGCCAAACAGATTAATGTCTAGTAAATACATGTGTATTGTATTAAGATATCTTAATATTATTTCAAATTTCTGTGATTTGGTGAATAAAATAGTCTTCTCAGTCTCATATGACCAGTGGTTCTGTTCACTCATATTTGTCTTCTATTAAAGAATTATATTAATTATAAGTGAAAGCTGCTCAGTCATGTCCAACTCTCTGCGAGAAATCTCTAGGCCAGAACACTGGAGTGGGTAAGCTGTTCCCTTCTTCAGGGGATCTTCCCAGTCTAGGGATTGAACCTAGGTGTCCCGCATTGCAGGCAGATTCTTTACCAGCTGAGCCACAAGGGAAGCCCATGTTAATAATAGTCAAGCATATTTACTCCTTTATAAATCCTCCATGGAGTTTTAACAAAGTGTTATATGATCTGAATTACATAATCGTTTCTCCAAACCTACTTCTGAGAACCCATATTCCACCCTTAACTTCTAATACACCATTTTAGCATTCTTTGATCTTAGGAAAAAAATGCAACCTTGACTTACCAAAATGGTGTATTTTTACCTCTTCCAAGGCATTGCAAAGACATTAGAATGCTTACATAGAGTCATTAACCTTCTGCTTACTTCCCCTCCCCCAGTTTATACATTGCTGTTTTTATTTTATGTATTTTGTGTCAAACCCCACAAGGCATAATTGTTGTTTTGTATAGTCAATGGTCATTTTAATTTTTAAAAAATTTTATGGAGGTATAGTTGACTTAACTGTACCTGTCTAAAACATACAAATTAAGTTTTGCCCTATGTGTACACCCATGAAACTGTCAGCACTCATCCATGTATATCCTCTGGTACTGTTGTTTCTACCATCTAATCTCCTAGAAAATTAAGATAGTTAACAGTTTATTGCAATTCTGTTTTGTTTTGTAACTGCTAGAAATGGAGGTAGTGCTAGAGAATTTTCATGGTTTTTGTGCTGCTGTTTTAAAATTCCTTAATTTTAGAACTCAGTTTAAAAATTTTTTTTTCACCTGTCTTAAGCTACTTATGTTCTCTCGGGTGCCCGTCAGTCTAGAAATGTAGCGCATCTTCTGACATTCTCATCCATGTGACTCGTACGGCATTTGAGCTTTCCCAGGGCTTCGCTGATGGCTCAGCAGTAGAGAAGCCCCCTGCCAATGCCAGAGATGTGGGTTTGATCCCTGGGTCAGGAAGATCCCCTGGAGAAGGAAATGGCAACACACTCCATTATTCTTGCCTGAGAAATCCCATGGACAGAGAAACCATGGCAGGTAGTAGTCCATGGGGGTCACAAAAAGAGTTGGACACGACTTAGGAATTAAAACAAGTGTCTAGAAACCGTTGATTTCTCCTATTTGCTACCTCTTAGAAGTAACAGCAGAAAAACCTAAAGGCTTTTCCAGTCTGATTGAGTCTGTGTCTTAGTAATTGTGGTTCCTAAAAGTGAGCTTAGCATACATTTTTACTCAGTTTCTTATTCTGAGACTCTGAATACTGATTTTAATGATTTGTGTGAGAATGTACCCTGAGGTCATAGTAAAGGGATTTTTGTGTGTGTGTGTTTATACTCAGAGTTTTGCTTTAATTGTATCATCTTACAGAAAATTTTCATATGTGTGGTTATAAATACTCCTTCTAGCCATGAATCTAATAGTTTTAGCCTTTGAGAGTGATTTAAATTTAATTTTCTTTTACTAAATGTAAAGTAACTTGAATGACTATTTTCTAGACTGCATCTACAATAGTACTGACATTTATTAAGAGTTTACTCATTTATGCATTTGATTGTCTCACTTAGTCCTTAAAACAACTGTTATCCCTATGTAGCAGATAAGAAATAGTACTGCATCTATGATAGTACTGACATTTATTAAGAGTTTACTCATTTATGCATTTGATTGTCTCACTTAGTCCTTAAAACAGCTGTTATCCCTATGTAGCAGATAAGAAATAAGGCATGGGGAATTGATGCACCTTGCAAATTCAGCAGCCAGTAAAATAGCTCTGGGGTTTAAACCAGGCAGTATACATCTGGAACCTAGCCTCTTAAGCAATATGAACCTTGTCATGATTAGTTTCTTTTGCTAATACTGGAAAAGAATTGCGTGAACCAAAATGTTCTCCCTAAATAATTGTAAGATTTTTACAGCTGGGTTAAAGGGCCCACTGAGACTACGTTTGAAGGTGAAGTTAATTTTTGTTTTCGTTCTTTTAGCTGATATAGCCCAGAGATATAGGATAAGCAAATACCCAACCCTCAAGTTGTTTCGTAACGGGATGATGATGAAGAGAGAATATAGGGGTCAGCGATCAGTGAAAGCACTTGCAGATTACATCAGGCAACAAAAAAGTGACCCCATTCAGGAGCTTCATATCTTGGCAGAAGCCAACACTCTTGACGTAAGTCGTTGACTTTTGCTGGATCAAATGAGCATAGCCTGCTTGATTCATGTAAACAGATTCTTAGGAATTCAAAGAATCTAGACATTTTCTTATTGTTCACTGCAGTGGATTTTGATGTATACATATACATAACAAGTTGAATTTTTCTTGAATTCTCAAGGGAAATGGTAATGTTTTACTGAACCTTTGAATAAAATGTATAAAGCAATAAAGTTGCACTAATTCAGTTTAATTGAGGGCAAAGGGCAGCCTGAAGTATGAGGAAACAGAAGCTCATGTCAGGCGCACACACCGTTTCCTTCTGCTCAGCGGCCGCCCTCAGGGCCTCTGCTCACCTCACTCCTGCAGCGGCAATGTGTATAAATTTTAGTATCTCTGACCTCACCGCCCTTAATGATACATTAACAAGGTCTTTTTCTTTGTACACCAAGAAGTGTTTTAAAAGGAAATGAAAGCAATTGAGTTTGGGCTTCAGATTGTCATTGCTAAATTGTCATTGCAACTTGATTCTTACCCTGCTTACAAATGAACAGGTTAGCCAGTTCATTTCACGGATGCTGTTAGAAGACATAAGGCTCCTGGGCCAGAGACACCAGTTTTCTTGCTCACATCACAGCGAACAGTGTGAGCGTTTGTTTCCTTGTCCCCCAAGCCCTGTGGAGGTGAAAGAGGCCCAGATGGATCCCTGCTCACGTGGGAGCTGTGACAGGAGAACTCTGGGCTTGGGAAATATCTGTCTCAGAGCCAGCAGTAGGCCTGCTTTCTGTCCTGGTGGGGGACATCACCTCATACTTCAGCCTCGCTCCCAATAAGCACAACCTTGAGAGATGACCTGGATCCAGAATGGTCAGACTCTTGGATCTTGGGTACACCTAAATGTGTAGAAGTGTGAGAGACCCATGATGGAGTCTGCTGACAGCCACACATTACAGGTTGATGTATTATTTTAACACACCTTAGAATTAGTCATCTTATTTAGGAAAAAACTGTCACCGATTAAACAGTTATTATTTCTTGAAATTTTAAAATAAAATGTTATTAGGAAATTATTACATTAGATGATAGTTCAGACTGTTTTCAACCTAATGTAATCTTTAATAGTTTTGGATTAGGTGTTAAAAGCCAGTTACAGTTCATTTGGAGATAACTGAACAGCAGCTAGGTAAATGAAATAAAATGTTTTTTAAAGAACTACATATGTTTATAAAGTAATTACATATTTTATTTTACAGCGCAGCAAAAGAAATATCATTGGATATTTTGAGCAGAAGGATTCAGAAAACTATAGAGTTTTTGAAAGAGTAGCAAATATTTTGCATGATGATTGTGCCTTCCTAGCTGCATTTGGGTAAGTAGCCTAATAGGTGCAGTGTGTTGGTGGTTGGGTCAGCTCAGCTGCTATGTTAAATTCTTGTTGTGGGTGGTGGTTTTTTGAAGATGACCTCTCATAAACATTATCTCAGTCCTCTTAAAGTCACTGACAAGTTTTTATGCCTATCTGACCTCTCTTTTTAGGAGTTTAAAAGTCTGTTAATTATTCTTTCTGTACTATATTTTTCAAAATGTAGGTAAGAGGAAAAGGATAGACCAGCTTTTCCTCTGTCTTTTCCCTGCCTCAGAGGAACAGCGCTCCATTCCACAGCTAACCTCTCCACTAGTGTCCTTACAGCTGTCCCTTCAAACTCCCCTGGGGCTTTGACCCATCAGTTACCCTTGCTTTCACATGTTTCCAGTCTGACCCTTATCATGAACTGTTTTCCTTTTCCAAAAGCATGATTCTCTCATTCCTAATCTGTGTCTTCTGTCTCTTGAACTATTAACTCATCTCTTTCTTTTCATTCTTAAATTTTTTTCAAAGATGAGTTACTCTTGACTACACTGAATTTCTCATACTCTGATGGTTCAAATATGTTAACCTCCTAAAAACTTTTACCTCCATTACCCTAAAGAAATTTCTCTCTGCATAGTCACAAAGCGACTTCTTAATTAGCAAATCCGTGGTCTTTTTCCCAATCTTAGTTCCCCACAATTTCTCTGAAGGATGTGACCCTGAACCACCCTGTCCTTCTGCTGTGTCTGTACTTCACGTTGAATCTCCCTGGTTTGATCCTTACATTTCTGATTTCCCTGGCTTTATCTTCTTTTTTTTTTTTTCTTTCTCTTTCAAACTGGACTCATTCTTATGGTTCTATCCTTGAGTCTCTTCTCACTGAAAATTGTCTCCACCATCCTTTGATACTTTGCAATACTGTCTGTTTTCTTTGACCTGCAACTGATAAGATTCAGTTGCAGTACCTTGACTAGTACAGTTTAGTCTTGAGTAGAGCCCAGATTCCGGGCATAGGATTTCCTCTCCAGTTTGTGACCTTTTCCCTTATTTTAAATGCTTCTGTAGGCTTTGTATGTGTGTTCTATTGTAAACATTATCAGTGTTTTATGAGGATGGTTGTACAGAGTAAATAATGAAGGAACTTCTCCCTTACGCTTTTTGCATTACTATTTTCAGCCATGCAGGCCCCTGACTATTCCTCTAACACTGCAAGCACACTTCATAGCAGAGCGTTTATCCTTACTGTCTGTATCCAAAGGGCTTTGTCCAGGTATCACCTCAGTTACTAGAAACAATCTGGGGTCAAAAACAGCCATTTACTGCCAGAACTTCTAATCCAAAGATAACATACTGAATCACAGAAACAGCTAACTAAAATGTCCCTTAAAAAAAATCTGCCTTGTACTAAACTTTACCTTCAAATGTATGCTTTTCTTGGTGTTGCATAATCTTATAAGTAGGAAAGATGGGAAAGTATGTATTTCAAGTTATAGTTCATATGTTGCAAAACAACTGTCGTATTTCCTATGCGTGCTTGCTCAGTCATGTCTAAATCTTTGTGACTCCATGGACTGTAGCCAGCCAGGCTCCTCTGTCCATGGGATTTCCCAGGCAAGAATACTGGAGTAGGTTGCCATTTCTTATTCCAGGGGATCTTCCCAACCCAGGGATCAAACCCGCATCTCTTGCATCTCCTTGGCAGGCAGATTCTTTACCACTGTGCCACCTGGGATACTTTAGACATATTACTGCTATTATTTTTCTTAAAAAATATTATCTCTGTTTCTCTCTTTCTGTTAGAGCTGTCTCAAAACCGGAAAGATACAGTGGAGACAACATCATCTATAAGCCACCAGGGGTAAGTTGCTCTTCTCAGTGTGTGTGATTTAAAATGTAAATATATCTATACTATAATTTGTAGTTTTGTACATGTTAATATTCACAGATTCATAAAGTTTTAGTATTGGAAGGAACCTTAAGACATCATTTTGTGCTAATCCAAACCTTTCAAAGTAAAGATGAAGACACAAGCCTAAAGTCACACAGGCATTTAGTGGCAGAGCTGGGACTAGAGACCCCCTGACCCCCAGGCCTTTCCCACTTCTGTTTCACCTTCAGTCTGGGACTCACATTCAGAACAATGCCTTAGAGGTCTGTGGCCATCACTCTAGCTTGAATGAGACTAGCCAGACTCCCACGTCTCCTGGGATATAAGTTCACCTGGTACTTGCCAGATGCTAAGGAGCGCTAGGTTGTTTTTAACCCTTGGTAAGAAGTTAAGTCTATCTAAACTTAGAAGTAGCTGCTTAGGCCCATGTGATGGTAACCACAAATAAGAAAGGCAAAACTCACAGTTATTATTACCCCAAATTGACCTAACAGTCTGAAAAAGCTGGCTTAAAACTCAGCATTCAAAAAGCTAAGATCATGGCATCTGGTCCCACCATTTTGTGGCAAATAGATGGGGGAAAGCTGGAAGCAGTGACAGATTTTCCTTTCTTGGGCTCCAAAATCACTGCGGACAGTGACTGTCACCATGAAATTAAAAGACGCTTGCTCCTTGGAAGAAAAACTGTGACAAACCTAGAAAATGTATTAAAAAGCAGAGACATCATTTTGCCAACAAAGGTCCATTTAGTCAGAGCTGTGGTTTTTCCAGTAGTCATATATGGATGTGAGATTTGGACCATAAAGAAGGCTGAGTGCCGAAGAATTAATGTTTTGAATTGTGGTGCTAGAAACGACTCTTGAGAGTCCCTTGGACAGCAAGGATGGACAGCAAGGAGATCAAACCAGTCAATCCTAAAGGAAATCAGTTCTGACTACTTATTGGAAGGACTGATGCTGAAGCGAAGCTCCAATGCTTTGGCCACCTGATGCAAAGAGCCAATTCATTGAAAAACAGCCTGATGCTGGGAAAGATTGACGACAGGAAGAGAAGGGAATGACAGAGATGAAATGGTTTGATAGCATCACTGACTCACTGGACATGGACTTCAGCGGCCTCTGAGAGATGGTGCAGGACAGGGATGTCTGGCATGCTGCAGTCCACGGGGGTCACAAAAAGACGGACACGACTCAGTGACTGAACAACAGGATACATACACGTATCTGTATAAACCTATACAGACATGTATGTATGTGTAACTGAGTTTGCTACACAGAAGAAGTTAACACAAAACTGTAAATCAACTATGTGTGTGAAAGTCGCACAGTCGTGTCCAACTCTTTGTGACCCAATGGACTTACTGTCCATGGAATTCTCCAGGCCAGAATACTGGAGTGGGTAGCCTTTCGCTTCTCCAGCGGATCTTCCCGACCTGGGGATCGAACCCAGGTCTCTCGCATTGCAGGCGGATTCTTTACAAGCTGAGCCACAAGGGGAACCCAAGAATCCTAGGGTGGGTAGCCTATCCCTTCTCCAGTGGATCTTCCCAACCCAGGAATCGAACCCGGGTCTCCAGTTATCAGGGAAGCCCATAAATCAACTATACGTCACTAAAATAATACAATCAGCTGCCTCCCTAGGTGTAAAACTCTGAGAAAGTTTGGGAGTGTCTCAGTGCTTTACTTTGTTCATTAGTAAAAATAGCCATGATAATACTAGTACCTGCTCTTTGGGGATGTCTTGAGGATTGAGTCAACACATACAAGGTTCTTAAAACACATACAAGGTGATAAAACAATGCTTGGTCACAATAGTTGGCTTAGGTAATGTTAGCAATTTATCATCATTTTAGGCACTTCATAGGTACTGATTTTGAGTGAATGTGAAAACAGGTAACAGCAGTTAATTTAGAGATAGCCATACCTTAGATTTATATAGTATCATGTATTTTTCAAGACTTTTTCACTGGAAGTCTCCAAATTTTCTTCTGACATTTTTGAAGGGAGAGATAGCTCAATTAAATCATTAGGATAATCCTTCTTTCCCAACACCTGTCGGCTATTGATGAAGACACTGATAAGCATTTACCTGATGAAAATCCAAGGGAAAGCGGAAGGCTTAGGCATCACAGATTAGATAATCAGGTCCCTCATAATCATAGTTAGCAGCTTATTACCATCAGTAGTCCTCTTTCTCAGAAGTTCCATGATTTTTTGCTTCTTTTATATCCCATGTAGATTTTCTGAGCTCATAGATGGCTTTAAGAATGCAGTTTTGCTAGCACAGGTTAGATGTTTACTTTTTTCTTTGTTTTTGTAACAGCATTCTGCTCCAGATATGGTGTACTTGGGATCTATGACAAATTTTGATGGGACTTACAACTGGATTCAAGATAAATGCGTTCCTCTTGTCAGAGAAATAACATTTGAAAATGGAGAGGTATGGCTTTCTAGTGTATGTTGTTATCTTTAACTAAGATTTCCAAAAGAGCAAGCTTCTACGCATCTTCCTGTTTTAACACAGAGCTTACTGTCACAGTGAACACATCATAGCTGCTTCCATAATGCAGGCGGTGGTCCTCCACGTCTGCTGGCCCAGCCCCACTGTTGGTTTCCTGCAGTAGCAGTGTTTCGTGACCACCTTGAAAATGAGTCTGAAGGTGATTCTGATCCCACCCTTGGTTGAAGATTCTTATTTAAGGAGATTGCTTTAGAAGCAATGTTCTGCAGATTTTAGTTACAATTAATTATATACAGTGAATAATCCTTTGCTTTGAAAAGGTTTTTCTGATTCCTCTCCTAAAAGAATTAAACTGTGTTCTCTTTTCATTGTAAATAATGAAAGCAATTATTATTACCATGTAACTGTCCTCAGTGATCCCATGTGCCTGAAATAAAGCCTATCTCCAATTCTTAACAACTTTCATAAAAACCTAGGAGGTTGGAGGAGCAAATACAAAGAGCTATGTCTGTCTTTAAACAGACATCTCTATTTTTTACTGTATTTGAAACATAGCTTTCATTTCATTTTACTCCTTCACTTTCAAAACCCACAGCCTAAGAATGTAATTTTTTAAAAAAACTTTTTATAAGCTAAAACTTTCAATATGTGTATATGCTTCAAAAGAATTATAAGTGCATAGCTGAGGTATTAAGTATACAACCCAAGAAATTACCACAGAGTAAACACTCTCATATAATTCCGACCAAGTCAGAGGCTGGCAGTTCTGTAAAGTCAGTGAGTATTTTAAGGCTTTGCAGCTCACACAGTCTTGTGTTGCCGCTACTCAGCCTGCAGCTTTAGACAGTACATGAGTGAGTGTGGTCGTGTTGCAGGAAAGCTTGCTTGCTTGGTTATTGTCTTAGTTTTTATCAAGTGAACATCCTTTCTACTTTCTCAGTTCCCTGGGCTTCAGGTATGTTTATCTGAAGTAATTAACGTTTTTATTGTAGCAGCTCATTTAGACCTTAGATACTCAGAAAGATCTAGTAACCTGTCACGATTATTCACCTGCTTTGGCAGTTCTTACAGGGTTAGTTTCAAAACCATTGAAAGGTACAGACCTGGAAAAGCTCACACAATTAAACAGAGGTCTGTCCTTCCTCCCCAACCCTGCCTCTCGTCCTGTAGTGGTTGGCACGTTTAATGACGTTCTTTAGACTCGTTACATTTCATAACCAATTACCCACAGACCCTTTAAAATATGAGGAAAGATTTGTTAACCTGTAAATCGGGTTGTCTTGCTCTCTCTCTCCTGAATTGCTGACTACCTAACTTGTAAAGAATATATTGGTGCAGATGTGGACATGGGTACATTGGAAGCTCTAGTAGGTTGGACTACCAGCTACTGTGTTAATGTATGTAAATTAGTTTAGCAAACTAATTCACATAGATATTTTCAAACTATTAATTTATTCTCTCTTAACAGTTGTTAGTTCATCTATATTTGTAGGATTTTGTTTAAACAAAAAATTGTGTTTAGTTACAAAATTAGTAATTTTGTTTATTACTAATAAAGTAATATATTTGTTTCTACTTTTAACTTCTTAGCTCTTAAATTTTCTAAAAAGTAACATGCCACATGGAGGCACTGAGAAAATGTTCTGAGAGTTCAGAACAGATTCAGGGTGTCTCTGTGTGCATGCACCAGGTGTAATGTAAACATACATGTATGTGGTGGGAGTGTTTGTTGATAATGTTGATCCACGGTACATTGATTGAAGACTGGCTGCTTTATGGGGGTTTTGTCTCTTGCTCTGTATCACTTTTCAGCTGTTGGAAGGTCTCATGTAAGTGGAGTGGTTTTTGCAATAAGCCTTAGAATAAATGTAAGTTTGCAAATCAGTTAGATTTATTTATTGCTGTACACTCAGTTTTTCAATGTTATCTGTGAAGAGTGTTTATCCTTTCATAAAAATCAGCATTTTGAAAAAGAACAGCACAGTTCTTCCTTTAGTCAGCTCACTTTTTAGATACCATGGCTTCACCCAGTACTAGGCCACAGGTCAGCCCAGGGTTACCTTAAGCAGTCAGCTCCCATGGCACAGCAGGGCGCAAGGGGCCCTTCTCCGTGGTTCCTTCCTCCACTGAGGCGTTTATTTACACAGTGGTCTCGTTTTCATGGAATGTTGCAGCTGCTCTATGTTACATGGGCTGAGGATAAAATTGTTCCTACCTGGAAAATAGCTAGAGCTGAATGGAGAGGCCTGATGATTCTCATTGAATACTTCTCTATACAGGAACTGACAGAAGAAGGACTGCCTTTTCTCATACTGTTCCACATGAAAGAAGATACAGAAAGTTTAGAAATATTCCAGAATGAAGTAGCCCGACAATTAATAAGTGAAAAAGGTAGACAGATTAAGGTGTTTATATCCTTCTTTTCTCTGTTTTTTAACTTTCCCTCCTTTCCATTACATTAATATTGACATAAGCATATTTGGATTAAAAACTTGTTATTTTAACTCAGCTCCTAAAATTACATGAAAATATGGGGAAGGGAGGTATGAGTAGAGATAATGCAAAGCAGTAGCTTTAAAAAAAAATAACAATTTTTTTAGCTCTTTAAAATCAAGCAGCATGAAAACTGGGGTCATGGGTGGACAGCGCGTTTTAGGCACGTTCTTCCAGCACCCTGATGCTTATCTAGTCCTTTTCTAATAGTTCCAGAGATCCTGCTGAGAGGACTTACACACCCTGATTAACATTTACTGTATTTCTAAATGAAAGCAAGCTGAGTAGTTCTCTGCAGACTTCTCCAAAGCATCAAAAGGGATGCGAGTCATCACCAGCTTTCCCTCTGTCACTGGAGAAGAAAGTCAAACCAAACAGACTGAAGGCTTTGTGCAGAGCCATGCCCATATCAGTCTCTGTAGATGTTTTGGGGGTTGCCTTAGATTAAAAATCAACCAGCAGGGACTGGAAGGGCATCCTTGATGAAATGAAGATGTTCCCATGCGAACAGACCAGGATAATCTGCAGGGCAAATGACTGCCCAGAAAACTTTAAAATTCACTACTGCATTTCTAAAGAAATGATACTTTCTGCCTTAAGAATTAAAATCCTACCTCTCTAAAGTGTTGTAATATTTAGGTGTTAGTCTTTGTGGTCTATATTACTCTAAAGCATGTTGGGAAGTTTTTAGTATATCACTTTTTATGAACTTGCAAACTTATGAAAATATAATGAGGAATATTCTAATCTACTCTCCAAATTCTATTTCTTTTTAAGGTACAATAAACTTTTTACATGCTGACTGTGACAAATTCAGACATCCTCTTCTGCACATACAGAAAACTCCAGCAGATTGCCCGGTAATAGCTATCGACAGCTTTAGGCATATGTATGTGTTTGGAGACTTCAGGGATGTATTGTAAGTATTCATTTTGCTTTTTTAAAATTACTGGTATGGGTCTCAAAAATGAACTTAAAATGATTGTTTGGATATTTTAAATAATCCTATGTTGAAACAGTAATGCTTTGTTATTTGGAAGGAAGAGTTTTTGGTTTTTTTTGAACTCCAGAGTGTAGGATGAGTGACTGGGGGATTCCCCTGGTGGCCCCAGGCTTAGGACTTGGTGCTTCCACTGCTGTGGCCTGGGCTCAATTCCTGGTCAGGGAACTAAGGTCCCACGAGCTGAGCGCATAGCCAAGGAAAAAAAAAAGAAAATGTTAAATGACGATGAGAATTATGATATATCCCTGTAGAAGTGCCAGCATTAGATGATCTTAAATGCTTGGGGATTAATTTCTGAAAGAAAATTTTTGACCTATGAGAAATATGTTTTGAATTGAATATAGTCTTTGTCAGCACATCAAGGGAGTAAGTAGGTTAAAGAAAATGAATAATATTGGTGCTCATCTTGACTGTGTATCAGGAATGTTGGTGGTATTTAAGACCAGAAGATGGCTGTGACAAGGCGTTTATAAAGGCATACAACTAAGAACCTTCCCAAGAACAGATACGCTTTCTGACTCTGTTCCCATAGTGTTAATCAACATAAACCTAGTAACTACCACAGATATTACTGTTTATATTGGCTTTCTGAGATGTTAGATACAACAGTTAAAGTGGAAGTGTTTCTTTGTATATGAAAAATTTAAGTAATACAGGTATTCAAAATAGACCTTTTCTTTTCAAAATTAATTTAAACATCACCTATTTTAATGTTTAAAGATTAAATTTCACAGTTCGAGGGTGGTTTGAAGTCCTGTTGCAGAATGGATTACCTCACTCACTCCTAGGTATTTTAACCGCGATATGGTTGTCTGATAGGAGAGTCTCAGTGTTCACACAGAGGACGTCTCCAGTGGGGTCCTCCCTCAGGCAAGTCATGGGGTCGCAGAGTCGGACACGACTGAGCGGCTTCACTCTCAGACAAGTCCCTTCTCTCGCACTTGTTCCTTTACACTTAACACGTGGTTTGTGGCGCACGCTTCCTGATGAGATTGTTACAAAAATGAATGAGCGATGATGGTTGTGTCATGAACCATTAAGTACTTAAAAATATTAGTTGTTTTTATTTTACCTCAGCAGTCCCCCTCCTGTCCACTCCTTTTCAGCCCACAGTGTCTGTACTTGTTCCTGCCAACATCGCCTTTCTCCAAGCCCCGTCTCCTCTCCTCCATGAAAAACTTCTCCAGAACATTTGGTCCTACCTCGGGCGTTAACATCTCCAGAAATCTTGAATCAGTGCCCCTCTGCTGAGCCCTGTCAGAGCACTTACCACGTTATAAAACCCAATTGCCTATTCCCAGCTTATCTCCTTTTTCGAGCTGGCTGTGAGTTCTTGGACTGGGCTGGGGATCCAGTCTTAGTAAACTTTTTAGATTATATATAAACCATTGGTTTTATTTTTTGGTTGATATTATACAACTGTCATATAGAAGACCCAGATAAATACTCAGTGAGTTAATATGCTGAGTGGTATTCTTCCGAGTGTAGTAAAGTGAAAACATCTAAGTTGCTGAGCGCCGTGTGGGCACCGCCTGTTGTGTTAGGCAGAACCGCCTTAGCTGGCCGCGTCTCCGCGTCCTCTTGCTTCACTCGCTCTGCCTCCAGAGGCTGTAAACTCAGCCAGAAGCACAGACCTCTTAGGAGAGCGGGCGGCTGTCGTAGTGGTTGAGTTCACTTCAGGAGCTTCAGGCAGTGACAGTGCTTGGTATTAAAATGCCCTCTTCATGGGTTATTTGCATGGATTTTTATATTTTCCTACCTCTGGTATCTTGGGTTGATTATTTACTTCTTCCTTTCACTGTAAATCTACAGCCCTAGTTACGAAGTCTCAAGTTAGCCGAAGTCAAGAGGATGCTGACTCAGGTTAGGCTTACTAGTCAGAAACCAAACTATGCCCAACTTTGGCTTTTATTCCCAAGAACGTTGTTACACATGAAGGGAAACCTGTGACAAATTTCACCTTGGCTATCTTTTAAGTTTTCTCCTCCAGTTCTGAAGTCAGATTTAAAACACTCTAGCCTTTCCAATCCCATCTTGGTGTCTGTTAGGGTACCCAAACTAAGATCAGTGGTCATACTATTTATCACATGACCCAATCACCGTATCCTCCAGCCACAGTTCACTGGACCAGGAGATGGGCGTGTTACCAAGAAAAGCTAATTTGTCAGCTGGCAGCACTCTCTGCTTGTGCCCTGGTGCAAAAAAACACTTGAGTCAGTAAAATTCCCCAAAGAAACATGGGAATGGGAAATGATCCTTGCCCATTCTGCAAGTCCTGTGAGCAGGGAGGATCAGAGAAGTGATTATATTTGAAGCTCTGAAACAGATTACTTTTAATTTCTCCCCTAGGTGCCTGGTTTCCCCTTCTAGGCACTGTTTCCTCTAATATTTTTTTAATTATAAGAAGGCACATGCTGTGTGAGCTACAGACTGAGCCTATGTGAATAGATCTTAGTGTTAAAAAATAAAAGACATGCAGCAAAGTGAATCCGACACATTTAATGGCTTGTGTAATTGTTATTGTGTTGCATGGTAATTAAGGCTTAAATGATAAGCCGTTTCCATAAATTACTGTAATTACTATTACTTTTACTTGGTAACTCAGCAGTTCTGGAGTCAGCTGGTAGAAGTATGTGGTGGTAAGGAGAAGGAAAGCAGATTTATGATGCACAGATCCTCCCATGCTAAAGGCAGGCATTGCAGCCTGATGCGGGGAGCTTCGAACCAGTGTTCTGTTCATCTCTTATTTCAGAGAAACTGAGGTTTAGCGATGTAACATAACCAGCAAGGCCACACCACTAATCACTGGCAGGGCTAGAAGTCATGGCAGAGTATATTGAACCCCCAAACCTCAAGCTCCTAACACTTGATACCAAAACAGTTATATTTTCAGTACATACAAAAGCAGTGTAAGCCTGAATGTGAAAGATGTTTGAAGAGGCACTGTTTGTTAATACCTGAAACTGAATCACACATCTCTGAATCCTTAATTGTTGTTTTATATATATATATATATATATATATAGTTTGACTAGATTGATTTCTTGCCAAACGTAAAGGAAAAGATTTTATATGGAGGTGGAATGGGGGGAAGTTTTGAAGCCTAAGCACATAGGGGTGGGCCTAGGAAACATTCGCCAGCCCTGAGAGAAGAGAATAAATGGTGGGGTCTAGTGTAAAGACTGTTGAAGGGCTTTCTGGAGAAACGTAACTTCTGAAAGTTGTGGCCTGCAGGTCCCCACCATCTGTTCCTTTGCTCAGGGCTTCTTACGTAAGCTCCCACCAGAGCCCCAGGGATGGGAAAAAGCAGCAGGACAGACGTCAGATCACTCCTAGGGAAATGAACAAGCTACTCTAAGGCTAAGGAGTTCCCTAACTCTGGGATCTAGGTCGTTTATTTCAAATCACTGCATCACTGAAAATTATGATCATAATTCCTTAAACCACGCAAGGGGCATGGTTGTGGTAAGGAGATGAGAGGGGCAACATGAAACAAACTATAGGGGCGGGTATCTCCCTAATTTAGCAGTTTGGTTGCTGCTATGATGAACTAGCCTTGTCTCCTTCAACTTAGAGGGAACAAGCCAGGAACTGAATGAGATGATAAAGAACTTGGAGGGATCGGTAAAAGAAATGTTTACCCTGGTAGCCCTGACAGCCTGGTTTCGTTCTTCGTTATCTAGGAGTTCTTTTTTATTTTTTAACCCAAATCGGGCTTTTCTTGATTGAAAAAAAAACGGCGCTGTGAAATCTTTTCTGTATATACACGTGTGTGTGTGGTTTTATTTATTTACGGCGGTGCTGGGTCTCCGTCGCTGTGCCGGCTCTGGTCCCGTCATGGTGAGTGGGGCTGCTCCTCACTGCAGGGCCCAGGTTCCCACCGCCGTGGCTTCTCTCGTCGCGAAGCATGGACTTCAGGGTGTGAGGGCTCAGTCGTCGGGCTCACGGGCTCCAAAGCACAGGCTCAGTTATTGTCACACGCAGCCTTAGTTGCTTCGAGGAATGTGGGATCTTGGGCCAGGGATCGAACCCATGTCCCCTGCGCTGGCAGGCAGATTCTTCACCCTGAGAATCTTTTTAAAAGGCAAATATTTAGTTTTTGTCATCTCTTGCTATACTGAGTGCTTTGTGGTGGCATTAGTAGATGTTCATTAAATGCTTTTAACTTGCTTTTAGTTTCATCACTTGTTATAAGATTAAGAGTTTGACTATTCTGAATGTATATATCTGGAATATATCCTAATATTTATCAGTTACTCATCTGTCCTATTCTCTACCTCTCCTATTCATCTCTGTAGTTTTAATAGTCTGAATGTGTCTTTCTTATCAGCCACTGGGCTGATACATATACACTGGTCCAGGTCCCTAAATACCATTTTTATATTCCTGTCACATACTTTGTGTACACCTGATCTTGATATGTAGTATTTATAAATACTTTTTTATTTTACAGATCATTGCAATATATTTTTACCTTATTTGCTTTTGCCAGCAAAACAGACAGCAAGCACTGACAGAGCCAGGCACTGTACCAGCCCTACTTTATACTTTTATATGTGTTTTCAGTTAATCTGTAACAAGCTTAGAAGGTGGATATTATTTCTACTTTACAATCAAGAAGCTAAGCTCTGCAAGATTTAGAAACTTCACTCAAGTGGAGTCACTGAAGAGGCAGTGGGGTGCAGGGTCACGCGCACGGACTCCGGGCCTGTCTGTGATCCGGTAGTGGGGTGCAGCGGTCACGCGCACAGATCTTGGGCCCCGTCTGTGTGTGATCTGTTAGTTACGTCACCCTGGGCAGTCTCCTAAGACCTTTATGCCTTTCTTCCTCATTGTGAAACAGGCATGATGATAATTTTACCTAGTTAACAGAGTTGTTGTGAGTATTAAGTGAATATGTATAACTCTTAGTGTCTGATACATGGCTAGTGTTTAGAAGGCTAGCTATGATTATTATAGGCACTAATATATTTGGATTTAAATCCAAGTCTGTGACTATAAAACCAATTCAGTTAGATAAATGAAGCAGTTGTTCTCAGTTCACATATCAGAAAGCTGAAGCTCAAAGAAGTTAAGTAACTTAAATGACAAGATATAGTGTTTTTACACTGTAATACATTGAATGAGTTCAAACTATTGTATAAGTTGAGTTAAAAAGTAGTAAACTGGAAATAGAACTGCCATATGACCCAGCAATTCCACTCCTGGGCATACACAGTGTCTTTCAGTGGGTGAATGGATAGACCAGTTGTGGTATATCCACTCAATGGAATGCTATTCAATGAATAAAAGAAAGACATTTTTATGCATGCAACACAGTGGATAAATCTCAAATGCAGGGTGCTAAGTAAAAGAAGCCAGTCTCACGATTTCAAAATCATGACATTCTGGAAAAGACAAATTATGGGAATAGATCAGATCAGCAAGAGCTAAAGGGAAGAGGAAGATAGGAGTGAGTGTTGGAATTGTTCTATTTCCTGTTTGTGTAGGTGGTAACAAGATGCAGCATGCTTATGTTAAAACTCATATAACTTAAGCCTAAAAAATGAATTCTACTGCATGTAAATTTTTTAATAACAATACTTCTCACCTCATATGCATTTGTCAAAGCTCATTTAAATGATACACTTATGTTTTGTGCATTTCATCGTGTCTAAATTTTGCATCACCTAATAAATACTGTAAGCAAACAAAAAAGTGGAGGATGAGAGAGAAACTCTTAGGGGTTCTAATTAGAAAAAGTATACCCTAAGTATGACAGTGTAATCGGATTTATTACAGTAAGGGTCTGTTTATCTCCCTTTTTAGCAGATAACTGTTGTCTGTTTTCTTGACAGTGTGTTGTTGACTCACTGATCGTTACCCAATAACTGGATGATTTCTCACCACAAAGCTAGATAAGACCTCTCTGTCATCTGTTTTTCTACCACATCAGTTCAGGTTCATCCTCTCTCTCTCGTCTTTGCTCTTGCTCACAGTTCTCCCATATGTTGACAAAGGGGAAAAAAATCAAGTAGGGAAAAAATCTGTTTTGAGTGTACGCTATGAATCTGTTTCACTTAAGATTTAATTATAAATTATTTCTTGACTGGCAGAAGCAATTCACATTGTATTGGTGTGACCATCTTTGAACAATTTTAAATAACAAACTAGCAAGGGCTTCGTCTTAAAACATTCTAGATTTGCAATTCTCTGAGTGTATTTGAGCACTTTGCTGTGGGTGACAGTAGATGTCAGATTAAATCAATATCCTCTCGATGTCTGTGCCTGGCGCTGTGCAGTTTCTTCTGCACCAGAGACCCTTTCAGAGGCTTCTGTCAATACGGCTGCCTGACGGCCGCTTGTATTTGTAAACTGTGCATTTGGCACCTGCTGGCCTCTGTTGCATTGGAGCTAGTGGGGAGCCGAAATGGGTGTACAATGAAGTCACTGGCTGTTAATCTCAGTGGGAGTTATTGAAGAGAAGAAACAGCACTTGCAGGACCTCAGGGGAGGATAAAAAGACAAACTGGTAATATTAACACAAGCCAGGTATACTACCAAAACAGTGATTTAAAAAATCAGTTCTACTGAAGGAAATAAAATGTTTGTAGACCTGCATTTTAATTCATGCAATGGGGGGGGGGGGGGCGGGGGGAGGGGGAGAGACGGGTTTCTATTTAAAAATATAATGAATTTTAATTGATCTCAGTAGAGGCCAAATCTCTACCAGGATCTCAGCAGAGGATAAACAATACATATGAGCAGAAATAGAAATTAAAACAATGGGAAAAATGCTTAATTTCTGAAGAGATGGAAATCAAAATGCTGGTGTCTTTTACTTATCAAATTAGCAAAACAGATTTTAATATTAAAGACAGAAGTGCTGGCAAGACCTCAGGGAACAAACAGGGAGACAAGCAGTAGTCAATGTTGATGTTCTGTAACCATGATTTGCCCACTTTGTGTAGAGTTCTCACGCATTAACTCATCACTCCTTCCTTATCAGACACAACTCAGGGGATAACTGAAGGAAAAGGCTGGTGCTTGTAACCTGCTTAGCTTTGTGCTGGCCTGTTTGGCTGAGTGCATCTTTCTGTCCTGCAGATGTGCTCATGCCATAATTGGTAATTACAGGAATGATGTCAAATATACAGTGAGTTATATGGTTGGAGGGCATCACCGCCTCAATGGACATGAGTTTGAGCAAGCTCCGGGAGTTGGTGATGGACAGGGAGGCCTGGCCTGCTGCTGTCCTTGGGGTCACAAAGAGTCGGACACGACTGAGCAACTGAACTGATGTTGGTTCATGTTATTTCCCTCAGAATGGTTTGAAGCCACTAAGAAAAGCTTTTTCACCATAAAAGACAATGCTTTTGTCTTTGTGATGTATGAAGACATTTAAAAAAAAAAAAAAAAGGCCACTTTGATGGCCTTGAGAGGTCTTTGCTTTTCACAGTGTTAAGGTAGCCGGTGAAACTGCCTGTGTGGTTTAAGTTGTGAAGAAAGCTCCCCCTCTGTTTAAGAAAAACTTGAAAGAGCTACACCCTGGTTTAGATTATTTTGATAAAATTTGTTATGCTGGCAGTGAATGCCCTGCATCTCAAAAAAACAAAAAGACTGCTAAGCTCCAGGTTAAGCTGTCATCTGGCTGACACAGGGATCAAATGCTGGAGGAGGCTGAAGGGTGCTAATATTTTTGTTCTAGGCTCTTAGTAGTAATCTGGTTACAAACCTACATAGCTATGACTTGTAACCAATTTATTTTTTTTCTGTTTCATAGTCTTTGTCTCATTTCCTTTGTCATGAGCGTGTAGAATGGTGGAGAAGCCTCACCTATGTGGAAGCACCATGTCATTCTGAAGTGCTCACCTCAGTCTCTTTTCTGTGTGGTTCTCTTTATTTCCCACGGCTTAAAATTCTGCCTTCCAAATACTTTGCCAAATGGATGTGGAGCTTTGTAATATAATCTTCCTTCAATTAATTCAGGACAGACCTACACAGTGTTAAGTGATTAGTCCCTAACATTATTTTTCTCTTGAGCTCCTATTATTTTTAGTGTAATTTTGCAGAACATAAGATTTTGCAGCTATATATATTAAGGAAAATTTATAAATGCCCAACATAAAGGAATAAGTCTTAGGACACCATCTTGATAGATTCTGAAGCATTTGTTCCAGTAAGCATAGAAAAATTTCTGTAAAACAAGTGTAAGCACTGGAACACAAAACTGAGTGCTAGACATCATGATTTACAAACTGGCCTGTTTGAGATGTACCTGGCCTGGTTGCTACTAGTTATGGTGGGTTGGTGGGATTGTGGGTAAGTTTTCTTAAAAATTGTTTTTAATGTTGTGAAGTTGGTAAAATAGAAATAAGTCCATCTAAATAGTTTAAGCTAAATTTTTTTTTACTTTGGTTTTAGAATTCCTGGAAAACTCAAGCAGTTTGTATTTGACTTACATTCTGGAAAACTACACAGAGAATTCCATCATGGTCCTGACCCAACTGATACAGCCCCAGGAGAGGTAGGACTCTTGTTTGTTTCTCAATGGGAACTCTTTTTTTTCTTTCTCAATTAGTCTTGAAAAGACTCTGAAGCTCTTGCATAAGCTTTAGTTTCCAGTCCCGAAAATTTTTGTAAAAAAAATTCTGAACAACAACAACAAAAAATTCTGAACAAACTAGATAATACACAAATTATGTTCATTTAAAAATTTTAAACCTTCAGAAAAGTTTTAAAAATATTACAGTAGTTCCTTGATCATATAAACAAAGGTTGTCTGGTAAGTCCTTGGTGGAAAATGGCCATAAAAGGGTTAAATGCAGTTAGCTTATATAGAAGTAGGAGGTAGGAATTAGAAGCAGGTAGACTAGCAAAGCGGAGAAGGCGATGTCACCCCGCTCCAGTGCTCTTGCCTGGAGAATCCCATGGACGGAGGAGCCTGGTGGGCTGCAGTCCATGGGGTCGCTAAGAGTCGGGCACGACTGAGCCACTTCACTTTCACTTTTCACTTTCACGCACTGGAGAAGGAAATGGCAACCCACTCTAGTGTTCTTGCCTGGAGAATCCCAGGGACGGGGGAGCCTGGTGGGCTGCCGTCTATGGGGTCGCGCAGAGTCGGACACGACTGAAGCGACTTAGCAGCAGCAGCAGACAACTAGCAAAGAAATCAGAGGATTGCATGAATTGCTTAAGCCTTCCTCTGTGCCAGAGAGAGTGACCACCACACTCTAAAGGAAATAATGATTTGGTATCTTAACAGCCTTCATCACCATGGTATTCGTAACGCTCAGAACTTACAGTTTAACACAGCTTTTCCGTTTGAGATGTAGAATGCTTGACAACTGTTTACCAATACAATTTTATATTTGCTTGATATACAGATAACATATTTTTAACCTGAGAATTTTCTTCTGTTCCAAGTTACCTTGTAAATTCTGTATAAGTACCTGCTTTGTTAAATACCCCTAAATTTGCATTTTGATGCATTAGTGATTTATATCATGTCTGTTACCATTATACTGAGAGGGAATGATATATACCAGAGATGATATATACCAAAACACTTACTGCATATGCCCAAAAGAACTTCAATCCACTGTTTTTGCCGAAAGAACCACCAAGTATTGAAGAAAAATAAAAACTAAGTGAATTTTTAAGAGTCAAATTAAGTTCAGAGTTACCAGTTACTTTTAGGAATCTGACAACATGCTTTTTTCCTTGCAATCTGAGATCAGATTTTCTTTGATAATTAATCAACTATAGATGCAGGAAAACTTTGTTGGCAGTAACCCAAAGTAGGCCTGCTTAATATTTTATCAGATTAAGAAAAGATGTGGCTTGCCATTATTGTATTATCGTGATTTGTTTCAATTTCTATATTAGACACTCAGCTTCTTGTATTTATCTTTGCATACTAATACATAGTAGGCACCAAATACATGTTCATTTCATAGTAATATAGCTTCACATTAATTAAACCAAACATATCTCAGCAAAAAATAACAAATGTATTGGGGAAGGGGAATGTGATAAGTATAAAAAGTGAAGTCTGTGGATACATTGTTTCCCATGTGCCATTTTATATATATATCGTGTACTACATGTCCTATGTGCCTGTGTAAACTACAGGGAATATTAAAACAATGATAATCACGTTTACTCTTGAGGAGCTCACAGTGTAAATTCTTGTATATCACTCTTATGTTTCCACTGGATATTTTTACAGTACTGTTGGTATACAAGTAAAATACTACAGAAATTTCTTCACAGTACTGAAGTGTTTTCCTTCCTTAGGTCAACTAGGTTTTTGTCATTGCTGACGTCCAGATCTCTATCTGCAGAATTGTTGTTTAGTTGCTGAGTTGTGTCCAACTCTTTTGCAACGCCATGGACTGTTGCCTGCCAGGCTACAGGTGCCTTTAATAATCTTAGCAGTTATTTGCAAAATGGAAGGGTTTTGGCCAGCTTAGGATTTTACTGCCTCCACAGAATATTCTAGGAAAGCACCCAGGTGTCAGATGTTTTGTTTCTCCACCACACCTCAGTAACTGTCGTCACATCAACGGTTAATGGCTCTGTGGAAGCCCTGCCTTGGAGAATCTGAGTAAGGGCATTTGAAACAGGGAAAGCAAGATTTCAAACTCAACTCTTGTCTTTGGCACATAGTAGCTACAGTTTACTGATTATTAATAAATAATTATAGGATAGTTACCATGCATCTAATGCTCCTATTAAAATATAACTGTAAAATATACTGATATAAAAATGTTCTGTTCTTTCCCATGTAGGAAGTCCAGGATGTAGCAAGCAGCCCGCCTGAGAGCTCCTTCCAGAAACTGGCGCCCAGTGAATATAGGTACACTCTGTTGCGGGATCGAGACGAGCTTTAAAACTGGGAAAAACAATTTGCAAGCCTTTCAAACAGCAGCATCAACTTACATGGTGGAAATAGTAAACCTATATTTTCATAATTCTATGTGTATTTTTATTTTGAATAAACGGAAAGAAGTTTTGGGTTTTTTAATTTTTTTTCTCCCCGACTCAAAATGTATTGTCATTTAAAATAGCCTCTTTTAAAAAAATCTGCTAGGGTTAAAAAAACAAATAAAAATCAGAGGCCTATCAGAGGCCTATCTTTACTTTAAATCTGTCCTGTAAAATTTTTATAAATCAAGTGAAAGGTGAGACCGCCAGCTGTACACCATTGACTTGCACTCTAGGCTAGGGGGGACTTAGGGGTGTTTCCTGTGTAGTATGTGTTTTTCATTCTTTTCTCTATATATGATCAACTCTGTTGGTATTTTTAGTTCTCACATTTCTCAAAGCTAAAGGAGTATATATTCTGGATGGCTGGGGGGAGGGGGAATAAATTAAAATTTTCACACTGTGTACTGTGTTTTACTGATTAGTTGGATATTGCTTATGAAAATTCCATAGTGGTATTTTTTGGATTCTTAATGTGCAACTTAAACATACTATGAAGAGGAGGAGAGCCATAAGCCAGAACATTTGGCAGGAATTGTCCTTATAAATTAAGAAAAAAAATGAAAAGTGTTATTAAATTTCTATGTGTTTGTCTAACAAAGTGGCATATGGATGGCATTTAAAACTTTGAATTATACCTAAATCTGAGGAAAAGGAGATACTAGTGGAACAGATTACCAGTACTGAACTAGATGACTTTTAAGGCTCCTCCTATCATGACACTTAAATTTCCAAAGAGGAAAACCAGCAGAGGAAATGTATTTCAGTAATTCCAACCTTCTTCCATCATGTAGTCTTGTTCTAGTTGTATAGATCAAAAGCAAAGACAATAAGGCACACTTTTTCATTGTAAAATTGTTGAGGAGGACCCTGTGTCCTCTAGATTCCTGGATTTCCTAGGCCTGCAGCGTTCAGTCAAATGGGTCCCTGTGCCAGGCCTCAGTACTGCCAGGGAGCAGAACCAGAGGGAGAAGACCCTCGGTATCATATCAGGAAGCCCAATGCCAGAGGACAGGTTCAAAACTGGCTTTCCCCTGGGCCTGGGTTGGTGCTATAGGCCAAGAGTCATTTTATACTTGGAGTCTAAGTCAATCCCAGTTTGGGGAAAGATTATTTTTAAGCTTAAAAGGCTGACATGTGCCATTATATGTAGTATGTAATATATGTAACATCTTTCAATTCTTTTAAAATAAATATTTATAATAGATATTTAATGATTGTTATTTTTAAAAATCAGCCTAAAATTCTTTGTTATGCATGACTTACCCATCATTTCATTTAGACTAATAAATGTTAATAAGGTAGTATGGGGCATGTTTAATAGAAAATGCTAGAAAAGCAGGACAGAGCTTCCTAAAGTTTGGGCCTTAGTTCTGTTCTCTCCATTGCTTTTAATCAGTAACTTTGAAATCAGAGCTACAGTCTTCAGGTCAGAAGATGAACCAAATGTGAGGCGGTCAGAATGAAAACTTAAAAACATTAAACAAGCAAGCATACAAAACCAAAAGCAGCATCTGCAATTGACTGGAATAAATTTGTAATCCTGTAATTGGCTTTTAAAAAATAGTAAACAGAAGATAACACTTAAGAATTGGGTTGCACAGAACTGGTTTGAGAGTAGTCATGATAAAGGCCCTGAAGAACACATACTCGGTGTGATCTAAGGTAACACAATATGATCTAAGCGGCTTGTTAAAGTAAGTGGATTTGAGGCTTTATTTATATGGGGGCTTGTCAGACTGCAGCCCTGCCGCGGTCACTGTCTTCTCCAGAGTGTGAAGCCACTGCAGCATGCAGGGATACTAAATTTTATGCCTGTAATCGGGACAGCAACCATCAATAAATGTTTATTGAATGAATGAGATATGCAGTGACGTTGGGTAATTTTTACACCTGAAATGCTCAGCGCTCATCAGGATGTGGTGCCCAGTTTTGTAAAGTCACTAACAAGCTCAAGTGCAAAATAGCCGAAATGCATTAGAGAAAGTAAGTTCTTGCTACAGGGCTAGTGCAGGGTTGGGGTGCGGAGGAGGCCTGTGGCTAGGACAGTGGGAAAGTAAGTTGGAGCCGATTGTGTAGTGCCTTGTATGCCAAGCTAAGGAAGAGGTTTTTACTGTATCTTATACCCAGTAGAGATCCATCAACAAATTTAAGCAAGTCAGTATGTTCATAACACTGTAGCAGCGGTCTCAAGATAATTAAATGAGTTCAGTGGAGGAGAAAGAAAGGCAGAGCTAAGACAGAGACACCAGAGATGGAGAGGAAAAATACAAGAGGTCCCATAGGGATCTGTCACCAGCTGGATGTAGAGAGAGAACTTTAGGAATCTAGAACTTAAAATTTAGACTTCTTCCCCTTAACCTCAGTGAATCAGAGGATATCCAATCTACTCCAGGCCTCAGGCTCCTCAGCTGTGAAAGAAAGGATGCTAGACTAGACTGAAGAACACAGTCAAGTTGCAAAACCAAAATTAAAAGCAGGCCCTACTGCTTGTCAGCCCACTACCTTTTCCAGTTGCTTTTTTAAAAATAGTTACAGTAGTGAGGGGGACCATAAAAGGGTGAACTTACTTTAGATGAAATTCTGAACATTTTTTAAAAGTTAAATGAACCTAGAGAAGAAGGCAGAGAATGGGCAACTAAAGCATCTCATGGACAGCTCTCTGATGAAGTCAACTTGTCAAAGATTACATATAAAAGAAGGAAAAACTGGCATGATAAGGCCCAAAAAGAGCAAAGTGAAATATAAAAAACAGTGTTAGATATGTTAAAGCTCAGAATGAGCTTAAATTTGCAGAAAATGCTAACACTGCCAAAAAAGATTTTAAAACCTGAATCACGGCAAAAAGAAAAATAGATAAAGGAGTATACTGGATCAACAATCAGGAAAAACAGAGTAACTCACTTTTTATTTTTTTCTCTGACAAAGAGACCTAGTGTGCTTGGACAAAAAATAAATGACATGAGCAAAATCGCAAAAATAGGAAGTAAAAATTTTGCCACCTTGAATAGTTAGGGCTCTTAGGCCCAAACTCCAGCATCACAGAGAGCTGCTGGATGTTGCAAACGTTTTCTGTCAGCAACTGCTGCGAATTTTTGAGACACCATGGAGATCATAAGGTAACAGAAGAACTAGAAATGGACAAACATTATTCCAGTTTTCAAAACCATTACAGTTAGTAGTTTATAGTTGGGGGAATGATTAAATGGCTGTAAATAATAATCAGTTTTAAGCCCAATATTTAAAGACCCTGAAGACAGTAAGTTGTTTTAGAACTTAAATTGTCTTATGCTGATTATAACTGTTTTATGTGTTCATTAAAACAGGTTGGATAGGACTGCTGCTTGGCAACTGTTTTTTAGCTGTGTTTGAATTTTTGTATGTATTTCCAAGTAATAAAACTATATTTGTAAAATATTTCTATATTTGAGACTTCTTATT
Source organism: Dama dama (assembly GCF_033118175.1). Classification (NCBI taxonomy): domain Eukaryota; kingdom Metazoa; phylum Chordata; class Mammalia; order Artiodactyla; family Cervidae; genus Dama; species Dama dama. Next base: position 71,212,790 of record NC_083709.1, on the reverse strand, counting down.
TGTCATGAATATTTGACTCAAAATTCAGATGACCAGCCACAAGATGTTCTGGTTTTAGTTATTGTTTAGACTGTTTAATTGTACCTGGCTCAGATGGGAAGCTGTGTGAATCCACGTGCTGGTGACAGACCTAGGCTTCAGCTAAAGCGTCGCAGCCCCTCTTGCAGGGCACAGTAGGGAAGGGCCAGCCCGCCTTCAGAGAACAGGCTTCGCAGACACTGGAAGAGGAAGAGTGCAGCTTGCAAATCTGCCCCCAGAGTGCTCCCGTTCCTCCCTCCCTCCCTTTCCCCACCTCGCCTAGTAAATCCTTCGGTCCATCCTTCAATGCCCAGGACCATTACCACCTGTTGTGGTCCCACAGCCCTTTATTTAAGTGTTTTAGAATACCCAGTCTAAAAGAAGTTGGAAGTATATGTATCCCTTTTCCTGATCACCATGTGAAGGCTCTGGAAGCACAAACTGCTCCATCTTTGATTCCTAGCACCCTAGAGCACTGTTAAAGTGATTACTATGTGATGGGGAAAAAAAAGTCAAATTACATAATAAATGTATGAATAAGGGACAAGAAAGCATCCCCATAACTGGAATGGACCAGGCTGCATCATCTGTGAATCCCAATTATCTGATAGCCAGTCACATTTCATCCTACATCCTAAATTGATGATGGCATCTTAATAGTTTTATTCTAGAAGAGACTAAAACCTGGCACCAGCCCAGAGAGACATAACTTTCAGAATGATGCTGGAAGGCCCGCATGGGCAGTGTGGAGTCCTGCAGGAGTGCTGGAAACTTCCTCATGAACACGACACATTTTCTGGGAGGTGGATTTGACCCCTAGCTCAGTCACGCAGCCTTGTGGAAGGACAGACTAGAATGAACTCACAAGATACCCCATGTGGTTTATAAAACATACACTTACCATTTGGCAAGCATTAATCTACTGTTGCCAGGATAAGGATACAAGAGTGAATAAGAGATTGCCCCTACTGTCACAGACTTCCAAGTTGAGTGAAGGAGCAAAACAGATAAGTAAAAATTATCATAGAATGTTTTAGGTGCTGTTCTGAGTTAACCACGGGGGCATGGAGGTGTGTGTGCAGCCTTGGGGGTCAAGGGAATCTTCCCATAAGAAGTGGTTTTCTTGCCTAGGAACAGAAAGAACTATACTTTCCTAAACTTCTCCCCTCTAGGAGAATTACATTAATATGTACGTGCATGCTCAATGGTGTCCATCCAACTCTTTGCAACCGCAGGGACTGTCCATGGGATTCTCCAAGCAAGAATACTGGAATGGGTTGCCATTTCCTACTCCAGAGGATCTTCCCGACCCAGGGATCAAACTTGCATCTCTTTAAGTCTCCTGCATTGGCAGGAGGATTCTTTGTGCCACCTGGGAGGCCCCATTATGTTAACAGAGGCTGCTGTTATTTTCTGTGAGTATCTTACTTCAGCAGCAAAGGATTACTAGTGATTACTGCCCTGTCGTTTCCTTCCCAACTCGGCCACTCAGGTCAGAGATAACAGCCGATCTGTGCTGGGTCTCGTGTGCTTCACTTACTGGGATGAGCTCCAGCAGAAAGCCGTGGCATGCCCATCCCGCCGCTACGTGTATACTTGCCTGGGCAAGATCAGATCAGTCTTGGAAGCCTGACACTGTGATTGTTATCTTGCCCTGACCGTCGCCCAAGAAGAGGGACAGCGCAGGGCACCCCTGGCTATGCACATAGTAAAGGAAAACACAAGGCCTCTATTCTGACCTAATCAGCTCTCCATAATTCTTCAGGTTTTCATGATGAGCACGGCTTTCTGATTTAAAACAATGCTGAATACTCCACTTCAGAAATTTCCTTGGGTTAGAAGGTAAATTCCCTGCTCTCTGGAATCCAGTTTTATGCCTGGATTTTAGACTTTTGCCCAAGTTCATTGTTCTGGCATGTTTTATTTCCTGCGGGCAGTACTTCATGATCACATACACAGGCTCTCACTAACCTTAGGGTGCCTTTCTTTTTTTTTTAATCTGAGCCTATAAACTATAAATTCTTTCAAAATACAGGTTTTTTGTTTTTTTTTTTTTTGTGGTAACTTCACACTTACTTCCACTGCTGGTGTAACTAGGGTGACAGTGTAATTTTTTTATCCAATTGAGGTCATTTGAGAGTGAAAGGGAGCATTAAGCAATAATTTCACCACAGCAAGATGTAAATCAAGACTATCCCAGACCAGCTGGAACAGATGATCGCCCTGTTACTAAGCGTGTGTGTCAGCCCAACTCTGTGACGCAGGGATTGCAGCCCTCCAGGCTCCTCTGTTCGTGGGGCTTCCCAGGCAAGAACACTGGCGTGGGTTGCCATTTCCTTCTCCAGGGGAGCTTCCCGACCCCAGGATCAAACCTGGGTCTCCCACATAGGAGGCAGGTTCTTTACCGTCTGAGTCACACCTTTTCATGTTTGGGTATCATTCTTAATTGAGATTAAGATTTACTTTCTATCAAGCATCTGTCATCATTATACCACTTCTTAGTTAACTAAGCCATTTAAAAGTTATTTTAAGAATTCATCCCCTGGAGAAAGGAACGGCTACCCACTCAGTATTCGTGTCTAGAGAATTCCATTGACAGAGGAGCCTGGCAGGATCATAAAGAGTCGGACACGACTAAGTGACTAACATTTCCACTTTCCATTCATTTTAGGTGTCTCCCTAACACTATTCACGTTAATTTTTCATTAATGTGCCTTTCCTTTAAACTTCAAGGAAAAATAATAATAGTTACAACAATAACAGTAGCAACTAACATTTGTAGTTACTATGAGCCAGGCTCCATTTAGGCACTCGATATGTATAAATGTTAAAATCTTCATAACCACCCTGTAAGATGGGTAAGTTACCAGTGGGGAATTGGGGATGCAAGGAGGGGATCACTAAGGAAGTCCTGAATTGTTGACCCCCACCCTAACCCAGAAAAGAGGCAGCAATCTGTTACAAACAATAAAACCTAGAAAGGAAAGAAAAGGAACTAAGATCTATGGAGAATTAGTGAGGAGCACTTCATTCCTCTTCATTCCTATTAACTGACAAGCATGACTCTGAGTATTAGAAACCTTGGTTCAAATCCTGTCAAACGCCTACTTCCTAACTTGAACCTTGCCCTTACCTAATTCCAATCTCTGCTTGCCGAACAGAGCAATTAAATTTCTGCCCCTATTCTGTTTCCATACTAGACCATCAGATTATAAATTCTTGGGTTCCTACTATTCTGACACCACTAATTCTATGGTAAGACAGAAAATAACCCAATTCTCCCATATCATTCCTTCAGTGGTTTATATCTTCTCTCTTCCAACTCATGACTTTTAATTGGAAAAACGGAAATACCTTTACCTCGAAATTCTGAAATTTTCAGTTCATGATATCCAAGTCCCAGAGATGTTTTCCAGATTTCTTCTGTTGCATCATTCATTCCTATGTTAACATACAAAAGTGAGGGCTGAGCAAAGGCTTGGTATGTCTTAGGAAGCTTTTTAACATTACAATACACATCTCTGTAAACAGCAAAACACACATGCCACGTCCTCATCACTCATCATCAAGGAGTCACTAACGGGTATAGCTGCTGCTTCCCTTCTCATCACTGTACTTTGTGTTGTAAAATACTCTAAGAAGCAGATGATACAGTCTCTGCCCTATAAGAACTAAGATCTATGGAGCATTCTAGTTGGAGAGACCACACTACCACAAATGAAAAATTTTATACCTATTAAGTTATAAAACACTGCAGAATTAGCCCCAAGTGAAAATGAAAGCCAAATGAATTGCAGTTGTCAAGAAATACTCACACAGAGAAGGGAAACTGGGCCATGAAGGTTTTGGACACTAAAAGGCAAAAGTAAATTTCATGACTATTTTCTCAGTGGGTTTTCAATAAATATTTATGGAATGAATAACAGGATAGGAAGAAAGCAGACATTCTGTGTCAAGCAGGGGATCTCACAGCAGAGGCAAGAAAGCACAAACCATCTCTCACATGTGGGGAAGAGAAGCAAGCACACTGCATGTACAAAGAGCCCAGGCAAATGTGAGTTTTATTACTAACTTCTCTGGCAGGGAAGGCAAAACAAAGAACTTAGAGGGTTGTAACAGTCTTATCTGATACAAAGAATCCATTTAAACAAATAATTATTAAATGTATATATTAAATACATACACACACACATATAAAAACTGTATACTCATCTAACCAGCTTCATCACTCACATTTAACTCCTTCGTTTTCTCTAAGCACACTATACTTGTTCATGTTTTAAACCCTTTGTACTTGCAATTCCTTTGCCACTTGAAAGCTTACAAATCCGGTCTTCAGTCAGGCATATTCTTCTTCGGAGCACTGCTCAAATACCACATGTTCTACAAAGTCTTCCCCTTCTTTTTCAGGCAGAACAAGTCACTCCATTCTCTGTATCTTCATACTTTGCTCTCCTCTCTTAGGGTACTTACCATGTCTTATGGTGATTTACTTGCTTTGAGTGTCTGAATTCATCAGCCTGAATGGTTTACAAGGGTAGATTCTATAGGTCTAATATCTTCTACACATGGCACTGGCACCCAACATACAACAGGCATTGTTAAATGTTTGTTGAATAAGTGAATTTATTGCATGTTTCCTTATATAAGCACCACTCAGCAACATAATAAGTGAATTCAGGAGGCTTTACAGAATTGTAGAAATTCTCACTGTTGGGCCTTTTCTTGCGCTGACCCTTGCTAACACCAAAGGTTTTAGCAGTAAAATGGAAGACATCATGGGGGGTTAATTAATGAAACCCAGGTAAACATCTCTTTTAGTGATTAACCAATCTCTAGTACTTGAGAAATGTACTCTTGTGTGCTTTCCTCAACTACTGATCAGTCAAGTTTCTCACAGGAGCTTGACAATAGTCAGTTCTCATCTGGAGTTTCTATGCTGCTAAATTAAAATTCTCATGGCTTTGGCTATCCAATGCACAGCTGGCAAGACTGACATTGTTTGAAGGCTAAGAAACTGAATACAGTTTCTTCTTGGGGTGCGGGGGGACAAAAGATTTTTTCTCAGGAAACAACTTTTAGGCTTGTTCAAGAGCTTAAAGAAAACTCAGCTGGTTAGTTTTGTAAAATGTAATGTTACAGAAATTAATCTGGAAAAAATGTAAACATAGTTTATAACCATTTTGTCCCTTCACCATAGAAAAACCTAAAGAATGTCTGGTTTTCAGTGGCACTGTTATGTGGTGAGTAGTGAGTCTGAAGAGACAAGCTGGGGCCAAAATATGGAAGGGACAAGCTTGATCAGCTATTCAATAGGAGCTGCTGAAAATATTTCAGCAGAAAAATAAAAGATGACTTTTGTGATGGTGATGTGAGGAATGGTCTAAAGTTGGGGAGGATAAGGCATGGGATGTGAGGTAATATAGTCTTTTACTAGAGTGATGGCTATGAATAGCTCTAAGAAATGAAAAAAACTAATATTCAAACAGTTGACAAGACCCAGGAGGAGGTTAAATATAAAGAATGGAGAATGTTAGGTTGGGGGAATCCCTGGCTAGAGAATGGGAGAAAGCAGCCACCCTGGGTAAAAGCTTACTACAATAGACAAAGACAAAACTAGAACCCTGACCTGATTCCCCAGTGAATTCTCTTTCCACTAGAGCTGTTGACTGATTTGGAATGTTAATGTTGGTCTGAAAGACCACAAACTTCAGCAAGCAAATTGATATGGCATAACAGAAACTCAGTTAAATTATTTGAGGATTTTTTTTCTTGGACCATGGTTATAATTCTAACTTTTGTGTTAACTAGCTTTAACCTTGGGGAAATCACTTGCCTTTGACACCTTTCATGGTTTTTAAATAAATTTATTTTTGTTAATATTGCATAGATGTTTGTCTTGTCTATACCAATAATTTCTGAGGGCAGTAATATAGATAATATATGGATCTTTTATCATTGACTGTTTATAATATCCAAGAAGCGTCTTTGTAAAATGGTGTCAAATTAATCAGTATAAATACTAAGCAACTCCTGTTAGAAACACGACGTGTTGATAAAAACACAAAACCCGAACTGTTCACATTAATTGAGGCTACTGGGGAAGCTTCCCTGTTTTTTATTAGGTCTCTCACTAATTAACATTGCGAGCACTGATAGCCACCACCATGTCACACTTCATCACAAGAGGAGAAAATGCCCTGTTTTACAGGAGAACCGTTTCCCTAAGTCCTTTTGCATCCTTCTTCCCAGAGCTCTTGAGTAGCAGCAATGAAGGGCAGAGGGGACCCTGAGAACAAAGAATGGCTTGGTTTGGCCTCTGTGACTTTCACTGGAGAAAAATGTGGTACACAAGTGTTTATATTTAAGCTTCCACAGCCTCTTGTGATTCATAGATACTTCAGTCCTCACTCCCGTGCAAATGACTTGTGGCACTTGGGCAGCCCACAGAGGAGGGTCTTTGAACTCAGAGAATTCTCCCTATCCAGCACTCAGTTTCAGGATAACCTAAAATTCTTGCTCCTGGACCTCTGGCCAACACACCCATCTTCTGGGGCTTCTTAGGGTATTGGCTCCTGCACAGGGGTTAGAAGAGCTAAATCAGCAGAAGAAAAGCAAAACTAAAGAAAGAAGACATTGTAAGGAGAAAGGAGCATAATCTGTGACTAATAAACACTGAGGTGGCTTTTTTACGTGATTTGTAAAATGTCTTTAAAGCCAATTCCAAAAGAAAAGTTTCAAAAATACTCTAAGTAATACTGCCAGCACTACAGTAGGTACATGGCCTCCCAAGGGTGCCACGGTAAAGGGCAATAACTTGACTCTATGAGTTATAATTGCTTTAAAACATTACTTCAGAGTTTATTTTATGATTCAATATAAAAAACACTGCTTAAGTGATGACTATGACCCACAAAGATAAGGAAATATGCAGGATGTGTGTGGGATGGAAACACATTTACAGCCTAAGGACCAGAGTCAGCAGTATGTGCTTCTGCATTGCATCGTGTCTGTTAGTCGCTCAGCTGTGTCCAGCTCTTTGTGACCCTAAGGACTGCAGCCTCACCGGCTCCTCTGTCCATGGACTTCTCCAGGCAGGAATACTGGAGTGGGTAGCCATTCCCTTCTCCAGGGGATCTTCCCAACCCAGGAGTCGAACCCTGGTCTCCTACACTGAAGGCAAATTCTTTACTGTCTGAACCATTAAAAACTCTGAAGTTGCTGGACACTTGGTGAGGAAAAAGAAGATTTTAAGAAAAGTGTAAATGAATGGCACATGTAACTTCAAACCAAGCCTACCTTACAGAATATAGGGGTGTTTAGGTGAAGCAGAGTGACTAGCCCATCACAATTTTATATACAGAAACAGCACAGTATGACAGTACAGAAGTTTTTGTAGTTCAACAGACCTAGTTTACATCCTGGCTTCACCTTTTTGCAGTTGAATAGCCGTCTGCAAATTATTTAGTTTCTCTGAGACCCAGTTTCCTTAGCTATAAAATGCCTAGTGAAGTGCCTGACCAACAGAAGATATTCCATAAGTATCAGTTCCTCTATAAGGGTTTTTTTTTTTCTTTTTAGAAACTAAATGTCAACACCTATTGGTAGATTATGAAATCAATTTCATAGGTTACAACTAGCATATTTTAAAAACTAAAACAATAAAAAACAAAGTACACTGCACATTAAGTATTGTTCCATAATGCATATGCTGAGTTTTGATGTTAATGTATTTTACTACGGATTACAACCAAAAAGTTTCAGTCTCTGCTCTACAGAGAAATTCTCAGATTATTATATCAACAAGGCTTTAGGAATGCTGCCTGTATCCAAATAAGCCTCTGTAAATTTGAAGAACTTAAAATGTTCCTTACTTCTAACTTGCTGCAGTAAAAATAATACATGAATCATATAGAAGATAAATTTAATTTGATACTACAGGGCATTAAATTCAATTTTAAGACTGGTTTCTGTGTCATACTGACTAATTTATACTTCTAACACATTACAGTTTATAGGTATATCACTCATAGTTGATTAAACACTCAAAGAAATTTCTACAAAAAGTTGGCTATTAGGCTCTCTTAATGAGGAAATTAGATACAATTTCTAAATAATTTTAAATTATAAAACTTTAAAAAAGGACTGTAACTTACCTAAGCATAAAATATTACTCTACCTAGAGTAATATTCCCATCCTGATGAGCAGTTAAAAAAAAAAAAAAAATTCAAGGCCTATATGAGCACATATATTGATGTCCCTCACTGGCTCAGTGAAAAGGAAAGATCCCAAAACAAAATGTGAGGGTCAACAATAGGCCTCTTTCCTCCACCAGGTCTTGAGTAAAACCAGCCTGACAGTATAAAGAATCCCTAGTGCTGTTAAGATGGTGAGCTAGCCAACTTTAGATTGGCAGAATAGGAATAATATGCACTGATGAAGACTGGGTTATGCTGAAGGGTAGAATACAAGAAATTACAGAAATCAGCAGTTCAGCTAATCTTGATGTAACTATATCTTAAATTTATAATTTTAGCTGACAGGATGAGAATGGCTATTATTAGAACCCATGGAATTGAAATATAGGAATTCTGTTTTAAATTAGCACCCTGGGCAATTCTGATCCTCATTCTGGCTTGAACATCCTGTGTTAAAGGGACAGCAAGGATCAGAAAACATAAAAAGGTGGAGCTCAAAAGTAATTATCCCAACCTCACAGGTATTTAATATCAAATACTGGATCAGAATCTGACGCTTATTCAAAGTACTCCCTTCTCAGTATTATACTAACGATACAAGTCAGCAGGGAGCAATATGTTTTCCAGTTATTCAATAATGATAAGAAATGGTGTGTTGCCTCATTGGAATTCATTGGTGAGAAGCAAAAAGTATGAAAGAGAAAGGTCTCTTTAGATTAGACATACAAGTAAAAGATAGCAATCAATAAAAGTTATTAAGAGTAAACTCAGCAAGAGAGATGTGATAAACCATTCAACCAATGACGAATCCATCTGGTTCCTGAGCAGAGAGCTCACATCTTTTGTGGTATAGGTGCCCTTTCCTCTGTCCTCAGGAAAGAATAAAGAACAAGGCAAAAGGTGGTTCCTTCCTACCTCAGATGAGTTGAGGGTACAGGATGAGGCTGCCCATAATCTTAAATTCTTTTTTTCTAAATTTAAAATTTCCCTGCTATTTGAGACAGACATTGGGTTGGGCTGGGTCATGCTTGCTATCAATGTCAAGTGTTGAAATTAGCACCACAAATCCTCCACCAGGACTGAGACTTGGTGCCAGGCCTTGCCCATCATCAATCTTGAATGTGAGAAAAGGCAAGCACGAATGCTATTCTCGGGAAGAAATGCAGCTGTGCAAAGTGAAGGAAAGCACAGGAGATAGTAAAACCTAGGGAAAAGGATGGTAGTAATGAAAGTGAGGTAGAAAGCTAGTTCTTAGCTCCTCCAATTGCCAACTGAAAAGACAGAAGAAATAGGGTCAAAGACTCGCTGCAGGGCAAGTACATGAGCCCCTTGAAATTGTGAGATGCCCCAAGAAATGATCTGGTTATCCCCCCTTGCTTATTTTTTAGCTCAAACTCTAACAACGTTTGGAGATTGACACCTCTCTCTACAATACAAAAGAGTAAAAACAGACTATGAGAAAAGTCTTCATTACACATGGGTAGAATTCATCCCATAAGACAAAGAACTTTTCAAAATTACAAAGTTGAAAGGCAGAGGGGACGAGATATCTGAGGTGTTAAGAGATAGGCTGACTTGAGACTCTGTGTTCTTTATTTACAGAGAGGCAGAAGAAAGATTTCAGAGAAGAAGCTAGTGTCACAAATTAAGATATCTGAAGGAGAAATTGGGCCTCTTTTTCCATTTTCTTACAATATTTATTTCCTTTACTGGAAACCAGTGTTAGACAAACGGCAACAGGGCTCACCAAATGGACTCCATTATGTACTTCACTTGGGCCCCTTGCTAGATCCTGATTTCCCTATTTGATGTGAAAAGCTCCTGAACGTCCAGTCTTTTCTCTGCTAAACTGTCTAAATAATGTATACTTAGGAGTTAAAGAAGCATATTTACAATATGCTTAGCCTTGGAGTCTCCAAGTCAGGGTCATGGAAGAAACTATTCTGAAAACGGTCCTTCCATAACCCAACATGTCCACAGATCACAAGTCCTGATCAAAGTTATAAGTTTGGTTTTCACATTTCCAAGTAGAAAATCTGCTCCCTGGCAGTTCTTAAACTTTATCTGACAAATATTGTACACCTTCAGTCCAGGCTCCTCAATTTTTCACATCTCCATTAATACCCCGGCAAACAACAAAATGCATCCTCTTATCACAGTTCAATCCCACTTGAGCATCTACAGCGACTATTTGGACATAATCATGTTCTGAAAGCTGACTGGGTGTCCAACAGCAGCGAAGGTCGTCATTAGGATAGACGTGTTGGCACCAACAATACTGAAGTTTGGTTTTTAACTGCATTTTTTGTCAGTTTGGCTGGGGAGATCTGGACAGCTGGAAGTGAGCTTCTCCATCATTTTCTGTTTCCTTCTTTGTATCAATTTTCCACCTGTGAAGCCCAACACCCCACCCCCAAGCGCAGCTGCAATTCCTGCCACTTTGAAGCCTGCAAGGAGGCCAATCGGGCCCCCCACCACTCCTCCGATGAGCGCACCTGCCACAGGCAGGGCTGCCAGCTTGTATTTTGCAGCCTGTAAAAAAAAAAAAAAATTCAATTTAGAAATTGAGTTGAGAATATCTCCCTGTGGTGATGTGCGTTTTCCTCTCATTACTCCTGGCAATGCCTCTTTAACTCGAGGCACATAATTAACCTTAGAGATTGTTCTGGGGTTGGGGGAGGGGAGAAAGTATTCCACAGGTACTCTAATTGCTGCAGATCTCAGAACTTAAGAGAAAGGAGCTACAAAGAGTGGACTGCTACAGACTGATTTTACTTGCAAAACAGTCAATCCACTAACTAGCTAGCTAGCTTATCTAAACAGTTTCAGGAGCCACAGATACTCCCAAAGCTTTTATGTTGCACACAGATTATTCCATGCTATGTACCTGGGTCAAAAGCCACGTTCTGTGGAAATAAATGGACCCACACCACGCGTGCTGTCGTGTCCCTAAACTGTGGCCCCTACTGGGCGCTTCCAACCCTCCCTACTCCTCTCCCCGACCCTGAAAAGATTCTTTTGTAACACCAAGGGCCACAGAGCAGGGCTTCAGTTTACTCTCTCTCTGAAAAAACGTCTCTCCCAACAGAAGGAATCTTAGAGTAGAATATTACAACCACCATTGATTTCCTGCACTACCTATGTGTCATTTCTTCCTTATTTTCTTAATTGCTGGTTCCCTCAACATTAAAGAGAGCAGATCAATTGGGCTAATACTAGGGACTCCTGAGAGCCAGAGCCCCATTGATTTGTCGGCAGGAGCAGAATCTCACCTTCCCCAAGTTTTTGGTTCCCTCTTCAACATTCGCAGCAGCACTGCTGACATGGTCCTCGATGCTGTCAATCTTCTCCTGCTGAGACTAGATGCAAAGGAATTATGAGTGAGCGTTCCTGCTGGGGAGCAGCGGCCAGCCAATACACACTACTTTAATTCCTGTAATCACAGCCCTGGGTACTGCAGCCTTGCAGTCTTAATAGCGGTTCATTAATAGCATCTGATAAACCATGTTGAAAGTACAAATTCACTTGTATGAAAAAAAGAGGGTGACTTAATTATTAGACAAGAAAAGGGTGGCACCTTTATAGGAAAAAGCATCTCACACTAAAATCCATTCTAACATACAAACATATTATTCTCCAAATGAATCTACTTTCCAGGAGGAAAAACATCCAAATAAGCATTTACATGTCATGTGAGGTTTGATGGAAAAAAACAAAATCAAACCAAAAAGCCTTTCTAACTTTTCTTCTTTGAAGATTCAGTTTAAAACAGACAAATCTGTCTTAGGAGTTAAATGCCCTTGATCCAATAAACACAAGTTATTATGTTTTAGGAATAAAAATACAATATGGCTTGATCTGCCATAAAATTGTTCCATTTGTGATATGCACTGGGGAGCAGTGAATGACTTTACTGCCCCATGTCTGACACCTGTACACTTCAATACATTTAAAAATCATGACAAGTTAAAATGTTTCACTGGGAAGACCCAGAGGAATCGGGTGGAGAGGGAGGTGGGAGCGGGGATTGGGATGGGGAATACGTGTAAATCCATGGCTGATTCATATCAATGTATGACAAAACCCACTGAAATGTTGTGAAGTGATTGGCCTCCAACTAATTAAAAAAAAAAAAAAAAAGAAAAAAAAAAGTTTCAGATCAAACGTATCAATAAAGACCTCTACATAAAATGGCAACACCTGTGCTGACACAACAGAAACACGGACTCCGGGTGGAAGTGCAGTTTCCCGTCGGCTGTGTGAAGCCCCACTGCACCACTTCTGACACGTGGCCACTGAATCTCAGCTCAAACATCTCCAGGGACAAGAACTCACTACCGGACAGAGGAACATATTCCCATTTTTAGAAAACTTTATTTCTATGGAATTTACATATAATATACAACCAATGCTCAGGGCATATCCTCTGATTAGTTCTCACACATGTATAAACCCATGAAGCATGATCACATCAACATACAGACTGCTTACTTTTGAGGGTTTTTGTAATTCACAGAAAAAAGAAGAGAATCCCTCTTCGACCCCAGATAAATGCCAAACTAGACTCCACTCACAGCTCAATCTGGACCCTGTTTGTCCACCGGGACCCTGGCTTTTTATGCTGGGCCAAACCATACATACACAACTTTATTCCACTACAGGACACCAAGCCCCAAACAACAAAGCCTCCTCACCTCTATCTACCAACCTTCCCTTTTGCTTCTGATTTACTTATGTTTGCTTTCATTGACCTAGGCCTCCCAAATCTGACAACCATCAACTTAACACTGACACCTCATATTGTTCTCAGTATCCCTTTAACAATGATTTAAACCATTTATGAGGATCACTGTCGTTTTCTCAAACTAGAGTAATTAATAGACTTTTCCTTTTTAAAGGAAAACAATTCTCCAAAGAATCTAAGAATATGTTTATGGATTTAACACTGACTTAGGTTTCCTTACCTGCCTGAAAAAAATAACAGAATCTTAATAAGCAGTTATAACAGCACCTAAGATTCTAGGGGGAAATGTGATTTATTAAGTAAATATTTGTCAAGTAGAATGCAATTTGGGCATTTGAAGTCAAAACCATGAAGAACTGTTTTCCCCTTGTTGGTAGTTGTACAGTTTTATTAATGTGCCTGGAAAGATACAGGTTTAAGAAACTAATGCCAAAATTCCAGGTATGTTCCTTTATTCTTCTCTCTCTAAATTGCAGCCAGCTTTCAAGGCCAGCTTTAGTCTTAGATCCCAACCAACTAAGCTATCTTGGTTCTGAGCTCCAAAGATAGATAATACATTCACCTTAATTATATGCACTCATACACAGAAAAGCCCGGAAACAAACACACAAACGCTATGACACACTGGCAGAGTCTCCTGGCCCGGAGTAGGCAGTAAGCAGGGTGGGTAAGCATGCTGCTGACATCAGGGACTCCAGTAACAGGAGAGGGACTACAGGAACTATAGCTCGAAAACGTCTAAAGGCACTGGCGGTGGCAGAAGTAGAACCCTCAGCAGAGAGGGCCTCAAACAGGCAGGAACAAAGGCACGAACGCAGTGGTCAGGGCGGGCAGTGGTGCGCGTGTGAGTCGCCTAGTCGTGTCCTACTCTACCCGTGAACCACAGCCTGCCAGGTTCCTCTGTCCATGGAATTCTCCAGGCAAGAGTACTGGAGTGGGTTGGCATTTCCTACTCCAAGGGTAGGGAAGGGAGTGGGAAATAAGACAATATCTCATGGAGTCCTCCCATCAATTTACAAAGCTAAGTGTTGTTAACATTCTGAAGGTCACATAAATAATAAATAGAAGAATATGATCTAATCAATTACAACCCAGTTTTTATGCACTGGGAGTAAAACTTAAGTATAAAAGCCATACAGGATGTGGCAAAAGGTAGAGACAAAACTGGATGAGCAGCAATAGTGACAAGCTATTGAGCAAATGGCCCAGAGTTTTCCTAATTCCTCTTGACTAGAAACAGGGCTGGTTCCACAGTTGCAGGAATAGAAGAGGGCACTTGAGCAATAAGGCTGAAGAAAAAAAAGAGGGTGCCTAGTAGATATTAATTAACATTTACTGAAATATACATGGATCTCTTAACAGCTTTGCAAGTATTATTATGGTAAAAGTATATATAAAATTTACAATTTTTAAGTGTATAATTCAATGATATTAAGCACATTCACAATTTTGTGTAACCATCTTGACTGTCCTATAGGTTCTTTTTTAATACTATTCTCTATTCTTCATTGTACTGAGTTTAGCACAATACTATGCACACAGATAGCATTCCATAAATACATGGTTAATTAGCCTAAATACTATCATGTCCATGTGATGATAATGAAAGGATGTGGTCACTCCAGTTATGTTTCCAAATCGTATCGTGTCTAAATGGAGTTTCTGTTGAGTCCATGACCATGTGGTCATGAGGACGCAGTCACTCTGGGAACAGTCATCAGGGGCTCTGCTTTGAGCTTTTGCCTAATAGCATTCTGTCTCATGTCCTTACACAGACTATTATAAAGAGGACGTCTGTATAGAGCCATGGTTATACCCAAAGTTTTCTTGTACAAATCTTCCTCAGATTAGGGGTTGGGAGCTGCTTACATAACCTAATAGGAAATATAACTTGTTAAGTTGCCACAAACCCTTAAATTCCCTTTTATGTGCCTATCTCATTGGAAGAGAAATGTATTCATTTCGAATGAGAACTTGCACATGTTTAGTTTTCTTTTTATATCAACTTTGAGGTGTAATTTACATACACTGTAACTCATCCATTTTATTGTGTAAATATTAATGATTTCCAGCAAATGTAAATATCTGTGTAACCCTACATGTACAGATTTTACAAACTGCATTAGATCAGATTCTGAGTTATAAAAATTTAATAAATCATGATTATAAAAACAAATATTTTTATTATCATATAATTCTCTTTCATACACAACTATATTAACAGATTGTACAGATACCTAACTCAGAAATTTCAAGCATTTTGCTGCTTCTGATTCAGAAGCATAAAAAAGGAAAATGCTTCAAACAATTTACTGTACTCAATTTTAGGTGTTACATTTTGAGAAATAAATCCACAAACTAGAGTAAATAACTAGTACTGAAAAGCTGAGAAATTAGACCCTAGAAAAAACATTAGAGAATCAAGGGTTCTTAAGAAAATAGGCTGAAGTATGGTTGGGTGAGGAAGGATAATGTTGATCTCAAAAAGCTGAAAAATTTTTTTTCCTTTCCATTATGTTTTAGTACAAGAATATTGAATATATTTCCCTGTGTGACTGGGTAGGACTTCATTGTTTATTTACTCTATACATGATACAAATTATTTGCGTCTGCTAATCACAAACCCCCAGTCTATCCTGCCCTCGCCCACTGCCCCGTGGCAAGCACAAGCCTGTTCTCTCTGTGAGTTTGCTTCTGGTCTGTAAATAAGTTCATTCGTGTTAGATTTTAGGTTCCAAGTATAGCTGATATCCTATGGCATTTGTCTTTCTCTTTCTGACTTCACTTAGTATAATCTCTAGGTTCATATATGTAGCTGCAAATGGCATTATTTCATTCTTCTTTATAGCTGAGTAGTATATAGAAAACCCTAATAACTCCACATAAAGACTACTAGAATTGACAAATGAATTCATGAAGGTAGCAGGATATAAGATTAAAATTTAAAAATTCCTTTTAATCACATAAAAAAATACTTAGGCATAATAAACTTGGCCAAGGAGATGAAAGACTTATGTCCTGAGAACTATCAAACATTGGTAAAAGAAAGATGGTTGAAAGAAGCAGACCCATGCTCTTGGACTGAAGGAACTAATATTGTTAAAATGGTTGTTCTACCCAAAGCAATCTGCAGACTTAATGCTATCAAACTACCCATAACATTTTTCACAGAACTACAACAAATAATCCTAAAATTTATCTGGAACCATAAGAGACCCAGAATTGCCAAAACAATCCTGAAGAAAAAGAACAAAGCAAGAGGGCTTCTCCGGTGGTCCAGTGGTTAAGACTCT
Source organism: Dama dama (assembly GCF_033118175.1). Taxonomy (NCBI): domain Eukaryota; kingdom Metazoa; phylum Chordata; class Mammalia; order Artiodactyla; family Cervidae; genus Dama; species Dama dama. Next base: position 71,196,536 of record NC_083709.1, on the reverse strand, counting down.
GGCTTGCAGAGCAGGGGACACAGGTTCGATCCCTGTCCTGAGAAGATCCCAAATGCAGTGGGCCGACTAAGCCTGGCACCACAAGTACTGAAGCCTGAGCACCGAGAGCCTGAGCTCCTCAACAGGGAAGCCACCACAATGAGAAGCCCGCACACCAAGGCTACTGCAACGAGAGAAAGACCTAGCACGGCCAAAAAAACCCAACAAAGCAGGAGGCGCAACTCTCCCAGACCTCAGACTCTATGACAAAGCTACAGTAACAAAAACAGCACGGTACTGGCGCAAAAACAGACACACGGATCAAGGGCACAGATTAGAAAGCCCAGAAATAAACTCACACGAAGGAGGCAAGAACACACAGCAGGAAAAAGATGGTCTCTCCAGCAAGTGTGCTGGAGCCACGTGTGAATCAGTGAGGTCAGAGCACAGTCTCTCACCACGCACAGACACAAGCTCAACACGGCGTGAAGACTGAAATGTGAGACAGACACCATGAAGTGAACACAGGCAAGACATTCTCTGACATAAATCACAGCAATCTTTCCTTAAGTCAGGCTCCCAAGGTAATAGAAAATAGAAGCAAAAATAAACAAGTGGGGTCTAATCAAACCTATATGTTTTTGCACAGCAAAGAAAATCACTTTAAAAAAAAAAAGACAATCTACAGACTGGGAGAAAATATTTGCAAATGATGTGACCAACAAGAGATTAATTTCCAATATATACAAACAGGGCATACAACTTAATAACAAAAAAGACAAACAACCCAAACTAAAAATGGGCAGAAGATTGAAATAAACATACAGATAGCCAATAGGCATGTGAAAAGATGCTCAATGTCTCTAACTATTAGAGAAATACAAATCAAAACTATAATGGGGTACCACCTCACACCAGTCAGAAGGGTCATCATTAAAAGGTCTATAAACAACAAATGCTAGAGGGGGTGTGGAGAAAAGGGAATCTTCCTACACTGTTGATGAGAATGTGAATTAGTACAGTCACTCTGGAAAACAGTATGGAAGTTCCTCAAAACACTAAAAATAGAGTTCCCATATGATCCAAAAATACCACTCCTGAGCCTACATCTGGAGAAAACTATAATTTGAAAAGACACATTCACCCCAGTGCTCACAGCAGCACTCTTTACAACAGCCAAGACGTGGGAGCACCCTAATGTCCACCAACACAGAATTACGTCATTCACAGACACCTGACAAGTTCACGTCTTCTCTTCCAATTTGGATACCTTTCTTTTTTCTTGTCTGATTCCCATGGTTGGGCCTTCCAATTCTATGATGAATAGAAGTGATGAGAGCGGGCCTCCCTGTCTTGCTCCAGATTTTAGTGGAAAGGCTTTCAGCTTATCACTGTTGAGTATTATGTTGGTTGTGGTGAAAAACTTTTATAAGGAAAAAAGACTTTTTCAGGACAGGGTTTCAGAGGGCAAAAGTACCAGAGGGAAGTTATTAAGGGCAAAGTTGACTTTACATAAGAAAAAAACTTCTACGAGTTAGAGCCTCCAAATGGAATGAGTGTATCTCTGCACTGTGATTGTTCAAGAGGCAAAAGATCATCTATTTGAGAAGCTTGAGCAAGAGTAGAAGCATCAGATTAATAGGCCTCATAAGTCCTTTCCAATTCCAAACCTCAGATTGTGTAACCTAGGAACATACTATCATTTAAAGTCAGATGTCAGGGAAACCATAATTCAAAGATGTACAACCCCTAACTCATGGTTTGATCAAGAACAATGAACTAAACCCAGACAGAAGCATATGCAGAAACAGACATGCACCTGTGTACACACACACACTCCTGGGAAGGAAAAATAAGAGTAACTTACAAAAATAATGACAAAAAATCTGTTCTATCTTTCCCACCAAATCTACTTTTGTTCCCCAATCTTTGTTAACAGTATCACTGGCCACCCAATTATGTAGAATAAAGCCTTAATTTATTTTGACTCTTCCACCTTTCTCCAATTTCTCATAAGTCGACCTCAGAAACGCCTCTAGGCTGCCTTTTACCTTTGTATTAATATTTGTATCGCCATGCACTCAGTGAAACTCTTGCAATTGATTCCAAAGGTCCTTCCACCTATAATCTCCTCCCACCCAGGGCAATTATTCACACTGCTAATAGTGATCTTTCTGAAGCATAGACTATCACATCGCTCTATCTGCTCAAAAATCTACTGGCTCTTTAATATCTACAAAGTAAAGTTCAAATTCTTTGGTATGGCTTTCAATGGCATCTCAATCTCCTTGCTTAGTTTACCCATGGTACCTTATGCATTAGTCACATTGCTAACACTTGTTATTCCTGAAAGGACAGTTGTGTCCAACCCTTTGCGACCCCACAGACTGCAGCCTGCCAGGCTCCTCTGTCCATGGGGATTCTCCAGAGCAGAATACTGGAGTGGGTTGCCATGCCCTCCCTCCAGGGGATCTCCTCAACCCAGGGATCAAACCCAGGTCTCCCGCATTGCAGGCAGATTCTTTACCAACTGAGCCACCCAGGAAGCCCATACACTTTTCTACTCTATGTTTTAGTTTAGGTATCTTCAACTGCACCCCTCATTCCCGCCTGTGGAAATTTTACTCAATTTCCAAGGCTCAAGCAAATGCTACCTATCTTATGACACTATTCTTAATACGCCACGACACCTGCAACTTTCCCTTGGAATTAAACACTTCTCCTTGGGGCCAATAATACTTTTCATATCTTATTTTTGCATTTAACAATAATTCTTGAAATTTCAGTTTTGGTGAGGTCCAAGTTTATGGCCACCCACTGTAAATCCCTGAAGGCAGAGAGCAGGATTCACTTATTTCTATATCCAATCTTGTCAGAACCCTAATACCCAGTATATTCTATATAAAAAATGCTTAACAAAATTTTTTTAATTGAAGTGGGATTTGAGGACAATTAAGACTCCGGTCCATGGCTCAATACCAGTCTTAGAAATTGTAAATTCTATTAAAATTCTAATCAGAAGTCTAGTAATTGATAAAAGCCTCTTATTCTATTAATCCAACATCTCTGAGTCAAAAACAGTTATGTACTCACATTCACTAGGAGAGAGAAATCAGTGACCAGTTGGCTAAGTTCAATTAAGTCCTTAAAAAGAGAGAGAAAGAGAAAATTACTTACTTTCATGCCTCACAGCTGCCAAAAGGAAAATCATTTCTAACATACCGCTTCTAAGGTTTCCCATGATTCTGCAGCATTTTGATCTCGAGGAATTTCAGGCAATGCATAAATCTGAGTCATACTCTGAGGATCAGCTTCATCTTCAGTACTGTGAAATGTTCCTGGATGAACATAGCCTCATGTTTAGAGTATATCTGCTTTGTTAGAAAGATGGTAGCATGAATCAATTCCATGAAACAATTACCATGTGAAATGCTTACTAATTAAGTTCAGGCTAAAAGTAAATTGATTATCTATGGAGAGATTAGTTAACAAACACTATTTCTTTAATTATTCTACAAAATCATCTAAGAAAATTACTACAAATAGTACTTACCCAGTCTGAACAAGTAGGGCTAAATGCTGAAGTAGCATAAAGTAGAACTATTCTACTTGGCCAATGTTCTATGAAGAGATAACCTAGTCGAAACAACACTTTTCATTGCTAAATCATTAACATTTTCTTTGACTATTTTAGTAATAAACAGCAGATTCACAAGATTTTAAAAGTAGGGAAATGATGCATTTTTAGCAATGAAAAATCAGTCATTTTTGGTAATAGTAAATTGTTATTAAACACCTCTTACCATGTGTATCTTTTTGCACACACTGTCATCCTTCTCCTCAGAGTAAGTTTTCTGGCCTGTGCCTTCATTCTTCTATGTCTTTTCTGAATTTTAAGTCATCAACCCTTGAAGCCTTTCCTCATTAACACTGCTATAAAGATGAATTTATACTCCAAACTCTACCTTCAAGTCTTTCTTATTACCTCCTCCTTGGTCTTACCAATGTCATTAAACTGATATTTATAAAATGCCTACTATATGCCAATCAATGTGCTAAGGTAAATCAGTTCCAAGAAGTCATAGTGGTTAGGAGTATCAGCCTAGTTAGAAAGACCTGGGTTAGAATCCTAGTTTGCCTATTTTCTAGCTCTTTGATTTCTTTGGCTTATTTCCATCATTTGTAAAATAAGGTGATGTTTATTTTACATGGTGCCTGGCTTATCTATTAAGAATACTGTCACTGCTGTTACTGTTAATGGAGTTTACTATATAATGTGCAAGACAGACATGTTTACAGGCAAGTTCAGTACAGTCTGAAAAGAACTGTGATGTGGGGAAGTATGGTATGCTCTGTGAGTACAGAAGAGAGGCGTTTCACTGAGACTTGCAGAGAAAGAGCGATCCGACAAGGCTGTGAAGCCAAAGCCTGATGATGAGCAGGAATTATCGTGCTGCACCGGGGCAAGCGTGAAGGGGAAGGAGAGAATGTTCAGGTCAGAAAGACTAGTATGCATAAGTCTAGGAACTGAAACCAGTCAAGACAGCTGAAGCACAGACTATGACAAGAGAAAGCAACGGTTGAGGCTGGAAATCTAAGGTGACATTGTTTATGGCACTGTAAATTACATTAAAGAGTTTTGTCTTTCTCTTAAGATCAATATGGCACTTTTAAAAGGATCTGGAGACTACTGGGAAATTGAGGGTGCCATAATCAGATTTCAGATTTAGAAAGGTAACCACAGCTTAGTGTGAAGAACAGATTAAGGATGGAGTTGAAAGATAAAAAATTAGAGAGTGAAAACCAGGTGGGAGGCTTGTCAATGTGTCTGGTGCTAAATGATGACGGTGTGCTCTAGAACAGTGGCAGTGGAGATGGAGAGATGAGATCTGAAGGTCTACTTCCCTTTGTCTTTCTTACTGAAAGCTCAAAACATCTAATACTTCAATATTTCTGAGCATTCATCATGTATTGGGTTTAGCATCAAGGATAAAAAAAGTGAACAGTACAAAGTAGCTGTTCTCAAAGAACTTACATTCTAGAAAAGTACACATACAAACAGGCAATCTTAAAACAGTAAGAGACTGCACTGATATCTAGATAAATAGATACAGATACCCACAGTGTTTATGGGAGTTTCAAGCTGGGCATGGCATCTGACCGAGTTTGATGTGGTATGCAGTTTATGGAACAACTTACTAAAAAAAGGTTAATTTTTTCTTACTGGGCTAAGAAGACAGGAATATAAATTCTAAATAGAGAGACCAACATGAAAAAGGTCCTCAAAAAATACCCAGTATAGCTTAACATAAAATCAGCAGTCCGGTCTTGCCAAAGCATAAAGTTGAAAACATACAGCTACAAGTATAAGACATTATAGATGGTTAGCAGGGACCTTGCAGCCCAGTTAAAGACTTTGGACTTTATCTGGAAGACCGTGGAAATCTACTAAAGGTTATAAGCAGGAAAGTAACATAGTGATGTGACCTGATGTATTCCTAAAAGTCAGTCATTATGACTCCTAAGTTCATCTTTTCTATCAATTTCTCTTTTCCTCTAAGCCTACGCGGTTGTGTTAGTCGCTCAGCCGTGTTCAACTCTTTGCAACCCCGTGGGCTGTAGCCCGCCAGGCTCCTCCGCCCATGGGATTCTCCAGGCAAGAATACTGGAGCGGGTTGCCATTCCCTTCTCAAGGGGGGTCTTACTGACCCAGGAATTGAACCCAGGTCCCCTGGATTGCTGATGGACTCTTTACCATCTGAGCTATCAGGGAAGCCCCTCTGAATGGTATTTTATAAAACTGCATTACTATTTTACCTTCATTACCTTCATTACCTTGTGAATGTTTTACCTCTTAATAAATAAAACCTATTTGAATTGCTTAGGAAGGGCAGTCAGTTGATTAAAAGTTAATTTGTAGGTTTATCAGAATTGACAGTGTTCTTTTAATTTTGAATCTTAAATGAAATGAATATATTTCTCTACCTTAAAGGAAGAGCAAAATCAACACATACAGAGTAAAGTTTTACATTACAACATATGGCAAATATCCAACATATTAAAAGCTCTGATTTTTACAAACGTTTAGGAGAGTTATTTACTCCATGTCCTAAGTTTTCAGATAAAAAAACTTTTTACTTCTAAGTAATTAATTACTCTAAGATCTTTCTTCTACTTAATATTCCATTTGTAATAAGAACTCCAAGTTCCTTAATAGGATGATAAATAATGATATCTCTTTTCATTAACATATCAAATGTAAAGCAAAACTTTGTAAATATCACTCGAAAGACTTTTTAAAGCCATAATCATTGTACTATTAGAGAAGCTTCCAATGCAGTATGCCAGGATGTATAACAAAATGAGGAGAGATTATCATACAAAAATTCTTGATCTAAAAATGAAGGGATGGGAAATGTTTGACATTTTAAGCAAACATAAAAGATTTCCCTCAATGAAAAAAATAATTAAATGTTTAAGTCATTTACGTTTCACTTGAAACCAAACTGCGTATGCATCTTAGTTCAAATGGAGTCTTAGAACAAAGAAATCTGTTCTCTTCCATGGAAAATCCTGCTGTAAACTTACAACTCAGAACATTGCTAATCAATTCAAGGCATGACTAACAATTAAGAAAGGAACCTCTTAATTTCTACAACTTCCGTAATTCATTTATTCCAGCTTGTATTAAAAATCACTATCTCAGTGTTCATCCGTTGACTTTGAACTTTTACAAACTACTACAGACATACTGAGGGAAAACACAGAGAGCTTATAGCTGCAGGAAAGACGGCCAAAGAATTCTCACCCTGTGTCCACGGAAGTCAAGACCGCTGCTGCTGCATAACAATCTCAGTTTCACTCACTTGCAAGCAACTCACGTGTAAAGTGCATGTGGAATATGGTATCACTGAGCAGTGTTATTCAGATTCTATTTTTTTAAAACATTATTGACTATAAACTCAAACATTAAGATATTTTTAGTTGATGTGAAAAATAAGCTTAGTAACATAGACATAAGACCTTTTCCTTCTATGCATCTAAACTATTCTCTCTATACCCTCCCCCATCTCTCTCCACATATCAGGAAGGGCAATGATTGCAGTAAGAATCACAACACAATATTTAAGGAACTTCCACTACATTTTACATTAGGAAAAGTTCCATTTTAAATCTAAGTTAATTCAAAAGCATTTCCTGAATTCTTTCATGTTCTAACAGCTTTAGCATAATGAAATTATTTTACTGATCATCTATATAAACCTACCTATTAAGATAAAGTGACTTTGGAGTCATGGTTTAACTTAGCTGCGAAGGAGCATGTTTAAGAAAATCGAAGTCAATTCAAAAGACACCTTCTAAGTAATATATAAAAACATGATTCACAATGTGTTCAATACAAGTGTACATATACCTGTGATAAAATCTAGTATTTCATCAAATTCAAATATTGGTCTGAAGTTCCCAGCAGTTTTAATGTTGGACTCTTTTCTTTTGTGAATAGTTGTTTAAAATGTAGTAAGATTCTGTTCCTATTGCACTGGTGAAGTGTGTGAGCTGGATGGGAAGTAAGAAAGACAGAGAGAAGCACTGATTTGCTCTATATGACTTGATACACCTTGCTAAACACAAATCAAATTTGGAGGCTCGTCACTTCTCTTGGTGGGAAGCAATATGCTAAAAATGAAACTAGATACACGACTGAGACAGAAGGGAGTTTCTCAGATCAAGCAAGATTGGCAGAGAAGATGTGCTTTAGAAACTCTCAGAATCTGGACAAAAGATACAGCAAAATCATCACAGCTTCCCCCTAAACGTAATATGCTTCTTTCATTCTCCAGAAAACATAAAACATTCTATTCTACTTGTTATTTCTATCTGTAAATGAAAAACTATTTTTGCATTTTGATCTCAGTCATGGAAATGTGGCATTGCTCCTGAATTTCTGCTCTCATGTTTCCAACCAAGTTATTTATAATCAGATTGAATTTTTAAAGGAAAAAGCATTTTAAGGCACTTAAATTTCTGTGCAAATCATTTTTTTTTTCTGTATAAGCTGTCACTACTGTTATGAGTACCAAAAGCAAAAATAGGAAAAAAGGGGAAAAAAAACCCAGAGAGCACAGGATAAAAACATTTAGGATGACAGAAAAGAGTCTACAGCTAGAAGACCACACATAGAGCAAACCCAGTTCTTTCCCCGCTATTAAAGTCTTATGTAAATTAGTTATTTCCTTTTCATTATTCCTCTCCTTCCCCACCCTCTCAATTACTTGTTAATATTTATGGATTTAACACAACCTAGTAGAAACTTGAAGTTTGGTGAAATACTCAGGTACTCAGTGAGACGGTTAATTTTAACTGCTTAATGTTGGCAATGGATACAAAGTCAAAGCACAATCTGACCAGCAGACTGTTCAGAATTTGAAACTATACACACTGTTTCAGATTATGAGTTTTTAGATGTCTTAGATTATGAGATTCAGGTATCTGATCTCATAAATGGAATGGCTGTTTCAATCAATCTGCACAAGACGCAGAGATTTAATCTCACAGTTTCTCTCAGTGGCAAGTGATCTGTTCTGTAGCTAATCTGGTGCTCCATGAATTGAGAAGTTTGAGAAGCAACAGAGTTGGAAAACAAATTTCACCTGCTATTTCCTCTCCCTCACCCTCTAGCTCTGCCCCAGTCTTCTTCACTTTCTCCATATACATGCTTCCTCAAATTTTCCCATCACTTTTTTTTTAATACCAGTCAGCTACCCACAGAGAAAGTTAATTGCCAGCAAAATGGGTAAGCTGCCTTTTTCTAATAATCACCCAATTCCTCTGACGACACGTAAAACCAAATTTGTTGAGCCCAAGCAATTCTACTAGTAAAAACACAAACAATGCAATACCAAAATGCAAATTAAGGCTAAAACACTTAAATAGAACTCAAAATTTTTGTTCGTGAGGGAATTGCTGGTGATGGGCAACTGAAAACTAAACAGCAGAAGAGACTGACACCAGTGACTCTTTCCAGAAAACCCACCGTCTTCACTGTTATTACTACCGTCACAGAGGTCACAGGGTCTGGTAAATGAGATGACTCCTTAATCTCATGGAGCCTGTAAGGCCCCGTTTCTCTATACATAAACAGAAAGCATAGCTTTGTACTTCAGTTAGAAGAGCACTTAGCGACATCATTATGGAGGTGATAATTCTATATGAACACCATGATATAAACAGTAAAAAGAATTCTTCCTAAACACTCTTCAACCAAGATTGAGTGCTAAGATTTTCTTTCTACCCAAAACAATACTTTGGGTAGTGTTGTTATGCAGTGATTATCTACACAGTGAAGTGACTAGAGCACATCTGAAATTATAAAACTGTATCTAAAAAGATTTTTATTCATTCATACTTATAACACATTTATTAATGGTCCACTATGTGCCAGATTCTATGTACTATATGCTGAGGTACTGAGGAGACAATAAAAGTCAGATTATCCAGAAACTCTGGATGATGGCCTAAATGTTTCTTCTATTTAAAAAAAAAAAAAAAAAAAAGCCCTGTAAAATTGGATCATTGGCACTGAAAATACAGCATCAAACAATCAGGCTTTGGAGCCAGGGAGCGATACAGGAGCCTCCTACTTTCTAGGTAAATAAAAAGAGGAAAACTGGTCAGATGTAACGTCTCCCGGACTGTATTCTAATTAGTAATTTATTTATTGTCATCCTCAGATGCTTTGCGACACCATGGATTGCAGCTTGCCAGGCTCCACTGCCCATAAAATTCTCCCAGCAAGAATACCGGCATGCGTACAGTTAAGTCGCTTCAGGCATGTCCGACTCTTTGCGACCCCATGGACTACAGACCACCAGGCTCCTCTGTCCATGGTATTCTCCAGGCAAGAATACTAGATTGGGTTGCCATGCCCTCCTGCAGAGGATCTTCCCAACCCAGGATCTGAACCCACGTCTCTTACATCTCCTGCATTGGCAGGTGGATTCTTTACCACTAGGGCCACTTGGGAAACTCAACATTAGAAAACCTAATATCATGGCATCCACATATATATATATATATATATGTATGTAGATATGTGTGTGTGTGTGTGTATATATATATATATATATATATATATATATATATGACAAACCTAGACAGCATATTAAAAAGCAGTGACATTACTTTTTCCAGTAGCTATATACAGATGTGAGAGTTGGACCATAAAGAAGGCTGAGCACCGAAGAATTGATGCTTTTGAACTGTGGTGGTAGAGAAGACTCTTGAGAGACTCTTGGACTGTAAGGAGATCAAACCAGTCAGTCTTAAGGGACATCAACCCTGAATACCATTGGAAGGACTGATGCTGAAGTTGAAGATCCAGTACTTTGGCCACCTGATGCAAAGAGCCAACTCAATGGAAAAGTCCCCACTCACTGGAAAAGACCCTGATGCTGGGAAAGATAGAAAACAAAAGGAGAAGGGGTGGCAGAGGATGAGATGGTTAGAAAGCATCACTGACTCAAGGGACATCAATTTGAACTAATTCCAGGAGACAGTGGAAGACAGAGGAGCCTGGGCTGCTGCAGTCCATGGGGTTGCAAAGAGTTGGACACTACTTAGCAACTGAACAACAACAATTTATTTATACCCCACCTTTTCCATAAAGTTTTAAGGTGGCTTAGAACATATATAAAATATAACAGGATGCATAAATTAAAAAGAGAAAATCAAAGGAAAAGCAAGGGCAGTAATGGCAAAATAAAGCCGGAAAAGTTCAAAATTTAGGCTTTTGGCAGTTAAAAATTTTATATTTAAGTATTCTAGTAAACTTCCCTGGTAGTGCAGCTGATAAAGAATCCACCTGCAATGCAGGAGACTCCATTTCAATTCCTGGATCAGGAAGATCCACTGGAGAGGGATAGGCTACCCACTCCAGTTGTTCTTGGGTTTCCCTGATGGCTCAGTCAGTAAAGAATCTGCCTGCAATGCGGGAGGCCTGGGTTCAATCCCTGGGTCAGGAAGATCCCTTGGAGAAGGGAATAGCTACTCACTCCAGTATTCTGGCCTGGAGAATTCCACAGACAGAGGAGCCTGGCAGGCTACAGTCCATGGGGTCACCAAGAATCAGACACGACAGCGACTTTCACTTTCTTTTTTTTCCCGACTTTCACTTTCTTTTACATTCTAGTAAACAACTCAAGCAGAGAAACTTTGTTAGTTATGCCATTCGGTATCTATAAGAATAAAAAAGATTAACTGCTTTGAAGTACTACTAATTAAACCAATAATTTTTTTCAGGTTTCTTTATACATACATTGTTTAATATAATCAACAATTATCAATTACATCCTTAGAGGAGCTATAATGACAGGTTTTACTGGCCTCTTCCTTAGAGTATCACTTCATAAAAATTAATGGTGTGACCCCCAATGCAGATTTTTATGGGAGATAGATCTGACATGCCCTCTGAAAACTAGAATGCCTCAGAAAGAGGCATGCCTGGCTAGGCTGCCCCTGCACCTGGAGATGAGGGAGAAGTACTCTGCAGACCAGGATGACATTCTCCTTAGGAAATATTTTAAAATTTATTTTTAATATATGACCAAGTAGGTACTTGAAGCCTTTATGTTTCACACTATTCAGCATAGCCTCTATTTTTTTAATCCTATAAAATATTTTGGAGAAGAGAATGGCAACCCACTCCAGTATTCTTGTCTGAAGAATTCCATGGGCAGAGGAGCCTGATGAGCTACAGTCTACAGGGTCACAAAGAGTCAGACACAACTAAGCGACTAATACACATGAAATGTTTAGGATATGCATTTCCAGTCACACTCAGGGTCCAAGAATTCAGCATACTGAACTAGGAGGTATCCCTGGAGATTTATATATAATCTGCAAATCTGCAATATCAGTACAAGGAAGTGAACTTAATTAACTGCATTACAATACTATGATCAAAAATAAGACTTAGTACATTACCACCAACAGTCATGGATCTGGTCAAAGAAGGCTGTAAAAAAGTTTCTTCATCATTAAATTGTTTCTTAAGTTCTTCTACAGATTCCAGATGGAGCTGGAGAAATTCTGCTGTTGCCGCTGATGCTTCTTCTTTAACAGGATCTATCAATCTCTTCAGAAGTCCTAGGTCATCCTTTCGCACTTTCAAGCAAAGCTTCTCCATTTCTCGGATATTGGAGCGGAGTTGCTGTAAAAGAAAAAAAAAATCATCAAAGCTACCATCTCTTAATATAAAATATCTTTACATTCAGAGCCAATCTGTGATAATGGCTTTGAATGGAAATGATTACAAGTATTCTCTAGAGCAGATAGTATGCATTAGTACTTTTCTATTTTTTATATCTCTGGCCAAATCCAGCTTCTTTAGAACACACATCCTCATATTCTGAATTTAGCATTTTTCCTTCATTAAATGTGATTATTACAAAGGTAACAAATGTTCTTCATAAAAAATGAAACCCTGCAGAAACACATCAAGAAAAACAATGATTTCCTCACTTCATCAAGCCTACCACTTCTCTTAACTCAGTCCTTCTGCATACTTCTCTCTGCTTATACAAATATTAGCATATATAGACCTTCTTTTCACAAAAAATGAATTGTAGATTATGCAGAATAATCTATAACTGACAAACTTTCACACCCCAACTTAACAATATCGTAATGGATATCCTTCCTGGTCAACGACTGTACCATATTCCATAGTACTGCTGTAATATAATTCACGCAGTCACTCTTCCAGTGATCAACAGTCTTTCATGTTGTTTCCAGTTTTTAACTATTACAAACTATGAAACAAATGTACTAGACTGTAAATCCTGATCGCAGGAGACATGAGTTTGATCCCTGGGTCGGGAAGATCCCCTCAAGAAGAGAATGGATACCCACTCCAGTATCCTTGCTGGGATAATCCCATGGACGGAGGAGCCTGGTAGGCACAGTCCATGGGGTCGCAAAGAGTCAGACATGACTGAGGATGCATGCACATAAATCCTAATAAACATTAACAGTATATATTAGTATTCTAGTATATACTATTATACTATATTTTGTAGGAATGATTCCCCAAAGTTAGACTGCTTATTCAAAGGATAATATGCATTTTTATTTCAAAAGCTATTACCAGTTTTTCCCTGAAAGGCTTAAAAATTCACACTACCACTAATGTCTGAGTTTCCATCTCCCCATATACTGCCAGTACTATGTGTTATCTCACTGTTTTAATTTCTAAGTGAAGTTGCTGGGTTTTTATGAAATGCTTTTCTCTCTTTTAAAAATCGCCTATTAGCATAATCATAAATTTTTCTCTAATGTGTTGATATAATGAATTATGGGCAAATTTCATGGTATAGAGCCATTTGAATATTTCTGAGATAGACCCTCCCTGGTCAATACATACAATTTTTTAATATACTGTGGGATTCAATTTGCTAATACTTTATTTGGAATTATAGTACATGTTGAGTATTTGAATGTGTATATGTGTGCACAGATGCATACATGACCAGTGCATGTGTCTATACCAACTTCACTGTGTTTAAACTCACTCTAACAGGCTGTGCTACCTTCATAAAATAAACCAGGGAGCTTTTAATCTTTCTCAATGGTCTATACTTGGAAAACATAAAATCCAATTTTTCTTTTACAGTTAAACACAACTTGTAAGAATGATCTATTTGTGCAAGTGTGCTCAGTAGCTCAACTGTGCCTGACTCTTTGCAACTCCATGGACTATAGCCTGCCAGGCTCCTCTGTCCATGGAATTTCCCAGGCAAGGATACTGGAATGATCTAGATAAGATGCTTATTTTAAAATTGCAGATCTCTACTCATATATTTTAAATTATTTTCCCCTAATGTACTTTCACAGACACGAATGCAAATCCTGCACAGTAGACAGAACAAAAAGTATTGATTCCTTTAATGTTTCAGGTGCCTACTTTCAGTGAGGTGATATAGTCCATATAATTACATTTCACATTATTACACACAGAGAAATCTAAACAAAATTTGTGCAGGATTTACTTAATTATCTACCAGCAAAACTGAGGTTAAAATCCAGGTATTCTTATAAGTCAGCAACCTTTCCATTAAACTATAAACATAATTCCTAACTATAGGGCACCTTAATACAATCTAAAGTATCTATTGCACTATATTAAAATTAAAGCCAATCTTGAAAAAAAAACAGTTTAGCTACACTAAAGCATCTTGTAAGAAGATTTTGTGCGTGAATCAAAAAGTTGTGCCTCTATCCTATCATGACTTTATATTTCTTTTATACCCACTCTTACCATTCCAATGTGAACTGGAAAAACTAAAGATATATGATATTGAGCATTTTATATGTAAAAATCATAGAACTCTAAGGGGCTTATAAGATCATCCATTCAACCTTACAGTTTTACAGTAAGGAAACCAGAGTCCAGTTAGACACAGTGGCAGAATGAGAGTTAGGTTCAGTTCTCAAACTCGGGAACAATATTGTTCACTGCATACCATCTCTTGGCTGCGTTATTCTTTTCTACACTACAGTTACAAAGCTTGGTGACATACTCGCTACATGGTTCACAGAAGTACTTCAGGTAACATTAGTTTGGAGAAGCTTTAAGAAATTTCTGCAGCTAATGAGCATCTGCCTGTGACATATTCTCCCTTTTCTACAGAATTTGTAAGATGTTACATCCCCAGCCAAAAATACAGTGTCAGACTTTAAGAATTCTCTTACTACGGGTGAAGGGAAAATGTTAAGGGGGACATCTTTAAAAATCCAATATGACTGGGTAAGGTGTTCTGTAAGTTCATAATTTTAAGATAGTTATTTAAAAAAAAGAATGAAAAGAAAGGCAAGTGAATAGGGATGAACACAAAAGAGTGACGTGAAAGGAGAAGAACCATGTATATAAGAGCCCAGAATGAGCGGAGGCTGGTGAAAAATGTTAAGAACGATAAAAAAGATTTTAAAAACATGTAGAGCAAGAGGAACAAGAAAGAAGGTTTAGGCCTACTGCTTGGGGCAGATGGTATAATGTTAGCAGATGATACAGAGAAAGCAGAACTACTTAACTCCTATTTTGCTTTTGATTCTCCATTAAGAAGAATATTCAAAACTGAAAGGGGCATAAGAAACATGCTAAAGGAAACTTGAAACATCTCACTGTAAGGATCTACACAGGCTTCATGACAAAGGTGAGATTTGAGCCATTCTTGATGACTAATATTAAAAAACAGAATAAATCAGAAGAAGATAAATGGAGTGGAAATACTGTATTTCATCAATTTTAGGGCACATCCTTCCAACAGCTCTGAAACTGGAATATATCTTAAAAAGAGATGGTTTGAAAAACAAAAAAAAGCATATTTAACTGGCAGCACTTTATCCCTCTTAGAGGAAAATACTGGTGTATCTTACAAGTGATGGTGCCTTAGATTTAAACAGTATCTATTCCAATCAGAGTAGAAGCATAGGTACCAAACGTATTAAAAAAAGGGCGGGGGGGTGGGGGGGCAGGAATCCTAAATCCTGACTAATCAGCTCACAAATATTTCAAGTCAAAATTTAAGTTTAAATTCCTCTAAACTCATAATAACCTAAAAAGAATTTACCTTCTAATCACATTCATTTTGGAGTCTACTCTTCTTTCTCTCCCTTAAGATACCTGGCCTTGCTTCTGTCTTTTTTTTTTTTTTTCCCTAGCTTTTATCTACTATCCTCATTTCTCCCTATATCTTCCTCATTCCCTCTCTTTTCTACTGCTTTTCCCTTGTAATTTTTCCTTAAAAAAATTAAAAAGGAGCTCAAGTATCCTGTATTTCTCCTAGTATAACAAAATCATGAAAGCCACATTTTACTTCTACCAGTTCCATGCCTGACTTTCTATGTATCTGTGCTACTTACGGAACTGGGACAGACTCTCTGTAGAGCACTTTCTTTCCAAATGTGGTCTGACATCTACTGAATCAGAATCTTTAAAGTGAGTCCCAGAAATCTGTGTTCTCAACAAGCTCTGCATCATCACTGCTGACCATGTTTCTATACAAGTTAATGTTTCTCGTTGAATTATTAGAGTAGTAACAATTTCAACTTTTCACTTAGTTTCAAAATTTGATCACAAAATCTTTCTTATTCTTAATGATTTCTTATTCCAAAGAATAAAACTGTTAAACCTATTCTATTGGTTTGGCCAACCACAACACCTGCAGTTTCAAAACATAATAACAGATAGACTTCTGTCTCTGCAGAGTTTGTCGAACAGAGTACCGAAGAGGAGAGAGCTGTACGGAAAAAGAATGCTGGAGATATGAAGAAGGGTAACCCTCAAGCATTTGGCAAAGAACTCATTAGAACATGTATGTGGGGAAACTACCCAAGGCTGGAGAAAAATACCATCTAAAAAGATTAGAAGGAACAGTGCTCAGCACTCATTCAAAGCTGGAAAGTGTCCCACCAGATAAACTGGAAAAACTCTTAATTCATAGGGCATTGGGCAGAATACTCAGAAAGGTTTTCACTTCAGTCATGGGGAAATAAGTAGCCCTAGACCAAGCACTATTCCAATCAAGCTTATAATAAATCACAAAGTGAGGATCCTTTTGATCTGAAAGGATCAAACTCTTTCCAAGTAACCTAACTATGTGCCATAACAAAGCTCACAGGAGTTACAGGAAAATATAAAAATATCTAGCATCCAGTCATGCAAAGGTAACCCAAGCAAAGACCACTATACATACAAAGAGGGAGAAAAATATGGCCAATGAAGAAGATAATAATCAGGTGAAACTGACCCAGAATTGACACAGACATTACAATGAGCAGAGAAGCATATAGAAAGCTATTATAATTGTATTCCATATGTTTAAAAAGTTAAGTAGACATGGAACATATTAAACCCAAATCAAAATTCAAGAGTAGAAAATTATAATAAGAGATGGAAAATACACTGAATGGATTAACAGTAGATTAGACATGGCTGCTGCTAATACTAGTGAACATAAAGGCATAGAAATAGAAAATAAATAAAATGAAACACACAGAGAAAACAGGATGCAAAAAAATTAAAAGAGCATCAGTGAGCTGCGAGCTAACTTCAAGTAGCATGATATATATATAATTAGAGTCCCTGAAGGAGAACAGAGATAGGAGGGGACAGAAAATTATTTTAAGACATAATGGCCAAAAAAATTCCAAATTTGATGTAAACTATAAACTAGAAGATGCAAGAAGCTCAACAAATTTGAAGCACAAGAAAAATGAAGAAAACTCCACCAAGGCTCATTATAATCAAAGTGCTTTTCAAAACCACTGATAAACTGAATGTTGTAAAAGTACCAAGAGAAAAGACACATATTACATATAAAGGAATAAAGATAAAAATAAAACAGATTTCTCATTGGAAACAATCCAACTGAAAAGACAGTTGAACAACATCTTTGAAGTACTGAAGGAAAAACACAATGCGGAATTCTATATACAGCGAAATTCCTTTTGAACACAAAGGCCAGATGAAGACTCTTCAGATATATACACAAAGGAATTTAACAACAGCAAAACTGCACTCTAAAAAATGTTAAAGGAAGCCTTTCAGGCAAAAGGAAAATTATACCATATAAAAATATGGGTTTACATAAAGGCATTAAGCACACTAAAAATGGAAATAACAGAAGATTCCCCACCCCGCTTAATATCTAAATCACTTGAAAAAGAACTGTTTAAATATTATGAAATATATAAAACATGTATCAGTATAAGTAAAATATATGACAACAGTAGCATAAAGACTGGGAGGGGAGGCCATCATTTAAAAATCTACAAACATTAAATGCTGGAGAGGATATGGAGAAAAGAGAAGTTGCCTACACTGTTAGCGGGAATGTAAATTGGCACAGCCACTATGGAGAACAGTATGGAGATTCAGTTTCTGTTTTGTATTGAATTAACTCAGTATTTTTCATTCTATTTATCTTCTTTCTTGTCTTGCTAGCTATAACAACTCTGTTATTTTAGGGTTTAAAGTATACTGCTTATTATAGTTTATCTTCAAGTAAGATTCTACTACTTAAGAAATTTACAATGTAAAAACATCGTTAGTCAAATGAAATTAAGATGACAATGAGATTCCACTACAGACTTATAAAAAGTGGCTAAAATTAAAAAGGTTAACCATATCAAGTGTTGGCAAGCATACGAAGGAACTGGTAGGAGTTTAAAATGCTACAATTATTTTGGAAAACAGCTTGGCAGTTCTTAAAAAGGTAAAGAATATGAACCAGTCATTCTATTCCTAAGTATTTATCCAAGAGAAATGAAATTCTTTGTACATACAAAGTCTTATATTCAAACATTCATAGTAGACTTATTTGAAGTAGCCAAAAACTAGAAATACCCAAATGTCCATCAACAGATGAACAGATAAACAGGCTGTGGTAGATCCATACAATATAGTACCTACTCAACAATAAAAAGTGAAGTTTATTCATGTCGAACTGTCCTAGGGTCAGCAGCATTGTGACCAAGAGGCCAGATAACCATGTCAGCTGCAGCACTGGCTGCATCCACAGCAGCCCCCTTGTCAGGGCCCAAAGAAATGAGTTTGGAGAAACCAAAGAAGATGACTAGAGAGGACTGGAGAAAGAAGAAAGATCTAGAAGAACAGCGAAAATTGGGCAATGCCCCTGCAGAAGTTGATGAAGAAGGAAAAGACACCAATCCTCATATTCCTCAGTATATTTCTTCAGTACCATGGTATGTTGATCCATCAAAAATGCCTACTTTAAAGCACCAGAGACCACAGCCAGAGAAACAAAAGCAGTATAGGCTCATCTGGAGAATGGTACAAGAGGGGTGTAAAAGAGAATTCCATAACTACTAAATACCAAAAAGGAGCATGTGAAAACTGTGGAGCCATGACACACAAAAAGAAAGACTGTTTTGAGAGACCTAGGTGAGTTGGAGCAAAATTTACGAAGACTAAGATAGCTCCAGATGAACATGTCCAGCCTCAGCTGATGTTTGACTACGATGGGAAGAGGGATCGGTAGAATGGCTACAGTCCAGAAGAAAATATGAAAATTGTAGAAGGGTTCATTTTGGGGGGCTCCAAAATCACTGCAGATGGTGACTGCAGCCATGAAATTAAAAGACGCTTACTCCTTGGAAGGAAAGTTATGACCAACCTAGACAGCATATTAAAAAGCAGAGACATTGCTTTGTCAATGAAGGTTCATCTAGTCAAGGCTATGGTTTTTCCAGTACTCATGTATGGATGTGAGAGTTGGACTGGGATGTTGCGAAAGAACAGCATGTATACTATCTATGGTGAAACAGGTCACCAGCCCAGGTGGGATGCATGAGACAAGTGCTCGAGCCTGGTGCACTGGGAAGACCCAGAGGAATCGGGTGGAGAGGGAGGTGGGAGGGGGGATCGGGATGGGGAATACGTGCAAATCTATTGCTGATTCATGTCAATGTATGACAAAACCCACTGAAAAAATAAATAAATAAAAAAGAAAAAAAACAGAAAGCTGAGCACCGAAGAATTGACGCTTTTGAATGTGGTGTTGGAGAAGACTCTTGAGAGTCCCTTGGACTGCAAGGAGATCCAACCAGTCCATCCTAAAGGAGATCAGTGCTGGGTGTTCATTGGAAGGACTGATGCTGAAGCTGAAACTCTAATACTTTGGCCACCTGATGGAACGAGCTGACTCATTTAAAAAGACCCTGATGCTGGGAAAGATTGAGGACAGGAGGAGAAGGGGACAACAGAGGATGAGAAGGCTGGATGGCATCACTGACTCAATGGACATGGGTTTGGGTAGACTTTGGGAACTGGTGATGGACAAGGAGGCCTGGCGTGCTGTGATTCATGGGGTCGCAAAGAGTTGGACACAACTGAGCGACTGAACTGAACTGAACTGATGCCAAAGTTGACCTAGCAAAGCGAACGCTGAAAGCCCAAAAACTCCAAGAAGAATTAGCCTCAGGAAAATAAGTGGAACAGGCTAATTCTCTAAAACATCAGTGGGGAGAAGAAGAAATGAATTCTCAGATGGAAAAAAATCCTAACAGTGAAGATGAGGATGAAGATAAATATGCAGATGATACTGACATGCCTGGACAGAATTTTGACTCTAAGAGATGAATTACTATCAGAATCTCAGGATTCGAGAAGATATTGCAAAATATTTGTGGAATTTAGATCCAAATTCTGCTTACTATGATTCCAAAACTGGAGCAATGAGAGAGAATCCCTATGTGAATGCAAGAAAGAATCCAGGCGAAGTCAGCTATGCAGGGGATAACTTCATTAGATACACAGGTGATACCATTTCAATGACTCAGACATAACTGTTTGCTTGGGAAGCCTATGATAAGGGGTGTGAAGTGCATCTACAAGCAGATCCTATAAAACTAGAGCTACTGTATGAGTCCTTCAAAGTCAGGAAAGAAGACTTCAAAGAGCAGCAGAAAGAAAGCATCCTGGAAAAGTACGGCAGTCAAAACCACTTGGATGCTCCTCCAGCCAAATTGCTTTTAGCTCAGACTGAAGACTATGTGGAATACTCAAGACACTGGACGGTCATCAAAGGACAGGAGTGGGCTGTCGCCTGCTCCAAGGACAAGGAAGATGTGAAGATCAACAATCATACACATATCTGGAGATCTTACTGGAAAGAAGGCCGATGGGGATACAAATGCTATCACTCTTTTCAAGTATTCCTATTGTACTGCAGAAGCTGGGAATGAGATTGCTAGTTCAGAGGAATGTATTATAAATGATGCAACCGGAGAAGAATCTGTGAAAAAAAACCTCAAACCCTGCTGGAGATGCATCAGGAAAAACTAAAAGAGGAGAAAAAGAAGAAGAGGAAGCATCAAAAGAGCAGTGCAGAGAGTGATGATGAAGAAAAGAAACATGAAAAGCTGAAAAGGGCACTGAATGCAGAGGCGGCCTGTCTTCTTCACACCAAGGAGATGCAGATGGATGAGAGGAAGCGGCCTTAAAACAGCATATATGAAACTCGGGAACCCACTGAAGAGGAAATGGAGGCCTACAGGATGAAACGGCAGAGGCCAGATGACCCCATGGCCTCCTTCCTCGGACAGTAGTAACTCGTCACTGACGGTGACCCAAGATAGACTCTGCTGATACATTCTTTTAGATTCCTGCTGTTGATTATCGATGGAAAAATCCATATCTATTCTCATTTAAGTCAGGAAGCAAGGAGACTGCCTGACTCTAATAAAGCATCCAGAAGTCTCATAGCAAATTCTTTCCTTTACACAGTGAAGAACAAAGAAGAAGAAATAAAGGGGTACATTAAGTGCCGATTAAGATTTTATCTGAGATTTTATATTAGTGATGTGGGAAAAGGTCTTAGTTCTCCACCTATCACAAATATCTTCTCAATGTTTATTTATTGTTTATTTCCTCAGTTTTTATGGCCCTTTATCTAGTGTTAGGACTCATTGTGAAGGCAATTAGTTACTCTTTCTTGAAACAAGGACTTCATTTTTTTAAAAATTAGTAGTAACTATAACTGTAATTATTTGATAATCATTTCTTTTTGCCTTCTCAGATTTTTCTGATCTGAAGCTCATAACCTATCTTGAGCTTTGCATTACTGGAAGGAAATCCGTACAACATGTGAATAACTTTATCCCTGATGTCAATCTGTGTAGTAATAATTCTGTTTTCCACTTGGTTATAAAATTGTGATTTTCAAAACATTCCCTTGTATCTTATACTCAGAACTAAATGTGTTAGCCTTTGAATGGGGGAAAAAAAAATGTTTTTCACCCTTGAGTCAGTGTTGACTGATCAGTCCTAGGTCTTTTACAATTCTGGACAAGGGTATTCAGACACGGAAATCCTCTCCTTTATCACAGAGGATATGGTTTGTGATACTAATTGCTATTTTAATTGTGGCTGCCTTTATATAATAATCATGACTATCAGATTTTTTAAAGATTGTAGAGTATCTGTTGTACCTAATCTTTATAGCCAGCAGTTGTCTTTTGGTAAAATTTGCAAAAAGTGAAACCTAAAGTTGAAGGTTTCTTCAAAATATTACAAGTATAGACTGTTCGGCTATTAGTAACTGAGAATGGCATGATTTTTTAGCTTCTTCTAATAACATGGTGAAGATAATGCTGACAGAACAGGATCAGTGAAAACAGCCTGTTTAAAACCCGACACAAGTACATTGACTTTGAACAGTTACACTGGCTTTTCCAAACGACCAAAACCCACCAGAATATTGCATTAAGTTAACATCTCGGAAATACTGCTGATGGGAAAGTAACTAAATCAAACTGTCAAGTACTGTGGATATACATTGAATCTAAATTCAGACCAGTATGAAATTAAAACAGTGATGCAAACAGATCTAATTCTTACCTACTTTAAGAATGTCAAATTTTATGTTTTCATATTCCTACCTTAACATAGGCTGCTGCTGCTGCTAAGTCGCCTCAGTCATGTCCGACTCTGTGCGACCCCAGACGGCAGCCCACCAGGCTCCACCATCCCTGGGATTCTCCAGGCAAGAACACTGGAGTGGGTTGCCATTTCCTTCTCCAATGCATCAAAGTGAAAAGTGAAAGTGAAGTCACTCAGTCGTGTCCAACTCTTAGCGACCCCATGGACTACAGCCCACCAGGCTCCTCTGTCCATGAGATTTTCCAGGCAAGAGTACTGGAGTGGGGTGCAATGGCCTTCTCCGTAACATAGGCTGGTTCAACATAAAATCTGATATTAGTGTCTATTTTGTATTTTATTTATCTTTTGTTAATAAAGATATATAATTGAAAATAAAACAAAAGTGGTGAAGTACTGATACACAATACAACATGGATGAACTTCAAAATATACATACAAAATGAAAGAAACCAGATAAAAAAGTATATACTATATGCTTCTATCTATAGAAAATTCAAACTAACGCATAGTGACAGAAAGCAGGTCAGTGATTGCTCGGGTAGTAGGAGTGTATGTGCATGTGGGAGGATGGAGGAGGAGAAAGTCAGAAGGAGGGTTACAAGGGGGCTAAAAGGAAACTTTTGGGAGCAATGGATATATTTTCGTTATCTGGATTGTGGTGAAGGGTTCATGGTATCTTGGTTGTAATGATGGTCTCATGGTGTGTATATATATCAAAACTTATCAAATTGTATACTTTATCATATGTCAATTACACCTCAAGAAAGCTGTTTGGAAAAAAAGCAGAAACAAAGATGCAAAACAATATCATATATTATTT
This sequence comes from Dama dama, assembly GCF_033118175.1. Lineage (NCBI taxonomy): Eukaryota > Metazoa > Chordata > Mammalia > Artiodactyla > Cervidae > Dama > Dama dama. The sequence continues at coordinate 71,173,278 of NC_083709.1, read as the reverse complement.
ATATATGCTGCTGACAAGTGCTCAGTTGTGTTCAACTCTCTGCAACCCCATGGACTGCAGCCCTTCAGGCTCCTCTGTCCATGGGATATTTCCAGGCAAGAATACTGGAGTGGGTTGCCATTTCCTTCTCCAGGTATTTACATACATTTATATGCATAAAAATGGCAAATACTTAAAACAAAGGAAAAGATTTCCTTCAGATACAGACAGGAACAAAGTAAATGGAATCAAGAAGGGTACACAACTGACTTCAGTGGTATTTCTAAATTTTTCTTTAAAAAAAAAAATGGGAAGAAATTGGGGCAAAATGTTAAGACTTGACAAAGTTGAGTGATGAGTACATACATGTTATATTTTTGTTATTTCCTTTCCTACATTTTTGTATATTTGAAGTGTGTGTAACTTCTCAAAACGGTATTTCAATGTTAAATTTGTTGTCAGGATAGTTTCTTATTCATCTGTCAAGCTTTTAAGTCCAGAACTATTTCCCAGGGCTACAGAAAGTATGTAAAAATTGACATACCAGGCCTCTGACATTCTACACAAATTGTCTGTACGTGGGTATTTCTGCATTTTTCTAAAAAGCAGACCCATAGTACCCTGATTATTATATTAGCCACCTATCTGGCATTCTTGCTTCAATCCTTGCTCCCTTAGAATCTATCCTTTTTATAATAGTCAAGGTGATCTTTTAAATCATATCACATTATTATATGCTCAGAACCTTCCAAAGGTTTTCTATCCAACTTTAAGTTACCACATCCTGCAAGGCCTTCCCTAATTAGAGACAGCTGATCTCTCTGACCTCATCTCTTGGGCTCACATCAACCACACTAGCCTCCTTATTACTCCCTGAATATGCCACACATCTCTCACCTCAGAGTCTTCACACTGGGTTTCCCTTATGCCTTTACTTCCGTCAGGTAGGTCTCAGGTCAAATGTCATTAGAAACCTTCCACAACCACCCTTTATACAAAAGAACACTCATCATCTCCAGCAATTCTTTGTTCCTTTTAATTGGTTTTTGCTTTTACTTCAACGTACTTATAATCATCTAAATATTTATTTTAAAAATATGTCTGTTTTCTTCTTTCCTACCCCCAACATATAAGTTCAGTGAGAAAATAATTTTCTTCTGTTTTGCTCACAGCTGTATCTCCAGTGGCTTGAATAGTGTCTGTGGTGGTGGTTTAGTGGCTAAGTCATGTCTTGTAACTGCATGGACTGTAGCCCGCCAGGCTCCTCTGTCCATGGGGTTTCCCAGGCAAGAACACTGGAGTGAGTTGCCATTTCCTTCTCCAGGGGATCTTTCCAACCTTGGGATGGAACCCACGTCTCCTGCATGACAGGGGAATTCTTTACCGCTGAGCCACCAGGGAAGCTCTGGAATAGTATCTAGGACATAGTAAATGTTCAAGTGTTTCTGTTCTCCTAATAATCAAGTTCTCCCAATAATCTCCTGAAAAAATTAATATTATTATGCCAAGTTCTGAAAATATGCAAAACTATCAAGTTTGATAAATGGTACTATAATCAAGGAACTAAGTTTTTTAAAAAAGTATACCAACTCAGTAATTAAAACATTTTGCACTAAGCAAGTAGTAGTAAACTGCAAACTATGGCCAAATTTTCAGTAAAGTAAAGGTGACATCTCTCTCTCTCTAGTTCTGCATCTAAATTTAGTAACTAGTTATGGCTTTTTCCCTTCTTCCAGAAATATCCTGAAATTTCTGTCTATAGATTAAAAGATATATTTAAATGTATACTTATCTATACTGATAATTGTAAAAAGTAATTATTCTGAGTTAATTAAAATTCTGAAAAATGGCTAATTATGTATTTAATGATTAAAACAAGAGAGGCTATGCATATATTTGCCTTTGTTAAATATTGATCTAAGGAATTCTAATGTGTTTTTACAACATGTAATTTTGAGAGCAAATTGTACACAGCAGAAAACATTTGGTATCATAATAATTAATCTCATTTCTTTACAAACATAAAGCACAAGTCCACTGGGAAACATTTAAACAACTTAGAGTAAACACATTCTAGATGTCATACAATTTATTATTAAGGACCCCAGAGCCATAACTATTTAATTAAAATAAATCTGGACTATCCCTTGCTTGTATTGCCTAACTATTACACTAAGGTATTAATAGTAGTTAATTACTTCACATGTATTTCAATATCAAAAAGCACAAAAAAGATTACATATAGCTTAAAATATATTACATGAACCACCAAAAGGAATAAAAACCAAAGGAGAAAAGGGCCTGCATTCATTTACTCAACAAATATCTAATGAAGACCTACTATCTATTAACTGCAGTATTCCTGAGAATATTCCTGGATTAGTCTATCCACCTGAGTTAATATTAAAAATAATTCCAGATTGGACCCCTGTCCTTCAACTTATGACAGTCTTGTGCTTTAGACAAACACCAGTTTCTCCGTTCTTCAGCCTTCTTTAATTTGAAAAATGAGAATACTACTGCCCCTATCCAGCATCCAAATAGCTGGCATTCTATCGCTTACTGGTCTCCAGAATATATTTGACAATTAGTCCCATACTGACTTATGATACTTCTTTTCCTAAAGCTTTAAATTATTATTTAATATAATGGGCCATAAGATCATATATGAAAATGAACTACATTTCTATATATACCACCAAAAGTTAGAAAACGTAATTTAAAAGAAGGACAATGTTTCACACCTCCCTCAAACACAAAGACACACCCTAAAACAATAAAGTATTTAAGAACAAATTAATGAAGTAGATTGAAATAGACAAAAATTAAGTGTAAGTCCTGTATTCCAGTCATCTGTTGCTGCATAACAAATTCCTCTAAAACTTTAAGGCCTAAAACCACCACTTAATTTTGCTAACGATTTTGCAGACCAGACACTGAAGAAATCAAGCTGAAGAGTTCTTCTTGGGATCACTCATGTGACTGAGTCAGGCATTGGCTGAAGTTGTATTCATTTGAAGGCTCAACTGCACTGATGTCCACGATGGATCACTCATGTGGCTAGCACTTAGTTGTGGCTGTGGATATCTCCTGCATGGAGGTCTTCAGATATTTGGATGTTTCGCGTATGGCTAACTTCCTTCAGTGCAAGCATCCTCAGAGTACCAGTGGGAGCTATTTGGCTTTTTCTAATCGAGCCTCAGAAGTCTAGTGGCATTACTTCTGCCTCAGCTCGGATTCAAAGGAAGGGGAATGAGACTCCACCTGTTGGTGGGGAGTAACAAGGTCATACTGTAGAAGACCATGTAGGATGATAAAAACCTTGGCAGATATCTTGGTAGACTGTACAATCTACCACAATCTTATGCATAAAACTATAAAGATACACATATAATAAAGAAGGTGTAAACAAGTGCAAGAATATCATATATTCATTGGTAGGAAAACTGGACATTGTAAATATGTCAATTTTCTCTAAATGGATGAACAAATCTAATGTAATTCCCATATTTCCAACAAGATTGTGTATAAACTTTGAAAAGCAGATTCCAAATTTTATATGGATTACCAAATGGCCAAACATAGCCAAAACACTCCTGGGAAGGAAAAATAAGGTAACAGTATTGTCCTACTAGATATCAAGCCTTATAACAAGGCTGTCTTAACATACTGTAGACCTTGATGGAGAAATAGACAAATAGAAGAGAAAGACGAGAGAGAGACTCATGCATATATGGAACTGCAGTATGTAAGTAACACTGCAGAAATCTGTTAATAATGAAAGACAACTGGTTTTCCAAATGGGATAATATTTTACTTATATCTACCTCATACCAGGTGGATTAACAACTTAAATGGTAAAAGCAAAATATTTAAAATATTCAACAGAAAATATAGGGAAATATCTTCTTGATCTTAGGACACAGAACATTCCCTGAACAAGATACCAAAAGCATGAACCACAAGGGAAAAGATTGATAAATAAAGACTGACACATTTAAATTAAGAGCTCCTTTTCAACAAAGACACTGTAACAAAAGTAAAAAGATAGTTCTTACTGTACAAATCTAATAATGATAAATCTTGAAAATGTATAGTAACTGTTCATGAAATTGTTTATCTAAAAGTGTTTTACACAAACTAGCAAAGAAGAAGCCTATACAAAAAATTCAGGGCATACACGAATAAAACTAAGCCAATACCTACATCTAAAAACAGTTTCAATCTCATTATTTTAATGGTACAGAAAACTTCTCTGCCAGATGGAGATCGATAATGTAAATATATATATATACTTTAAAAAATCGGTAAACAAACACTTTGACCCTACCACTGTCTCAAGAAAGTCATAAGTGATTTTTAATGACATGTTAAACAGTAAAGATGGTAAGAAACGAAAGTCGTAATAATCTCATTGACATTAACATGCACAGTACCATTCCATAAACTCTGAATCTTGCTGAGCAGCTGGCACTCTGAGATACACAATTAGTGGAGACATAGTCACTGATATTAGGGCTATAATCTAGGTAGCAAGAAATACTGATAAAAGACATATATATGAGAGGCAAGTCAAATTTCTACCTAAGTCTCAAATCAATTTTTTTCCTATACCTTCACCATTTCTGTAACCACGCCTAAATAATCTCTTGCATTGATTATATTCTATCCCAACCTACTGACTATACTGCAGCCATAGTAACCTTTTTTGAAATGTAAGAGGACTAAAGATGCCCTTTTTGGTGAGACTTAAAATTCAGAAACATAAAAGAGAGACTGGACAGGGCTCACACGACTGAACAACGGAAGCACAGCAGAATTGACCCACGCTGCTGCTTCTGTAATTAGGAAATAAATGCCTACTTACCTAAGAGGAAAACAAGGATTCTTCTCAGAAAACTAAACAACAACAACCTCCAGACACTGATACTTGGAGGTTGCTCCAAGGAAAACGCCAGCCTATCAAAGAATATTTAAGTGAAGTCCACCAGGAGACAAGCAATCAGTGTCTCACAAAAGCAGAAAGAATTGTTATGTCCAAAGGTAAAACGCTATAAAAAATAATAAGAAAAAGTTCTTGGGAAATAAATGTCATAATAGTAGAAACAAAGAATTCAGTAGAAAGAATTGAAAATAAAGCTGAGGAAATCTCTCACAAAACAGAATAGAAAATTAGAAAAGCAATCCAAGAGTCTTCCATTCAGCCGAATAGAGATCAGCAAATTTTTTCTGCAAAGGATCGGACAGTAAATAGTTGAGGCTTTGCCGGGCGTATGGTCTCTTGATGCAACCATTCAATTCTGGTGTTGTAGTATGAAAGCAGCCAAAGACGGCACAGAAACAAACGGGGCCCAGGGCAGGCAAGGTGCGGCTTGTGAGCTATGGTCTGCTGACCCTTGCAGTAAAAGGATATTTTAAAAAGAGAGGACAAGAGAAAACACAGAGGAATAAATAATCAATAAGTAAGAAAAATTCCCAGGGGTTTCCTTGGTGGTCAGTGGTTAAGAATCCATCTGCCAACACGGGGAACACAGGTTGAACCCCTGATCCAGGAAGACCACACATGCGGTGGGACAACGAAGCCCAGCACCACAAATACCGAACCTGCACTCCAGAGCCCACAGGCCGCAACGACTGCAGCCCGCACGCCCGAGAGCCAGCGCTCCAAGGCAGAGACGCCACTGCAACGAGCGGCCGACACAGGGCAACTCGAGGAGCCCGGCTTACCACAGCCAGGGAAAGTCCCAGAGCAGCAAGGACGACCCAGGGCAGCCAGAAACAAGGAAATAATTTTTAAAAAACATATTTCACAAAAAGGAAAGAAAAATTCACAGAACTAAAATCATGAGTTTTTAAATTGAAAGGGTCCAACACAAAGCACATCACATTATCAAATTTCAGAACACCAGGGTAGACAGATCACAAAGGTTCCCAAAGAGGAAAAAAACCTGGTCCTGTACAAAGAGTGGGAAACTAGGTGATAGTTACTTTTTAAGAGCAACACTAAATTAGAAAGCCTTCAAAATTGAAAGAGAATTCTACACCTACTGAAATTAGCAATCACACGTGAGGGGAGAATAAAGGTATTTATCAGACACATAATAAATTAAAATTTTACCTCTAAGGTACCCTTATTTGAGAGCTATTGAAAGATATGTTCCAGCAGAACAATGGACTAAGCCAAAAATGAGGAAGACATGATATCCAGAAAAAACAGGAACCCGACACAAGAACAACTGAGGGAAGTCCCAGCGAGCAAGAGCTGTGCAACAAACCTAGAAAAGAAGCTCAGGCTGGAAATGGCAGAACAACGGTTTCAGGAGAGAGCCTTCAGGATAGAGAATGGAAGGGACATATTTGAGCATATAAAAAATACTGACAGCACTGTGGCAGGGAGGTGGAGCACTTTTTAAAAATTAACTAAAACTATACAAAAAAATAGGAAATTTTTTTAAATGAAAAGATTATTAACTCCAAAAGAAGTAAAAAGACAGTTAACATCATACTTAACAGTAAAAAGGAGAAAGTATTTCCTCTAAGGTCAGGAACAAGATAAGAATGTCTACTCTTTGCACTTTTATTTAACATAGTATTGGAAGTCCTAGCCATAGCAATCAGATGAGAAAAAGAAATAAAAGGAATCCAATCTGAAGAGAAAGAGTAAAACTGTCACTGTTTGCAGGTGACATGATACTTAGAAAACCCTAAACATATCACCAGCAAACTACTACAGCTCAATGAATTCTGTAAATTTGCAGAATGCAAAATTAATATACAGAAATCTATTGCATTTCTATATACTAACAACCAAGTAATCAGAAAGAGAAATTAAGTAAATAATCCATTCACCACTGCATCAAAAAGAATAAAATATCTAGGAATAAACCTACCTCAACATTCAGAAAACTAGGATCATGGCATCCGGTCCCATCACTTCATGGCAGATAGATGGGGAAACAGTGGAAACAGTGGCTGACTTTATTTTTCTGGGCTCCAAAATCGCTGCAGATGGTGACTGCAGCCATGAAATTAAAAGACACTTACTCCTTGGAAGAAAAGTTATGACCAACCTAGACAGCTTATTAAAAAGCAGAGACATTACTTTGCCAACAAAGGTCCGTCTAGTCAAGGCTATGGTTTTTCCAGTGGTCATGTATGGATGTGAGAGTTGGACTATTAAGAAAGCTGAGCACCGAAGAACTGATGCTTTTGAACTGTGGTGTTGGAGAAGACTCTTGAGAGTCCCTTGGACTGCAAGGAGATCCAACCAGTCCATCCTGAAGGAGATCAGTCCTGGGTGTTCATTGGAAGGACTGATGCTGAAGCTGAAACTCCAATACTTTGGCCAGCTCATGCAAAGAGTTGACTCACTGGAAAAGACCCTGATGCTGGGAAAGATTGAGGGCAGGAAGAGAAGGGGAAGATAGAGGATGAGGTGGTTGGATGGCAGCATCGACTCAATGGACATGGGTTTGGGTAGACTCTGGGAACTGGTGATGGACAGGGAGGCCTGGTGTGCTGTGGTTCATGGGGTCGCAAAGAGTTGGACACGACTGAGCAACTGAACTGAACTGAACTGATGGAGGTAAAAGACCTGTACCTGGAAAACTATAAAACACTAATGAAAAAAATGAAGATGACACAAACAAACGGAAAGATATGCCATGTACATGGATTGGAAGAGTTAATATTCTTAAAATGACCATACTCCCCAAAGCAATCTATAGATTCAATGCAAACCCTACCAATATGCCAAGGGCATTTTTCACAGTACTAGAACAAATAATTTTAAAATTTGTATGGAAACAAAAAAGACCCTGAGTAGCCAGAACAATCTTGAGAAAGAACAGAGCTGGAGAAATCATGCTCCCTGACTTCTGACCGCACTACAAAGCTACAGTCATCAAAACAATACTGTACTGGCACAAAAACGGACACACAGATAAGCGGAACAGAATAGAGAGCTGAGAGATAAAGCCACCTACTCACGGTCAGTAAATCCACAGCAAAAGAGGCTAGAACATACGACAGAAAACAGCAGTCTCTTCAGCAAGTAGTGCTGGGACAGTTACATGGAAAAGAATGCAATTAGAAAATTCTCTAAAACCATATACAAAAATAAACTCAAAACGGATTAAAAACCTAAATGTAAGACCAGAAGCCATAAAGCTTCTAGAAGAAAACACAGGCAGAACACTCTGACATAAATCTCAGCAATATTTCTTTTGGATCTGTCTCCTAAAGAAAAGGAAATAGAAGCAAAAATAAACAAATGGGACCTAATCGAACTTAAAAGCTTTTGCACAGCAAAAGAAATCACTGGCAAAACAAAGACAACCTACTGGATGGGAGAAAATATATGCTAATAATGCAACCAATAAGGGGTTTATACCCAAAATATATAAACAACTCATATAACTCAACAGCAAAAACACCAAAAAACCCAACTAAAAAATGTGCAGAAGACCTAAGCAGACTCACAGATATAGAGAACAAATTGATGATTACCATTAAGGACAGGGAAAGGAGGTGGGGCAAGATAGAGTTAGGCAACTAAGAGATACAAACTATTACGTATAAAATAGATAAGCTACAAGGATAAATATATTCTTGTACAATACAGGGAATATAACCAATATTTTATAATAACTATAAATGGAATATAACCTTTAAAAATTGTGAATCACTGTTATATACATATAACTTATATAATACTGTATATAAACTATATCTCAATTAAAAATAAACACTAAACACATTCTAAAAGTCATTAGAGTAAAACCGACATTTTAAAGAAAACAAAGCAAAAGTCTGTACTGTTTATCACTATCTGGCTTAGCAAGAAACAATGTCTTTATAATCAAAACAATGAGATATTAATCATTAATTTAACCAAAAATTATAATAATATAATTATGGAGGAAGGAAATAGGAGAGTAGGGTGGAAAGCTAGATCCGCACCTCATATAGCAAGAAGTGAAGAGACTATGTCTAAACCTGATTAAGAAATAACAGTCTACACATGATATTTAGGAACAAAGAGCTAAATACCAGGGAACATGGCCAAAAGGATTAAGAGTAGTTTCTTAAAAGAAGGACCTGGAGATGTAGAAGGGTAGGTGCTATGTCTTTTTACTTGGCTTTTAACTATGTAATTATAAGAATTTCAAAAATTAATTTAAAATAATTAACATTTATCAAAAAGCCAATAACTGGTAAATAATATTTGCAACACTATATTACTGCATCAGTCTTATAAAAAGAAGATCAATTATTTAAAATTATAAGGAACTCTCACAGAAGACAACAACATAATATATGAAAGAGACATGGACAATTCATTAAAAAAAAATTTACTATCCAAGGTACATATAAAAAGTTTCACCTTTCAAAGCAATGAAAGAAAAAGTCCAGATTAAAACAACAAAGCAGCATTATTTTTACCTACTAATTAGCAAAAATCTGAGGAATGAGTAGTATTAAAGTTGTAAAATGGATTCACAGTGAAAGTGTAAGTTAATATATCATTTCTGGAGAAAATTTTCGTAATATTAATCAAAACCTTAAAAATATGACTGACATCTGATTCAGTAATTCCTGCTAAAAATGCATCTTTAAGGAAATAGTTACAAATACAATAAAGGGATTCAGCTACAAGGGTATTTATTTTAGCAAAATTTCCTTAAGACTGTCTTTTTCTTATTGATTTACCTGAAACAATAAAACAGCCTTACCTGAACTGTACGTCCTGCATTGATATGCTCTTCATGCAACTTGTCCCATATTCTGCACCTCTGATACTGTACGAAAGAAAAGGAAAGGTACTGAATTTTTTTTTATCACTAAGTGATTATTCCCAGTTTACCACAACAATCCCCACTCACCCACCCAAATTTAAACATGCCAGCTAAAAAAGTTACTGACTTAGTAGTGGAAATTAACTGTCCAAAGACCATACAGGTAGGAAGTTTTCAAAAACATTACACACAAAATTCTGGCAAACAGTAAAACAAATAAAAACCACTAAATACTATTTACTTTCTTTCACTGAAAAAGAGTATGTATTTTGTCTATAATGCATACTCCTTGGAGGTGACAAAAATAAAGATTGAGAATGTAAAAGAATTTGAAAAATGAAAAGATTAACAGCATTCATCAGATATTTTACTATACATGAAGATTTTGAAACATCTGTTAATGATAGAGTCAACTACTGAAAACCAAAATCTCATCTGAGAAAAAGGAGCATTGCTATCACAGACTAGAAAGTATGTAAAAATGAGAGTGAACATTTTATATTTTTAGCTTTTTACCTAGATAATGTTTAGTTTTCAGAGTTTCATCTAAGAAACTTAATGAGCATAATGCAAAATTTTTCATTTGACAAGAACCATAGCAAAATGTGGTAACATGACAATATTTGCACAAAATATAAACAATGTCAACCATCACATATTATTTTTGTTTGAAATAAAAAAAATCCAAACAATTAAGATGTCAGTAGATGTGAATAATGACATTAAACATATTTGTGGTATACCACCCACACATACACAAAATCAGCCTAGAAATATTCTGAAAGCACATAAACATGAAAATGTCCCATATACACATAGAAGGCCTAGTAGATTAAAAAAGCAGAGTGCTAAAATTTTTTCCAGGGTATTTTTATATTTTCTATTGTTCACAATGCAGCAAAATAAAACTCTTGATAACTCCTGACTTTTTTTTAACATCATCTAAGAACTAAACAATAGCCATTAAGCTTAAAAATAACTAGACTATATTGAAAATGTATTTGCCAAACATAAACTTAAAACCACTACCCAATCAAATAAATTCAAAATTTACTACTTTCACTTCTAATAAAAATTGAATGATGCCAGCAGATTCAATATAAATGCTCTTTTAGACAGTGTTATATTAATAAAAAGGGAATGGAAACCAAAAATACATATCTGAAAACAAGTCACTTTAAAATTTATTACTTAATACTAATCTGTCATGATATTTTTAATAAAAATTAATGTTAAGGAAACAGAGAATCCAGAGAAGTCAGGGCTGCAAGAATTCATGGAGCAGAGCATCAGAGAAGAAAAAGCTGCCTGTGAGGCTGTAACTGCATTAACAGGAGAGGGCCATACAGAGAGCTCCAGGATCCGCAGGGTTTTGTGCCAGCTGAGTACAGAGCAGCACAAGCACATAAGGAAACCACCTGAAGTCAGGAAAGGAATCACTGAAAAAGACCAGGCAAGCTCATCCCCCCAAATCACACAAGCCCAGAAACTGTTCCTGTGACCACCAGGCAGAGCAGGAAAATCTCTCAACATACTGGAATCAGGCAGAGTACTCCAAAGTACTATACTGTGCGAGGGAAAGTTAGGCCTAGAACAAAGGCTGTTCTGATCCTCTGCAAGCTTAAAAGAGCCTTAAAAGGATCAAACTGTTCCTAAATAATTTAAATGTGTCTCAGAATAAATAAATTTCAAAAGTACTCAAAGAAATTTTGGAATATTCAGTATCCAATCAATTCAGAATGTCTGGCATCCAATAAACAATTACCATGCATGCAAAAAAAAGCAGGAAAATATGATCTGTAATAAGAAAAGCCAATCAAGAGAAACAGATTTAGATATGATAGAGATAATGGAATTAATAGACAAGGATATTAAAAGTTATGATGTATTCCATGTTTAAGAAAACTGAAGATACGAAGATATGAAAGATATTTTTTAAAATTCAATTCCTAAAATTAAAAGGGCAGCTGAAATGAAAAATGCAATGGATGGATTGAACAGAAGGTTAAGACATGCAAAGAAAAGATTAGTAAATTTAAAGATGTAAAACAGAAACCATCCAAAATGAAATAGAAAAAAAAAGATGGTCAATAAATGAATATAGTATCAATAATCAAAGGCCACTTGAAAGAAACATTGGATGTACGCAGTTGGACTCCCTGAAGGAGAGAAAAAATATGTGAAAAATTAATGAGACAGTGGCTGAGATGGTGGAGTAAGAAGACCCTGAGCTCACCTCCTCCCACAAGTGCACCAAAATTACAACTATTTTCAGACCAAGTATGGATGAGAACAACTTAAAGACTTCCAGAAGAGATTTTCCACAACTAAAGATATAAAGAAGGAACCATATAGTTTATGGACAAAAGATACAAACTTTCAGCCATAAGATATATAAGTACTAGGGAGATAATGTATAACATGATTAAGATAATTACCACTGCTGTATGTTACATACACAAATTGTTAAACAGAGAGTAGATCCTAATCTATTTTTTTTCCTTTTATTTTGTATCTGTATGAGATGATGGACAGTCACTATTTCTTTGTGATAATCATTTCATGATGTGTGTAAGTCAAATCATTATGTTGTACACCTTAAACTTATACAGTTCTGCATGTCAGTTATATCTCAACAAAGAAGGAAAAAAGAAAAATGAATGACCAAAGCTTTCCCAAATTTGGTAAAAACTATAAACCCACAGATTCAAGAAACTCAAGGAATACAATAAGAAAATGAAGAAAATTATATGAATGCATATCATAACAAAATTACTTACAATAAGTGACAGTAAAATCTAAAGTGTAAGAGGAAAAAAGATGTGAAGTACAGAGGAACGCAGATAAGAACGCAGAAGGCTTCTTGTGAGAAACGGTGCAGAGCAGAAAACACTGAAGCGACACCTTGAGGCACTAAACCCACCTGCAAGTCAGCCTAGGATTCTGTGCTCAGGGAAAATATTTTTTTCAAGTGAAGGCAAAATAAGATTTTTTTCCGAACACAAAAAAGCAAGCAGAATTCATTATCACCAGCAAGACTGCACTACAAGAAATGTGAAAGGAAGTCCTTCAGGTTGATGAGAAAATGATACCAGACAGAAACCTGGCTCTACAAAAAAGTGAGACCACTGAAAATGGTCAGGTCAGTTCAGTTCAGTTCAGTTCAGTCGCTCAGTCGTGTCCGACTCCTTGCGACCCCATGAACTGCAACACGCCAGGCCTCCCTGTCCATCACCAACTCCCGGAGTCCACCCAAACCCATGTCCATCGAGTCAATGATGCCATCCAACCACCTCATCCTCTGTCGTCCCCTTCTCCGCCTGCCCTCAATCTTTCCCAGCATCAGGGGCTTTTCAGATGAGTCAGCTCTTCGCATGAGATGGCTAAAGTATTGGAGTTTCAGCTTCAACATCAGTCCTATCAATGAACACCCAGGACTGATCTCCTTTAGGATGGACTGGTTGGATCTCCTTGCAGTCCAAGGGACTCTCAAGAGTCTTCTCCAACACCACAGATCAAAAGCATCAATTCTTCCACACTCAGCTTTCTTAATAGTCCAACTCTTACATCCATACATGACCACTGGAAAAACCATAGCCTTGTCTAGACAGACGTAAATTATATTACAATAATACTACATAGACTCTGAGAGAAGAAATTGAAGTGTATTGTCATAAAGTTTTTATATGTGAAGTGATATATATAAAACACATTACTTGAAGGTAGACTATCATAAGTTAAAGATGAATACTCTGAACTGTAAAGCAACCATTTAAAAATAAACACACAGAGGTATAATAAGCCAATAAAAGAGAAAAAAATGGAATCTTAAAAATATGTAATTAATCCAAAAGGGAGTAAAACATGAAAAAAAGGGGAGAAAGAATAGATGGAACAAATAGACAAAAAGAGCCAGTTAGTAGATTTAAAGACAACCATTTGATAAACATCTATTCATTATAAAACTTATCAGAAACTTAAAAAAGAAATTAACATCCTCAACCTCATAGAAGCATCTGTAAAAACTCTACAGTTAACATCACGCTTGGTGGTAAAAGATCATTTCCTAATATTGGGAACAAGGTAAGGAGTTCTGATCCTGCACTGGAGGCCACAGCCAGGACAATAAGGCAAGAAAGGAAGTGAGAAAAGAAAGCAAAGGAGGGAAGGAAGGAAGGGAGGAGGGGAGGGGAGAGCGGAGACAAGAGAGAAAAGAAAGAAGGAAGTAGGCGGGCAAAGATTAGAAAGGAAAAAATAGAACAGTCTGTCGTCATGATTGTCTACAAAGAAAATATCAAAGACTCAACAATTCAAAGAGATGGAAAAGGAATGATGGGCAGATTACCTGTCAAGAGATTTGATAAAACAGTTTGCCTTTGCCAAGGGCTTCTAAAAGGTTTTTAAACATAGCAACTTTGGAAGGAAATATTTTCTAGATGCTATTGGATATACACTTTTCACAGAGTGGGCAGAAGGATTTGACTCAGCACTATTTGCTCTTATGTGGCTTCCAGGCCACTAAGCTTTGCCCCAATATCTCAACATGGGTGGAACTCAGAATGACATCCCCAATGTGATTCAGATTCTGCTCTTTTCCTCTGCTGGATACTGCAACTTCTAATAAATACCTTTAACTGCTATGAATAAAGTGGACCAAGAAAGAGGAAAAACAACTACAGAAAAAAATCATAGATATTGTTTTTCAGTCACTTCAGGAAGATGTTTTGTCTCACCACAGGCATTCAAGTTGTTCTTCATATGTCTTACGGCCTCATGGTATACCAGTGGGACAGGCACAAGCAGAGGGTCCAACATTCACAGAAACAGCCTTTCCCCAGACGTTCCCGACAGAGACCAAAGCACATTCTCATCCTGGTGAGACAGAAGCCGTGTCCACCATTCTCACCCTGGTGAACACCTTGTCTCCTTTCACCCTCTCTTCCAATTTATCATTTTGGATAACCCTGATTGTGAACCCACCCCACCATGTGATGAACGCCTCTGCACAGGTGGTTTCAGGCTTCCTGACACTGATCCCTTTGTGCTCTCTGGCAGCGACACCAGGTCTCTCAGTTTCGCTTTGCCTGCTGGGCAAGGAGAACGAAGATTCTAAGAGTAGTGCCCGGGCTGAGTTCTCTCTAGAACGCCTTACCATTTACTTAAACAACTTTATATATTTGTAGGCTCACATTTATGTCATTTCATCTTCCAGAACATTTTGATTCAAAATTGAAAAACAATGATAATAATTCTGCCTCATATTGCATAGAGTATAAAAATATGAAAGCTAATCATAATTATTAAAAATGATTTTAATTATATAATGTTTTCACTATGTGCTCAGTCACTCAGTCATATCTGACTCTTTGCGACCCCATGGACTGTGGCCTGCCAAGCTCCTCTGTCCATGGGGATTCTCCAGGTAAGAACACTGGAGTGGGTAGCCGTTCCCTCCTCCAGGGGATCTTCCCAACCCAGGGATAGAACCCAGGTCTCCCACATTGCAGAAGGATTCTTTACCATCTGAGCCACCAGGGAAGCCCAAGTTATTTATTATAGGTTCGGGAAATTTTATGATGATGTAACACAGAGAATGTTCAGGATTTAGGAGTTTAGGGTATAAAAGTTTAGGGTATAATTTAAACCTTATGCTGACACTTAAAAGATTTATTTAAATTTATGGGCATAGTAGGAAAAAAAGATGCTTCAGTTGGAGAGAAAAAGACCCAGAAATACTATGGAGCTGTAAAATTATATGTGGTATCCAAAGGACTGCCATAAGATCAATGTGTTTGTGGTATAATGCATGATGGGAAGAGTGATGAGAAAGAAGCAGAGAACATAGATGAAAGCTTCTTTTGCCAGATATCTGAAGATATCTCAATGATCTGAATGATCAGAACCCCTTGTAGGGAAGATGATGGCTTTATGGAGGATTAACCAGGTAGGATAAGAGTATTGTAGATGATGAAAAGTTTAAGTATTCAAGTCAAATAAATTATTTATTGGTGCTTTTGAACTGTGTGTTGGAGAAGACTCTTGAGAGTCCCTTGGATTGCAAGGAGATCCAACCAGTCCATCCTAAAGGAGACCAGTCCTGGATGTTCATTGGAAGGACTGATGCTGAAGCTGAAACTCTAATACTTTAGCCACCTGATGCAAAGAGCTGACTCATTGGAAAAGACCCTGATGCTGGGAAAGATTGAGGGCAGGCGGAGAAGGGGATGACAGAGGATGAGGTGGTTGGATGGCATCACTGACTCAGTGGACATGGGTTTGGGTGGACTCCGGGAGTTGGTGATGGGCAGGGAGGTCTGGTGTGCTGCAGTTCATGGGGTCACAAAGAGTCAGACACAACTGAGCAACTGAACAGAACTGAAACTCAATAAAAAAGAAAAAAAACCAAAGACTCAAAAAGTAAAGCTACATAATATTAACATAGTCCAATGAACATAAGCCATAAAATTAGGATTACTCATGTAATGAAGATAAATAATATCCACCCTACAGTGAGGTTAAAAGTAATTCACCTTACTGTGTCTACCATATATGAAAAATGTAAAACTCAAAACAAACACAAAGGATCTCAGGAAGGTTGTGACTCTCCTAATGGTTATTAACCAACGTTGAGTACCTGAAAACAATAACTCACTTGTTAAGTAACTCATTTCCAAGTACCAACTTTGCATTTAGGGATTCTTTATATAATATCTCAATCCTCAGAATAACACCATGAGAAAGATTTTAATGTGACCTTTACAACTCTCTAGAGATCAAGCATGGGCAGCTGCAGGTTCCCCAGGAATGGTTAAAATGGTGGTGAACCTGAAGGTCTACTGCACAGTGCTGTGTGGGGGTGGTGTGTTTGTTTTTTGTTTTTTTAATTTATTTATTTATTTATTTTTTCAGTGGGTTTTGTCATACATTGACATGAATCAGCAATAGATTTGCACGTATTCCCCATCCCGATCCCCCCTCCCACCTCCCTCTCCACCCGATTCCTCTGGGTCTTCCCAGTGCACCAGGCTCGAGCACTTGTCTCATGCATCCCACCTGGGTGGTGTGTTTGTATCTGATCCAGGATGGAGTCAACCAGGTAATGTTCCACAGAATGTAACTAAGTTGGGATTTGAACAAAAAAACAAAGTTTGAAAGGTGAGCAAACAGAGTGGATACTGCTAATAAATGTAGGAAAGCCAGAGTATTCAATTCTATTTTTTCCATTTTCCTTCTTCACTGGAAAATGAGCATAAAAATAGAACAGTCCGCAATAGACAAGACTAAGAGGAAAACAAAAACCAAAAAAGAGTGAGAACAAACTTAAATCATGCTATATTTCAGGCACAACATTAGAAGATTAATATATTTAGCAGCATGGTGATTTCAAGAAAGTAATTTAACCACTCCAAGTCTGCTTCCCCACTTAAAAAAGGAAGACAATGAGAAGGCTAACCTATCAGGATGTTGTGAGATTAAATATGATAAATACAAAAACTTAATACAGCATTCAACAGATAAACACAACAGCTACTGTCTTTACTATTATTATTATTATTATTTGCTCACATGTCAAGTAAGTTGTAGAAGAGATTAGTATCTTGGATGAAGATTGAATAGATGAAACCTTATGTCTCACAACAAAATTCTAAGAAAAAGAAAATAGCTCAGACTCTATGTTTGCTATACAATGTTAAACCTAAATTAGGTTACATTATTAAAGGCTGTCATTCCAAATACCTGCAGAGGAGAAAAAGCTTTAAATGATTTAATGTGTATTGGAGGGGAAATTACAAGAAATAACCCCCTAAAAAATTAGTTAAGTTGGGACCACTGACAAACATTTCTAAAATGCACTGTTTTTACAAAATGTCATTTTTTTGTATTGTCTATTTGCACAGTGACGCTAGACAGATAAGTTAAAGTTGTGCTATAACTTGATGCAATTAGGATGTTTTTGGTTGCAAATAACAGAAAGCTCAAAGTTTAAAGAAATGTCTTTACTAATAAAGATATTTATTACCTCACATAAACAGCACCCTAAAAGTGGGATGATAAATTCAAGGGTAGTTTAGTTCAGAAGCTTTCAAGCTTGTCAGGCACCCAAGTTCTGTCTGCTTTATTACCTTCAACAGAGAGTTTTCATTCTCATACTTACCCCTCCTGGCTATAGTTACATATACAACAGGGAGATATAAGACCAGCAGAACTGCTTCCTCCCATGTACATCTTTATACAGTAGAAAAGTCTTTTCCAGAAGTTCCATATCCCAAACAGGTTTTTCCCTCAAGTCTCATTAGTCAGATATGTCAGGATATGTCTATTTTTCATTGCTAACCAAACACTGACAAGCATGAAATCATCACCATTAGACCCATTATCATCACCACCTGTGCTGAGGCTTTCCTATCCTGTAACACAGGAGAAAGCAAACTGAATCAGGGGTCCAGCAGAAGAAAACAATGAGGGGGGGAATGTGATTGTAAGATTGAAACAAACATTCTCATAATAAAAAGGGAAATGGGAACAGTTTTTGTTGTAACCACAAGTTAAAAAAACAAATAAATGAAAGCAAAAGTGACAAATCAACAAGACTGATTATATCTGATTTTGTACCACGTAGTTCAGGCTTCATACTGCCTAAATAGTCCATAGCACTCATTTTCACACCTAATTATATGTAGCTTCATCGTATCTGAATATTTCCTATCTTATTTCTTTAACTGGAGGGTAAACTTCTTACAGATTAGAGACCTAATTTTTTATATAACTTTCAATGCTAAAAATGTAAGAAACAGCAAACACCAACACTTATGAAAAGCTAACATATATTTATATCCTGTAATAATTTCCCTTCTCTTTAAACCTGGCAGATAGAACAAATATTCATCTCTGCCCTTTTTCAACATTTAACCAAAATGACAGTAAAGAACTTTAAAAGGGATCAACCCACAAGAATAATGAGAATACAACAGGAGGTATTAACTGATGAGAAATCTGAATGACATTTTGGAAGCTGGAAAGAGAATGGACATGTTGCAGTTGACTTAGTAGAGCAGAGAAAGTTGAAACCCAGGGTTGCAGAAGGGGTGGAAAGTGGGAGAGAAAGGCAGTGAGAAGTAAGCCAAAGGAACAGCACTATTCCAGAAAGACTCAGTGACTAGAGGTACCACAAGCAGGTCATCAGGAGGATGTGTACGGCGGGGCATGTTACACAGTTCAAGTTTTCCCCAAAAATTCTATAAAATGAAACAAAGAAAATTATGTTCAAAGCTTATTATGTTGTTGTTCCTATTAACTATGCTTAAGTCTATTCTATATTAGATAAGAAAGCCGAAATGCTAACACTTCAAATTTCAGCATTACATTCTAATCAAGTCTGTCATGTGTAATAAAACATAATGCTGAAGGACCTATGGAATATAGTCCCAGGTGTCCACAGCACACTACTCTCATTGTTTTCAGATGTTGCACAATCATTCTACTAAGGCTTACCTTCAATTTCCCTTCAGTCTGACTTTCTTCTTTTAAATTCATACTGATGACTGATGGCTAACATAATAAATATTTTATCTTTCTACACCCTTCCCTCAAGAAGACTATTTATTTTTGAAAACGAGGCACTGTTAAACACCTGGACTCTAAATTTAGTTCTTAACTCTACTGTCCACAGTAAAGGCAGTGGCTTTTTAATGTTTTTACACTGCCATAAAGTATTTACTAAAATATGCTATTCAAACTTATATAGATTAAAAAATCACCATTAAAACTAAACTAGAAGTCCTAGAGATAGAATGATCAAGATTATGGACTAAAACATAGCTCAGTGTAAGTCTAACTGCTTAGCTTCAGACATCACCTATACAGTAAATTATAATTATTCTGATATCATCTAAAAGTTTCTCAAAAAGTAAAATTTTCAGAAAATACTAGAAGAAAAATGTTCTGCCAGAAAAAGATCTATATAACTCTAGAATAATTTTTTTCTGAAGTCTGGCACAGCTAATTAAATCAGTAACAGACCTGTTTCTATCCCCACCCACCTTCCTCCCAGGGTTCTGGCCTTTCCATCGATCATTGGGTGGTATATGTGGCTAGGATCTGAGGGTAATGACAGCAGGCATGTTTGTGCAGAACACATACAAGAAAGGGGCAATTTACCAAAGGGAAAAATGTCAAAGGCAAAATAGGGCAATGAAAGAAAGAAAGAATCTTAAAAAGACCATAGTCCACTTATTTCTTCCTTTCAGAATCAATTCATTTGCCAAATTCTTATCATCTTGTTAACTGAACACTTCAACATAAGCCCAGGACTTTGAACACACCTTATCAAACCTCCCACCCAGATGTGATTGATCAAAAGTAAACAACTCCATTTCCATATTGTTACAGTGCTAAAAGAACAAGCCTTCCTTATTAATCAAAGCATGGAACCTTTATTTCTGCTCATGACAAGAATAACCAGTTTACCAGACAACCCCTTCATCCTTAAAAGTCATAGTACTTATCATGGAGAAAGAAAAAAGAAACTAAAAGATTATGAAATGTTAATCTTGAATTCTATTTGTATTTGCATTGAAATTTTCACCTTATTTTTCTTGGCACTTATTTTCTAAACTTTTACAAAAGACTTAGAAAGACAGTTGGTATCCATGGGAGAAAAAGCTGGCACTCTTCTTACTTGTATAAGGTACACAGTTGAGGGTGAGAAATACTGTTTATACTGAAAGGCTTAATGACCACTTCCACCTCCCACCCACTCCCAACCAAAAAACATTTAATGGAGGACCTCACAACTTAAAATTTGTACTGGGGGAGGTTCTCCTGAGAGATCAAATACCACTGATTTGTCCCACAGCAAATAAGACAACACAACCTGCCAAATACATGCTCAGTACACAGTAAACTTCATGTTCCCATAAATGCCACAACCACTTTATCAGATCCTAGCCAGGCCTGATTCTATGCAACCTCCACCATAGTCCCCGGCGTTAGTTCTTCCCCCTACCTACCTCCTAAGCTGACCTCTAGCCAATATTTGGGCTTTGGGGTTTCCTCAAAGAGAAGCCATGAAGCTGGGAAATTCTCTCATATCAAACAATGATTTACCTCTTTAATCCAACAGCACTTGAAGAGGATAGGTGTTACTGATGAACACACCCTCACAGTTCAAAAAACTTGCCACTGGGTGAATGAAATTAAGGCAAGCCCTTTAGCGGAAATCCATCACCTTCACATTATAGTCAACTATCAAACAAATTCTAATTATTAACTGCTTAATTCATCACTATGTACAACTAAAAAGGCATAGATCCTATTCTTATATCTTTTCATTAAAAAAGGAATAATATGAGAGGAATATTTGTAGAACAGAAAAAATGAACAATGCTGTTAAATCAACAGGAGCTAGACGTTTTAGCAAAGTCTCTTATCTGGTATTTTCAATGTAGGTGAAATGCACAACAAATATAAATCAGAATATGTAACTGTTTCTTTAGTAGAAAAAGAAAAAACTGGAAAAAAAGAAAGAAAATGAAAAAACTCACCTTCTCAATATTTATCTGATGCTTTCTTAACCTCTCCAGATCTGTTGGAATTACTATCTTAGTAAATTTCTGGATAGCTGGTTCAAGACGCCGTAATTTCACTTTTTCTTCATCTTCAGACATCCTAAAAAAATGCTGTGTCTCTCCTACTTGCAACAATTATCTTCTCCACTCATGTAGAAAAACCTAAAAGGGAAATATTTAAGAATTTAAAAAATTAATTTCCATTATTTTTAAAAACCAATAATTAGGTAATTTTATAATATATTCTGAACACATACTCAACTTGATGCTGAACCTGAGTGACTTGTTAACAAACTTTAAAATTTTTTATATTTATTTATATTAATTAGAGGATAATTACTTTACAATATTGTGATGGCCTCTGCCATACATCAACATGACTCAGCCATAGGCATACATGTGTCCCCTCCCTCCTGAACCCCCTTCCCACCCCATCCCTCCTACAAGTCAGGTATATTCACTTTAGAATGTTTAGAAACTAGGAAATAGAGAATAAAACAAAATCAATGATCATCTCACTCAGAGTTAGCTACTCTTTCCATTTTTCCTCCCTCCCATCCCCCTATTCTTTCCATTTTGATGTATGTCTCTCCAAGTCTTTTTAATATAATGTATGCATATATTTAAATAACTTTTTTCAGAAAACCAGAAGCATACTGTTCGAGTCTTCATCACCCAATGTATCTTTGACAGTGAATAATGTTTTCTAAACAGGTGTCAACTTGCAAAATTGGAAGAAAAAATTTTATTCTTAACATTTCTGCTGTATCAAACTCTATTTCCAATTTATATATCTAATTATACACTTGAAATATACAATGCAACTCTTCTCATTGATGTTCTTTAAATTGCCTCTTCCCTTTCTTACAGAGTAATTAGCATTTCCCCTTTCTTACAGAGTAATTAGCATTGTCTATAATCAATACAAGTAACCAGTGACAGAGACGGAGTAAGAACCTAGTATTCCTGAGAGTACAATCAAAAGCTCCTTCTAATTCACCAGTAGTTTTTCTATCAGTGTTGCAAAGAGTCTAGGGTTATGTCTTTGGGGTCAGGGTAGGTGATGATAAAAGCTGTCAAGTGGGCAGGCTCCAGGACCCCACACCTGCTTCAGCTTCAGAAAATTTTGTTTCATTAATTTCATAAATTTGAACTTATTCAATTTTATGTAAATAAAGGTCTCCACTGCCTAAGCAAGCTTGAAAACCACTCCTGTACATCATGTTTTCACGCTATCTAATTAGCCACAACCTCTCCCATATTAAAAATAAATAAGTTGACTATGTTAATCCCATTGTGTTATGGTATCTTAGACTGGGGTGCATATCGATAAGGGTTCAGGACTTTGAGGAGTCAATGAATCTTTACAAAAAAACTAGGACTACTTTTTAATTATTTCAGAAGATAGAGTCAATTGCTTTCATGAAATTATCAAAACACTCTATCACTCCACAAACATGAAAAACTATTAAATAATGTTTCTCTCTTTGAAGTGTTGGTTATACAAATTATCTTATCCACCAGAAACTCGGTCTTTACATTTGATCTAAGCTTGAAAGCAGAAAAGGAAAATCTCCAGCCACCACAAATAAAGAATCTAACAGCTACAGTGGTGAGTGGACATTAGAGTGCACAGGAAAGTTCACTGCCAAAAGAGTTGGTCAACAGACCCAACAAAATGGGAAAATTCATAGCTCAGGGTCTAGAGATAATAAAGTAATCTAAAAATGAAATTAAAATTGGTACATTTTAAAATAAAAATATAAAGAAACAATTTTTTACAAAATTAGATAATATTATGAAACACTAACAGACCACTCCAAAAATAAACCAAGTAAAAATTCTACAAATAAAAACCTCCAAAGGTGGGTTAAACAATAAATTTTGTAGCTGAAAAGAGAACTATTGGCTGTAAGCTATCAGTCAGAACAAAGGAAAAAGAAGATAAGCAACATAAAGGATAAAATGAGAAGCTCAATAACAAGGAGTCACATTTCAGTAGTCATGTATGCATGTGAGAGTTGGATTATAAAGAAAGCTGAGCGCCAAAGAATTGATGCTTTTGAACTGTGGTGTTGGAGAAGACTCTTGAGAGTCCCTTGGACTGCAAGGAGATCCAACCAGTCCATCCTAAAGGAAACGAGTCCTGAATATTCATTGGAAGGACTGATGCTGAAACTGAAACTCCAGTACTTTGACCACTTGATGTGAAGAACCAACTCACTGGGAAAGACCCTGATGCTGGGAAAGAGTGAAGGCTGGAGGAGAAGGGGATGACAGAGAATGAGATGGTTGGATGGCATCAAACACTCGATGGATATGAGTCTGAGTAGGCTCCAGGAGTTGGTGATGGACAGGGAAGCCTGGCGTACTGCAGTCCATGGGGTCGCAAAGAGTCAGACACGACTGAGCGACTGAACTGAACTGAAAAGGCACTAGTCAAAGAGAATATGCTAAGAATTAAGATGTAAAATTTCAAATTGAAAATGCATATAAGCACCAAGTAGCATTAAAAAAACAAACTTATCAAAATACACAGATGGGAAATTTCAGAACATTATGGAAAAAGGAAAACTACTTTAAAAAGCAAAGCAGATATAAAAGACAAACTAAAACAACAAAAGCAGCAAACTTCATCACAGCAACGTAGCAAAAGACAGAAATATCCTCAAAATGGTGATTTGATATATATCCAGATTAATTATTATTTAGGAGTGAGAGTAAAATAATCATTTTCAGGCCTACAAAGACCGAGTTTATTACAAAGCCCTTTATTAAAAGAACTACTAAAAGGCATGATTTAATAATAAAGAAAATAAACCCAAAGGAAAGGAATGGCAAGGAGCAAAAAAATAAAGTACTGTTACTGGGTGAACAAAGGAAGGTATGAATCAAAGAACAAAAAAAAGATTTATTTTGAACAACCTGATTAAATATAATAAAAATGTCTCCATGTAATTATTTTTCTATAATGTTTTTTATAGCAGCATAGTATCACATTATATAGATGTTCAATGATTTAATCATCTAATGTTGGCTATTTAGGATGTTTCCAATTTTCCCCTATTATAAACTATACCACAGTGTAATTACCCTCCTTACATATAAGTCCATACAACCATCTATGATTATTTCTTTAAAATAAATACCTGGAAATAGAATTAACAGGCAGACACATTTTTTAAGGCTTTTAATATTAAAAGTCCCAAAAAAGGTTGTGCCTATTTACAGTCCCACTAGCAACGTATCTGGAGAAGGACATATCAAAGTGTCCATTTATCTGGATTAAAGACTTAAAGACCTGAAGCCATAAAGGTCCCAGAAGAAAACACAGACAGTACACCCTTTGACACTGGTCTTAGCAATGTTTTTAGATCTTTCTCCTCAGGAAAGGGCAACAAAAGCAAACGAACAAATGGGAGTACAGCAAACTAAAAAGCTTTCTCAGTGAAGGAGCCCATCAACAAAACAAAAACGTAACCTACTAAATGAGAAAAGGTATTTGCAAATAATGTATCTGATAAGGCATTAATATCCAAAATATAAAAAGTGAAAGAGAAATTGCTCAGTAGTGTCCGACTCTTTGCAACCCCATGGACTGTAGCCTACCAGGCTCCTCTGTCCATGGAATTGTAATTCACACAACTCAATATCAAAAAATAATCCAATTAAAAAATTGGTAGAGGATCTAAATAGACATTTTTTCCTAGGGAAGACATGCAGATGGGAAATAGACACATGAAAAGATTGTCAGTATCACTAATCATCAGGGAAAAGTTAGTCAAAACCACCTCACACCTGTCAAAATGGCCATCATCAAAAAAGACAAGAAATAATGAATGCTGGTTGTTGGCAAGGATGTGGGAAAAAGGGAACCCTTATGCACTGTGGTGTGAATATAAATTGGTGCAACCACTACAGAAAACAGCATGGAAGTTACTCAAAAAATTAAAAATAGAACTGTCATATGATTTAGCAATTCTAATTCTGGGTATTTACAAAAAAACAATAATTCTGGGTATTTATCTGAAGAAAATGAAAACAGTCATTGAAAAGATATATATGTACCCCTATGTTCATAGAGCATTATTCACATTAGCAAGATATGGAAGCAACCATTAAGTGTTTGAAGATAGATGAATGGCTAAAGAAGATGTGATACACACACACACACACAATGGACTATTACTCAGCCACAAAAAAGAATGAAATCTTGCCGCTCACAACAACATGGATGAACCTAGAGGGTATTCTGTTAAGTGAAATAAGTCAGAGAAAGACCAATATCATATGACTTCACAAATATCTCGAATTTTAAAAACAAAACAGAACAGAAACAGATCCATAGATACAGAGAACAAACTGGTGGTCACCAGAAAGTAGGCAGTGTGGTGGGTGAAATGGGTGAAATTTCCAGTTATAAATTCATAGGGATGAAGGTACAGCACAGAGAAATTGGTCAATAATACTGTAATGACCTTGCAGGATGACAGATGGTTACTAGACTTATCATGATGTTAAATTCATAATGGATACAACTGTCGAATCATTATGTTGTATACCAGAAACAAATACAGTATTTTATGACAACTATACTTCAGTTAAAAAAATTTTTAAATGTCCATTTATCCATACCCCAACCAATACCTCATATTATCATTCTTCTCAGACATTCAACTGGTGACAAAAATGGTATCTCCTTACTGTTTTACTTTGCATTCTTTAAATTACTAATAAGATTGATTTATTATTTGCATGTCTTCTTTCATCAACTGCCTGCTTGTGCTATGGGGAATGTCTTTCTCTTATTATATATAACACATAATAGTCTCATAAATTATCTATTACTTGTCTAACATCGTTTCCTAGTTTATCTCATTGCCTCTTGTGTTTTCTTCCACTATGCAGATTATTTAAGCAGCTATCTTTATATATACTATTACTCCTATCAAAATGGTTTTGAAAGCACCTGGTGTTCAAACTGGTATTCCAATGCTAACAGAACTAAAACATGTCTTCACATGTCTCTTCTACACTACTTCTAATCCTATCACTCTAGTCAAACATATTACATAGCATAGCATATTACAAGTGTCTTATTTGGCCTTCCTTTAGTCTCTTTCCCCTCTCCAATTTTCCCCCATAGATTGCCACCAATTAATACATCTAAAACATCAAAGGCAACATGCTCCTCCTTTGGACAAACACTTCCAAGAGTTCCCTGTTACCTGAGCAAGAAAATACAATGTTCAAAAGTAATCCACCCACACTACTGAAATATCACCCAATCTCTACTTTCGGCTTTGGGAGGTATTCCCTCTGTCTAGTCACTCTTTTATAGCCCATCTGCCTCTCAACTGTATGTAGCATTTGAGATACAACTCAAATGATTCTGCTTTCTCTTCCATTAATCAGTTTTTGGTGTACTTGACAAACCCCAACTATTGACTATTTGGCTTATCTTCACTGTTCCCCTATGCTATGATGACAGCTTTCTTTTTTGAATTCAAAAAGTGCTATTTCCAGATCAGAGTACATGACTTTGCCCCTTAGCATTTTGTGCTGAAGGAAAAACCTGCTGCCTCATAAGAGCCATCTTTCAGGGCAGACGTTCTGACCCAAAGCTCCCCAAGAGATTTTTCCATCTCCTGGTTTCCTTCTAGAGAGTATTTTTTCCTTCTCTCCACCACTTCCATTTCTATAAAAGTATAACAAAATGTCTATATAAAACTAAGAAGAGGACATAACATCCAAACAACTGCATGAGGTATGGTGTTACAGCAACAAAACTGTCCAGCAGTGACCTGATCACAAAGTAGCTCAAATAACATTTATAAGCTATTAAGGGAAAGTCTTAATTCAATACAAAATGTGGTTTAAGAGTGTGACTAAATAACGAGTTGAAAATATTTTCAGCATTTCTTGATTTTTCAGTCAAAAAACTGGGAAATATTTCTGGCATAATTCAAACACCGGATACAAAATATATTTACATTAACATCACAAATATTTAAAATATGCCTAGGAAAAAGCTAGTGGGAACACAAAAGTGACTAATTTCCCAAACTTCTGCAGAGTTGTATTACTTTTGACTTTTTTTTTCAAGTGTAATGGGAGGCAACAGAATTGTATTATGACAATGATGGTGGATACACAATTAAAATACATTTATCAAAACTTACAGAACTGTATACCACAAAAGGTGAAATTTTGTACATTAAAAAACAAAAACAAAATGTGGGGGAACCCACAATGAAATACAAACTATAAAAAATAAACTGTATTACAAATGAACATAACCACACTGAAAGAAGTGGTGGAAGAAAATAACTAATATAGGTAACTTTGGAAAACAGATGCTGGACACTAGTGTCTAGATATGAGATACTGGGCTTCCTAGGTGGCACTAGTAGTAAAGAATCTGCCTGCCAATGCAGAAGTTGTCAGAGACGCAGGTTCAGTACCTGGGTCAAGAAGATCCCTGGAGGAGGGCATGGCAACCCACTCTGGTATTCTTGCCTGTAGAATCCCGTGGACAGAGGAGCCTGGTGGGCTAGCCCAGGGGGTCACAGAGAGTCGGACACGAGTGAAGTGACCTAGCACAGCACAGACTGGCTAACACAAGGTTGAAGACAAAAACTAAACACAACTCTACTGTTCTCTAGTTAGCAAATCTGTTTCTCATAGGGCTATGGGTTAGGAATTCTGAACTAACAGTGCATTATGTGTATTACTAGGATTGAACAAATAAAAAAAATATTTTGTAGAACACAAAGCCAGATTTCTCACTGTTGAAGAGAGAAGTTACAAATGAGGGGCAAGACTATAATGAACAATGTGGTATTTTGCTAGATATATAATATCAGAATAAACCCCAGTTTAAAAACATACATATAAAAAATACATATATACAGACATATATATATGTATATATATAACATGTGTATATATATATATACACACACATATAAATACAAAAATAAAATACAAATCTTTGTAGATGCATGGGTGTATATGTTTGTGTGTGTGTATATATATATATGCCTGTATCTCCATGACATATACAGATATACATTTGACCTTTGAACAATATGGATTTGAAGTGCAAGGGTCTACCCACAGTGGAATTTTTTCAATAAATACTACATGATCTACAGCTACTTGAATCTGCAGATATAGAACTGCAGATACAAAAAGTCAACTATGGAACCTGAGTGACTTCAGATTTTGGTGACAGCAGATTTCTGCTGTAGGTCCTGGAACCATTCTCTTGGATACTAAGGGATGACTGTATAGCTAGCTAGAAATATACATATTTATACATATAAAATGGGCTTCCTTGGGTGGCACTAGTGGTAAAAAAAAAAAAAAAAAAAAAATATGTCTACCAATGCAAGAGACACAGGAAATGCTGGTTTGATACCTGGGTCAGGAAGACCCCCTAGAGGAGAAAATGGCAACCCACCCCAGTATTCTTGCTTGGAGAATCCCATGGACAGAGGAGTCTGGTGGGCCACAGTCTACAGGGTTGCAAGATGTTGGACATGACTGAGGGACTCAGCGTGCATATACATAAAATACACACACACACAGACACACACACACCTTCCTAGATGTCTTCTGCCAGGTACTAGAAGCAATGATACGCCAGTAGCAATGAGCACACCTAGAGCCCAGATCCTTTGGTGTTTAAATAGTACTCTCCAAAAAAGAAACCAGGGGTCTTTGGAGAACTGGTGGATTCCGGGATAGGGAAAACATTAAGAGAAGCCTGGAGCATCTTATAATGCCAAAAAGCAAGGCAGTTTTTAAAAGAAAAGGAGTGGGGGATGAGAGTCTATTAAAAGGGCACAGGAAGCAATCTGAAAAAAACTTCCAATGGACGGAAGTGGAACAACTTGAGACAAAATAAATAACAAAAGTGTAGGAAAATAACCAATAGAAAAATAAATGAGTCCATACTGATACAAAAAATTAATAAAAAAAAATTTTTTTTAATTAATAAATAAGTAGGATAAAGAGGCAGCTCTTCCTTACTGAAAAACTCCAATTAATAAATTAAGAAGGAATGGGGGAAACAAAACATCACAGTAATAATTACTGAAGGCAAGATCCATTAATGGATGCTAAAATCAGCAAATTAAAATTTGAGAGGAAACAGGATATCTGAATGGTTTAAAAGTTCTACCCCAAGATACTAATTCAATACACAGGGGGAAATAGTTATTCTACATTAGAGAATCCCAGCAGATACCACCTTAACCAAGTGATCAACAGTGTCATTTCATGCACTCCATTATTATAAACTATTGAGAAGGGCAAATAACAACAAAAATATACAACTTTAATCTCATTCTGAGAAAACATCAGACAAAGCCCAACTGAAGGACACGCTACAAATAACTGACCAGGACTCCTCAAAAGTGCAATGGTCATGAAAGACAGGAAAAGACTTCAAAGTTGTCACAGATTGGAGACGACTAAGGAGGCATGCCAACTAAATGCAACGTAGGATCTTAGATTGGATCCTGAAACAGAAAAGGGCCGTTAGTATAAAAAGTGATGAAGTCTGAAGAAAGTTGGTGGTTTAGTTAACAGTGTTGTACCGAAATTAATTTCTTACTTTTGGCAACTAACTGTATTACAGTTACATAAGATGTTAACACTAAAGGAAACTGTAGACAACTCAAGATACTTTAGTAACTTTTCTGTAATTGTAAAATTATTTTAAAGTAAAAAGTCTTTTTAAAATAATAAGTGAACTGTTTCACATAAGACAGGTCAAACATTTAGAAGTTAAAGAACTGCAACCGTATTCAGGGCACTTAACACTTGGTGAGGTGGGGTGCCAGGTGCTTTACAAACTTAACCTTGAGTGCTTACAACTATTACCAGCTGAGTATCATACTACTCAATAAGGAAAAAGTACTGGGATATTAACCAAACTACTTAAGGTTATTTATAAGCGAAAAGTCCCGTTTCTCAGGAAAAGTCCAAAATTGCAGGCAATGCCCCCTTCCAAAAAAAGTGATGAACACCTTCCCACATTTGCCCACACCGGTGGCACCAAATTCCCTCAAGCACGTCGCCTAGTGTTTCTGACTGGGGGAAGGGGGACTGACTTTGGAAGGAAAAGTCGAGGCCCTTGGACCGACCTCCCATACGGTCTGTTTCCTGAGCCTTCGATTCCGAATTTTATAAAGGGTCGGGGGGAACTTAGACGTGGGGCTTTCTGCGACCCACCGCCCTCTCGTCGGTCTGGCTGACAGGAGGCTGCGCCCACCTCGCGCCCCAGGACCTCCCCTCACTTCCCTCGAGCCTCGTGCCGTCCCTCGCAGCGTCCCCCAGCGCGCACCTGGGCCACAGAAACCAAACGCCGCCTCCCCTCACCCCCGCCCAGGAACGGGTGCCCGGGCCAGCCTCTGGAGCGAGACTCCTGACGATCTGGGAGCCACAGTGCGCCAACGGGCTGGGCAGAAGACGGGAACTTTTCCACATCGCGACCGGGGAGGCCGTCAAGCTCGCCCGGTCGGCCGCCTCCTTCTACCCGCTTCGAACAGCGCCTCCACAACCGAAAACGCCACTTCTAGAAGTCGAATAGAGACCCCACAGCGCTCGCACTTCCGACCTGATGCCCTGCTTCCTGCGGGGAGTCCCTCCCGCGCCCGGAGCTGGCACCCTGCCCGCCACTTCGGTCACGGCCTGACACCCCCGAAGCGGCCTCTCGCGAGCCCCTTACCTCCCGCCGGGGCGCTGGAGGCTGATAGGCGCAGGGCGCAGGCGCAGGGGCGACGGGGGCGGGGCGTCGCTGTAGGGGGCGGGGCGTCGTGATAGGCGGACGGCGCTCCGCCACGCCCCCTCCCGCCCAGGTCCTGCCTTGCGGGGTGTGGCCGGCACTCCCGGGGGTACAAACGCGGTCGCCACCCTGGGCTGTCTTACAAGCTGGTCTTTATTTGTGGTGGGGCAGGAACGCTGGAGCTAGGAGGAAGGAGATGCACAATTGCTTTTTAAGTCTGTTGTGTTTTAAGTGTGAGACAAGGCACATATGTATAGCCTTTTACATTTTGCAATCTTTTTCTGTCTCATTTTCGGCTCTTCTAGGAATTTTACTGGTGCGCTGGCCGGATGTTGTTACCTCTTCACACATACAGAAACTGAAGCTCAGAGAGGTTGTACCTTCTCCCTGTCGCTCTTCCCCCAACCCCCCAAGCCCCAAATCCTCTGAGGTGGATAGGGCACAAGTTTAAATGTAAAAGGGACAGAAACTGAAGTTCAGACTAGTCGTGTTTTTCCTCCCAAATAGGTTAGGCCCTTAATGCCAACGTCCTTGTTCCAGTTTTATAGATAATGAGACTGAGGCGCAACAAAGAGTCTCCAGTGACTCACTCCAGTTCAGCCAGTTAGTGGCAGAGTTGGAACTTCAACTGGGTTTGCTAATTTCCTTCTCAAGTTCTTCCAGTTATACCAGCTGCTACCAATGAACAAGCAGATGGTCGGCTTTGAAGCCCTGTCCAGTTCACAGGTCCTCCTCCCTGGATGGCCTGACTTCCCTTTTCGATATGTATTTGAATATTCAATTGAGTTGCTCAGAATGCTGATTATATTGTCCTCAGAAGCCATAGCTTAGGAAACAGCTTTTAGGATATTCCAGTGGAGTGAGGATAGAGGTCGAAATTGGGGACCAAGGACTATTAGGGCTCTGTAAGAATTGCCTTGAAAGGCATTTCCAAAATAAAGCAGAAAATCTGCTAAGCATTTCAGGGTTTTTTTGTGGGTATCATGAATGCTGATTTTTGTTTGTTGTTGTTTTTACTCTAGGAATGAGGTGCTTATAAGATTTTAATTCTAAAGAGAAAAATTAAAGTATTAGGCAATACCATGGGAAAGTGTTTTCATTTGTTTTTCATGCAAAGGTGAGTTAAACAAGAGCTACTGAAGTGAAGGTCATTTGAGTTAAGTTCTGCAACAGCTACCCCAAGCACACTAGGGAGGTGTGACCCAACGACTGTAAACTTGAGCCTGGCCGTCTAGGTTTTTATGTGTATGTTTGCTATAAGTCAGGTATGTCAGGGTAGCTGGATAGAACTTTTTTATAATTACATTTGTTTATTTTTAATTGAAGGATAATTGCTCTATAATAATGTGTTAGTTTCTGCTGAACATCAACATGAATCAGCCATGCATATACCCATGTCCCCTCTCTGGAAGCTCCCTCCCACCTCCCTCTCCATCCACCCCTCTGGGTTGTTACAGAGCACTGGTTTGAATTCCCTGAGCCACACAGCAAATTCCCATGGGTTGTTTTACATACGGTAATGTACATGATTCCGTTTTACTCTCCACACGTTCCACCTTTTCCTTCCTCTGCCCTGCCCCGTGTCTGTCAGTCTGTCTCTGTCTGTGTCTCCATTGCTGCGCTGCAAATAGGCTCATCAGCACGTCTTTCTAGATTCCGTGTTGTTCAGTCGCCCAGTCGTGTCCAGATCTTTGCGACCCCATGGACTGAAGCATGCCGGGCCTCTCTGTCCCTCACCATCT
This sequence comes from Dama dama, assembly GCF_033118175.1. Classification (NCBI taxonomy): domain Eukaryota; kingdom Metazoa; phylum Chordata; class Mammalia; order Artiodactyla; family Cervidae; genus Dama; species Dama dama. The sequence goes on along the minus strand of NC_083709.1, from coordinate 71,140,397 downwards.
CCTGAAGTTTGCCCAAGTTCATGTCGATTGCATTGGTGATGCCCCCCAGCCATCTCATCCTCTGATGCCCTCTTCTCCTTCTGCCCTCAACCTTTCCCAGCATCAGGGACTTTTCCAATGAGTCAGCTGTTCGCATCAGATGACCAAAATACTGGAGTTTCAGTATCAGTCCTTCCAACAAGTATTCAGGGCTGATTTCCCTCAAGATTGACTGGTTTGATCCCCTTGCTGTCCAAGGGACTCTCAGGAGTCTTCTCCAGATTCCATATATATGTGTTAATATACAATATTTATTTTTCTTGGGTAGAACTTTTTAATCTAACAGTTTGTTAGCTTGATTTATGATCTTTAAATATTCAGACATATAGTGTGTGGACCTCTTTTTGTACTCTTGCCTGGGCCCTGAAGTTGTTAGGAGCAGGCCCTGCTGCTACTAGCCAACATTTTCCTGAGGTCTTATAGACCAGGAAGGACAAACAAAACAAAATAGCAATAAATAAATGGAAAAGAAGAAAAATATTCTTTTTAGGTATTATGATTGCTTACTTGGAGAACCCAAGGAATTAATTGAAACAGGTAAAGTGGCTAGAAAAATAGCTTTCCTATATAACAATCACCTATTAAAAGATGTGACAAGAGAAAAGATCAAATAGCAGAATTTAGTTTGTAAGGAATTACAGGAGGTATTTGAAGAATTAATAACAGCTAAATGGGGTAAGAGTGAAGGGAAGGATTTCCGAAAGGCCTGAGGAAACTCTGGGGGTAATGGATATGTTCATTATCTTGCTTGTGGTACTGGTTGCATGGGTGTATACATGTGCTGAAACTTACCATATTGCCCACTTTATATGTGTGTTTACGGCTTGTCAGCTATACCTGAATAAGGCTATTTCTTGAGGCAAGGTGTGTATTTTCACTTACTTAGAGCCTAGCACCTTTCTTGGAACAGACTAAGGAAACAATGTATACGCACTATATGAAGTAAAACCCCCTGGAGAAGGAAATGGCTACCCACTTCAGTATTCCTGCCTGGAGAATCCCATGGACAGAGGAGCCTGGGGGGCTACAGTCCATGGGGTCACAAAGAGTCGAACACGACTTAGCGTCTAAACCACCACCACATAATTTTTCCAGTGTCATAAAGCAAGTACGTGGAGAAACTGAGAATCGGATTCAGACTGGCACAGTCACAGAGACCTCCTAGGTTGTCTTCCTAGCCCACTCCTCTTCTGGGCACTGCTTCTCCCCCAGCCCAGATCTGCAGGCCATCAGTACAGAGCTAGCAGTCACTTTATACGGGTGACCATATGCTCCTGACCATAGCAGACTGGTCCAGGGGCAGACCCCCGACCCAAACTGGAGCAATAAGAATCTGGAATTGGGACTGGGATTCTAGCTTCACTATGGTTTGTTTCTTGAATGGAGAAAATGCCCACAGAGGAGCTCCTGGAGGCTGTGTTTTTGACTCCACAGGCTGCTGAGTCAGAGGAAGCCATGCTGCTCATAGAGTCCATTTAAAATTGTGGAGAGATGATTGTATGCATACCTTAGGCCATGTTGTTTAAAAATATTTTTTTAACAGTAGATCATGTGCAAAAAAACATTTGAAGTCATTACCTTCACTAAGTTTTTTCTCTAGCCATGAACTACGGAAATATCTACTGCAGTTCTAAATGCATTCTACTTCCTGGTACATTCTAACATTCCAACCATCTTGTGAACTGAGATGAAAAAAGGTTAAAAATAAAGTGATAATAGTGGCTACATTTAGTGTTAGATTGGGGATTCCCTCACAGCTCAGTTGGTAAAGAATCCGCCTGCAATGCAGGAGACCCTGGTTCAATTCCTGGGCCAGGAAGATCCCCTGGAGAACGGATAGGCTACCCACTCCAGTATTCTTGGGCTTCCCTTGTGGCTCAGCTGGTGAAGAATCCGCCTGCAATGTGGGAGACCTGGGTTCGATCCCTGGGTCAGGAAAATATCCTGGAGAAGGGAAAGGCTACCCACTCCAATATTCTGGCCTGGAGAATTCCATGGACTATACAGTCCATGGGGTCCTGAAGAGTCAGAAATGACTGAGTGACTTTCATTTTCACTTAGCATGAGATTAGCTAGGAGAGAACGTAAGTAAGTTTCTGGGGTGCTGGAAAAGTTCTGTATATTGATCTGTTGTGAGTACATGTGTGAAAATTCATCACCTAAGATGTGTGTATTTTGTGTGAGTTATACCACAATAAAATAGAAAGAGCTAGCAATCTTTGATTTAAAACAAACAAAAAGTAGTCAAAGATACCTCCTTAATATCACTTCTATTATCTCTCTTTGAAATAGTGGCGAAATAGCAGCAGTAATCCTTACCTTCTTTAGAGATCTTCACCCCTTAGAACATAAAATGAAAAAGTCCCAAAAGAGATTGAAAGAGAGGTGAGTGACAATGATAAGGTACACAAAAAAGAGACAGTTTGCAGCACATTCAAATTTCTAGTTACAGCTCAATCCTGAGGCTTAGTTTAACCCCACTTAGGTCTGGTTACACCCCAAGCCTCCTAATCCCCTGCCCCACTGGAGTGTTCATGCCTTTCATGTTTTTTTTTTTCTTTAATTGCTTAAGCTAGCTCAAGTGAACTACTTTCAAACAAGAGAGTTATGTTGTAACTCTCTTGTAAAACTCTCTTGTAAACTCTGTTGTAAACACAGAATTCCATTTGTTTCTATTATCTTATAATATCATCTTAAACTTATAGACGGTGTTCACCAGCTTTAGTACTTAAATCTTCTCACTTTCTGCTTTAGCATCTCCCCCTGCCCCCCATACACACACTGTCACCCAACAATCTGTTCATAAATATTAAGACTATAGGGACCTTGTTTTTGTTGTTATAAGTCGCTAAGTCGTGTCCAACTCTTATGCAACACCATAGACTGTAACCAGGCTCCTCTGTCCGTGGGATTTCCCAGGCAACAATATTGGAGTGGCTTCTCATTTCCTTCTCCAGGGGATCTTTCTGATCCAGGGATCGAACCCATGTCTCCTGCTTGGCAGGCGGATTCTTTACCACTGAGCTACCAGGGAAGCCCAATAGAGGCCTTGCAGCAAACCAAAAGGAGTGAACTCCGCAGGCAAGGAGCAACATTAGAATTCTCCAGGTATCAGCTCTTCACTGCTTGGGACTTTGATAATTATTTAACATGTAGAATAGCTTAAATGCCCAGACACCTGTCTAAAGATGCATTCCCTCCTTTTTTGTTCTTTTAACTATCTTAATTATTCTCCGAACTTAGTGCCTCCAACGACTGCTGCACAAGGTAGTATTTATAAAACCACGCTCAAAGAACTTCAGGGGCAATTTAAACAAAGTTCAAGGGTGGTTTTAACATCATCATTCTTGCTTTATGAGTGACTTTAATTCCTTATACTAACACCCCTTACCATCCAACTCAACTTCAAGATGCAAATTTATGCTCACAACTAAGTCACAGTAAACTTACTTAGCATTAAAATCCTATTAGAAGTGAAGAAGTGAAGTCACTCAGTCATGTCCAACTCTTTGTGACCCCATGGTCTGTAGCCTGCCAGTCTCCTCCATCCATTGGATTTTCCAGGTAAGAATACTGGAGTGGCTTGCCATTTCCTTCTCCAGGGGATCTTCCCAACCCAGGGATTGAACCAGGGTTCCCGCATTACAGGCAGACTCCTTAACATTTGGCATTTTACAAGGCACCTTGGATTTTGTAGTACTTATAGTTATTACTTGATAGATATTCCACATGAACCCAACCTTGCTTTCTGTATCTCTCATTATTCCTCTTCAAGCATACTCTGTTCTAACCAAAATGAACTCCTTAGAATGCTTCATCCCAGTCTTTTTCCCAGTCCTACTCTGTGCTGTCCACCTGAAATATTCTATACTAATTTCCCTTCCCTCTCTGCACAGCCAAAACCCACTCATCTTCCTATAGTCCCTCTAAATGTGACCTCTCCTAATTTTTCTAGAATTTCTAGCTTTAAGGCCTCCATCCACTAAACACCCAGCTTATAATCGGATCCTTTTTTGACACATCACTGTCTTCATTTTATTATAGTAATCTGGTATCTTGTTGCCACCTCCAGTGTTTTTCATCCTTTTCACTGTCATGACACAAATAGAAAATGATATTTATAAAGAAAAACAGAGAGAGAAAGCTACTGTCAGCCGCTGCCACTGGCTCCGTTGCACTGGGAGCTGGAAATTTTAATACTTCTGTACACCTATGACATATTCAAGCACAGGGATTGAGAGGCTGTCTTGAACTGCCCCATGTTCGAACATAAGGTCCCTGATCTCAGTCTCCACCTACAGATTCCAGTTCAATGCCTCCTACCTGTAATAAACGAGTAATTGAATAGAAGTAAATTTTCTTTTACCGAGTTCTGAGGGCTTCCCGTTTCAGCTCTGACATGTAAAGAACTTAAAGGTCCTTACTTCCATCCTTACAACAAGGAGAAAAGGGGAATAAACTTAGTGAATCACCTTTCTTGGACTCATAAGAGAACTGAGGTTCAGCGCAAACTGCCCCTCCCCCACCAAATCTGAAGAGACAGGAAAACACAGAGAATCACAACTAAGATTCGCTCACCCGAAACAGAAGCCCCTGGAGCCTGAAGCTGCTGGAAGCCTTTAAGTGGTAACTTTGGCAGACCCCTGGGGGTGGAGTGTGCACTAGTGTGAGAGTGAGAAACTGCTGGGGCTTGAAGTCTCAAGGGGGAGCCACGTACATTCATGAGTTTTACCTCCAGGAAACTCATCGGGTTCTCATGGTGAAAAGCCGAGATAAAATCCTCATGTTTCTCGTAGAGGAGAGGAAAATAAAGTATTCTGAAACACACGGAGCCGTCTCCACAGCCAGAAGCTTAAGGTGGTGGTGGGCGGGGCACGGGTCCGTTTGCATTACCCAACTCCCAAGTCTTCTAGCCTTCCTGTCTCTCCTAAATTGGGGAAGGGGCTGAGAAAAACTTGTGAGGGTCAAAGTCCAAGGACAAGAGACAACTAAAAGGCTGAAAATTATACGTAAATCATAATTATAGAATGCTTCCACTCCCCCAACCTTACTACCACATCCATAGTTCTCCAGAAAAATAACAGCAGATTAGAGTTGAAAGAACTGCAAGTGCACTTTCTAAAGGAATTTTTAGTGAAATTCAGACAACAAGGACTCTGGAGGAAATTGAAGTCTTATACCCACCAGTACAGCAAACATTAAACACAGCCCAGCTCCCAGCCAGATTAAAGTAAAATCTCACACCAGAAGCCTGTTCGTCTCAGTTCACAAGACCTGATGCAACATGTCAGTCACCAAGTGGGGTCCAACTCTTTGAGACACCATGGGCTCAGTGCCCCACGCTTCCCTGTCCCTCAGTATCTCCTGGAGTCTGCTCAGACCCTTGTCCATTGAGTTGGTGATGCCATCCAAGCAACCACCTCATCTTCTGTGGCCCCCTTCTCCTCCTACCCTTCATCTTCCCCAGCATCAGGGTCTTTTCCAATGAGTCAGCTCTTTGCATCAGGTGGCCAAAGTACTGGAGCTTCAGTATCAGTCCTTCCAAAGAATATTCAAGGTTGATTTCCTTTAGGAAATATATAGTTGTGAAAATATATTTTAAACTCTAGAAAAATTACTACACAGGCTTAAAAGGAAATGTAACTGATATACCAGAGAGGGTGAAAAGGAAGCAGTAGAGAAACAAAGAACAAGGACAGAGAGAAAACAGTCACAAACATGGTGAAGGGTCAACCAGCTATTTTATCAACCACTTTCCTTTTCAAATCGACTCTTTTTGTTTGTTTGTTTTGTTTTGTTTTTGACTGCACCAGGTCTTAGCCGTGGCATGCAGGATCTAGTTCCCTAACTAAGGAGTTTGCAGTCTTAACCACTGGACCACCTGTGAAGTCCCAGTAACCACCTTGACTATGAATGCTCTCAATACATCCACTTTTTTGTCAGCTAAATTGTCCGAGTAAATAAGAAAACATGACCCAGCTATGTGTTTTCTGCAAGAAACCTGCTTTAAATATAAAGAAACAGAAAGGTTAAAAGCAAGGGAATGGAGAAAGATACACCACACTAATGCTAACAAAGAGTAGCGATATTAATTTCAGACAAAGCAGACCTCAGCACAAGGAAAATTATCGGGAATAAAAAGGGGCCTTTAGCTAATGGTAAGGGGTTAGTTCTCCCCTACAGTCCTTAACGTGTATGCACCTGACAACAGAGCACCAACACAGGAGACAAAAACCTGCCAGAAAGGCAGGGAAAAATACAACGCCTTGTAAGTAGCACATGAGAGCAACAATGCAAAAATTAAGTTCGTGAAAGTTGCCATTTCTTTCAGGGGCAGCATGATTGTCACAGAAGAACTAAGAGAATATAACAACAGGGAAAAAGGATTTCCAAGACACCAAATATTTCATGTAGATTCCTGTTGGAGAAGCTGCTGAGGCTCTCTTTTACAGGATTGTAGAATCTATCTTCAATCCTTTGACAGCTGACACTCTCACCAGTAAACCTTTTAATCCTCCAACTAGTGAAATACATTTAAGGGACTGGAAATCCACAAAATTCACAAAGAGGCCACCCTCCCTCTTCTCAGCAGGGCAAGCGCCCAAATCTCATTGTCACACTCTTTAGGGGATTTTTTCCCTTCTGTAGGCCTCAATGGATTACAGGAGTTTTTTGAATAGTATTTATATTTCCTCTAGCTAAAGACACATTAGCTGTAATATTTCTTTGGCAGATTACTACTGAAGAAAGAAATGTTGCTTGCTCCATGGAAATAAATTGATAGGTTCAGAAACTGTCACTTTGCTTATATAAGTGAATATATAAATGTTTCAAGAAGATAAATGTTTCAAGCCTGAGCAAATAGTTTTAAATATGGAAAAAATGTCTCGAATCCTTGTACTTAAACATTACAAGACATAATTGGTAAGTTTGAATCTAACATCTGGTAAGTGCTTTCCCATTCATTCAGTCAGTTAGTCTGCAGAGCCAATATGCCAGCCACTGTACTGAGTCCTGGTGACTGAAAGTTTAAAAAGATCTTATTTCTGTCTTCTGGGGGCTCACAGTCCACAGGGAAAGACAGGCATGTCCATAAATACAATGCAATTAACAAGCACTGTTATTAGCCATCCCTACACAAGTGCTACAGAAAGAAGCACAGAGAAGGTGACATCAGTGTTTGGTTGATAAATAGAAATTTTAAAGAAAGGAGGATAAGAAGGATGGGATATATTTGTACACATAGCTGATTCATCGTATTGTACAGTAGAAACTAATGTAACATTGTAAAACCATTATACTCCAATTAAAACAAAAATTCATCTTGAAGTGCCAAAAAAGAAAAAAAAAAAAAAAAAAAAGACCTGGCCTGGAATGATTTTTTTTCAAGCTAATAAAATACTTGTCCCACTCTCCTTCTGTCTAGAAAAGCCTTCCATTTTGTAAAACCCCTAGGAGAGCCCTTCTGTTCACTGGATGTGATGCTGCTCAAATTCATCCATCACTGGAAAAATCCAGTTAGAACTTCAAAAAGAAGAAAGGTAGATAGGGCATTCTGTACAGAGAGAACTCATGTCAAAGGTACACAGGAACAGAGGTGTGTTCAGTTCCCCAGAGCGCCGGGGCAGAGAAGCCGGGAGAAGGCTGCCAGAGGGCAGGATGAGTAACCACCCAGATATATTTACCAAAGTTCATGTGGATCATGTCCCTATTTGTTTCAGATCTGCTCATGGGACCAGTTAGTTTTAAACCTTTGCTGTGGCCCCTCCTTCTGAGACATACATCATATAGACTCACACAACACTTGCTGATTTCTTAGGGAAGCTTCTGTGGCCCTCCAAGTTTTCATTTAAATTTCCAGCTTCATAGCCCAGCATGTTCTGAAGTTCCATGAAGTTCCTATAATTTCCTAAAATCCCATCCACTTTCTTGCTTCTATGCCTTTGCTCAAGCTCTTCATTTCTTTGAAATGTTTTCTGCTTCCTTCCTTTTTTCTTAGATTTTTTTTTTTTTTTTAATGTGGACCGTTTTTACAGTCTTTACTGAATTTGTTGCAACATTGTTTCTGCTTTCTGTTTCGGTTTTTTGGCTGTAAGACATGTGCAATTCTAGCTCCCTGACCAGAACTACACCCCCTGCATTGGAAGGCAAAGTCTTTTTTTTTTTGGTATTTTTTTTCTAACTTTTAATTTTATATTGGAGTATAGCTGATTAACAATGTTGGTGGACAGCAAAGGAACTCAGCCATACATATGGCATCCATTCTCCCCTAAATTCCCCTGCCATCGAGACTGCCACAAAGCATTGAGCAGAATTCCAGGTGCTTTACAACAGGCCCTTGTTAGTTATCCATTCTAAATACAGCGGTGTGTACATGTTGATCCAAGACTCACTAACTATCACCATTCTACCAGGGAAGTCCCTCTGCTTCCTTCCCATTTATCAAAAACTGACTTCTCCCTGAAGACCCACGGCAAACCTCTTCTTGCCCCAGAAACCTCCTCTTATTGCCCACTCTTGTGCCCACAGTCCCTTGGTTTGATTTCACTCTGCAGGAGAGCCCGTCACATATCTGTCTTTCCATCTAGAGCAGAAACTCACGGAAGGCAGGCCCCTTGCGCCATGCATCGTGTGTTCCCAGCACACGCCCTGGAATGTGGCGCTTGACAACTGTTTGTTTTAAACACAACATGTTCGCCTCATCGCCTTTGTGATCTCATTGGTCTCCTCCAGTTTCACAACTGAGTTTGCCCAGCTGGGCACATTTTCTTATAGCTCAGTTTGTAACTGAGGGTGAGCGCAGTGGAAGAATAAGCACTCTGCCTGAGGCACACAACAAAGTCACTTGGGGATCTTTAAAAAATACAATTGCCTGGGCCTCACCTTTGGAGATTCTGATTTGATTGGGCTGAAGTGGGAACCAGGCGTCTATGTGTTTTTTAAAGTTCTCTGGATAATTCTTAAGTGTGGTTGATTTTTGAGGATCAGAGACTTAAAGGACATGTGAGAAATAGTTACCAGTCCCTATATGTGAACCAGAATAATTTCTAATTCACATATGCTGAGGCTTTTCCCAGAAATTAAAAAAAAAAAAAAAAACCCAAGGAACGGAGCCGCACAGTTTGGGTGAAATTGGCTTTTTTTCCAGAGAATTCTTTGCCACAAGGTGCCTGAGTTTCTGTAGGATGAATCTCACACTGGACACGACCCCTGGCCTTCACAACCCTGATCAGCTTGTCCACAGAATCTCATTGTGCCCCCTCACAGACATCTTTAATACAGAGTTAGAGAAAGCCATAAAACGAAATCAAAATGCCAGGCACCAAACCATCAAATGAGTTAGAAATCTTGAGAGTCCCCAGTTCTCTTGACTGTCCCCAACAGGGGTACCCTCTATACCCCTCAGTGAGTGGGATGGGAGGACAAACCACAGTCTGTGGGGAGGACTCCACGTTACACAACTCCCCGGGCACCACGCACGTTGTGTTTCATATGAAGAGCGCCCCCTGGAATTGGGTAATGCCACATCTGGACGCAGGAATTTTCCCGTCCTCCTAGGGGATTTCCGATGGTGTTCTCCACCTTGCTTTTTCTCCCCAGCCTTCTTCAGGCTTGGAACTGTCACTCTGAACCAAGATGAGGCAGGAAGAGCTTCCTCGCCAAAATACCTCTGCTGGAGTCTTTTCCCACCTGGTGATGTCTTCATTGGAAATTTCCCTAAGTGCCAGCTCTTGTAAGAACAGCTTTGATCCACTCAATGTGCTATGCCGTCCTGCTGAAATCTACCCAGAATTGGTCCCTAAATCAGTCTCTGCAGCAGAGTTTTCATAAAGGGTGTTGGTTCCTTCCTAGCATCACCAGCCCCTTTCTTTCCTTAATAGAATATCCACAGAGAAGGACAGAACATATTTTATTTCTAGATTTTGGCTGGGTTTTTTGTTTGGGGGTGGGGAGATGGTAGAGAATCAAACTGAACAAAGAGGATAGCCATTGAAGCTGTACAGTCCTCCCTTGGAGTCCAAGGGGTACTGATTCCAGGACCCCCGTGGATACCCAAATCCAAGGATGCTCAATCCCTTATATAAAATGGTGTATATGCAAATACTATGCAAATAGTTTAAAATATAATGTAAATGCTATGTACATAGTTGCCAGTGTGCAGCAAATTTGACTTTTGTTTTTTGGAATTTTCTGGAATTTTTTTCAATTATTTTCAATCTGTGGTTGGTTGAATCTGTGGCTGCAAAGCCTGAGGATATGGAAGGCAAACTGTATTAGCCATAAAAAATTATCCCAGCATCTGGCAGAGAATAGGGAGCTGAAAAAATGTTAGTTTCCGTTGGAGGATGATAACATAAGTGTGGTGGTGATAACGGGCCGTGTTAATCTACTGATCTCACTTTTTATGTTTTTAGAGAGTGTGCAGAGACCAGCAGGATACTCAAGGTAAAGAGGGTTATTTTTTTCTTTAAATGAAGCTGTTGTGAGAATTAAAAACAAACAAACAGGTATTCAGCATGAGAAACTGTTTTGCCAACGGTAAGACCCTATATAAAATATATGGAGTGATTACTGTCATAAGGGATATGTAAACCAAATGCCCCTGAGGGCCTGAGGGAGAGGAGGAGACCACACTCTGTTGTGGAAATCAGGAGAAAATGGCATCCACCACTTAATAAAGACTTATCTTCTATGAGACTTCGTTTCTGCATTGTAGGAAGGTCCATGATCCCTACTCAGACCAAAAGGCTTACAAGCTGGTTGTAAGGATACTTTAGAAGTTTTTGTATATACACTTTGTTAACTCTAGAGCACTATTCAAATGCAAAGTGTTATTACAGCTGCTACTTGTGATGGAGATGTTATCACTGTTATTGACTTTGAAGCTATTGGTCAGCATTCAACAGGAAGAGGTGTCAGAAGGTCTTACAAGTAGACAAATGAAGGTTGAGAGGTTTCTGCCAGCTTTTTTGGCTGATTGAGCATTCCTCTGTATCACATCTTTGACAGTCTGTTGACACCTACTCAGCCACAAAATCCTGTGACAGTGTTGGTTAACACAATATTGAATAAGAGATGATGTCTGCCTTCAGACAGGTCACTTTGATTTGGTTTTGATATTTGGGCTCAAATATTAGATGAAGACATTTATAGTGAATTTATAGGCAATGAGAGCTCCTGAACTTTGTAGAGCAGAGGCGTGATGTGATCTGAATTGCTTTCCAGGCACCCCTGACAAAATACTCAATTTTCAATCACCATGAAATACTTCAAGTTAGGAGATGTTTGAGCTCCTCCACCCTCAGTATTCAGAATCTAGATTAGCGTCCCCTCTAAACAGACCTTGTTACTCCCCAAACTTTGTGAATCATGGGACTGTTTCCTTGTTTGCAATGGCTTTTAAAAAGCCCAAGTCAAATTTAGCAAATAAATTAGACTTCGAATCATGAATTGTGAATATGCGCTTCAGCCCTTCTTACTTTTCCCACATTCATTTTCTGTTTAATCCTTCCCTGGCTTTTAATTTTTTTTGCTGAATTTAGAATGTATAAGCAACAGAGTCCTGCTCTATAGCACAGGGGACTATATCCAGTCCTGGGATAAACCACAATGAAAAAGAGTATCAAAAAAGAATGTATATATGTGTAAAACAGAGTCACTTTGCTATCTAGCAGAAATTGGCACAATGTTGAAAATCAACCATACTTCAATAAAAAATAAATTTAAAAAATAAAAGAAAATTTTGTTGAATTATATATAGTTTTGTAAATCATCTTTAATCCTTTTTGGAATAAGGGTAAGAAAAAAAATTGTTGAAGATCATTTCTTATTTTTAATTTCTTACTTAATCAACTTCTTGTGAAGAGTATTTAAAATGTCCCCAGGGGAAATTTGCATGGATGAGGCAGATTGGGAAAATAACTTTACAGACGTTACTCTCTGGTTATACTGCTGATCTCCTAACTTTTAAAAATTTGGTTAAAGTCCTGTATAACATAGCACTTGAACATAATGTGAATCTACTGGTAACTGAATATTTTTGCATTTAAAATTTGAATTTTGTTTTCAAAAGACTTTAAGAAAAGATACAAACTTAAGACTACCTAACTCTATGCTCCTGTATGTTTAAAAAATTCTATTTAAGTTTAAATAAAACAGCTGATTTACAGCCTATCAGAGCATTAGGAGATAAAATCTGTTATCCCGTGTTTTTTTTTTTTAAATCATACATATAAAACTGCATTTGAAATGGAATGTAACCTGTTCTGTTACTAAAAGATTTTTATAATGCTAAAATTACATTGCTAGATCAGAAGAAAGGAAGACATAGAAAAGTCTGTATGTCTTCCTGTATTCAATATCCCTTATCATTTTAAAGTTACATTTTAAAATATTTGAAAGCAAGACAATTTTTAAGAATTTGAAAGTATTAGGGATATTTTCTTCCATTAAAAATAAATCCCTGTTTAGAGATTGCTTTCAGAGCCAATTTATAAGACCCTCAACTAAATCAGTTTCCTTGGCTTTCTCACTTAATTCAATTGACTAGGTAATTAAAGTTCACGTGTTTTGTTTCTAGTAGACGTGACTGTAGGGCTTCCCGGATGGCACTGGCGGTAAAGAACCCGCCTGCCAATGCAGAGACACACAGGTTTTATCTGTGGGTTGGGAAGATCCCTTGGAAGAGGGCACGGCAACCCACCCAGTATTCTTGCCTGGAGAATCCCACAGACAGAGGAGCCTGGTGGGCTACAGTCCATAGGGCTGCAGAGAGTCAGAGACAACCCAAGTGAATTAGCACAGCACAGCACAGACTTGACTATTTATGAAAAAGTTAAAAATCCGTTCTCCTTAGGGCAATAACTCTCTACTTGTAAAGACAGAAAGTAAACTTCAGAAGAAACTTCTGAAGGTAGAATTAGAGATGTTCTAATATGAAGGCGATATTGTTAGAATGAAAACATTGCCTTCGGGGTGACGGCAGGAGCTAGAGTGGGCACTTGGTCAGGATGGACTCACTGCTGAGTTTTACCCGGACTTCCGAGGAACAAATAATCGCTGGTACATGAACTTATTTGGGACATAGAAAGAAAATTAAATACCATCCAGCTGATTTTATGATTTAAATTTAGGTTTATCTTAAATCTGATAAACCAATAAATAAATGTGTCTACTAATAATGCAGCCTAGAATGTAAATGATGAACTTGTTGAATGGCTGATGCATCTGTAGTAAACTCATGTTGCTTCATGGTCATCCCTGCATTCTTTTCTACACTCAATAATCTGCCTGAATTTTTCCAAAGGTTTGCATTAAACTTACTTTTCCTGTCTTTGTAGGATCAAATAATTTCCCTTTTCAAAAAGTCAGAACATACGCTTATTTTAAGTGTTCAAGCTCCTCTTCTCATTTCTAGGATGTCTCAAAATGGCTCAGAGGATAATAAACAGTGTCTGTGTTTCTTGTACATTATGGAATAGAATTTATCTAGGGAGTTGAAGTCATGCAGACTATTTCCAGAGCTCTTTCTTACTCCTCATATATCTTGTGCCAAGGTTCTCTACTACTGTGGTTTGTCTTGACTTTTGATTTTCTATTATGCTTCCATTTGCACCAGAAGAGAATGGAAATCATATTGAAATTGAATATAAAATGTCAGAACTAGAAAATCTATTTGATCAAATTCAGGTAAAGAAACAAGTGAGGGATTTGATCTGTCTTGTTCCTTGTGGAGGCGAGTGCTCTGGGCTTTATGAAAGTTAATGCTAGTAAACATTTGAATCATGTGCCAATTCCCCTTACTCTGAATCTATGCTAATGTTCAACAGATTTTTTATAATAATTTGACTTTCTTTGTAGATCTGTTTATAGAGGACAGATAGAAATCAGAGGAACCAAGTTCCTAATTATAAGTTAATAAATAAGTTTCTTGGTTTATATATCAGAGTTTAATAGTAAGTGTTCATCTGAGAGAGAGAGAGACATAGAGAAATCCACTCTCACCGTGCTGTAAAATCAGGTTCCAAGATGTGACCGTGGAACATGGAGGTACTGGCTCTTTGAGGCCTCCCCAGGTACCTAGCAACTCTCTACCAGGGGGCACTTTGATTCCTTCTTGTTGCTAGTTGTCACAAACACCTGCTCTGTAAAGACAGTCCACCTCTTGGTTTGCAAGTTCAGAAATGAACACAGCTACTTCTTAAGAGACAATTTCTAACCATGATAGATCTTTTATTCTTAAGAGCAAACGCCTCCCATCTGTTAACACCTGTTAATCTTCTGAAATGCGCCATGGAACAAAGACATTTGTTTTTCTTTAGACATATGATGTGAAAATCCACTGTTACAGCCATGCAGTTGTGTGGGAAGCTTCAGAAGTAAAGAAAGATGACAACAGAGTCCCTTGCAAACCTTTTAGAGATTCTTCAGATGATGATGAGTTTGATGCATGTCCCAAGGCCTGAACTGTGAGCCTTTTCAACAAGTAGGAAAAAAGGATCAAAGATGCCTAAAAGCTCTAACACCCATTAAAAAAAAACCCCACAAAATATAATTATTGAAAAATGCTATTTGGAACTTTATCGTGATTAAGGAAGCATCTGAAAGGAAAGTTGCTTGACAATTTTGGGTTACTCTCCAACTAAAAAAAATCTGTTTAATGGACTTTAAAATGATTTTGTGTTTGTGTTTAAGAAGTTTGCATTAAAAAAAAAAAAGTATGCATTTCTATCTGGTTTGACAGCTTAAGTACCAGACCCCAGTCAGATAAAATCTGAAGTGACGAAGGCAGTGCTTCTTAAATAAGAACAAATTGGAGCTGCCATCCCAAATCACTGCCATCTCTTCTGGCAAGACTAGGTTAGCACTAACTCTCATCTGATGAAGGAGTCACCTAAGCTTGGAAATAGCCGGTGTGAATCATCCAGCAAGTACAGGGTAAAACCAAAAAGAGATTCCAGAATCCTGCTCTTTGGTCAGTCCATAAAGACTGGAGAATTTGGTAGAGATGATGTCATTAACACTTAGATGCAGTTAAGAAGAGAGCACGACTCTAGTTTCTTCTCTGTCTCTTTGGGTGAGCTCAAGACAACCAAGCACTTGCCCTTGCTGACTTCTAAAGGTGAGTTGCTGTTAACTTTCTCACCTGCTCTGCCTTACACCTCCTCTTTGTTTTATTCAGCTACCTGACTTTGGTTCTGCGTCTAGTTTTTTGGAATTAATATCTGCGCTTGGTCTCTGGTCCCTTAGACCCTGGATTTTCCTAACAGATTCCAGTTTGATTTATTCTGCTGGCTTTCTAGGCTCTGGGCCATCCTAGTTCTTGCATTTCTGAACCTAGTTTCCGGCACAGTCCACTTGGCGGGGTTACTGGCTGTTTTCTCTGTGGCTTCAAGAGTGCATGTGAGTGTATGGAGGGCAGTGGGTGGGTATGTGCACATTTTGGATAATCACTCAGTAAAATGAGAGAGAGAGATCTAAACAGAAACTAGGGAAGTGGGGGAAGTAATGCATTTGTTACACTTTATTAACTATCCTGAGGTTTGAGTCAAATTCTTGTTTACTTTTATCTCAACTCTCAGATTTTGCTGCCACCTGGTGCTACAATGTTCTAGGTAGTGGTGCTGAGATAGTTTGACAAACTCCAGAAATATAACCTACATTCAGAGATAACACGTGTTAGGACACAGGACGCTTAACAAAACACATAAAAGATATGACATTGAAAAATCCCTAATTTAACATCATACGATCATTTAAGAAATGAATATAGTAGTATACCTGTTAAAGCAAATTGATAAGAATCAATGATAGTAAATTACTATGTAGTTCTGAGATGTCACCACCTCTTAAAAGTATGGTCCCCGGGAGGAGCCAAGATGTCGGAGGAGGAGGACGGGGAGACCACTTTCTCTCCTACAAATTCATCAAAAGAGCAATTGAACACAGAGCAAACTTCACAAAACAACTTCTGATCGCTAGCTGAGGTCATCAGGCACCCAGAAAAGCAATCCATTGTCTTCGAAAGGAGGTAGGACAAAATATAAAAGATAAAAAGAGAGACAAAAGAGCTAAGGATGGAGATCCGTCCAGGGAAGGGAGTCTTAATAGAGGAAGTTTCCAAACACCAGGAAACCCTCGCACTGGCGGGTCTGGGGGAAGTTTTTGAATCTTGGAGGGCAACCTGACTGGGAGGGGAAGAATAAATAAAACCCACAGATGACGTGCCTAAAAGCAACTCCCAGGAGAAAAGTACCCCAGATGCCCGCATCCGCCACCAGCAAGTGGGGGCTGGAGGAGAGGAGGCGGTGGCATTGCTTAGGGTAAGGACCGGGCCTCAGTGCCCTGAGGGCAATCGGAGGGAGCGTTTGTGAGTTACCAACTTAAACTGTTGGGACAGCAAAAGAGAGAGAGGAAATTAACCTGCCCGAACACACTGCCGGCTCCCGTTCACAGAACAAAGGGACTGAGCAAGTCCGGAGGAGCTAGACGGCTGCGGACCAGCCCAGCCCCGCTGGAGGCAGGAGGCAGGGGGAGGGGAAAGGGGCAGGCTGGCCCCAAGGGCCGCATCCCCCACCGCGCTGCAAACAGGCCCCCAGTTTCTAACCAAAGACCGCCTGAGATTCTGGATGGTCGACATCCGCAGGGAGGGTCGCGGCGAGACACAGGGCGCAGGCTCCCAACCGGCGCGGGCGGGGACTGGGGCTGGGACCGCGGAGGGGAGAAGGCGCGCGCACCCGACCGGCGCGGGCGGGGACTGGGGCTGGGACCGCGGAGGGGAGAAGGCGCGGGCGGGGACTGGGGCTGGGACCGCGGAGGGGAGAAGGCGCGGGCGGGGACTGGGGCTGGGACCGCGGAGGGGAGAGGGTGCACGCACCCGGGGAGAGCGTGCCCGTCAAGCCCCTGGCTGCCTGGGCCGCTCGGACGGGAAGGCACAGAGAGCAGGCGCAGCTTTGTGTTCCGCGCTTCTGTGGAACACCCGAGGGCTGGACCGCGCGCAGCGCAGGGCGCGCTCCATACAGAGCAGCCGGGAGCCTGAGCAGCGCAGGGAAAGCAGCGCCCGTCCCTCCCCGCGGCGCGACGGAACTAGCGAACCCGAACAAGACACCACCTCCGCCCGCCTGTGTCAGGGCGGAAATGAGGCTCTGAAGAGACCGGCAAACAGAAGCCAAATAAAGGGAACCGCTTCAGAAGGGACCGGTGCAACAGATTAAAATCTCTGTAGATAACACCGACTACACCGGAAGGGGCCTGTGGATACCGAGAAGCGTAAGCTGGAACGAGGAGCTATCTGAAACTGAGCCGAACCCACACTGACCGCAACAGCGCCAGAGAAACTCCTAGATATATTGTTACTTTTTTTAAGTAAAAAAAAAAAAATTTTTTTTTCTTTTTTCTCTTTTATTTTCTCTTAAAATTCCCTATTGCTACTCTATTACTCCTTAACTTTCATTTTCATAGATTTTTACGATTTCCTTAATTAGGAAAATTTTTTTTCTTGTCTTTTTTTCCTTTTTCTCTTCTATTTTCTATTTTTCTTTTTCACCTATTTCCTTTTAAAGCCCTCTATTACTACTCTACTACTCCTTAATTTTCATTTTCATTACATTATAACCTTACAAAAAAAAAAGAGAAGCCCTATTTTTAAACTGAACTTCATATATATTTCTAAAAATTTTTTGTGTGTTTTTGTTTTTAATATTGTATTTTTAAGAGTCTAACCTCTACTCTAGATTTTTAATCTTTGTTTTTCAGTATATGATATAAACTGTGGACATTTAAGAATCCAATATTCAGATCCCATTTTTATTCAGGAGTGTGGTGATTACTCTCTCCCAATCTTGACTCTCTGTTTTCTACCTCAGAACACGTCTCTGTTTCCTCCTTTCCCCTTCTCTTCCCAATCCCATTCTGTGAATCTTTGGGGGTATCTGGGCTATGGAGAACACTCTGGGAACAGACAACTGCATAGATCTGTCTCTCTCCTCTTGAGTCCCCCTTTTTCTCCTCCTGCTTATCTCTATCTCCCTCCTCCCTCTCCTCTTCTTCATGTAACTCTGTGAACCTCTCTGGGTGTCCCTCACAGGGGACAATCTTTTTGCCGTTAACCTAGAAGTTTTATTATCAGTGCTGTATAGGTGAAGAACTCCTGAGACTACTGGAAGAATAAAACTGAAATCCAGAGGCAGGAGACTTAAGCCCAAAACCTGAGAACACCAGAAAACTCCTGACTACATGGAACTTTAAGTAATAAGAGACCGTCCAAAAGCCTCCATACCTACACTGAAACCAACCACCACCCAAGAGCCAATAAGTTTTAGAGCAAGACATACCACGCAAATTCTCCAGCAATGCAGGAACATAGCCCTGAACGTCAACATACAGGCTGCCCAGGGTCACACCTAACACATAGACCCATCTCAAAACTCATTACTGGGCACTCCATTGCACTCCAGAGAGAAGAAATCTAGTTCCACGCACCAGAACACCGAAGCAAGCTTCCCTAACCAGGAAACCTTGACAAGCCAATCGTCCAACCCCACCCACTGGGTAAAACCTCCACAATAAAAAGGAACCACAGACCTCCAGAATACAGAGGCCCACTCCAGACACAGCAATCTAAAAAAGATGAAAAGGCAGAGAAATACCCAACAGGTAAAGGAACATGAAAAATGCCCACCAAGTCAAACAAAAGAGGAGGAGAGAGGGAATCTACCTGAAAAAGAATTTAGAATAACGATAATAAAAATGATACAAAATCTTGAAAACAAAATGGAGTTACAGATAAATAGCCTGGAGACAAAGATTGAGAAGATGCAAGAAATGTTTAATCAAGACCTAGAAGAAATAAAAAAGTCAATTAAAAATGAATAATGCAATAAATGAGATCAAAAACACTCTGGAGGGAACCAAGAGTAGAATAACGGAGACAGATGATAGGATAAGTGAGGTAGAAGATAAAATGGTGGAAATAAATGAAGCAGAGAGGAAAAAAGAATCAAAAGAAATGAGGACAACCTCAGGGACCTCTGGGACAATGTGAAACGCCCCAACATTTGAATCATAGGAGTCCCAGAAGAAGAAGACAAAAAGAAAGGCCATGAGAAAGTACTCGAGGAGATATTAGCTGAAAACTTCCCTAAAATGGGGAAGGAAATAGCCACCCAACTCCAAGAAACCCAGAGAGTCCCAAACAGGATAAACCCAAGGCGAAACACCCCAAGACACATATTAATCAAATTAACAAAGATCAAACACAAAGAACAAATATTAAAAGCAGCAAGGGAGAAACAACAAATAACACACAAAGGGATTCCCATAAGGATAACAGCTGATCTATCAATAGAAACCCTCCAGGCCAGAAGGGAATGGCAGCACATACTGAAAGTAATGAAAGAGAATAACCTACAACCTAGATTACTGTACCCAGCAAGGATCTCATTCAGATATGAAGGAGAAGTCAAAAGCTTTACAGAGAAGCAAAAGCTGAGAGAATTCAGCACCACCAAACCAGCTCTTCAACAAATGCTAAAGGATCTTCTCTAGACAGGAAATGCAGAAAGGTTGTATAAACGTGAACCCAAAACAACAAAGTAAATGGCAATGGGACCATACCTATCAATAATTACCCTAAATGTAAATGGGTTGAATGCCCCAACCAAAAGACAAAGATCGACTGAATGGATACAAAAACAAGACCCCTATATATGCTGTCTACAAGAGACCCACCTCAAAACAAGAGACACATACAGACTAAAAGTGAAGGGCTGGAAAAAAACATTTCACGCAAACGAAGACCAAAAGAAAGCAGGAGTCACAATACCCATATGAGATAAAATAGACTTTCAAATAAAGGATGTGAAAAGAGACAAAGAAGGACACTACATAATGATCAAAGGATCAATCCAAGAAGAAGATATAACAACTATAAATATATATGCACCCAACATAGGAGCACTGCAATATGTACGGCAAACGCTAACGAGTATGAAAGAGGAAATTAATAGTAACACAATAATAGTGGGAGACTTTAATACCCCACTCACAACTATGGATAGATCAACTAAACAGAAAATTAACAAGGAAACACAAACCTTAAATGACACAATGGACCAGCTAGACCTAATTGATATCTATAGGACATTTCACCCCAAAACAATCAACTTCACCTTTTTCTCAAGTGCACACGGAACCTTCTCCAGAATAGATCACATCCTGGGCCATAAATCTGGTCTTGGAAAATTCAAAAAAATTGAAATCATTCCAGTCATCTTTTCTGACCACAGTGCAGTAAGATTAGATCTCAATTACAGGAAAAAAATTGTTAAAAATTCAAACATATGGAGGCTAAATAACACGCTTCTGAATAACCAACAAATCATAGAAGAAATCAAAATATGCATAGAAATGAATGAAAATGAAAACACAACAACCCAAAACCTATGGGACACTGTAAAAGCAGTGCTAAGAGGAAGGTTCATAGCATTACAGGCTTACATCAAGAAACAAGAAAAAAGCCATATAAATAACCTAACTCTACACCTAAAGCAATTAGAGAAGGAAGAAATGAAGAACCCCAGGGTTAGTGGAAGGAAAGAAATCTTAAAAATTAGGGCAGAAATAAATGCAAAAGAAACTAAAGAGACCATAGCAAAAATCAACAAAGCTAAAAGCCGGTTTTTTGAAAAAATAAACAAAATTGACAAACCATTAGCAAGACTCATCAAGAAACAAAGAGAGAAGAACCAAATTAACAAAATTAGAAATGAAAATGGAGAGATCACAACAGACCACACTGAAATACAAAGGATCATAAGAGACTACTACCAGCAGCTCTATGCCAATAAAATGGACAACTTGGAAGAAATGGACAAATTCTTAGAAAAGTATAACCTTCCAAAACTGAACCAGGAAGAAATAGAAGATCTTAATAGAGCCATCACAAGCAAGGAAATCAAAACTGGAATCAGAAATCTTCCAGCAAACAAAAGCCCAGGACCAGATGGCTTCACAGCTGAATTCTACCAAAAATTTAGAGAAGAGCTAACACCTATCTTACTCAAACTCTTCCAGAAAATTGCAGAAGAAGGTAAACTTCCAAACTCATTCTATGAGGCCACCATCACCCTAATTCCAAAACCAGACAAAGATGCCACCAAAAAAAGAAAACTGCAGGCCAATATCACTGATGAACACAGATGCAAAAATCCTTAACAAAATTCTAGCAAACAGAATCCAACAACATATTAAAAAAATCATACACCATGACCAAGTGGGCTTTATCCCAGGAATGCAAGGATTCTTTAATATCCACAAATCAATCAATGTAATACACCACATTAACAAACTGAAAGATAAAAACCATATGATTATCTCAATAGATGCAGAGAAAGCCTTTGACAAAATTCAACACTCATTTATGATTAACACTCTCCAGAAAGCAGGAATAGAAGGTACATACCTCAACATAATAAAAGCTATATATAACAAACCCACAGCAAGCATTACCCTCAATGGTGAAAAATTGAAAGCACTTCCCCTGAAATGAGGAACAAGACAATGGTGCCCACTCTCACCACTACTATTCAACATAGTTTTGGAAGTTTTGGCCACAGCAATCAGAGCAGAAAAAAAAGTGAAAGGAACCCAGATAGGAAAAGAGGAAGTAAAACTCTCGCTGTTTGCAGATGACATGATCCTCTACAAAGAAAACCCTAAAGACTCTACCAGAAAATTTTAGAGCTAATCAATGAATATAGTAAAGTTGCAGGATATAAAATTAACACACAGAAATCCCTTGCATTCCTATACACTAACAATGAGAAAACAGAAAGAGAAATTAAGGAAACAATACCATTCACCATTGCAACAAAATGAATAAAATACTTAGGAGTATATCTACCTAAAGAAACAAAAGACCTATACATAGAAAACTATAAAACACTGATGAAACGAATCAAAGAGGACACAAACAGATGGAGAAACATACCGTGTTCATGGATTGGAAGAATCAATATTGTCAAAATGGCTATTCTACCCAAAGCAATCTACAGATTCAATGCAATCCCTATCAAGCTACTAACGGTATTTTTCACAGAACTAGAACAAATAAGTTCACAATTTGTATGGAAATACAAACAACCTCGAATAGCCAAAGTAATCTTGAGAAAGGAGAATGGAACTGGAGGAATCAACCTGCCTGACTTCAGACTCTACTACAAAGCCACAGTCATCAAGACAGTATGGTACTGGCACAAAGACAGAAATATAGATCAATGGAACAGAATAGAAAGCCCAGAGATAAATCCACGAACCTATGGACACCTTATCTTTGACAAAGGAGGCAAGGATATACAATGGAAAACAGACAACCTCTTTAACAAGTGGTGCTGGGAAAACTGGTCAACCACTTGTAAAAGAATGAAACTAGAACACTTTCTAACACCATACACAAAAATAAACTCAAAATGGATTAAAGATCTAAATGTAAGGCCAGAAACTATAAAACTCCTAGAGGAGAACATAGGCAAAACCCTCTCCAACATAAATTACAGCAGGATCCTCTATGACCCACCTCCCAGAATATTGGAAATAAAAGCAAAACTAAACAAATGGGACCTAATGACACTTAAAAGCTTTTGCACTACAAAGGAAACTATAAGTAAGGTGAAAAGACATCCCTCAGATTGGGAGAAAATAATAGCAAATGAAGCAACAGACAAAGGATTAATCTCAAAAATATACAAGCAACTCCTGAAGCTCAATTCCAGAAAAACAAATGACCCAATCAAAAAATGGGCCAAAGAACTAGACAGACATTTCTCCAAAGAAGACATACAGATGGCAAACAAACACATGAAAAGATGCTTAACATCACTCATTATCAGAGAAATGCAAATCAAAACCACAATGAGGTACCATTACACGCCAGTCCGGATGGCTGCTATCCAAAAGTTTACAAGCAATAAATGCTGGAGAGGGTGTGGAGAAAAGGGAACTCTCTTACACTGTTGGTGGGAATGCAAACTAGTACAGCCATTATGGAGAACAGTGTGGAGATTTCTTAAAAAACTTGAAATAGAACTGCCATATGACCCAGCAATACCACTTCTGGGCATACATACCGAGGAAACCAGATCTGAAAGAGACACGTGCACCCCAATGTTCATCGCAGCACTGTTTATAATAGCCAGGACATGGAAGCAACCTAGATGCCCATCAGCAGACAAATGGATAAGGAAACTATGGTACATATACACCATGGAATATTACTCAGCCGTTAAAAAGAATTCATTTGAATCAGTTCTAATGAGATGGATGAAACTGGAGCCCATTATACAGAGTGAAGTAAGCCAGAAAGATAAAGAACATTAAAGCATACTAACACATATATATGGAATTTAGAAAGATGGTAATGATAACCCTATATGCAAAACAGAGAAAGAGACACAGATGTACAGAACAGACTTTTGGACTCTGTGGGAGAAGGTGAGGGTGGGATGTTTAGAGAGAACAGCATGTATATTACCTATAGTGAAACAGATCACCCGCCCAGGTGGGATGCATGAGACAAGTGCTCAGGCCTGGTGCACTGGGAAGACCCAGGGGAACCGGGTGGAGAGGGAGGTGGGAGGGGGAATCGGGATGCGGAATACGTGTAACTCCATGGCTGATTCATGTCAATGTATGACAAAACCCACTGAAATGTTGTGAAGTAATTAGCCTCCAACTAATAAAAATAAATGAAAAAAAAAAAAAAAAAGTATGGTCCCCATTTGAGCTGTCACTCCTGAATATGACAGAATACTTGGTGTTATCACATTAACAACAAATCATTTCAGTTAATGCCCCCCTCAGTTAAAATGGGAGGAGGGCACTTAACTTACTCTTTGTAAGTCAAGGTCAGCTAAATTTTGAAGAGTCTCAGATTTTTTTCTTTTTTCATCCTTTTATTCCAGAAAAGTTTCATGAGAAGTTCGATGTGTTTGGTAAGAAATATCTAGCTCACTAGCTGGTAAGTGAATGTAAAAATTGTCCAGGATTTCCCTGGAGGTACAATGGATAAGAATCCATCTGCCCATGCAGGGGGCACGGGTTCAATCCCTGGTCCAAGAAGATTCCACGTACCAAGGAGCAACGAAGCCTGTGTGTCGCAACTACTGAGCTTGCAAACTGCAAATGCTGAAGCCCACACACCAGACCTGTGCGCCGCGACAAGAGAAGCCACCACAAGGAGCCTAGGTATTGCAGTGAAGAGTAGCCCCTGCTCACTGCAACGAGAGAAAGCTCATGCGCGGCAAACAAAGACCCAGTGCGGCCAAAAATAAATAAATAAAACAAATCACTCTAGAAAATTAAGAAGAAAGCAGCCTGTATCTAAATCCATAATGTAAAAAGCTACAGATGTTTCTGTTTCATTGTTTGATACCCTGCATTTTTAACAAAGCTTAATTTAGGGGGATATAAATTATTAAGATAATATAAAATGTAAGTCTTTATTAAAAAACATGTATAATTTGATCCTGAATTTATAAAATTTTATTTTATATTTTGCCTTTCTCTTTAACTAGTTGGCTAGCTGTCCTTCGTGTATGTGTATGTGTATGTATGTATGTGGAAGGTGAGAGAGAGCAAGATATGGCATGGTGTTCACCTAATTTGATGATTATTATTTTGAAGTTGTAAGATTGTAGGTGATATATGTTCTCATCTTAACCTTCTTGTATTGCCTAAAAATTTTAAAATGGGAATGAACCTTAATACAATATTTTTAAAAGTAAAGAAAAAAAGATTGGCTAAATTTTTCAAAGATTTATTTATGTTCCACAGAAAGTATTCTTTCCTTTTATGACCTTCATCCACCTGCTGTCTCTCCCCATTTTCCATCCTGCTGCTGCTGTCCATTGCTGCTCCAGGCAGGATTTGCTGCTATTACTCTATTGCTCCTGCGTGCTTGCTAAGTCACTTCAGTCGTGTCCAGCTCTCTGTGACCCCATGGACTGTAGCCCACCAGGTTCCTCTGTCCATGGGGTTCTCCAGGCAAGAATACTGGAGTGGATAGCCTTGCCCTCCTCCAGGGGATCTGCCCGACCCAGGGATGGAACCAGCATCTCTTATCCCTCCTGCATTTGCGGGCAGGTTCTTCATCACTAGTGCCCCCTGGGAAGCCCTCTATTGAGCCTACTTTTCCACAATTGTTTGTCCCTATTCTTCCACTCACTGTGTTGCAAGAGATTTTTTTCCTTCCAGCTGATAACATTTCGTACCATCAACTTTTCCAATTCTACCTTTTAAAGGAATACTACCCTATTGGACTCCCAAATAGAACGTTGCTCATTCAGCTTTTGAGTCCAGGTGTGGAGGGATGTTAAAAGAATTCCCCCAAGCCCAGGCAAGAGGGCAGCTTGGCAGGGCCACCACCTGTGGCAGATTATGTTTTCAGCACACGACCAAAAGAATAACTCCCACTCCACATGCTCTTACTTAAATGTGACTTTGACCATCCTCCCATAGAGAAGTGGAATCTATGTGCCCTGCCCTAGAAACAGGTGAATTGTGGTTGAAAGAAGCGACACTACGTGACTTCCAAGGTTAAACTATAATAAGGAAGGAAGTTTCTGCCTGGCTGTCTAATGAAGCCCACTTTTAGAACCCAGCCACTGAGCGACGAGGAAGCCCAGCCTCCCCGAAGCGGTGTGGCCTCACCTACTGGTTCCTACAAAAAGAATTATCGTGTTGGTAGTCTAGTATCAGTATTTCCTTCCTTATTCTAAAATGTGTTGAGATATTACTATTTGCCAAACATTATGCTAAACGCACTACATACTCATTTCAATCCTCTCAACAACTTTATAGAGTAACGATCGTCCCTCCAATTTTAAAATAAGGAAAGTGAGTAACAGAGAAGTTAGGTAATTTGCTCAAGGCAAGACAGGCTGTAAAGAGGGATTCAGATGAAGGCGACCTCAGCCCAGAGCCCATGCTCTTAACCACACACCCCAAGTACAGGACACTAAATAGCTGGCAGGCATCAGAGCAAGCCCAGCTTTTAAAGACTCTTCCAGGGCGAGAGAAGATCTTACTTACACGTCCCTCTTCTCTTCTCTTCCTCACAGCTTCCTATTTCTTCACATAAGGGCACACACATCTCTACCACTTCCAGGTGAAGAACATCCAGTTTAACTTTCTACAGAGAGAATAAGCATTTCTCCCAGAATACGCAACAAAATATGTAGATGCACAATTTTGGCTGCTAAAACCTAGCCAGGACAATGTATATCAGACCACAGTCAGTTTTCAGGCTAAAATATCTGTATTCCCGTTACATCACAGCTCTTCTCAAGAACAGGGGGAAACTTGTTTTATATTTGGGTAACTAAAGGGCCAGTCCAGGACTTTAGCCCCCTGAAACGAAGGGCAGTCTGCCTTAAGTACATTCTTGCAGGGTAGAAACTACTCAGAGAAACTTAATAACAGTGCTTTGCATTGGTTTTTTGCCAATATGACAGGAGTATGGCAGGCTTCCCGGGAGCACCTACCGCTCGAGCTCCAGGCCTACTATTGAGATGGCACTCAGCATTTTGATGTATCCCCACTGTAGGTCCACCTTTTCCAGCATGGATGAGAAATAGGTATTTTACTGAAAATCCCATGGGACTAGGGGAGCAGGTTCTATATATATTGCAAAAGTATATTTTAAACCTTAATAAAATCTGTTAAATATCTCTGCTCTTTCCCCAATGTTCCACTGTGGACAGCAGCTTTCTTTTCTCTTCAAAAATTGTCCCCCTCCCTCCAGGGATAGTCTCTAAGCCCACACACCTCTTCTGCCTCTCACTGCAAATCATCACCCAAAAGGACTGGCAGAAGTTGCAGTGGGAGGCCTGCAGCACTCTAGCTCCACTCAGGTAAGGCTATGAGGACAGTGTTGCGAAATCTTCTCAGTGGGCAAAACTCCAAGCAGTACACCTGGTTAGTTAGTTTGCCTGGAAGAAGGGATGAACAAAGGTATTTCTATACATCAACTCATGAGCAAATCCCTGAGAGTTTGGACTTGGAAGGAAGATGACTGGAGAATTGGAGGCAGTAAGTTCTGGAGAAGTATGAGGATAGACCTCTTTGAAAGAGCGCAGAATATAATATTTGTGTCCCAGATGAATGCTCACCAAACAGCAAGATCTGTTCTGTGGATGTCAGTCCATCTCTTTCCCCAGTCACTCCTATCCTTGCCCGAGGCACTCATACATAAAGTGGCCATTGACTGCAGGGACAAAGGTTGCCCATGTTGCTGATATGGTTACCTCCACTACTGGGTCTCTGATTGCCAATACCGAAGACCAATACCAATCAAAGATATGGTACTATTTCTCAGGTCACCTGGCATCAGACTGATTATACTGAGCCATTTCCACCATAGATAGGGAAGTGCATTGTTCTTACTAGAATAGATCCTTATTTTGGGTATGGATTTGCTTCCCCCTCCTCAATGATTCTTCCAAAAACACCCATCTCTATATGGACTTGCAGAACGCCCTCTGCACCATCATAATGTCCCACAGAACCTTATTTCTGACCAAGGAACTCATTTTACAGAGAACAAGTCATTTTCCCATCACTTGGAAACTGCTCACCTAATTGAATTATGTAATAGCCTTTTGAAGATTCAGTTTAGTGCCCAATGAATGGCAAAATTTTGCTCTTCAGGCTAGATGAAGTCAACTTCCTGTATCTTTTGGTTAGGAGATGGTTAGCATGTTTTCAGTTGTGTGAAGAATAATAATGTTTTACAGAAGCATGGTCTTGATGACTTTATTTGAAAATTACATATAGTTTAAGAAATGTGCATAGACATGAAGTTGACAAGAGATGTACTATACTGGATTGTGATATGTCAATTTGGATAAACTGAGAACTTCATTTCCTAGAATTCCTTTTTTTTTTTTTTTGTATGAGTTAGAGTTAGCCAAGAGAGGAATTTGTGCTAGATTTGAAAGGCTGAAGTCAACCCTTTCTGAGGGTTATTTTGATCAGATGTGATGATGAACAGATACAGAGGTGCCTGGCAGGCCCATCTTGTCCTTTCCATTAGCATTTAAATATGTTTTTCTGATCTTTAAAAATCTCTCCCTTGACCTCAAGTCCCTTTCCACACGATCCTCTCCTCTTTAAAGCCATGTCCATTTTTATCTTTCTTCTCAATCCTCTGCCACAGGCTTGTCACATTCTTCCCCTTAAAACTTCTCCCATTATTCTTCTCCCTAAACTCATTTCCCTCTCCTGGATTTCTATTACTATTGTATGCTGATACTGCTCAAGAATATATTCAGATGTCTCCTGAGGTTCATACCTGCATATCCAATGATCTACTCAACACCGCCACCTGGATGATAGACAGGCAGCTACAACTCAGCGTTCAGTTCAGTTAAGTTCTGTTCAGCCGGTTAGTTGTGTCCTACTCTTTGCGACCCCATGAACTGCAGTATGCCAGGCTTCCCTGTCCATCACCAACTCCTGGAGCTTACTCAAACTCCTGTTCATTGAGTCGGTGATGCCATTCAACCATCTCATCCTCTGTCGTCCCATTCTCTTCCTGCCTTCAATCATTCCCAGCATCAGGGTCTTTTCTAGTGACTTGATTCTTCACATCAGGTGGCCAAAGTGTTGGAGTTTCAGCTTCAGCATCAGTCCTTCCAATGAATATTCAGGACTGATCTCCTTTAGGATGGACAGGTTGGATCTCCTTGTAGTCCAAGGGACTCTCAAGAGTCCCCTCCAACACCACAGTTCAAAAGCATCAATTTTTCGGCGCTCAGCTTTCTTTATAGTCCAACTCTCACATCCATACATGACCACTGGAAAAACCATAGCCTTGACTAGATGGACCTTTGTTGGTAAAGTAATGTCTCTGCTTCTTAATATGCTCTCTAGGTCGGTCATAACCTTCCTTCAAAGGAGCAAGCGTCTTTTAATTTCGTGGCTGCAGTCACCTCTGCAGTGATTTTGGAGCCCAGAAAATAGTCTCTCACTGTTTCTCAGCACATCCATAACTAGGTGTGTCTTGCGTGTGTGTGTGCTAAGTTGGTTCATTTGTGTCTGACTCTTTGTGACCCTGCGGACTGCAGCCCACCAGCCTTCTCTATCCATGGAATTGTCCAGGAAAGAATAGTGGGGTGGGTAGCCATTCCTTCTCCAGAGGATCTTCCTGACCCAGGGGTCGAACCTGTGTCGTCTCATGTTTCCTGCTTTGGCAGGTGGGTTCTTCACCACTAGCGCCATCTGGGAAGCCCCAATATGCTTTATTTCCCCTCAAAATTATATCTCCTTCATGTATCAGTGAATAGCACCATCATCAACTCTGAAACCGAGCTAGAAACCTGCTACTCAGGTTTCCTGTGTCTTTTGCCTGGATTATGACAGCATTCATTCTTCCTAAAGTTCCAAAGATCCAGCTCAATAGTGCATCTATAATGTACCACAAAAGTCTATGGTTAATCTTTGATGTAGATCTGTATTAACCCTGATAATATGGGCAATAGATCTCCGTGTTATGGGAGAAGTTGCAGCTGATAATGGGCTAAGAGGAACAGAGGAGAAACACACTTGCACAATAGTGGACATTGTCAGGGTGTCAGACCTGATGACAATTTTATTCTTTCCACAAATATTTATTAATTTCCTACCATGAATAGGAACTGTGCCTACAAGAGATGCTTCCAGGGAATTGAGTCACTGTGTACTTTTTCTGGGTCCTGCATATGCAGGGCATACAAAGAGATTAAAAAGTCATCGTCTCTATGCTTAAAGGGCTCTCAGCTCTCTCCATCCATGACCCATGTCAAATGATACCTCAGATGGCCCTATCTAATGCTGAGCTCCTCCCACAGACGGTACTGCAGTAAAATTCCTTCCAGGGCCTATTATTTTCAAAGAATAAATTAATTTCAGAGGAAGATAAAAAGTCAATCTAGAGACATAAGTAAGCTGTTGTCCAGATGCAAGGATTCTGGAAGACCACTGCAATTTAAAAAGCTATATGTGTGTGCTTAGTCACTAAGTCATGTCTGACTCTCTGCGACCCCATGGACTATAGCCCACCAGGCTCCTCGGTCCATGGGGATTCTCCAGGCAAGAATACTGGAGTGGGTTGCCATGCCCTCCTCCAGGGGATCTTGCCATCGCAGGGACTGAGCCCAGGTCTCCCGCACTGTGGGCAGATTCCTTACCATCTGACCCACCAGGGGAGTCTGAGAACACGGCAGTGGGCAGCCCGTCCCTTCTCCAGGGATCTTCACGGCCCAGAATCGAACTGAGGTCTCCTGCAGTGCAAGAGGATTCTTTACCAGCTGAGCTACCAGAGAAGCCCAAAAAGCTGTCTGCAAGGATTCTTTTTTTGATAACATAGAGACCACCTCCTTGGGACCTAAGTTAAACTGCAAGCAATCTCAGTAATGAATTCAGCCTTGTACTCAGCCCGTTCTCAGAACCTTTGGCATAATTATGAGAAGAAAACCTATTTATTCTGGGACATCACCACTTCAGGATAAATTCCTGGAAGCCGTCAGAAAAGCAAATGGAAGATCTTCCTCAGAGTCTCTTCCCTGGATTTCTGAGAAAGAAGTGTTTCATGTTTAGCATGTCAACTTGCTCTTCCTTTCAGTCCATGAATTTGCCCCGTGTTGAATATTTAGTTCTCCCTGTCCATCCAGAGGCCTGGGTCTCCTATGAGAAGGTAGCTCAACCTTTTCTTAAGTCTTCCTCAGATATCATCTTTCTCTGAGCACATTCTTCATATTATTAGTCACAAAAAATGATGATATTTATATAGTACCTTACATTTCACAAAGCTCTTTCCATTTTAGTTCATTTAATCCCAAGAGCATCACAGAGGGGCAGAGCCACGCGGAACCTGAGGCTCAGAGAAGAGTAACCTAAGATCACACGGCTGTTGGATGACAGACCTCACCAAGAACCCAGATATTCTAACTCGTGTCTTCTTTCAACAATTTCTCCCTGTATTCATCCAGGGGCCAAACTCAATTTCTAGTCCTGATCCATTTCAAAAGTATTTTAAAATCTGAATACAGCTGTGTTCATACTGGGAGCCAATGAACACTGATGTCTTTCCTGCAGACTAGTTGTAAGGACCAGGAAGCCCCTCATAAGCC
This sequence comes from Dama dama, assembly GCF_033118175.1. Lineage (NCBI taxonomy): Eukaryota > Metazoa > Chordata > Mammalia > Artiodactyla > Cervidae > Dama > Dama dama. The sequence continues at coordinate 71,109,195 of NC_083709.1, read as the reverse complement.
AGGACTCCCAGGACCTACTGAGAACAAAAAAATACAGTTCTCCTGAGGCAGTGGTTCCACGTTTTGGCTACATATTGAACACACGTGGGGATATTTAAACATTTCTGAAGCCTAGGTTCTAGCCCCAGAGATTTATATTTAACTGGTCTTGTGGACAGTCAGGCCATGAGATGTTTCAAAGATTCCTAGGTGATGCTAATATGCAGCCAAGATTGGAAACATTGCCATAAGGCTTCATGGGTTTACCTGTTCCTCGCAGGACCTGTGGCCGCATTCTCTCTCTCTCTCTCTTCTCTAAATGCATATTACACCAATCTTCTATGGTTGTTGAATAAAATCTAGAACCTACAATAGATAGGATCAAGATGGAGGAGTAGGAAGACCGTGGACTCACCTTTCCTTGATGAACTCATGAAAACTACAACTACGTGTAGAGCAACTATTACTGAAAGTGACAGGAAAACTGGCAGAATGACGCTTCTGCGACCAAGGCTCTGAAGGAGCCACAGAGTCTGCTAGGAGGGAAGGAGGCGTGGTCTAGTTGGGACTCACACCCCTACCTGGTGATGCAGACCAGGACGGGGTACCACAGGCTTGGGGATCCCCCCTAGGGAGTGAGGGGTTGGAGCCCCATGTTAGGCACCCCAACCCTGGGGCTCAACACTGGGAGGATGAACCGGTTTGGAAACCAGTGGGGCTGCCCGAGGGCTGGAAGAAACCGGGACGCCACTCAAAGATCATGTGCCCAGACTTGCTTGCTCCCGGCCCAGTGTGGAGGCAGCAAACTGGGGCCTGCCAAAGCCCCCCAGGCCTGCCCCTCACCCCACCCGAGGCTCCTGCTTCAGCATTTCCCGCTCCTCGGCAGCTCCCCGCTGAGGCTGAGGCCACCGCAGCTGGTGAGCGCCCGCACTTGGAGGGAGATGAGCCAGCTCGGACTGGCTCGGCCCCTGCACAGGCTGGAGACCGCCACTGCTGGCCTGCGCTCACACCGGAGAGCAAAACCAGCTCCGCGGTGTGGCTCCAAGCACGTTGGCGCCAAACCCTCCGACCTCAGCTCAGCTTCTAACCATGCCCAAACACGGGGCAAAGCGGAACCAGCTCAGAACTGTTGGTCACTCAGTCATGTCCGACTCTTTGTGGCTCCACGGGCTGTAGCCCGCCAGGCTCCTCTGTCCATGGAATTCTCCAGGGAAGAAGACTGGAGTGGGTAGCCCTTCCCTTCTCCAGGGGATCTTCCTAACCCAGGGATCGAACCCATGCTTCTCCCACTGCAGGCAAATTCTTAACCATCTGAGCCACCGGCTCAGAAGTGCCGCCCGAAGCCCTCGGGCCCTGACCAGGCTCCCAACCAAGGTGATTTGTTTCCGGCTGCCGCTCCAGCCCCTCGGCCTTGGCCCTGTCCATAATAGGGCCACCGGGCAGGGACTGGAGGAGCTCCTCCTGACGCCTGGCTCTGGCTCCGGCCCAGTGACTCCACCCCCCTCCCACCAAGGTGGTGACTGCTGGTGCAGCCTCGGGGGAGACATGGCCCGCACGCTCACTGCAGATCCAGCTCTCCCGCTAAAGCCACTGGGGACCCGCAGATCACCTGGGGACACCTCCCACAAAAGGTCGTGCCTTCAAGTCCAGGATAGGTAACAGTTTCACCTAATTTCATAGAGACTAAAAAGGTAAGCAAAATGAGGAAACAGAGGCGTATGTTTCAAACAAAGACCAAGATAAAGTCCTTGAAAAAATCCCTAACGGAAGAGAGACAAATACTGATAAAGACTTAGAAGCAATAGTAATAGGAATACTAACTGAACTTAGGAAAATTATAGATGGACACAGTGAGGAACTCAGCAAAGTACTAGAAAATATAAACAAGAACCAGTCAGAGGCTGAATATAATAACTGAAAAGAAAACATACTAGAAGGGATTAAAAGCAGATTAGGTGATACAAAAGAATGCCTAAGTATCTGGAGGATGCCTGCTTGCTAAGTTGCTTTAGTTGTGCCTGACTCTTTGCGACCCTTTGGACTGTTGCCCACCAGGCTCCTCTGTCCATGGGATTCTCCAGGCAAGCACACTGGAATGGGTTGCCACGTCCTCCTCCAGGGGATCTTCCTGACCCAGGGATAGAACCCACATCTCTTATGTCTCCTGTGTTGGCGGGCGAGTTCTTCACCACTAGGGCCACCTGGGAATCCTCATCTGGAGGATAGACTAGTGGAAATCACCCAATCATAATGGCGAAAAGGAAGACAAATTTTAAAAATTGAGTCCCTCTGGGACATCAAGTGTACTAACATTAACATTCAAAACAGCATAGTGCTGGCGCAAAAACAGACACAAGGATCCTTGGAACAGAAGAGAAAGCCTAGAAATAAACCCATGTACCTATGGTCAATTAATCCACAACAATGAGGCAAGGCTGTGCAAAGGGGAAAACAGTCTCTTCAATAAGTGGTATTGGGAACACTGGACAACTACATGGGAAAGAATGAAGTTAGAATATTTTCTCATACTATCTACAAAAATAAATTCAAAATGCACTAAAGACGCAAATCTAAGACTGGAAACCATAAAACCTTTAGAAGAAAACATAGGTTGTAGTCTGACATCAGTCTTAGCAATATCTTTTTGGATTTGTCTCCTCAGGCAAGGGGAAAAAAAGCAAAATTAAACAAATTGGACTTAATTAAACTTAAAAGCTGTTGCACAGCAAAGAAAAACATTGGCAAAATAAAAAACAACATACTGAATGGGAGATGTTCTCAAATGATGTGTCTGATAAGGGGTTAATATCTAAAATGTATAACAAGCTTGTACAGTTCAATATAAAAAAAAAAAAACCTGATAAAAAATGGGCATAGGACCTGAATAAGCATTTTTCCAAAGAAGATGTACAGATGGCTAACAGGTACATGAAAAGATTTTCAACATCACTAATCATCACAGAATGCAAATCAAAATCACCAAAGCTACCACCTCACATGTCAGAATGGCTAATATAAAAAATAAAACAAATAAAAAGTGTTGGTGAGAATGTGGAGAAAAATGAACCCTAGTACACTGTTGGTGGGACTATAAATCATCATAGCCACTATGGAAAACAGTATAGAAGTTCCTCCATAAACTAAAAATAGAACAATTATATGACCCAGCAATTCCGTTCCTGGGTATGGATCTGAAGAAAACAAAAGTGTAAATTCAAAATGATATACACACCCTGCAGCTTTATTTCCAATAGTTAAGTTTTCATCAACAGTGAATAGACAAAGAAGATATGACATATATGGATACACACACACATATATATAATGGAATATGTGTGCAGTATGTGTAGGGCTTCCCAGGTGGCGCAGGGTAAAGAATCTGCCTGCCAGTGCAGGAGACATGGGTTTTGATGGGTCAGGGAGATTCCCTGGTGAGGGGAACGGCAACCCTCTCCAGTATTCTAGCCTGGGAAATCCCATGGACAGAGGGGCCTGGTGGGCTACAGTCCAAGGTTCACAAGAGTCAGACTCGACTTAGCAACGAAACCACCAGCTCCACCACAGTACATATAATGGAATATTAGCCGTGAAAAGAAAAGAAATTTTGCCATTTACAGAAACATGGATGATCCTGAGTGTGTTATGCTTAGTGAAATAAATTAGAAAGAGGAAGCAAATAATACTGTATGTTTTCACTTGTATGTGGACTCTAAAAATTAAAACAAATGAAGGAATAACAACTCATAGAGAACAAACTGGTGGTTACCAGTAGTGAGAGGTGTGGAGGGAAGGGCAAGATATGGGAAGGGAACTAAGCTGTATAAACTACTAGGTAAAAAATAAATAAGGCACCAGATGTAATGCACAGAACAAAGAATATAGCCAATGTTTTATAATAACTATGTGGAGTATAATCTATAAAAATATTGAATCACTATGTTGTACATCTAAACTAATGTGATATTGTAAGTCAACTCTACTTCAGTTTTTAAAAAGCAAGAAAAAGCAAAAGAAGTAAAAAAAAAATCTAGAAGATACAGATTAATCTTTGGAGAGTAATCATAATCATTCCACAGAGAAATAAATACTGTTAACAGTTTGTTGTATATCTTCCCAGAACGTCTCTGTTTATGTGTGTGTGTGTGATTGCTCAGTTGGTTCAGTTGTGACCTTATGGACTGTAGCCTACCCCGTTCCTCTGTCCATGATATTCTCCAGGCAAGAATACTGGAGTGGGTTGCCATACCCTCCTCCATTTATGTGTATACACATAATTAATAAACCAGTCCTCTTTTATAATCAGAATTATGCACATATACATATATATGTATATATATAGCCATCTTTGCCATTGTCCATATCAATAGATTAAAATCAATACTATTTTCAAAGCCTTTATAGCACTTAGCTGTACCTCATTTAGTCTTTCAGGGCTTCCCAGGAGGTGCTAACAGTAAAGAATCTGCCTGCCAATGCAGGAGACATAAGAGAGGCAGGTTCTATCCTTGGGTTGGGAGGAGGAAATGGAACCCACTCCAGTATTCTTGCCTGGAGAATCCCATGGACAGAGGAGCCTGGTGGGCTGCAGTCCATGGGGCAGCAAAGAGCCGGACCTGACAGAGCATGCAAACACACATTTAGTCTTTAATGATGAATAAGTCATTAACAACAAGTCTTTGATGAGAAGTAGGTGTTTTCTTTTTATCTCCACATCCACCTCCTTTCAGACAATGTGACACTTGAAATCCTAGAACCTGTTAAGAATTATCAGATTTTGTTGTTTCTCTTGGCTTCCACACCAACTCCAATTTACCTGGAAGAATTACAGTTAATCAAACAGCATGCTGATGTAAAAAAATGTCTTTTTGGAGGGATGTTTGGAAACTATTACTAACACCCAAATTTCAATAGTCTTAAAGAATGGAAGAGACGCTGGACTCTACAACCCTCAAAGTTCCACCATGTCTTCAGTTGTTTGGGGTCTTTTCTTATATTGTTGAAATCTAGCCAGCTGCCTAGGTAAACTCATTGCAGAGTCTATGAAACAATGCTAAAAATAATTACAACTAGTATTTGCATAGCACTTTAGAGTGGCTAATTTTCACATTACAATAAAAGAATTAGTCACCAGTTATCCATTATCCTCACTGAGAATCAATGCTCCAGGCACTGAACTAGGCACTCACTATAAGTCCTCTATCTGATATCTGTCATAAAGCCTACACGATGGCATTACGATTCCCATTTTACAGATTACGTCTCGATAGAGGGCCTGAGTTCACTTGTTAAAACTCGGATTGTGTCATGTTTTTATTTTTTATCCTGCATTGTATAGCCCAGCGCCTGGTACCGTGCTGAGCAGAGAGTAGGCACTCCAAAGGAAGTTGATGAATGAAGGAACAATTAAATCCCATGCCATTTCATTAATTCATCCCGTCTCTGGTTGATGCAGAGATTCTTTCTCCACAGAAGATTTACTTCCTGGGCCTTCATTCTTTGGCAACGAGTGCTCGCCGAGTAGGGATTTGACGGCTCACAGAAATGTGTCTATGCTTTTTTCATCATCTAGGGCAATGGTTCCCAAACTGTGGCCCCTGGCCCAACAGCCTTGCTGTCACCTGTGAGCTTGTTAGAATTGCAAATTCATAGATCCCATTCCAGACCGTTGAATTAGAATTTCTGGGCATGAGTCTCAGGAAACTGTGCTTTAATTAGCTTTCCAGATGATTCCAATGAATGTTAAATTTGGAGAACGATGGGAAATAAATGAATTTTTTCTGTCCAGAGACTTGCAATAATAGTATAGCTTGCTTGATTGGGTGGATGGAGGAGCCATTTATGGAAATTGGGAAGACAGGAGGGAAACATTGGGATGCAGACTTGGGTTTCGTATGTTAAATTTGGATTACCCATGGGTTATCCAGGTGAAGATGTCTGGAGGCATCTGCAAGGACAGAGTAGAGATATAGATTTGGGAGATGTGGTTGAAGCCACAAATAAGAGTGCCCAGTAGAGTGGGCAGCACCGGAGAAGAGAAGGACCATTGACGTAAGTAGTAGCATTGCTCCCCAGGTGGGTCAGTGGTTAAGAGTCTGCTTACCAATGCAGGAGACCCAGGAGATGTGGTGTGATCCCTGGGCCAGGAAGACCCCCTGGAGGAGGAAATGGCAACCCACTCCAGTATTCTTGCTGGGAGAATCCCATGGGCCCGAGGAGCCTGGCCGGCTACAGTCCACGGGGTCGTGAAGAGCTGAATGCAACGGAGCCACCGAGCTCACACGCAAGTAATAGCGTTACTTAAGGAGAACAGGGAAGGGATGCTCAAAAAAAAGAAGACTGAGGGCAGTCGTTCTTCTTTGTGAGTGACTTGCATTGGAATGTTTGTCTCATCTTCCCCTCTGGATTATAAGCTCTTTAAAGCCTGGGACTGTGTAAACTTTAATAGGCCCCTCAAACAAAAGCACATTGCTGCACAGCCTGTGAATAATCAATGAATTCCTACCAGGATTCTGCTTTGCAGAAATCCAATGTGATCAGAGCCACGAGCAAGATGTTTCCCCAAAAAAACACATATAATTTCCCAATGGACAGTGTGGCAGATTAAAAATAAGTGAATAAATAGAGGGCATCATGTGTAATCCACTGATATCTATGCTAATCACATTAATCAGAGTGAATTAATTACACCTGAAAACAGATGCAAAGTTAAATTCCTTAGAAAATCAATTCATTAAACTCACATTGGAATGCACAGTCAACAACCTCCATGTTTAGAAACTATCAGCATGATTTGTGACAACTTCTGATTTACTAACGAAACTGCTTTAAACATTTTTAAAGGCAATTACAATTACTGCCTGGCATTTGATGGAAAGAAATCTTGTCAGCATTGTCCCTCGTGTGTCAACTGTCACAATTTTCTAAAAATTTGGAGGCAAAAAATAGGCAGGCTCTACTATTTGCTAGCCTCGATTAGGGTTAATTCAATGTGTGTCTGCAAATAATAGTGTTTAATGTAATCTCTCTAATTACAGATAAAACGCATTTTCAGTCATGCTCATCACTGACAGTATTTTGGGATAAGTTAAACTGACAGCTGCTTTCTACAGGGAAAGGGAAAAAAAAACAAACCTTCCTTAGGGTTGTGTTGAATTTTTGCTTTTCTTTCTCTCTCTCTCGGGCATTGAAATTCAGAAAAATATGAAACTAGACACTTGCGCTGTAGATACCAACTTTGAAAATCATGACATAGTCTATCTCTTGGGAATTTGATATGGTTTCTATCTCCCACCTCCATCAGTGAATATCTAACTTGAATTCACTCAGTAAGCATTTCTAAGGGTTTGTGTTGAACCGGGCGTCGTGCTAGATACTCAGGATGATTCCACCACAACCACCCTCCACGACGCTTCATGAGCCAGGTCGGGCTTCCTGCCGTACTGAACGTGGTGTTACAGGGCCGCTGTATTTACAGCTCTTTCAGATTTAAACTGTTCAAGTCACGGTACTTTCTGAAGGGTCAATGCATGTTCTTCTTCAGTACCAACAGGATAGCAAGACAGCGCTTTCCCCTCTGGTGACCAGAAGCCTTTTTTCTATGTCTCTGAGTCTGTTTCTATTTTGTAAATAAGTTCATTTTTATCATTTTTTAGAGTCTACATATAAGTTATATCATATGTTATTTGTCTTTCTCTATTTGACTTCCTTTACTCAGTATGACGATTTCTAGGTCTATATATATTGTTGCAAATGGCATTGTTTCTTTCGTTTCTACCGCTGGATAATATTCCATCTATTCATCTGTTGACAGATGGAAAAATACAATTTGAGCAAAGAGGAAACAAGTTGCAAAAGAACATATACATCATGATACAACTAATATACAATTTTGAAAGTGTAACTCTAAACAATAAGTTGTTTAGGAATATATATATATGCAATGATAAACCAAAATTCAGGCTGTTGGGGAGAAGTGAGGAATATTATTAGAAAATCATAGAGATTCCAACAGTTCCAGAATTGGATGATAAGTTAATAGATATTTGTTATATATTATTGTTTTGTATGTACAAATCATTTTATAATTATTTTTTCTTTTAAATTAGTCTTATTTTTTGTATATATGAAATATTTTACTTTTTTAATCAGTTTTGTTTTTCCAGTTTTATATCACTTTAGTTTCATGTAGGCTCTTTTGGCAATGTAAGAAGCAAAAATGCAAATATATAAGGATGTACTCTTTATTTTTTTAAATAAGAAAAAACCCCTAAATATGTACATATGGACAGTGAAACATATGAAAGCAGCTATGTTAGGATAGTATACTTGCATGTCTTTTTTAATATATACTTAAAAACACCTTTGCACAATTCTGAACAATTGATTAGAAACTGGCAGGAAAAAAATGGGCAAGGGTGGAATAATCAGGGTGAAGAAATTAGGATTTTAGGAGCAAAAGGTGGAAATAGTGTCAGGAACACATGCATTCAATGTGCAAAGTGAAGGCCTGGCGCCTGGGAAGAGAGCAGCTCGGAGCCTGTCAAGGGCTGCCTGGCCCTCCGCTTGCTGTAGCACCCCTCTTCAGGGACAAAGAGAGTAGGTTCTGGGGTGAAGATGCTGCCCTTGGTGCGTTTAGAGAACATGGTCAGAAGGGGACAGAGAGCTGACTCTAGAACCTGAAGGAGGACAGCTCTGAGGCTGTTGACAACACAGCCTGAGTGTAAGTTTTAAATCAACTGGAAATTGGGAAGTTGGCTGGGGGCAGGAAAGAGCTGTGAGGCGTTGAATGATTGAAGTCCACTCTGAGGACAGAGAACACTTGTATTTAGAGGGGGAAGCACAAGAAAGGAGCTCTGACAGCAGAGCAGAGCTTCCTTACTGTGAGATTCTGCAGTCTAAGGCTAAGGAGGGACGAAGTTCCTGGATACCTTGAGTCAAGGAGGCTGAAGGATTAGCAGGACAGGTGGTAAGTTTGACAGAAAGAGAAAATGAGGTTGGGACAGAGTATAAGCTAGTAGCTCTGGTGCTTGGGTAGAGTTTCTTACCACTTGCTGATGAGCTAGGAACTCGGGGTAAATGATCTCTGTGCTCAGAGAGGAGGCAGGGGTCTAGAGACTAAGCTCCAGGTAGGCTGCCAGAGGTTTTGGAGCCATATAGACATGCGTTCAAATCTCACAGGATGTCCGGCAAGGTACTCAGCCTCTCCTAGCTCCCTTCCCCATTTTCAGACAGAGGATAATGACACCTTCTCACAAGAAGTGAGCATTAAGTGATGTCATGGGTGAGTATTTCTATCAGGACAGCTGGCACACATAATAGATGCCTAGTAAGTGTTGAGTCTCCTCTTCTTGAATCAAATACCCTTAGAACCCCAACCTGGAGGATGACCAGCATCATGGCAGGTGATCAGGTAAGGGGCCAGTGATCCCTGGGTTCACTACTAGAGCCATGAAATGGGCTGAGATTAAAAAAAAACAAAACAGAAATGACAGTGTGCTTGCAAAACTAACTGAATCGAACACACAAAAGTATTGTTTATGTTAGTGTCACATGCAGTTCAGGATGACACTGAAGAATAATTTTCTGACGTATCTTTTGAAGAATTTTGTTCATGGTGAGGAGTGTCAGATAATAGATGGTACAAGAACCACCCTCTTCGAAGCATGATGAGATTTTCAACTTATTGGGCAAAGTACAGGCTTTTTCAAATATTTGGACAAGATGATGGACTATTTAATACTCTCAGATTTTAGTGTTCTCTCTTTTTTGATTGTGTTCTTTTCCATTTTTCTCCTAGTCTTAGAGCAAAAGTTTATAAGTAGCTTGGTCATGAAGCTACCTGATAGAAAAAAAATGGGGAGAGTCTGAAATCAGTGCCTAAGGCAAAAAAATCACATATAATCAAGATTATCTTTGAAAATAATTTGCATTATGCCTTTTATAAGCTCAAAAGTCAACATTTAGTCAAAAGAATTGAAAGCAAAGTGTTGAAAAGATAATATTTGTGCATGCACGTTCACACCAGTATTACTCACAACAGTCAAAAGGAGGAAGCAAATCAAGTGTCCACTGACACTTGACAAGGTGTGATATATTATTCGTTATGGAATATTATTTAGCCTTAAGAAGGAAGGAAACTCTGACACATGCTATAACATGCCGAATCTTGAGAACATCATGCTAGGTGAAATAAGCCAGAAAGAGGACAAACACCGCATGAGCCCACTCATATGAGGCCCCTCGGTAGTCAAATTCATAGAAACAGGAAGAAGAACATTGGTTACCAGGGCTGTGGGAGGGAGGAATAGAGTTATTGTTTAATGGAAACCGAGCTTCAGTTCTGTAAGAAGAGTTCCAGAGATTGTTTAAACAACAATATGTGGTCTTAACATCACTGTACATTTAAAAATGGTTAAAATGGTACGTTTTATGTGTGTTTTACCACATTTTTTAAAACATCAATTAAAATTGTGCACAATAATAACAATTCTTGTGTTATCTCTGTGCATTTAACCTATGGAAACTCATCCATAAGCATACGCCCCTTATCTAAAACTGATCTTTCTTGCCTCCTCCCCCACTCAAACTCAGACTTTTGCCCCTAGAGTCCCCAGAGAAAGAGCTTCTCCACTCCCCTTCTCTTTTATCCCTTTGGTCCAGGCATTGACGTTTGAGTTTGTATGCAAGATGGTGCTTTACCATATCTCTCATTCTCTTCTTACAATATTTTATAGTTGAGGAATGAAGGTACTGGCAAGAAGCAGAGAGAAGTGTTTGGCTCCTAGACCACACACAGCCCCTAGATGTCACAGAAAATACTTTACATATGAACTAATAAAGAAAATCATGAGAACGCCCACATTTCTGTTTTTGAGCTATCAGTGCATGAAAAAACCCCACATTTGGAACTGTGAGATTAGGTTTGACATAAATACACTTCCGTGTGTAAAATAGAAAACTATAATGGGAACCTCCTGCAAGGGGCACACAGGGAGCCCAGCTTGGTGCTCTGGGATGACCTCGGGGGGTGGGGTGGGGAGGGGAAGCCGGGAGGGACGGGATACACGAATACATATAGCGGATTCACGTCTTTGTATAGCAGAAACACGACACTGTAAAGCAATCATAAGCCAGTTAAAAAAAATGTTTGTACTCACTTGGAATATACATTTGGGATATGCCAAGTCATTTCAGTCATGTCCGACTCTTTGCAACCCTGTAGCCTGCCAGGCTCCTCTGTCCATCAGATTCTCCAGGCAAGGATATGGAGTGGGTTGCCATGCCCTCCTCCAGGGGATCTTCCCCACCCAGGGATCAAACCCGTGTCTCTTAAGTCTCCTGCATTGGCAGTCGGGTTCTTTACCACTAGTGCCATCTGGGAAAGCCCATATGTTTGGGCCAGTGTTGAATGAAAGTTGTATTTGCATTGCCCACAGGGGCGTTTCTAAGCAATGTAGTAGTAATGGCTTCAGCAAAAAGGCAGAGTACCAATCGATCTTTGACAACTCTAACCCCGACTCTTATAAATTCTGGTTCACAAATGACTGATATCTCCTTAATCTGAAACAGAAAGAAATCTTTTACATGCCTAAATGATACTTTTAGGCAACAAATTGTTAACTCCACTATATACAGTTGAAAGCAAAAGCGTCATACACTGCATGTTTGTATCTCCTCAAAGCACCCAATTGTGCTTTGCTTGCAGGAAGTAATCAATAGATGGTTATTGAATTTAGAATGTACCTCTTCCCAATCAGTGAAGTTTAATATATTTCTATTTCAGAACGCCTATTAATTTTTCAGCACTAGTAAGCCTTTAAAAAAAATCCATTTGAGATATGTTTAAGAGTTCACAAGGGGTTGCAAAGAGTCGGACATGACCGAGTTACTAACACTTTCACTTTCTTCACTTTAAGAGTTCACAGCAAATACCATTATATGAATGATTGAGAAAATACCGTTAAATGAAGCATGCTTATTCAACAGACCAGTAGCCATTGATAAAATGTAATTTAATTTAATCATTTAAATTTACATTGTTAATGTACAAGAGCATTTCTTTCAAACACAAGGTTAACACCCAGTAAAGAGCAATGCTGATAGAGGAGCAGAGAAACTTTGGAAAACTCTGCCGTCTGAAATGGAAGCAAGGCACTCTCCATTAACAGCTGGTGGATTCCTGATTCTGCCCACAGAAGGCATATTAGCACTGAGAGAGCTCTCCCACAAGGGAAGATCACCTGCTTTACTTCTTTGCTGTCCTCTTCTGAGCTAGTTCGGTCATCCACTCTGTATAAACTTGTGTGTCAACACTGAGACCAAAAAAAAAAAAAAGAGAGCTGAACTGACAGATGACTTGCTGGCGGTCTGGGGGGCTCTCATAGTCGTAGTAACTATGGAAGACAGAGGAACACTGGCTATGCTCTTTATTTTCAGCACTAGTGTCTGGACCTATAACTAAAAACCTTCTTCATTCCTTCCAACCGACCAATATCGACTAAAAAGTCTTTTCCTTAAATCTAATGGGTGTAACAATAACAAGTGACAGCATTTCTCCAGGGCTCTGGTTTTCTGTTTTGTTTCTCCTTTAGAGACATGACAGAAAACAAGGATTAACATTCTAAGACGAACGGTGCACAAAAGGGTTATATGTATGCACAGCATTTCTAATTTATTCAAATTCAACTTGAATTTGGTCTGAAGCTACCTTGTATGAAATGTCAGCTTTCCTGATATTTAGTAATGTCTATTACGTCTGCATATAAACTCAAACAATTACTGCAAAAGTACGACTTTACTCATGGTAAAATGTAAGTATTAGTGGTTATTTTTAAAAGCCTGTTTTCCTGCAGATGCAGTAAATTAAGTAAGAAGACCATGGAAAGAAGAATTAGGCCCTAGTCTTGATTTTGTTACCAGCCATTTGATCTTGGTAGCTCTGCCTTTTGCTGGGCCCCAGTTCTCTTCTCTATGAATTTCAGGGAGGGGTGGACTAGTTGACAAGTCAGGCCCCTTCTAACATTCCAAGATCCTAACATTCCAGATCCTATCATCTCGATATTAATAGAAAAATAATCTCTCACAAAAGCTCACACAAACATAATACAAGATCAAATATCAGAATGACACTTGGAAAAAAACATATATGATTTGCTATCTGGGCTCTCCTTTGCAGCAATTAGGCAATCATTTGGCATTTGTTTGATTGTATAATTTAATGACAATATAAACAGCATAGTTTTGTCATGTTTCCTTTAAAAAGACTAAAGCAAAAATGGTTTAAAGCTAACAAAAACTACTATGACATCAGTTTGACATTCAGAGTTTGTTTCTTAGCAAAATGGCCAAAGATATTTTGACTTGATACAGAGTATATATATATAATATAAAGTTACTTTTAGACCTAAAAATCTTCAAACATTATTTGAATTTAGCAAAACATAAGCAAAATTTTAATATCAAAGTGCTAAACAGTACTGCCTTAAAAGTCACTGCAAATGAACCATAAAATAACCACATGGAAAGTAACATTTATTTTACAAATGGTTAATAAAAAGACACATTATAAATATATATGTAACCTGCTATATTTATATATATATTTGCTTATTTAATTTCTAAGTGGTGTATCCAAGTTCACTGTGAACACCCCATTTAAGTACTCTGTAACTCAGCTTCCAGGAGCTGGTGGTCTTGCAATAAATACAGGCAAAGCTATTACAATATAACGTGCATACAAATGTTTATACAAATAAGGACACTATGCAACAAATTATCTCTTAATAATACGGCATTAACAGTATAAACATACAAAAGGGAGTTCGAACACGGAATGTTGAAACGCAGCTGCTAATTCTTTCTAGTACTTACATTCACACTGTTTTTTTTTTAATAATAAGACTTGCCTGTTCTCCAAAATTGTCTCATTAACCAATAACAAAAATTAAATTATATATACTTTAAAAAACTTTATTATCCCTGGTGCTTACCCTGTATGATCCATTTCTACTTATTTGCATGTTCTCATCTAGGGTTCAAATACTTGAAACTTATTGAATGCTCCTGGGGCTTCTGAATGAATGCGAGTCAGTTTCTACAGTTGAAGCAAGTTTAGGGAACTCTGGCAGGATTTACAAAACATGACAAAAAAGAAGCTGTGTGGCAATCCATCTCATAATCTGAGCCCTCTTTAGGACAGTCGGACAGTTAGGGCAGGGGTCTGGCTCCATCAGGAACGGCCTAAAATCTTGGATGGACCATACCTCAGAAGGGTTCCACAGGGCAGGTGGACAGAGCCTCTGCTGGGGAAATTAGCATGTGTCATTTGCTAACATGACCGCCTCCTTTTTATTTCCATACAAAATAAAGGAGAGTTAATAAACAAGACTCAGTAAGACAGCACTTTAAAAATTGCACTTGCATATGGGAGTGAACAGCCATTATCGTTTGCTATGTCTGATGTATAGGTAACCCTCCATCTTTCACCATTTCTTAAAATAAAATAAAGGAAGAAGAAACTAAGAGGAGAAAATTTCTGCCTTGTTTGCACCACATACGTACCCTTGATACAAGAAGTGTACTCTAAAGGGATCAGTCTCAAGACACCTCCTACCCTGGCGAACAACCCTCGGCTGTTCTTGTTTTTAAATACAAACCAACTATAATTGTATTCCCCAAAAAGAGTTTTAAAACAGTTATATTATCCTTTTTTTTTTTTTCCTGCTGGGATAGCATTGTCCAAAAGTGCTTTGTTAGCAATTTCTTAGAAAACCCTCATGAACTATACCCTCCTCCCACCCCAAGCCCAAAACCTAAATATAAAACACAACCCCAACACAATACTCTGCAAGTTTTCTGGCTTTCAGATGTAAGGAAAAGTGCCAGGACAAAAAAAAAAAAAGTCTTTCATTTCGACAGGAGCTTGCTTGCTTTCTCTCTTAAGGAAGGACAGAAAATGGTAGGTGTCCAGACCCCCTCCCTCTGCTACTCAGCAAGCGGCGGCTGGCAGACGAGGCAGCCCCCTGCTCCGGCTGCTCCCGCTCAGAAGGGCAGGGTGTCCAGGAAGAGCTTGTCGATGACGGAAGGCGGGGACACCAAGTCTTCCAGCTTCAGGTAGAAGATGCGCTGGAGGCCCAGGGTGCAGATCTTCCGCAGCTCCACCAGGGCACGCAGGACCTTGGGCTCCGCGGGCTCCAAAGCCTGTCCCTTGCTCTGGTGCTCCTTCAAGCTGCTTGTGATCTTGTTGCGGAGCTCCTCCACTCTCTTTGGTTCTTTTAACCCATGTCGTTCTGCAGAGGGATAGAAAAGGATGGGAAAATTGAGGAGGCAGCTACATCGTAAAAAACCCCGAATTCCTCATGGAGGCCTGTGTCCTGTTCTGCCAGTTGGGATGGCATTTTGCAGTCACAGTGCCCTCCCTCTTAGAGGGAGTTCGTGGCCTTCAGTATCAAATGCAGCTTCCCAGGTGGTGTGAGTGGTAGAGAACCCACCTGCCAACGCAGGAGACATGAGAGACACAGGTTCGATCCCTGGGCTGGGAAGTTGCTCTGGAGGAGGGCATGGCAACCCACTGCAGTATTCTTGCCTAGAGAATCCCCATGGACAGAAGAACCTGGCAGGTTATAGTCCATGGGGTTGCAGAGTCGGACACCACTGTAGTGACTTAGCACGCACGCACACAGTAGCAAACAGCACTAGGGACTGAATCTCAGTCCTGTCACTTACCCAGTGTCCCCTAGAGTCCCTTAACTTCTGAGCCACGATTTCCTTACACAATGAAGATAAAAATCATACCCAATTCAGAGTTTCTAGGAGGACCAGCTTGGCTGAATAACACAGATGAAGCACACAGTTCCCAGCACAGAGCCACAGTGAAAGAATAACAGGGTGGTTACTATTTTGCACACATTATCTGACTGAGGTCTTACAAAAGCCCGGTAAGGAAGCAACTCTTTTCAGAGTGATGCAGACACACATCCAGGTAAATGAGAAAATGTTGCCATCCTGACCCTCACTTGGTAGTGGGGGCTGTAATTTTCCATTTGCAAAAGCGGCCCCGATACAAAGTGCATTCTTGTGTTTTGATGCATTGAGAAGAATCTGGATTTTCTTTTCTTTATCCCCTCCCTCCCCACTCCCATACTCCTATTGACCTATACCTGGCACATGTTTCTCATCTGTGGAGATGGAAAAGTCAAAGAGAAGAAGAGGAGGACCCGAGGAGGTGATGCAATCATTTCGTAACGTGGCAAGACATGAACACCAGTAATCTTATATTTCATGAAATAATATATAAAATTATCCCTATGTTAAAGAGTATGATCTCTTATTTTGTATAGATGGTTAAATGGTTTTCCCAAAGTCACACAACTGCTAAGAACTGGGATTTGAACCCAGTCTTCTGAGGCAGCCTCTGTCCTCTGGCTCCAGAGCAATGTTGCATCTCCTGTGAACAAAAAGGAGCCTGACACTCAGGCCAATCAGTTTGCTCTCCCTCAGCATGTAGATTTCAGAGCCTCTTTCCTGAAAGAAGACATTGGTCCCTGTTATCTCAGTCAAAGTTTTCATCTCTCAGTATCTGCATGCTAAGTCGCTTCAGTCGGGTCTGACTCTTTGAGACCCCATGGACTGTAGCTTGCCAGGCTCCTTTGTTCATGGAATTCTCCAGGCAAGAATACTGAAGTGGGTAGCCATCCCGTTTTCCAGAGGATCTTCCTGAATCTTCCTAAGCCAGGGATCAAACCCAGGTCTCCTGCATTGCAGGCAGATTCTTTACCACTAGTGCTGCCTACTGTCTACTCAAGAGCAAAGATTCTGGCTGCAAACTTGGCAGCAGATTTCAAAAGCTATGAAATGTTCATCGTCTCTGACCAAGCAATCCCACTCTTGGGAATTTATCTGAAGAAAACGTTGAACAAAAGAATAAGACTGTATGCATGAAGACCCTTGGGGTGGCATCACCTAGAATCTAGAAAAATTGCATAGATGAACTTATGTGCAGGGCAAGAGTAGACATGCAGATGTAGAGAACTGGCATGTGGGCGGGCAGGGTGGGGAAGGGGAGGGTGGGATGCACTGGGAGATTAAGTTTGACATAAATACATTACCGTGTGTAAAACGGATAGCTAGCGGGAAGCTCCTACAGAGTGTGGGGCGTTCAGTTCGGAGCTCTGTGATGAAGTAGAGGGGTGGGATGTGGGTGAAGAAGTGGGGTCCAAGACGGAAGGGATTTATATATTCATATGCCCGATTCACTTTCTTGTGTGGCAGAAACTAGTACAACATTGTAAAGCATTATACTCCAATTAAAAAAAAACAGAAAAGGATAAAGTGAAGGAAAATAGGGAAAGTGTTGAGTAAAAAATAGTATGTCCTCATAATGGAAGATTCTGTAGACATCAAAAAGGACATGAAGGCTGTGAAGCAACATGGCAGAATACATACTGTTACATTAAATAAAGAATGGAATACAAGATGGTATCTAAGCTGTGCTACCATCTATGCAAAAACTATTCTGATATCTAGAGAAGGGCGAATGGAGTAGGAAATGGCAACCCACTCCAGTATTTTTGCCTGGAAAATTCCATGGACAGAGGAACCTGGTGGGCTCCAGTCCGTGAGTTTGCAAAGAGTCAGACACGACTGAGCAAGTGAACACACACACAGAAGGGGGAACGGAAACAGAAAAATGAAAATATTCATGAGACTGGCAGATCACTCTTTTCTTTGAAAATATCCAGGTTAATGGTATTGGTATAAGAAACAATGTTAAAATAGAACAAACTGGGATTTGCTTCCTTGTGAAACCTTTTTGTTGCTGTAACATGATCAGTCATCCTGCTGATAGTAAATTCTATTAAATCCTGAGATATATCAAATTAGGTTCATAATGCAGGGAGAGATGCTTTTCCCAGAATAAAATACCAATCCATTGATTTAAGCTTTCCCTTCCCTTCCGTGCCTCATGCCTTGCACTATATTCAGGATCCTATATTCATTATCAGAAGAAAGAAACTGAGCAATGTGTGGGCTGGATTTCAGGAGGGGGTTGATTATGGAACTCTGTAACCAGACGTTCTCATGGCCAAACTCACAGAAGGAGCCTCAGAGTTTTCCCTGCTCTCCAACCAGTTGTGACTGCTCGATAACTATGGCAACCATTATTTATTCAGTGAATTCAAGTGGAGATCGATACCTCCTGCCAGCTGGATCAACCCTAGGCCTGGAATTCCTTGAGGAATTCAGAGACACTCCTGTTAGAAGCCAAAGGCACCTTCTTTGTTGTGTTGAACAGCTACTGGATTTGTGGCTTCTTTGCTCTTTCAAAAGGGTTGAGATAAAATTCAGTCTCCAGGCAAGCTACTGCCAGCAGTCAGCAAGACTTTCAAATCACTAGGGAGTCACTAAGTGTCTGAGACCTTCCCAATAATCTGAAATTCCTGAAAACCCCAGTCGCCGACATTTCAGTGTCAGGGAACCTCCGTTTCTTCTTGCAGCTTGGTAAGCACGGTTGCAGAGCTGACGTACACGGAGTTCATAAATTCTAGGGCGGATCAGACATTTGGATTTTCCCCTTTCCTATATACAGATTTCAGTTTAAGATATTTGTCCACCATTTAATAAAGCAAGCTTCTCAGAATCTCTTGCATTTTGATCTACATCATTTTCATCCAATATGTATTTTAACTCAGCTTCGTGTATTCAAAACTTTAAAACACAGATTCTGTAAAGAATCTGCCTGCCAAAGCAGGAGATGTCAGAGATGTGGGTTCAATCCCTAGGTCGGTAAGATCCCCCGGAGGAGGAAATGACAACCCCCTCCAGTATTCTTGCCTGGAGAATTCCATGGACAGAGGAGCGTGGCAGGCTCCAGTCCTTAGGGTTGCAAAGGAATGAGCATGCATGTCCACACATATGGATTTATGTGTCATAACCATAGAATATATAAATTGGAAAGAATTTGAGTCATTTAGTTCAAACTCTCTCCTAAGACAAGAGTCTCCACTACAAGATACCACAAAGACACCAGCCAGACCGGGAGTTCACTTTTACACCCTGATAATAAAAATATACTTAGTAGTATTTTACACTACATTTTAAAAACTTAGATTATTTTATTGCACCCTCACCATAACTCTATGAACTAGGCAGGACAAAGATCATCTTTATTCAGTGAATAAGAAGGTTAAGGCACAGAGAGTTAAGCGATTTGCCACTGTCCAAATTAACAAGTGGCTAATTTCTTTCATGCCAAGTCCAGAGATATTTCTATTATACCTGGTTGCCTTGAACATTGTTAGACTGTCCCTTCTCTTCCTGAGATGAACTCAGCCTCCCTGTAACTCCCTCCTACTTTCTGTGTATCTAATTAGCTAATTGACTAATTGCTTCTTTCAACAAATATTTGAGTATCTGTTCCGTGCCAAGCAGTGTTATAGCCACTGGGGTTAGAACGGTGTGCAAAGCAGAGCAGCTTCCCCGGTGGCTCAGACGGTAAAGAATCTGCCTGCAATGCGGCAGACCCGGGTTTGATCCCTGAGTCAGGAAAACCCCCTTGAGAAGGGAATGGCAACCCACTCCAGTATTCTTGCCTGGAAAATCTCACAGACAGAGGAGGCTGGCAGGCTACAGTCCATGGGGTCACAAAGAGTTGGACACCACTGAGCAACTTTCACTTTCCGTGCCAAGCAGTGTTATAGCCACTGGGGTCAGAACAGTGATCAGAGCACCGGGGTCAGAACAGTGACCAGAGCACTGGGGTCAGAACAGTGACCAGTGACCAGAGCACCGGGGTCAGAACAGTGAGCAGTGACCAGAGCACCGGGGTCAGAACAGTGACCAGAGCACCGGGGTCAGAACAGTGACGAGTGACCACAGCACTGGGGTCAGAACAGTGATCAGAGCACCGGGGTCAGAACAGTGACCAGAGCACTGGGGTCAGAACAGTGACCAGTGACCAGAGCACTGGGATCAGAACAGTGATCAGAGCACTGGGGTCAGAACAGTGACCAGTGACCAGAGCACCGGGGTCAGAACAGTGAGCAGTGACCAGAGCACCGGGGTCAGAACAGTGACCAGAGCACTGGGGTCAGAACAGTGACCAGTGACCAGAGCACCGGGGTCAGAACAGTGAGCAGTGACCAGAGCACCGGGGTCAGAACAGTGACCAGAGCACCGGGGTCAGAACAGTGACGAGTGACCACAGCACTGGGGTCAGAACAGTGATCAGAGCACCGGGGTCAGAACAGTGACCAGAGCACTGGGGTCAGAACAGTGACCAGTGACCAGAGCACTGGGATCAGAACAGTGATCAGAGCACCGGGGTCAGAACAGTGAGCAGTGACCAGAGCACCGGGGTCAGAACAGTGACCAGTGACCAGAGCACCGGGGTCAGAACAGTGACCAGTGACCAGAGCACTGGGGTCAGAACAGTGATCAGAGCACCGGGGTCAGAACAGTGACCAGTGACCAGAGCACTGGGGTCAGAACAGTGACCAGTGACCAGAGCACCGGGATCAGAACAGTGATCAGAGCACCGGGGTCAGAACAGTGACCAGTGACCAGAGCACTGGGGTCAGAACAGTGACCAGAGCACCGGGGTCAGAACAGTGACCAGTGACCAGAGCACTGGGGTCAGAACAGTGATCAGAGCACCGGGGTCAGAACAGTGACCAGTGACCAGAGCACTGGGGTCAGAACAGTGACCAGTGACCAGAGCACTGGGATCAGAACAGTGACGAGTGACCACAGCACTGGGGTCAGAACAGTGATCAGAGCACTGGGGTCAGAACAGTGAGCAGTGACCAGAGCACCGGGGTCAGAACAGTGACCAGTGACCAGAGCACTGGGGTCAGAACAGTGATCAGAGCACCGGGGTCAGAACAGTGACCAGTGACCACAGCACTGGGGTCAGAACAGTGACCAGTGACCACAGCACTGGGGTCAGAACAGTGATCAGAGCACCGGGGTCAGAACAGTGACCAGTGACCAGAGCACTGGGGTCAGAACAGTGACCAGTGACCACAGCACTGGGGTCAGAACAGTGACGAGTGACCAGAGCACTGGGGTCAGAACAGTGACCAGTGACCAGAGCACCGGGGTCAGAACAGTGACCAGAGCACCGGGGTCAGAACAGTGACCAGAGCACTGGGGTCAGAACAGTGAGCAGTGACCAGAGCACCGGGGTCAGAACAGTGACCAGTGACCAGAGCACCGGGGTCAGAACAGTGAGCAGTGACCAGAGCACCGGGGTCAGAACAGTGACGAGTGACCACAGCACTGGGGTCAGAACAGTGATCAGAGCACCGGGGTCAGAACAGTGACCAGAGCACTGGGGTCAGAACAGTGACCAGTGACCAGAGCACCGGGGTCAGAACAGTGACCAGTGACCAGAGCACCGGGGTCAGAACAGTGAGCAGTGACCAGAGCACCGGGGTCAGAACAGTGACGAGTGACCACAGCACTGGGGTCAGAACAGTGATCAGAGCACCGGGGTCAGAACAGTGACCAGAGCACTGGGGTCAGAACAGTGACCAGTGACCAGAGCACCGGGGTCAGAACAGTGACCAGTGACCAGAGCACCGGGGTCAGAACAGTGACCAGTGACCAGAGCACCGGGGTCAGAACAGTGACGAGTGACCACAGCACTGGGGTCAGAACAGTGACCAGTGACCAGAGCACCGGGGTCAGAACAGTGACGAGTGACCACAGCACTGGGGTCAGAACAGTGATCAGAGCACCGGGGTCAGAACAGTGACCAGAGCACTGGGGTCAGAACAGTGACCAGTGACCAGAGCACTGGGGTCAGAACAGTGATCAGAGCACCGGGGTCAGAACAGTGAGCAGTGACCAGAGCACCAGGGTCAGAACAGTGACCAGTGACCAGAGCACCGGGGTCAGAACAGTGACCAGTGACCAGAGCACTGGGGTCAGAACAGTGATCAGAGCACCGGGGTCAGAACAGTGACCAGTGACCACAGCACTGGGGTCAGAACAGTGACCAGTGACCAGAGCACTGGGATCAGAACAGTGACGAGTGACCACAGCACTGGGGTCAGAACAGTGACCAGAGCACCGGGGTCAGAACAGTGAGCAGTGACCAGAGCACCGGGGTCAGAACAGTGACCAGTGACCAGAGCACCGGGGTCAGAACAGTGACCAGTGACCAGAGCACTGGGGTCAGAACAGTGATCAGAGCACCGGGGTCAGAACAGTGACCAGTGACCAGAGCACCGGGGTCAGAACAGTGACCAGTGACCACAGCACTGGGGTCAGAACAGTGATCAGAGCACCGGGGTCAGAACAGTGACCAGTGACCAGAGCACTGGGGTCAGAACAGTGACCAGTGACCACAGCACTGGGGTCAGAACAGTGACGAGTGACCAGAGCACTGGGGTCAGAACAGTGACCAGTGACCAGAGCACCGGGGTGAGAACAGTGACCAGAGCACCGGGGTGAGAACAGTGACCAGAGCACGGGCGTGAGAAGAGTGAGAACAGTGACCAGAGCGCGGGGGTGAGAACCGCGGGCAGAGTGAGCAGCAACAGCCCGCACTCCTAACCTGCCGCGTGTTAGTGTCCAAAGACACTGCTGGATTCCGGGGCATCCTAGCTAGCCATGCAGCAGACATCTCTGCTAGGAGAGAGAGGGAGGCAGGGAGGCAGGGAGGCAGGCAGTGGGGAGAAGGGACGCGAGGGAGGGAAGGAGAAGGTACGAAACAGAGAGAGATGGGGAGAGCCTGACTGAGTGAAAAAATGAAGCTATTTAGCTCTGTGCTCCTGCTCCTCCCTCCTCACCAGGTAAACATCTATTCACCCTGCAGACTGCAGACCAAGTATTTCTTCAAGGAAGCTTCCCTTTTTACTCCCAACCTAGATCTTGTTCTCCTATGGCATTTTCTCCATGTTTTTCCCTTTGAAGGATATAACAGGTGGAAATCAGATATTTTTTGTGACCAGTGCCCGCCTCTCCCATTAAATGTAAACTCCATGGACTGTTGCCCACTTTCTCACTATTCTATGGTTATTATTTGCAGTTTAACAAGATGTCCAATAATTTGCATGCAGGTGAAAGTTGGAGAAGCTGTTGTTACGGTCAATCCCAGTCCCCATAAGATGTTTGATATAGTATACAACTAGTGTTCATTCAATCTCTGTAAATCTCACTCCTCAAGGCAGGAACTCACTCCCCATGGCTGCTTATTCCAATTTCAAATAGTGCTGTCTTTTAGGAAGCTTTCCTTATGTTGAGCTAAATTTTGCCTTCCTACAGTTTACAGTTCTGCCTCTTAGGCCCACACAAGAAATGCCAAATCCTCTTCCTCATGGCAAGGATAAGGGGGCAAGGAAAGGAGTGATGGTACCATTAGCAGCCTCAATAAGGAAAAGGAACTTCTTTTGACTTTGAGCAGGTCTTGGCACAGGCCGACTGAGTAACAACAATAATACAGGTCCAGCCAAAGGGGAAGAAGAGCGCACCCGGGAAGAGACGTGTGTGTAACTCAGACACACACTAACAAACAAGACTTCCTGCTCGGAGCTCTACTTCTTCCTCTGGGAAGTCATCTCACTGCTGCTGCTCACGTCATAGCATCCTTTCCTGATGGGCAGCCCCACAGGCGCTGAGCCCACACTGATCAGGAAACCACACGGCGGTCAGCAACCTGTGCTCAGGCTTAACAGTGCATTTCGGGTTCTTCGATTTATCAGAGCAGGTGTCTGTCTCCCCAGTGAGACCCCAGACTCTTCAAGGATAAGGGATTTTATGCCTGGCACATAGCAGATGTTCAATAAATATAGAGTCACTCTGAATTAAAATAAGGTAGTTCTCAGGAATTCTGACTATCTTCTAATAGCAAAGTGGTGGGCTAAAAATAAATAACACAGGTTTTCCTAATTTGGGACACTTTCTGCTATTCACAATTAACCCACTCATTCAAGCAATATTTACCTTACGCCAGATACTTCTCAATGCTAAAGTAACTATAAAGGTGAATAAACCTCTCCCTTCCCTTAAGAAATCGTGAATCTAGCTGGAAAAGAAAGACACAAAGAAATTGCTTAGTGTTATGTGCACAAGTAACTGTCAGCATTTTGGGGGCTTCAAAGGTGGTGCCGGTGGTGAAGAATCCACCTGCCGACGCAGGAGACATGAGAGATGCGGGTTCGGTTGCTGGGTCGGGAAGAGCCCCCGGAGTAGCAAATGGCAACCCACTCCAGTACTCTTGCCTGGAAAAACCCACGGACAGAGGAGCCTGGCAGGCTACAGGCCACAGCGTCGCAAAGAGTCAAACACGACTGAAGGGACTTATGGATTCTTAGAACTGCCAGCTCTTCTTGGAAGTAAAACTTGTGCCATTTAGGGTAATAATAATAGGGATTTGTCTAATTTTTTTTTCTATAAAGTACACATTAGGTCATTCAATCTTTACAAGAAAACTACACGTAGACATCATTATCCCTATGAAAAAGGAGAAAACTGAGATTCAGAGAGGGTAAGGAACTTGCCCAAAATTGCACAGCTAGGAAGTAAGCATGGTGAAGACTTGAACCCAGTGCTCCAGTCTCCAACTCCCATGACATTCCTTCTCCACTACTGTTTTTTTTTTTTTAAAATATGGCCCTGGCAAGTTTTACATCTAGTTTTCCTGGCAATGCAGCTGATGGCTCTATGTGCCAGAAAAACAGAGTAACCAGGTAACCACTCTGAGTGAACAGAGGAGCTCCGAGAACAGCTGCTGGAGGGCGTGGCGGGATCGGCCCCCTACGGGGTTCTGTCACTTTCACTGCTTCCTGCCCCCTCCTCAGTCTCAGAGTTCACATTCCCACAAGGCAAAAGAGAAAGACTACAGAGAGACAAGAAAAGAGTGTCTTCTGCCTGATGGAAGACACGAGTAGGGAATGAAAGCCACAGGGAACACTGATTTAATGTAGTGTCTTGCAAAATGGCACTTGGGCACTCAAGATTATCTCTACTATCTGGTCTAAGCTGCCTTTCCAATCTCCTTCCCTTTCTACTCTGTGCTGTGCTGAATCGCTCAGCTGTGTCCGACTCTTTGCGACCCCATGGACTGTAGCCCGCCAGGCTCCTCTCTCCATGGGGACTCTCCAGGCAAGAACACTGGAGTGGGTTGCCATGCCCTCCTCCAAGGGATCTTCCCAACCCAGGGATCGAACCCAGGTCTCTTGCATTGCAGGTGGATTCTTTACCATCTGAGCCACCAGGAAAGCCCACAAATCCTGGAGTGGGTAGCCTATTCCTTCTCCAGGGGATTTTCCTGATCCAGGAATTGAACCCAGGTCTCTTGCATTGCAGGTGGATTCTTTACCAGCTGAGCTACCAGGGAAGCCCCTTTTACTCTATGGGAAATGCATTTTACTCTGCAGTTAGGTCATAACCATAAGCCATAAGATAAATATTACATAGAATCAAAGTTTTTCCCTGAAAATTCTTTAAGTTTTCCCAAAGTACAGGACATGCTCTCAGCTCTCACCATCAGAAGCAGGCAGTCCTCGGCCCACAGTGGATTCATGGCTTCTTTCTCACGCTCATTCTAAGACACAGCATCATCAAGTGTAGTAGCTTGTATTCTCTTAGTTTTTCTGTTCTTTCTACTGAGATTACACATAGGATTTAACAGACCTACGGTATAGCATAGTGGCCTATATGGGAAGAGAATCTGAAAGACAGTGGATATATGCATATGCACAACTAGTCACTTTGCTCTACACCTGAAACTAACACCCTGTAAATCAGCGATGCGCCCATAACACCCTCAAGGAAAGGGAAAAATAAAAAAATGCATGATGCAACTCCAGCTCCTTGCTTCTCCCCAGAATGTGAAGACTTCCACGGCCGCCTCCGCTAAGCAGTTCCCTCCGCTGCACAGTAGAATGTCCTTCCTCTAAACGGCCTCATTTCTACACGCCATCTCCTTGGGAAGCCATGCATGACCAGTACCTCCATTTTCCTTTAACCCCAAAGTTCTAGCAGTAATCTGAACTTCCCCTGCCCTGAATCTATCCCTTTTAAGGACATGAGCACTCACTACCATACCCTGAGTTCACTACACCAACACATATGACTTCCTAGTAGACCATACACTTTTCTGCTGTGACTTCTGACAGCAGAATTCACACATGGCTCATCTTGGCATCCCTGGAGACTGTCACCATGCCCCACATAGAGTAGGACCTCAATCGTTACTTAGTGAACAATACTTACAAAATGTAGTAATTCCATACTAACTTTTGATGTGGGGGGATTCTTACTTATTTATTACACATAATTAACTGCAACTAGATATCACCTCATTGGCATTCTATCAGAAGCAAGGTGTTTCCATTACTCCTATGTCAGGAATATAGGAGTGGCTAGGGTAGATAAAGTGAGGACCTAAAAACATGAGACAGCCACAACTGTGGGGAACTCCCTTTTACTGCGCGAAAGGAGAGTGATCTGAAAAAAACCATTTCCTGCCCCACCTTGCCACCTAGTTTTTTTATCAGGGCAGAGAAACAGAAATAGAGGAAGGAAAAAAAAAAAAAAAAGAATTAGGAAAAAATGTCATGTCTGTACAGACTACCAATGTGGTACAGATTCTTAATAACTTTCCTGGAAGCAAGACTGGTTAAATGTCTGAAACCCCATTTCCTTTTGATGAGTTCCGTGTGGTTTGGAGCAGACAATCTGGGGACAAATTTTCTCCTGCCAATAGCCCAACTGATCACAATCACCTTTTATGATTAATGGAGTTTCTCAGAGGTCAAGATTTCAGGGAAGCCCACGTTCAAATGAAAATTAACATCCAGAACAACGTGCGCTGCCGGTGCTCAGGCACTGCCTTTTCTGCCGTTTCCTGAAGTTTTCACACATCTCAACCCCTCTCCCAACCAGCAAATCACAGAGAGTTCTGTGATATCCAGAAATGAGAGAAAAGGCCTTGTTTTTCTTGTGTATTCTAACTACAGCACCTAAAACAACCCGCTCGGCAGAGGCCGTGGGACTGGCAGCAGGATCTGGAGGCACCCCTCAAGGACTGGGTCCTCTGTCAGCGCCTGGTAAGTGCAGCCAGATTTCTTTAACATCACTGTCTTTCTTCAAGCCTCTCTCCAGCATCCTAGGAGATATTCACCACACACACTGCCTTCTAAGGCTACCACCTGTTTCCTCATGCCACCGAGTTTGATTTTGGACTGTTAGGGTTTGTGGAAAGGGCAGGCATGTGCCTGATTTGAGGGAGTCCCTGTCACCATCCCTCCAGGACGGAAGATAAATGGAGCGAGCACCTGTTCTGAAACCAGTTTGGCTACATCACAAACCTAGTTATCTGTCATCCTTGCTGCTGCCAGAGGGAATAGATATTATTGTCCCCATTTTACAGATGGGGAAACTGAGTTCAGAGAAATGCATTTCTCAGTAGTATGCACTTATTAAATACGTGATCCCAGATTCAAACCTGGGGTGGTGGTCTCCAACATCCTTGCAATTTCTGCCATGCAACCTGGTTCCTCGCTGAGCAAGTCTCCACATAAATGGGCAGAGGCTGAGCAGCTATAGGCGGCTCAGCGGCAAAGGATCTGCCTGCAATGCAGGAGACACACGTTCGATCCCTGGGTTGGGAAGATCCCCTGGAGAAGGAAATTGCAACCCACTCCAGTATTCTTGCCTGGGAAATCCCATGCAAAGAGAAGCCTGGCGGGTTACAGTCCATGGGGTCACAAAGAGTTGGACACGACTTACTGACGACACAGCTGCAGCAGGGAAGCATGTGTACCTGCCGCACACAGCACGCTGCAGGCAGAGGCGCGACCGGCACCTCCTTCTCCTAACTCCTAGGCCGTATTCTCCGCGCTGAACTGCCAGTCTCTCCAGGCTGGGACTGCGGGCACCCACATGCTGTGACCTCACTGCTGTCTATTAATTTCTGCCTAAAGGGTAAAACGGGGCTTCCCTGGTGGCTCAGACAGTAAAGCGTCTGCCTACAATGTGGGAGACCTGGGTTCGATCCCTGGCTTGGGAAGATCCACTGGAGAAGGAAATAGCAACCCACTCCAGTATTCATGCCTGGAAAATCCATGGACCGAGGAACCTGGTGGACGACAGTCCACAGGGTCGCAAAGAGTCAGACACGATTGAGCGACTTCACTTTCACTTAAAGGGTAACACAAAAAAAGATGTCAGCCTCAGGACCTCTTTTTAAACCAAACTTTCATATCTGGACTGCCTTTTTCCCTCTTAGTCTCTTTCCTGCTAAAATCTGTGCTCAAAACCAGCTGTCAGGGTAGACCTCTCTAAAATGCAAGCCTGGCCATGAAGCTCCTCTCTGCGGATCCCCACTGCTCTCAAGATAAACCCCAACCTTCTCATCCAAGTGTGAAGGGTTCTCCATGCCGTGCCTCACCCTAACCTATCACACCTGTCTCACTTCCCACCACTCTGGTTTTTAGACCTGAAATGTATGACAGCCACATTTTCAATGGCTTTAGCAAATTTATATTTATGCCTAGAATTCTCACGCCTTCCATTTTAGCCTGGAAAAATCCTATGTTTTTATCAAAGACCAGCTCATGTTGTCTCTTTTTTTTTTTTTCCTGGTTTGGATATATTTACATCTTAAAAAAAAATTTTTTTTAATGGAGTATCGTTGATTTACAATGTTGTGTTAGTTTTAAGTGCACAGCAAGTTGACTCTGTTATACGTATACATGTATTCATTCTTTTTTAGATTCTTTTACACTACCTCTTCCGAGATGACCATCTCCCACCATGGGTCTCTCATCACCTTGTATCCACTCTCACACTCAGCATCTGGGACCCACTCTCACATCCCCACCAGGGCACTCAGCGCCTGGTACCCACTCTCACACCCCCACTGGGGCACTCAGCACCTAGTACCCACTCTCACATCCCCACTGGGGCACTCAGTGCCTAGCACCCACTCTCACATCCCCACCGGGGCACTCAGTGCCTGGTACCCACTCTCACATCCCCACCGGGGCACTCAGCGCCTAGCACCCACTCTCACATCCCCACTGGGGCACTCAGCACCTAGTACCCACACTCACATCCCCACTGGGGCACTCAGTGCCTGGTACCCACTCTCACATCCCCACCGGGGCACTCAGTGCCTGGGACCCACTCTCACATCCCACTGGGACACTCAGCGCCTAGCACCCACTCTCACATCCCCACTGGGGCACTCAGCACCTGGTACCCACTCTCACATCCCCACTGGGGCACCCAGCGCCTAGCACCCACTCTCACATCCCCACCAGGGCACTCAGCGCCTGGGACCCACTCTCACATCCCCACCAGGGCACTCAGCGCCTGGTACCCACTCTCACATCCCCACCGTGGCACTCACCGCCTGGTACCCACTCTCACATCCCCACCGGGGCACTCAGCGCCTGGGACCCACTCTCACATCCCCACTGGGGCACTCAGCGCCTGGGACCCACTCTCACATCCCCACCAGGGCACTCAGCGCCTGGTACCCACTCTCACATCCCCACCAGGGCACTCAGCGCCTGGTACCCACTCTCACATCCCCACTGGGGCACTCAGCGCCTGGCACCCACTCTCACATCCCCACTGGGGCACTCAGCGCCTGGGACCCACTCTCACATCCCCACTGGGGCACTCAGCGCCTAGCACCCACTCTCACATCCCCACCAGGGCACTCAGCGCCTGGGACCCACTCTCACATCCCCACCAGGGCACTCAGCGCCTGGTACCCACTCCCACATCCCCACCGTGGCACTCACCGCCTGGGACCCACTCTCACATCCCCACTGGGGCACTCAGCGCCTGGGACCCACTCTCACATCCCACTGTGGCACTCAGCGCCTGGTATCACATGGACTCTTCTGCGTGCTCTATCCCTTCCAGGTGTGCGTGTTACCATCTCTGAAAACCCACCGAATTGCAGCAGAGTGCCTAGATCAGGGAGCACTTGTCAATGAACTATACTCAAATCCCATTTCCATAGTGATGTGCAATGTGTTGGCTTTATTTACTGAAAGCAAAGTTTAGCTGGCTCTGGTTTTTGTGTCTGTTTTTCTAAATTAACTAGATTTCATACTTTCCAGCTTTGAAGGTTTAACTGTCCTAGGAAGAGCCAAATGATTTTAAACCTGAGCTGGAAAGCCTCAGCTGAAAGCTAGCCTTTGAGCCCGGTTCATTCCAGTCCTGCTGGAGTGAAACATCTGTGCTTTCAATGTGTTTACTTTCTTCAGGTGTTCCCTTCTGTGTGCCTTCGAAAGACCCCTTAATCAAATCCATACTCTTGGAGACTGTTTCTTTTTGTTTTGTCAATGGTTTCCTTGGAAGCCTCTGGCAGGGAGACTTCTCATTCAGGACCAAAGACCAGGAGGAGCCTATTTCCACTTGGAATCCTGAGGGAACACACTGGTGTCCTATTCCTCCCATTGCACACACCTTTCATCTTCTTGGCCTTCATGTAAACCATGAGATGATGAACCAGCTTAGTCTCTTAATGTGCTCAGACACATCTCACTTTAGCTAACAGGCGATGTCCCAAGGAGGTGTGTGTAAACGATGCACATTTCGGATGCATCAGAAAGAAGGGCCCATGTGCCCCAGGATGCCTCTGGCCCTCTGTGAAACGCATCACCAGCCTAAAAAACATGTTTTCCACAGCCAGGAGGGTGTCAAGAATCTGAAACTTAATCCTCAGTCCAATGATCTAGCCTGTACTTGAGTCTGATGAAAAGGATGGGAGGTGAAAGCCGCTCTGGCTAGCCTCTTCTGGAGCCTCCATCTACTGTCACGACTTCACCAAGCCCCAGTTTGAACAAGAAGGATGAGATCGAACAGGAAACTCTGAAAGTGTGAAGCAGCAGGGGGGAGCTGGGCCTCAAGCAGCTACCGGGAGATGGTGCCCCTTTCTTATCCACTATGTTTTGTTCTTCTTTGTCATTCTGCCTCGGAATCGTTTACCTCCCAAAAGACAGACAGGAAGAGACATCTAGGGGGAGAAAGGCATAGCAGAGAAGCTGAATATGTTCCAGACTTCTGGTTTAAACCCTTAAAGTGGTTGAGTTGAACCGTTTTTGCTGTATATGAATACCAATTTTCCTCAGTCCTCTGCCAATTAAAGCTGCTGAATAAAGCTGTAAATAAATAAATGTGTGTTTTATGTGTATGTAGTTCTTTGGTTTTTACTTTGGGTTACTAGCCAAGGACTGCGGAGAAGCAAAGACCCACCCCTCTGCCCCACAAGACTAGGCTGGTTAAGGTAATCTTCCTTCAAAAGCTCCTGTAAAAATAACCCTGAAGCAGTGAGTCCAACTGCCCACAGTGACCCTATGGAAATTTAGATTTTCATATAACTGGGTTTACTGACAATAACCAAACCCACTGGGAATCCTCTTCCCTGGAAGTTCATGACAATAAGTTGCAGCTGTGTGTCTCCTGTTTTAAACTAGGATAAACCTAGCAGGGGACTTCCCTGGTGGTTCGGTGGTAAAGAATCTGACTGCCAATACAGGAGGAGTGGGTTCCATCCCTAGGTTGGGAGGATGCCCTGGAGAGGGAGACGGCATCCACCCCAGTACTCCAGCCTGGGAAAGCCTATGAACAGAGGAGCCTGGTGGGCTACAGTCCATGGGGTTGCAAAGAGTCAGACATGACTTAGTGTCCAAACAACAAACTCAGTGGATTTCAGCAAAGTGGGGCAATCATTTTCCTAATTTCCTAATTTTGGCTGTGTGAGTGACAGCCAAAGCCAGAACCAAACAGAAGCCGGAAAAAGAGAGACGGGGAGCCACTGTCCCTCCACGCCGCGTCAGGGCGGCGCTTACCTGTGACCATGCTCAGTGCTGACAGGCAGGCTAAGGCTTGGATATCAAGGTTCAGGCTCTGCAAACTTAAGGAAAAGTCTTTAATGGAGTCGAGCCACTCCCCAAATCCACGAAGGCACTGAAGTCGATGCAGGACAAGTCCGTTGCAGAACACAAACTTATCTTCAGCAGTGTTTGACCTACGAGAGAAAGTCGTCGGGGGGTGAGGATAGAGACACAAAAATAGGCCCATTCAATCTGTCCAGTGGGATAACGTCATAAGGCACCGGTACACACACAGCTTTGGGCAGCCTTCAAAACCCAGCATGGTGCTGTGAAACCCACCCAGACGCCCTCCATGAACAACCCTGGGATAAACAACCACTGCTAGTGGTCTGCTGACTCCCCTGCTAAGCCTCAGCCCTGGAGGTGCTCGGAGTAGGGCGTGTGCTCTCTTATGGGCAGATGCACTTTCTGGCTTGCCCTGGCATGGATGCTGGAAGTGAAGCCCAGTGCCCTGTCTCTCTGCGCCGTGAACACGAGACTGTTCCCTTCAGTGCTCCTCTGCCAGGACTTCTCTTTCATTTTCTTAAATGTCGAAAACTGATAAGGCCTGAGGTTAGACACTACAATTCCATTGTGCAGACTCTAAAAACACCAAGTCCTCTCAAGCGCCAGAAATCAATCATAAACTGAACAATGGTCTAAAGTAAAAAGAGTCCTTGTTTTGTACTACACTCTCTGCTTTTAGCAGCTGGGCTGTCGAGGGCTGTTTCTCAATCCACCCTGACAGTTTATATGACGTCCGGAGTGATCCCGTTCTTTTCTCATGAAAGGCACCCTGGCACGTCTAGTTAGCGCCACTTCTCTCTGGAGCCTTGGGCACTTGTTTAATCTTCCTGCGTTTCCTTATCCTTATCTATAAAACAGGAATTCTAATTGCTACCTCCAAAGAATGTTGTGGGAATTAAATAAAATAAAGAATTTGAAAGTCTATGCACAGTGCCTGAATACAAGAGGAGCCCAACCAGTGTTAGGTATAACTAATTCTGAATTTTAGGTGGACCTTAACTTAATCTTAACTCTCCTTTAATTTTCAAATCTCTTGCCACATCTCTCTCTCTCTTGGCCCACTGCAGTAACATGTTAATGTCTTTTTAGCTGTGCTTTTTAGAGAAATAACTTCATTCATTCATTCACTCAGCAAGTACTTCTTGAGCACAAAACCAGTGCCATTCCTTAGCTGGACATTGGAGAAAACCTGATGAATAGGGCCTACACGGCGTCCGCCCTCGTGGAGCTGATCTCTGACTTAATCCTTTGCTGCCCGCCCAATAGATCGTAGTCGTATTGCTGATTCAGCTTAGCGCCTGCACATGCAGGATTGGCTGTAATTATGCTAATTACTGGCAGTCTGGTTGTAACTCCACTTTGGTTTCTCCCACAGATCCCTCCCCAGAGGCACGCATGCACAGGACAGAATGATTCAATCTCAGGGTTTAAAACCCCGACCTCAGACCAGTGGCATCAGAATTGCTAGAAGATGACTTAAAAATGCAGATTTCTAAGTTAATATGTCACACTATGATTATATATATTTTTTCTTTTCCCTCATATTTCTTCTGATTTTTGCTTTATGTATCTTTGCTTCTCTGTTAGGTGTCTAATGGTTTATGATGTCTATCTTCTTTGTGAATTGTACATTTCATCATTAAAAATATTCATCTTTCATTTTAAAATATCAATAAGTACATTTAAAAATGCAGATTTCTAGACTTGCTTCAACGTAGATCCAAACCAAAACAGCTGGGAATGAGGCATGGGAATTTGCATCGTAAATGAGAGTTTTTGGTAACATGGTGTGAAACCCGGGAGTGGGTAGCAGGGAAGGGAAAGAGGGGAAAAGTGACGGTTTTTCCTATAATATTGGCAAAATGTTGGTATATATCTATAGGAATAAACATATAACTAAAAGGAAGCAAGGAAGGTAGAATTTAAAATGCTACATGTGAACTTTATGGCAGAAGCTTAGATTCCAGGTTCTAGCTTTTTGAAAAATCAGTTTCTCTTTGTTTTTGATGTCAGAGTGCGGTAAGCTGAACCAAATCTATTGATCTGGAAGCTCTTCTCTTGGAGTAAATACTGGAGGCTGCAAAGCTGTGGGAACTCTTTAGCGCCCCCTCTGGTGCATCAGAAAGTAACACTAAATGGAAACCTGGGAGGCAAAGGCAATGCTGAAAACACTGGCTCCCAGGAAATACCTTCTGCACCGGGAGAATCTTCCTGGAATCAGAATGACGGCGCTAAAAGGGGCTTTGCTGTGTGTGGTGCTTGGTCGCTCAGTCGTGTCCGGCTCTTTGCGACCCCAAAGGCTAGCCGGCCAAGCTCTTCTGTCCATGCAGATTCTCAAGGCAAGAATACTGCAGTGGGTTGCTATCCCTCCTGGAGGAAACCTTTCTAACCCAGGGATCAAACCCAGGTCTCCTGCAGCGCAGGCGGATTCTTTACCAGCTGAACTACCAGGGAAGCCCATCAATTGCCAAATCCAACCTTCTCATTGTATGAAGAAGGAAACTAAATTTCTGATGAAGCAAGTGACCTGCTTAGGGTTTTACAACAAGTCTGTTAAAACAGACTAGAACCCAGGAGACCCAGCTACCAGCCCAGCGTTCGATCCACTGCTCAGTTTTTTAACGCCTGGTCATATTACATATGTCCTTCTTGAGCAAACTTTTCCCCACTGACTTAGTTAAAGATCCAGCAGGTTTCAAACTTCTTCAAAGAAAGGAGTGGACTAAAGGAAGATAAAAGAGTAGTAATTACCTGATGGAAAGTCTGAGAACAAACAGCTCCAAAAAGGCTGATTCTATAAGTAATGTCTGATCTTCTTTGGGGAGATCAGTGAATCCGGGGATCTTCTCTGCCCAGCTTCTGGATACATCAATGGAGGCTGTTAGAAGGTTGTAGAACTGCTGCACGTGCTCAGCGTCCGTGCCTGCGGCAGCCTGGTCAGCGGAACAGTACTGGAAGGCAAACCCCAGAGAGCAGCGTTATCTCAGTCCAACAGGCCCGACAGCGGCATTTGCTCATCGGCTCTTGCAAGATTGTCAATGCCTTCTCTTCTCAGGAGGGCTTTCTTTGGCCACCAGAGCCCACTCTCACTGTGACAGACAGCAGAAAGTGCTAGAAATTAGCATCCTTCCTGGAGAACCTCAGTCAGTGGGTTGGTGGATAAATAACCAAGCTGTGTACCCCCTGGGCGGGGTAACTACAGTTCAGTGCGGGTTCTACACTGTCTCCTAGAGTCTTCCTTTGGGACCAAGTGTCAGCCGCCCACACGGTGTTTTATGTGATGCCGCACATTTTATTGCTTGCTTCTCTTACAAGTTTTAGTCCTCATCCCCCCAATTTCCAGCACCTTCTAAGAAAACAATTTGCACTCAAAAAAAAAAAAAGATCATCAATGCCTAAATCGCTACTCTTGCCTCCTACAGTTTATAAAACCTTTTTGCACTCATAGTCTCATCAGATTCTCACGATAGCCCTGTGACATAAACAGAGTGGATTCTGTTACCACTTAATAGGCAATGAAATTTGCTTAAGCCCCATGAGTGCACTGGTTTTCAGTCCTGACTGCAATCATCTGGGGAGCTTTAAAAAACACTCATGTCTGGGTCATAGCCACAGAGATTCTAATTTAACTGGTCTGGGATGGGGACTGGTCATCAGGAATTTTTAAAAGCTCCCCAGGTGATTCCAAAGGGCTGCCGGTGTTGACAGTCATCACCCTAGGGGGTTGTCTTTGTGAGCCTCCAGGATCCACAGAGTCCCTAAGGCAAAGCTGTCTCCAAACAAGATGTTTAATTAACCCCTGGTTCTCAAACTGTGGTCCTTGGACCAGCAGCATCAGCAACACCTGGGAATGTGTTAGAAGCAAAAATCTCCAGCTCTGCCCCAGACCTACAGAATCAGAATCTCTGTGGGGAGTAGCCCAAGAAACTGTTTTATCAAGATCTCCAGGTGAATTCTCATGCGCAGTGAAGTTTGAGAATCTTGGAATGAACCAAGAGAAGATGAGTGCTTACTGTTGATGGATTTCTGAGAGATAAGACAAAAAAGGAGGGGGTGGGGGAGGAATGTGTCCTTGGCACGGCCCAGGCAGACGGCGCCATCAGACGCAGGACTTGTGGCTACTTAAACGAGTGAAAACCCTCAATCACACGAGCCATATTCCAAGTGCTCGGTAGCCACCATGTGGCATAGAGCATGTTCTGTTGGACAGCACTGACCTAGAGGACTCCAGGAGAAGGAAGGTACAGGCAGGGTTAAAGTCTCCACCCAGCTTTTAGCTATGCGGGTGGCGTCAGCATTTTGCTTGAATCATTGAAGGAAAATCTTTCCTGCTTCAGGCAGAAAGATTGATACAGAAAAGTAATAATCCAGGGACAACCAACAACGGAGACTGAAGAGACATGCAAAAACCTTCATGTAAATGTGCATCGCTGCCTTCACAGAGACACCGCTGATGGTGCTTCTGTGTCTCCTTTCTCAGTTATCTTCCAGGGGCACGGATTTTAACCCTTATTTTACAGATGAGGAAACTGAGACTCAAAGAAGCTCACAGAGGCTAACAGACTTTCCCAAGTTACACAAGCAACAGTGGGACAGCCAAGACTTAAACACGCCTCTGTGGTTTCCAGTCCTACACCTTCTGGCTATTAGCAGTTCTGATATTACGTGCTGGTGGCCTGTAGGATAGCTTTTAAAAGTATTTTGCTTTGATCAATGGAAGACTAGAGTATATGTGTATGTGAGAATTTACTCTGTAATACAGGTGGCATTTCAAAAAAAAAAAGTATTTTGCTCTCCATGTATATATTCATTTGGTCTCATATTCTGTCACCACAGTGACTGGGACAGAACTGACTCTCAGTGACTAAACAATGACAATTACAAACCGTTGTTGAATATTGTTCAATGAAAGAACAGTCACGGGAGTACCTGGGTTTGCCACAATGCTCTAACCTGGATGGAGGACAAAAAGCCAATGAGCAGACAGGTGCTCACTGTAGCATTACATAGATCTGAAGAAATAAGGCCCTTGTCTGAATTGGATCTCCCCTCATCCCACCGTGTTTTCCCAGAAGGCATCATGAAATAACAAAAGAAACATCAGACAAGGAGCCCAGTTGCTTCAAGTCTAGATTTGTTTAGGCCCCTCATTTGTGACATAATGTAGCTCTGCTGCTATAGTTATCTAGGGTAAATTGCTTAGCTTTTCTGAGCCTCAGTTTTCTCTTCTGCACAATGGTGGTACTATCTTCCTCAACATTTTGTTGCAGTGATTAAATGTGATACATATGTGGAAAACCTGGCACATAAAACATATTTAGCACATGAAGACAGTAATGACACTGATAATGATTTTGATATTTAGAATTATCACTGTCCCTCAGCTCCCATATTATAAAATGAGGGATGAGGTTGAACTGGAAGGTTCCTAATTTTCAGCCTGACTTTCTAGGATCCCATAATATCAGGTCCAGCTCAAAGTCCTGGCTCCTCTGTTCCCAGTAATCTGCCCAGGGCCAGGATTCTATTAATATGAGGCCCTGGATGTTCTGAGTTGGAATGGTAGGAAGGCATGGTAGAAGGAAGCAGTCCTCTCTCCTCTCCATGGATGTTCACGGATGGCTGCATGATCTGGTGTCACAGACACTCCCCACTGCCTCCTTTCAGCACATGTACTATTAACTGGAGGAGAGCGGGGAGAAGGTTTTATTTTTAAACTTCCTCTTCTTATGTGAATCTAATTCCAAATGTTCCCCACAGGCAGCATGAAATTCAAGGCAGCACCACGTTTAGAAAACTGATAGCCCTACATGTGAAATCTCAGGTAACTGGGAGTTGAGGAAAGAATGTTGGATCAGACAGCACATCTCCCCCAGGCTTTGACACTGACTTGCCATGAAGCCCTAGATGAGGCACTGAACTTCTCTGGGCCTGTTTCTGCTTCTGAAGTAGGAAGTGACAAGACTGGCCAATCTCTAAGATTCCTTTGGCTCTTGTATTCAGCTGTCTTTCTGTTATTGATTTCTAGTTTAATTCCAGGGTGGGTTTGATGGCAGACACGGTATGATTTCTATTCTTTTACAGCCCCGACCATCATCTATCCTGGTGGAATGTTCCACATGATGGCTCTGCATTCAGTGATTCTAAATATTGCTAATCACATCAGGTATGATGGCAGTATTGCCTAGAATTTGATACTAATTCAGCCTTATTGTTTCAAAGTAGGGTGTTAAATGGAGAGAAAAAGACTAAAGAACGTCAAGGAATGGGACCTAACAGCTCCCTCCTACACTGTTGTCCCTGAAAGCAGGGCTCACAACTCAATAATCTCCCTGCTTCCAATATTTGCTCAGAAGCCTCCAGAGCACTTAGCTTTCACCAGGGTCCTCTGCAGGCCCCTGCCCCTGCTGGGCTCACATTTCATGCGTCCTCAACACAGGGAGACGCAGTGGCCGCCTGTGCATGAGCTTTTCTCTGACGGAGTCCAGCAAGGAGGAGAGCCAGCAGGCCCCGTGTGCCAGACTCCAGCCAGATTCTCCGGGCTTCACCTGCAGTGATTCCCGTTCACGTTCCAAAATTCTGGAGCCAAACTGGATTCAGTCTGAGCCACCAGTAACTAGGAGGTGACTGGAGGGTCAGCATCAACTTCTAGGGGTGAGAAATAAATCAAGTGTCCCCTCTGTTGAATATAAGGTTTAAAGAAACAGAACAAAACATATTAGAGTCTCTCTCTGCCTGGGCTAGCAGTTTATAAACACCTCGCAGTGAAATGCTGAGCATGGAGTTGAAAGAACCAGACCCCAAGCCCTGCTTCTGTACTCTCCTATATTGCTCTGTCTCTGGGCTAAGCCGTTTGGGGTTCACCAAAGAAAATCTGGAATAATTTGTTTATTGATCATTCTAATCAGATATAGGCCAAACAGAGAAAGACCTTAAAAGTGAATCTTTTCTCCTCTTTATGCTAATGTTGTATTCCAGCCTTTATGGATAACTGATCCATCAATAATCAGATTTTACCACTAGTCAAAGACACAGGATTGCATTTACTGACAGCTAATGTCTAATGCAGATTTCTCTGAAGGACTTAGACTGAGAATCTAGGACCACAAGCAACAAATATTATTTAAACTAAATGAGTTGACACATTTCAAACGGTAATACCATGTATGTACAAGTCAGATTTCAGACACAGCTTAGGCCTAAAATAAATTATGCAAGACCTTTGGTGAACACCAGCCCTAAAATTTAGCAATGTGATGTTTTCATAGCAGAGTGGAATCTGATACTCACTCTATCTCACCATCAGTCCTCAGTGGAGGCTAAATATGTAAAATGTCTTAAGAACATTTTATTTTCCCTTACAATGTTACTTTTCCCTGGGTCCTTATATTTCAGATGTTACTATTCTATGAGTCAGACTATGTATACATAGTCTTAGGATCTTACACTTTAAAAACTGACACTTTAAAAAACAGGCAATTAATATAATTTTCCGCAAATTTCTTCTTTTCTGATCTAATTGCCTCCCTTCTCTGAAAAACAAAAACAAAACCCCCAAACCCTCCTCTCTTCCCAAAATGGCATCACTGCAGTTACATATGGGTTTATTTTCTGTCTCCCTCACTGGCCTGTAAGCTCCATGAAGACAGAGTTGCATCTTGTTCAATAATGCGTCCACTGCTCTGGAAGAATGGTTCAGTGAGTCAATTACTTTCTGTCAAATCCATGTCTGTTGCTCATTCCTTCTCAATGCCAGGCAAGTTGGGAAACAGGAGATTCGGGGTAAAACTGAATTGTTCTTAATAAATTATAATGATGGTTCTTAAACCTTAGTGTGCCAAAGAACCATCTGAGGCCTTTATAAAAACATAGATTCCTGCCTGCGTTCCCCGTCCCCCATTCTGAGTCAGCAGGCCTGTGTGTGGCCCCCGGAATCTGCATTTTAAGCAAACACCCTGGGTCCTTCTGATACAGGCAGTCTGGTTACTACACTTTGGGAAATGGAGACTTGTACTGATAGGGGAATTGTAGCAGGTACAGTGGTCACAGGGTCAGGGAACGAGAAGGCTGGAAGGGACTGTGGTTCTGCATTTAGTCCAATCTCTTTGTCACTCAGATGAGAAAGCTGAGGCCCACAGCGGGGCAGAACTGGCCTGAAATCATCCAGTGGGTTGGTGGCCATTTGAGAGGGTCTTTGAAGTAGCTTTAAGAAGGACTCTGAGGAATCTTCATGCAGTTTACACTTTGTAGGTCTAACATGTGCCGGCTATCTTGTTAACACATTTAAACTCCACTTGCTGGTGCCTGGTTGCATCTGCACTGTATCTTGTTTTTGGAGTCTGTTACAGCGCTAAGTGATACTCCCACCAGAAAACATCCTAGTTCGCTGGCAAATACTTTAAATGACCAACAAATGAGGACGTGAAGTACACTTTCTCATTAGCAATTACACAGGCTCTGAAGTCAAGTCCGGTATCTACATATACTTGTGATGCTAAATTAAAAGCAACTGTGGGGTAGAGAACAGCAACATTTTGAGGCGAAACAAATCAAATCTGACATGTTTTGACTGCACTGATATATACTGATCTGAGCTCACTTTTGAAGGAGAGAAGTTTGGCCCAAAGGAGAGGAGAAGGTCTCAGCGCCAGGAACGCTTCACAGAGTGAGGAGCAATCTTTCTGGCCTTGAAAACACCCTTCCCTCTGTGACTCGGAACAAGTCCTCCACCTCCTCGCCCCACAGACCAGGAAAACACTCCCTTACTGCCTTAAAGGCACACAGACGGGGACAGGAAGACTAGAATGAACCTGTCTGGCAAAACGTTTTCTCGTTTCTCTGATTCACTGGGGGAAGGTAGCATCTTTAATAAATTGTTTTGGTCATGTTCAACTGTCTGACTCGAAACTGACAGCGCATATTCTTATTTAAAATGTAATAAATTATGTCTACCACTATGGTATGGTTTAAGCAGGAATAAATGAAGAACTTTCATTTTTCACTTGATTCACTTCTAAATGGTTTGCCTTTTTCAAACCATGAGCATATGTTACTCTTATTGTAATTTAAAAAATCTAATAAAGGCTTCTGTTTGAAAAAAAAAAACAACAAACTAGTACATTTCCATTAAATGGAATGGCAATATGGTGAGAAACATACTCTCTTGAGTGATGAGATTTGGGTCTAACCCTTTGCCACTGACTTTAGGTAAGCCACGTAATCTTTTTAAACTTTTATTTACTCTTCTGAAAATATGAGTGTTGGATTAGATTACCTCAAGATCACATCCAGTTCTCTGAATTCTTAAATAAAAACTTTAAAGAGAAGGTAATATGAAAACTGAATTCCAATGAATGATATTTTTAAAATGACTGAAACCATAAATTATACCACATAAACTAAATATATGTGATGGTACCTGGCTCAGAGTGGACTTTCAATAAATTCATTTTGCTTCATTCATTTTATGTTAATTTTTTAAAAGAGAATGAAGCAAATTCAATCTTGTGAAGTAACAAGTTACTTAACAACACACATTCTTATATGTATATGTATATCTATT
The DNA here is from genome assembly GCF_033118175.1 of Dama dama. Classification (NCBI taxonomy): domain Eukaryota; kingdom Metazoa; phylum Chordata; class Mammalia; order Artiodactyla; family Cervidae; genus Dama; species Dama dama. The sequence continues at coordinate 71,067,783 of NC_083709.1, read as the reverse complement.
CACTTGCATTTAGGGACAATAAGGTAGACCCTAGAATCATGAAATCTTAGAGCTGGAAGGAACTTAATATCAGCCAAAACAACCTGTCTCCTTGTGAGGAACCCTGTAAAGAGCTCTCCTTACGTTTCTTCACACTTCCATAGCAGTTCTTAGAGCCAGTAGAACTCTTTCTTGTCCTCAGAATGGGCTGGAAAGGCCACTTCCTTCACCCTCTAGATCTGCCCTTGGGAGAACAGTCCTCTTGGTCACATGGCAGAAGTGTGGCCTAGTCCCACCAAACCTACTCCCTTTCTGTCTACATACTTCCATTTCCTCCAACTATCCCTTTCAAGTTTTCAGAAACAGTGTGTCCATTGCCCTCTTAAATCCCAGCCTGGAACTGAACGCCATCCTTGAAGTGCGGGCCGACAGCACAGAGCCCATGGGCGCCACCAAGTCGGTCCTGGTCCTACCCTTCTTCTGCAGAGGCCGGAGCTAACGGAGCATCCCTCCTGCCACCACCTAAACACATCGGTGGTTCTTACTGAGCACAGGGAATAAGCTCCCGAGAGCTTCTCAACATGGACCACTGACAAGCTAAGTCTCTCCCATTTAAAAAAATTCTAAATGCTGAGCTTCACATTTATTTTTGTTAACTTTCTCCATGATGGTTTCATCCATCCTGTTCCAACCTGTCGAAATCACTCTGAATGTTGATACTGACATCCATCATATTAGCGATCCCTCCCAGCTTTCTGTCATCTGCAAATGTGATCAGCATGCCTTCTACGCCTTCATCCAAGTTTTTGATGAAAACTCACTGTATTTTTTAAAAAAGACTTTTAATTTAATTGATTTGGGTCCAATTTTTTATAATTTTGTAAAGCTATCTAAAAGCAGGAGAATCCAAGCTATGAGGTTCGATTTGATTCCAAAACAATGCAATTAAAATAAATATGCTTTGCAAAATTGAGCCAGGCCCCAGAGGTAGTATCATCGTGACCCAGACTCTGGCATGGTCAATCTGCTATTTTGGACTAAGCTAACAATTAAATTGGATAAATGTTTGTTGATGAAGAGGACGACTCTAGTCTAACACACCGAACGGTGCAGAAGCAAGCAGACACAGTGGATGGATGTTTCCGTGTGGAGACAGCTCCCAGCTGGGACAACGCAAAGTCCAGGACAAGCTTCGCCACTGAATAACTAATTAGGCCGTGTAGACCAATAATTGGATGATTCCCCCCCACCCCCTTCCCCACCCCCGTCATCATCACTTTGTGGACAAAATTCTCTGGACTGGCCAGAAATAGTCATTTCCAAGGCCCGAGAACGACGTCAGACTGTGTGCTGCAGCCTCAGTGGAGGCAGTGCCAAGAAGCTTCATTAATTCAGATGGATTGCATGAGGGAAGGCCAGAAAGGTTCATGAAAAAGTCTGTATTCCCAAATGCTTTTCCATCACCCATTCTCACTGAAACCAGAGAGGCAGGGAATTTTGGCCTTAGGAGCACAGACTTTGCGGGGCAAATTGGACCCATTGGCTTCTAATTCTATCTCAGATACATATTAGCTATGTGACCTTGGAGAAGGAAATGGCAACCCACTCCAGTACTCTTGCCTGGAAAATTCCATGGACTGAGGAGCCTGCTAGGCTACAGTCCATGGGGTTGCAAAGAGTCAGACATGACTGAGCAACTTCACTCACTCACTCATGTGACCTTGGGCAAGTCAGTTCTTTAGGCTTTCTCACTTTTAATCTCCTCATCTATGAAACAGCAATCATCACACTTACCTTAGTGGTTTTTCTACATAGCACCTGCCATATGTAGTGTTTATACTCATTAAAGCATTCAACAAATGACAGAATAAGAAGGTATGGCCAAGGAGATAACATACAGAGTACTGAGCTAAAGCTCTGACAAGTATCTTATTTAAATTTTATAAAAACAATCCTGGGAAGTAGATATTATTATTATTATTCCATAACACAGATGAGGAAGGTGAGATGCTAAAAGATTTAATCAGTTGCTCAAGGTCACCCAGCCTGGAATGTATTGGTCATTCCAATACATGATGGTACTGGAATTTTACTTGAGGCCTGCACAGTTCCAAAGCCTTAGCCCTTTAACCATTGCATTATTCAGTTAAACTATTATTTGAGACTTGACTTCAGTCAAGAGATGCTACTTGTAATCAGAACAAGAGTCCTCAACCTTTGATGCCAAGGACCTGCCATGCTTCTCATAGGAAGTCTTGTGCTCCAGAGAGCAAAGGAGGACTCACAGCCTAGAAGGAGGGAGGGGACGGAGGGAGGAAGACCACAGCAGGTATACCGAGATCAGCCTTTCATTTTTGTCAACACTACAACCTACACAGAGGGCAAGAGCAGACACACTCAAGCTCTTGGCCAACCCTTCAACCAGAAGTTGAAGATACTGACTGGACCTGGAGAAGGCAATCTGGTAATTGCTGCCAAGCCAAATCAACCAACTGGGGATCCCTTGACTGGTTTCTCTCTTCTCTGTGTGCAAACTGTGTTTCTAAGTTTCCTTGTCTTGGAGTGGGAGTAACTATCCTTACAGTTTATGGTTCTTTAAATGGTTGTTAGATGAGACAAAGTACCACAATGTCTAGCAGGTAGAAATGGCTGAATAATTATGACCTTTTCCTTTCTTCTCTTCTCTGGTGAGACCCTGCCTTACTAGAAGTTTGCTTTTCTAAGTCTCTTTTAAAACTGTCTTCCAGTAATATTTATACATTTGTTCAGAAAATCGTTCTTCTTCATGTTATCCAAATTTCTGGGAATTTTCAGGTTTCAAACTGGTACTCTCTCACTATGTCGCATATGAAATAAAAGGGCTGATATATTTTGGTTGACCTAACAACACTGGTGGTCATTTACAGTTTCAGATGTTTTCTCAACCATTGTTCCCATGTGACTGATGTTCAAAACATCCCTCTGAGTTTAAATATTGTAATCATCTCCACTGTAAGGATGAGAAAGCCAAGAGCAGGAGCCAGGTGACCCAGGCAGGAAGCATCAGAGGCAACACTCCATCCCAGTTCTCCTGACACCTCCTGATGTCAAGGCCAGAGCTTGCTGCTCTCCATCAGTGGTCTAATCCCTCTGCATAGGCAGTAGGTCAATCAATGCCAGTGCAACTGGGTAAACTGTTCAAGGATAACTTGAGGCTTACCCAGCTGGTTTGGTCACAATATGAAAAAACACAGTAGTCATGTTGTCTAAAGCATGAAAGCAATGTACAAATTGTAATTCACCTGTGCATATTTTCATCGGCACAACCATCGGGAATCCTGCAATAATGGGTATGACAGGTGCAGCACTGTCAGGGTCATTCGTTAAGGCATTTAGAGATTCAAGAAGGCAAAAACTATTTGGTGCAATGGATGCACTGGAATTGCTAAGTGAAGTGAAGAAATAGAGAAAAGGTATGAAAATGGTTGAGCACAGTGCCAGACACAAGTCATTCAATCCAGGCTTATTACTAGTATCATGAATAGAGACCCTGATCATTCACTCAAAAGCAGGATATTATAAAACTTACTCTGGAATAATCAAGATCTCTGGGCGTTGAGTCTGTTAAAGCTCGGACAAGGGCATTCATCATACAGATCGGAGGAGAAGGTGGAGAGGGCTGAGAGGCTTCCTGCTGTAACGGGCTCTTTGGTTTGGAAGGCAGCCGACCTCTCCTCCCTTTCAGACTGTCGGTACGGACAACTGATACCAAGAGAAAAAAAGAAAAAATGTCTCCAAAGATATCCACAAACAGCCATAAATCACAGAAAGGAAACAAAACACTTTACAGTTGAGCAAATCGTTAAATGAGACCGACAGTTTAAAAGTGGAAAAAGTTTGGAGTAATATCCCCACAATGATTTAATGAGAGTTGAAACAGGCAGCATAACAGCTACCCCATACGTACATTTGGTAATGAATTAGCCCTAAAAGTCTCCTTCTCAAATAGAAGGAAGATGTATGTACACAAGCTCTCTATTGATTTTGAGAAATTAGAATAAGCAGACCTCTGCTATTTTTAAATGTAAATACACCATAAAAATAAAATGCTGAAAGGAAAGGGAAACTAGGAAAATTCACCATCCTAATGCAAATATTAACTTTTTCCAGGGATATCTGAGAATATTTATAAGCAGGTTGGATAAAAAGCATTATACTCATACCTTCTTTAACCATTCCGACACTGAGACACTTCTGAAATCGACAGTACTGACATCGGTTTCGACGTCTCTTGTCTACGGGGCAGTTTTTATTTGCCAGGCAAACATATTTTGCATTTTTCTGCACTGTTCTCTGAGGAAATACAATACACAGATAGTCAACTAATAGTTTCTGGAAAGAGGTAGGACCTGACAAGATGTATTTTAATTACAATGTGAAAAGCGACAGTGCAATTCGTATAATTAGATAAATTTAATTTCCTAACACGCTAGCCTGCAGGAAAAACAATTTTATTAGTGTTAGCTGCTGACAATGAAAATCATCTCGGATTGTTCTGAAGCAAGTCTCAGGAGACATCCAAGTCTGAATGATAAAATCATATCTGAAATTACCAGGTCAACATATCATACCTTGGAGGATTAGATTATCTTCACTTTTAATATCCCCTTGGGAACAATTTTCTACTTGGTCCACTCCCCTGATTATTGCTGACCTTATTAAAATAAAATCAAAATTATCTGGGATATACTTTGTTGCCTATCACTATAGTAAGTCAAATATCACAGAAACTGGCTTTGTCTGCCAATAGAGATGAAATCATAAAAAGCAAAAATGAGGATTTCTCTAGTTATAACATAGGAAATAAAGTTTTAATGCAAAAACAAATCACTTAATCAACCTTTGCAGTGTATGTTATTTTTAAAAGAATGGTAAACTGTCGATTTCTGACTTTTGAAAGTAAAGATTTAAAACTGGATACTAAAAACCACTATCGCATCCAAGAAAAAACAAACAAAAAATAATGAGATAAAGGAAGGAATATGAGGGCCATATATTTTCAATGAAAATTCCCATTAATAGGTTATGTCATAAATGACTATTGACATGAACAAAATAGCTATACTGTAAAAGATGCTACATTAAACTTGGGTATGGATATAAAATAATGTTGTATTCTTCAGAATCACATACAATTTTAAAATGAAACATGAAATAATAAAAGATATTTTATGCTCCAGAGACAAGAGAATGCTTGATTTAAAAAAATAAAAATAATCTGTGCAAATGGATGTGTATTCACCATTCATTCAGAAATTACCTGAATCTATTCAACTCCAAATAGAGCAGAAAGGTGAATTTATTTGGTAAGCCTGGGCTACATGAAAAAAAAAAAAATCCAGGTAATCTGGGATTGGTGATCTATTTTGTGTCTAAAATTCTAGATTTACTTTCTATCTTTTTTAATTTTCAGCAATTCTCAATCCTCTTGTATCAGTTTTTACTCTATCACCTTTTAATTTCATTTCAAGAGATCATTTCTAAACTGCTTACATAAAATTTAAAGTCAGATACATCTTCCCTGCTTTAGCAGGTGATTCTAGTTCAAAATGAGACATTTCCAAGATACAACATACTTCTGATGTTTCCAGCATTTAAATCTGCAGCAGTCTGTAAGGGTAGGAAACCTGTGTTTCCTGAATGCAGCTCTCTTTCATTGTAATTAAAAGCTCTCTTTCAAAGTAATTTTAGAAAACTGTATCTCTTGTCATCATCCTCAAGGATATACCAATTTGAGGGCTGGTGGCATTTTGCGTCAGGTATATGCTTTCCCAATAACCTGAAACCTCCCTAACATTTGTGTGCCTGCAGAGATCGTTATGGTTCAATCACTGAATTCCCATCATTAACTGCACTTCATGTCACATTTTTAAAGAATTCAATTTAATGGTAGAAAGCCACTGGGTAAAACATGCTCCTGTCCTCCCTTAATTAACAGATCCGTGGGGTGGTTCTCCCCGATCCTACCCCCACCCTTTCAAGTATAGATTTGTTTTCAAGGTATTGCTGTAGAAAAAGGAGGCTTGTTGGGGAACACAATTGACATTTCTAGACCAGGAATGTATTATCACTCCTGCATTTAGGTCAACTCTCAATTATTCAGGGGTGGTTATATTTATGGATTACTTATAGTTCTCGTAATTGTTTTTCTTTCTTTTCCCCCTTCTGACTGCCTGTTTCAATGCCTTTCAGCATTTCCACTGCAACACTGTAAAAATCAAATCTGCTGAAGAAATGCAATTACTTGACAGAAAAAAACGGCTAAACTGACAGTTCTACATTTAAGACATCATAATCTAGCATACCTCTTGTATGGTGCTTAATATATTATAAAATCTTTCCACAAACATTTTCTCATTTGTCTGCAGAGTTTAATTAATCACATGATTCCTATCTCCAGATCAAAAATAACTGTTGCTTGTTGGTATGTATACCAATGTACACATGTGCATTTTTCATAAATACTTTGTAGTTTTCATTTACAATGTACTATTCTTTTATGACCCTTTAAAAATCATAAAGTGTTTTCATAAATGTTTTATCTCATTTAAAACTAACACTTCTTCTCTGAATTGTATTCACCTGATAGGGAAACTGAGGTCTGGAAGGAAGTGTCCTACCCAACATCATAACATTGATAGGTGACAGATCAAGGATTCCTTTCTGGGTGTTCTGACTCTTAATTCCAGCATGTTCCAAGATCCAGCCTATTGGCCTCCCAAATCCTCATTACCCAATCAGCATCCAGCTTCTCCTCTCTCTCCACCCTGGCCAGCACTGGAGGTTAGGAAGTGAGAATTGTGGGGGAACATTCTTGGGCTTGCAAACACCTGATGCAAAAATGACCAAAGCACGGAGAACAGGGAGGGTGGCGCAGAAGTAAGTGTCTGGGGTCAAGAGCAAAAGCAGAGCAGCAAAGAGCAAGGCCTCTTCTCTCTGAGTGGTGCAGAGAGCACTGAACTCCAGAGTAACAGAAACTAGCTCTAACTGTCCCCATGTGCCACTAAATCACCTCTCTAATCTTCAATACCCTCATGGGTAAAAGAAGGGGGAGGCTGAAGACCCCTCCCGCTGTAAAATTCTCCTTTGGGTCTATGAGCTAATAAAGAGTGTCCACACCTGGCCTTGTGTGTGGCACAGAAGTGGAGCAGATTGATGAGACTCCAGTTCTCTCTTCTGCAAGGGGAGCTGCCCTAAGCTGCATCCCCCAGATGCCCCTGTCTCTTCTTCAGCTGCTGAGCTGTGAAGAAAGCCTGCACTTTGGGGTCATGCAAACACCAGTTGGCATCCTGCCTCCATCTCACTTTCTGAGTGTGTGTCCAGGGGCAGTGGAATAACTTCTCTGAGCCTTCATTTTCTCATCTATAAAACAAGGATAACTAATTTAAACCCTCAAGATGCTGTTCATAAAACTAGCTAGTGGGTGGCCAAAATTCAATCTCAGTTCTGTCTGATCTAGAGTTCTAGCTCTCACTAGGAGGATTAAATGAGATACAAATACCCAAGGCCTGGCACGCAAGACTCTATTCCCTCAGACATTTGGGATGGATAGAAGAGGAATACAGAGAGGTGTGTATATTTCTGAGGTCACAGATCCCTTTGCGAATCTTCCGAAAGCTCTCTCCAGAAAAAATTGCAGCCGGTAAAGCCACGTCAGGAAGTTCACAGTCTCTGCAAGCCCACCTGGGGCAGGCAGCCTCCTGAGATGGACATCAAGTTAAAAGGCCCCGAGAAAGCGGGTGTGAAGGTGCTAGCAAAGGCTACAGGAGTGCACGTGTAACATCACACCTCTAGGGGTTCGGGCTGAAGGAACAGCTCAGCCGCTCTCAGCGGGGGCTGAGGAGGCCGGCCGCGGAGGGGAGGGTCCCGGGAGGAGGCTCACCTTGAAGAAGCCCTTGCAGCCCTCGCAGGTGCGCACGCCGTAGTGCTGGCAGGCGGCGTTGTCCCCGCAGACGGCGCACGTGCCCTCGCCCGAGGCCGAGCTCCTGCTGGGCGGCGACGGCAAACTGGGGCTCTCGCCCAGGAGGCTGGACGCGGTGGGGGAGGCCGTGAGGCCCAGCGGCGGGAAGGCCAGGGCGGACGCCCTCTTGGCCAGCGGCAGGCCGTACGGATGGCCCTCAAGCGCGGCGGCCTGGCTGCCCGCGGCGGCGGCGGCTCCCAGCGGAAGGCTGAGCGCGGCGGCGGCCGTCGGGTCGTAGCCCAGGTGGTGGCCGCCGGCGGGGCCCGGCGCGGGCGGGTGCGGCGGCGAGGGCTTGAAGTGGAAGAGTGGGAAGCGCGCGCCGGCCACCGTGGGCATCGCCTTCATCGGCGGGTCGAGCAGCGGGCCGGGCGCGATGCAGCCGGGCGCCGAGGGCATGGCGTCGTCCCACATCGCCCCCGCCTGCGAGGGGAAGCCCGGCGTGGTGGGGGTGGACGGCGGGGACTGCTTAAAGTACATGGAGGTGCTGGGTAGCACCTCGTCCTCCGGCCCGGAGCGGGGCGGAATGGAGGGCTGCTGCTGCTGCTGGTGGTGGTGGTGGTGATGCTCATGGTGATGATGGTGGTAACCGTGCGCGCGACCCTCCTCCATCTTAATCAGCGGCCGTGGCCCCGACGGCGGCATCTGGTACAGGCAGGAGGGCTTGAGTTCGTAGCTGCTGGAGCAGCCCTCCATGAAGGTGCTGAAGCTGGGCAGGGACGTGGTTGCTGAGGCGGTGATCTCCGTACTGCCAAGGTCCATGGTCAGCTTGGCGTAGTCGGGGTTCATGATCTCCGTGGTGTAATCCGAGCCGTATGTTTGTGCTGCATAGCTGGAACCTGGCGGCGAAGGGCTATACTGGGCTTGCACGCAGGGCATATCTGCAGGGAGAGGAAAAAGGGTCACTCAGAAGCGTCTTCCTAGCTAATGGGTGGCAATGGATTCGTTGCTCTCTAACATGGGAACTGGGAAGTGACGGTCTTTCCACCTTTCTAGCAGCATAGATTCCTTCCTTCCCCCCTTCCAGTGCTCGCTCTCTGTTTCTTTCATTCCTTTCTTATTTCTTTTCTCCTTCCTTCTTCCCTCCCTCCCTCTGTCTCCCCCACTTTCCTCCCTTCCTCCATGGGCAGAAAGCCGAATCCCTCAGGAACTGCCCATGGGGCCACAGGCTGTCAAAACCTAGCCTCCTGGGGACCTCTGTGTCCTCCTTCCTTCCCTTGCCCCGTCCTCCATTAGATCTGGGAAGTTTGATGTCTTCCCTCAAAAGTCCAATTGTGTTTTAAAAAGTGATTTTGAGCCCTGGAAATTTAATGGAGTGATCTCAGCTATCAATTTAGGAAGACAAGAGGAAATCCAGTGAATGCCCTGTTGGTTTATTTTGGGAGCAAGAGACCACTGCTCCCCCACTCCCCAAGTCAACTCTCTGATATGTAAACTTGAGTGTTAGTAAAAGAAAGAAAAAAAGGTGTTCTACTTGGGACTTACTGGCCCAGTGACATTCTAACATTTTATGAGTGCCAACTGAGGCTACCCACACACTTTGTGGTTGCTTTCTCCCACCCCCTCCCTACTCCTCCAAAGAGGACTGGCAGCCTGCTCAAACTGGACCCCTGTTGATGATTTCAGCCAGCTAGGTGGTGAGGTGGGAACACAGGCCCAGGAAATGGGCTTGAGGGAGTTTGCGCCATCTGCAAAGAAAAAGATCGGCAGCTGCAACAAAACACCCACCAAACCTGCTCTGTGCCATATACACCTATATATACGTATACACATATACATATATAGGTTCCCAGGAATCACTAGTGGTAGCGGTAAAGAACTCAACTGCCAGTGCAGGAGTCATAAGAGATGCGGGTTCGATCCCTGGGTCAGCAAGATCTCCTGAAGGAGGGCATGGCAACCCACTCCAGTATCCTTGCCTAGAGACTCCCATGGACAGAGGAACCTGGCAGGCTATAGTCCACAGGGTTGCACACAGTCAGACATGACTGAAGCGACTTAGCACATGCATGTAAGCAAGTGTTAGTCACTCAGTCGTGTCTGACTCTTTGTGACCCCAGGGACGATAGACCTCCAGGCTCCTCTGTCCATGGAGTTTTCCAGGCAAGAATACTGGAGTGGGTTGCCATTCCCTTCTCCAGCGGTACATATGTATATGTATAAATGTATATGTAAATATATATATATTCCCCCATCTAAGTAATAAATATATCAATAGCTGCTTAATAACTACAGTTTGGTTATAATAAGTGAGTTATCTACATATTTTCTTATGATAGAAAAGTTAGCACCTCTAGAAAAGAAAACATTTTCTTAATAGATTTAGTTTTCCTCAGCCCCAAAGCACTGATATCTGGAGTGCTTATTATTGTTCAGAGAGGTTGAATTTAATGAGAAAGCCCTGAGACATATTTGATCCAGTGGATAATGTATCTAATTATTTCCTCTTCTTTATGGCTAAATATAAATAGTAAACTGGGTAGTTTCTGGTGGTTGGTTTTTCTGAACCAAACGAAAACCACGTGTTTAACGTCTCTTTGGAGTCTATCGTGTAAAAGGTGTGACTAATAGAAAAGCGAATACTTCACGTTTCCTTTGACATCTTTCTCTTACCCACATTTCCAAATCTGATTGAGTCATACATGTATGGGATGAAATCTTGACTTGAAAAAAGGTGTTGAGGGCCTGTTGGAAGAAGCAGTGATGAGGAGAGGCCAGTTCAAGCCTCTGTTTTCCGAGCAAGGCCCTACAAATCATCATTAGTTTCAAGTTAAAGGAGCACTTACCCTGCTGTCCAGCTTTTGGGGTGAAATGAAAGGCTAGTCATTAAAAAAAAAAAAAGAGCATTGCCTGATGTTTCATTTGTTCTCTTCCCTTGGATTTCTCTATGACTCTTTTCTATCATCCTTCACCAGTCCCTACCTATTGTTGTTCTTTATGACTTTCTGAGGTTTCCAGATAGAAGATGAGCTTACTGGGACTGAGTTCTATTTATTTGCATCTCTTTGGCTAGGCACCTGGTATCCCTTGGTTGTTGTTTAATCGCTAAGTCCTGTCCAACTCTTTTGTGACCTCTGTCCATGGCATTTCCCAGGCAAGAATAGTGGAATGGGTTGCCATTTCCTCTTCCGGGGGTCCTCCCAATCCAGGGGTGGAACCACGCCTACTGCATTGGCAGGTGGCTTCTTAACCACTGAACCACCAGGGGAGTCCTTTACCAAATGCAAAAAGAGGTGCTACAAGCTAAACCTGCAATCCTTTCTTTTGCCCAACTCAAATTTACTCCTTGGTTTTCAGCTCACATGCTTTCCCTCTTTCCCTCTGAGCTGCAATAATCCAAATGTCTGCACTCAGATGATTTGGGTTTTATACAAACAAAAAATGCTTTGTATTTTTCGAAATGATCCCATAACTCTTAAATGCCTTAGCATTAAAAGGAAAGCAAAAATGAAGACATTAAAAGGTATCAAAATATCCCAATCTACTGGTGTATTTGCATTTTTCTTAGGAAAAATATCTTTGAGAAATGCAACGCTTAATTTAATCTGTCTGCTCCACTAGGTAGCAACAGCGTGTGGTATCCAGAGGAGCTTCGTGCAAAGATGCCACCTGCTCCGTGAACCTCGCGGCCGGCAGTCACGCACTGTCCTGGCGCTGGGCAAGTCCACCAGCCTGCTTGTGGGTGTGTGGCTTCCCCACCCACACCTCCCAGCCCGGGAAGAATAAAGGGTCGTGCCTTCAGACCTACCTGGAGGATATCTTGCGCGCTGAATGGTGGGGCTGGGGGTCTCTCCAGCGGAGGCTGAGCGTGGAGGAGGCGGGGACGGCCGGCTGGGTGAAGTGGCTGCGGGGCCGCCCGGCTCCGCTGAGGGCCCAGTCTCAGCGATGGGGCTTGCCGGGCTGCGCTCTTCCGCAGTAGGCTCTGGGGGGACGGGGGGCGGGCGCCAGGAGAAAGCATAAAGGTCACAGTAAGACTATGCTGGGTCACCGAGGCCTGGACTGGGCATACGGGGGTGGGGGTGGTAGGGATCTCTAGAAATGACAAAGAATTAAAAGGCTCAGAAAGCAGTGTTTAGGGTGATCGGAGTCCCTGGGCAAAAGGCATCACAGCGCCGTGGGGCAGCCGAGCAAAGGTTGTCCGCGCTCACGGCGGTTGTGTGGTTCCCGAACCGAGGCTAGAAAACGCGCAACCAGTTGTTGCCCAGAAATTAATCTGCCTGACCCCCCAACTGGTTCCAAGCTAGCGATGTCAGGAAAACCGAAGAATGGGAACACTTGAGGAAAGAATTCTGCCGGAATCGGAGTCTGTGAGTGTGCAGGAGCGGAAAATATTTTCCAATTTCACCCGCCCCCACCCCTCAAATACAAATTTTACACGTTGCGTAGGAAATGCACAGGGTCCGGAACGAATGCATGAATGCCCCGAGGAATTAAGAAAGTCTGAGCTTTTCATTCTAAATGCTAATGGAGCTTCGCTTCTATTAGCGGCGAGTTTCGGGGTCCAGGGGTCAAGCAAACAAAAGAGCGCAGTGGAAATAGGCCGGCGCTGGAAGCACCGCACAAGGCGGTCGGCGTTCGCCGCTGCCGGTGCCAGCCGAGGGAGGCCCCCATGCACCCTCGGGCGGTATCCCAGAGAGTGCGCGACTTCGAGGCTCCGGGCCACACGGCGACCCGGAGGGCGCCGAGAGCGGCTCTGGGGCAAGCGTCTCTGCGCAAAGCCTTAGCGAAACTTTGTACCTGGAAGCGCATTTCGGCGGGCCTCGGGAAAGGATCCCATGACCCCAGTTCAGTTCAGTTCAGTCGCTCAGTCGTGTCCGACTCTCCGGCCTACAGCGCCCCCTTTGCCCGGACCCACTCACAGCTATTAGAATGGGAACCGGCACCCGAAAGAAAACCGCCAAAATCCCAAAAACCTCGGGCGTGCCCGAACCGCGGGTGTCAAGTAAGTTTCGTCTCCCGCCGCCCCTGCGCCCGCGGCTTGCCTGAAAGGAGAGAGGGGATCGGAGCCCCCAGATCCGGGAAGCCCCTGACGGCCAGGAAGTGGGGGATTCCCTTGCCTCCCCCCCCCCCCCCGCCCCTCCGCCAGCCCCAGCTGATACTACAGAAAGCTTGCGCTCGCCCTAGCGCAGGATCTTCCCACGGCTGTAACGTGCGCTTCCCGTCCCTCCGCATCTTCAATGGGAGTCTCCGGCAACCTCCCACCACCTCCTCCAGGTGCCCACGTTCCCGCCCTTCTTTGGGGTCTTTCAAGCGGAGTCGTTCTCCAAGGATCGACCTCTGGCTAGGGTGGGTGAGGGAAGCGTCTCCCCAAGGAAGCGGAGGCTTCCCTCGCGCGCCCAGCGTTGGCGGGGGTGGGCTGGGCTGGGGTGGGGTGGGCAACCCACACCACACCTCCTACAGCCGAGCGTAGTGCCCCGCGACTCTCTCCGCGCCCCCCTCTCCCCCCGCCCCGAAAGGACCGGTTACCTAGGCAAAGCCTCCGCGCCTGGAAACACGTTGCTCCGCTCCCGCTCGCGGCCGCCGCGGCCGGGAACACGGAGCCTCGAGGTTGTAAATTAGGAAGAAATAACTACCTCTGTCAAAGCCCCTTTCTTTCTCGTGGGCAGGCGAAAGGAACACCCCCGTGTTCCCCTCCCCGTGGTGGAGTGTGTGAAGGAAACCGTGAAACGCACCATTGTGACCCGGGCTCCTCCACGGAGTTTCCAACCCTGGGGAGCGGGGGCGGAGGTGGGGCGGGGGCAGGAGGAGTGGAGGAGAGGCCGACAGAAAGGGAAAGACTGAGATTCTCAGAAAGACCGAGGGAGAGGAGGCAAACCGCGGGGGAGAGTTTCTGCGAGCGCAGGGTCCGAGGGAAGGGGGTAGGGTGGGGTGGGTGCGGGGGTGGGGAGCGGGTGTGAAGGCTGCTGCGGCCCAAGAGGTTTTTGACAGTCCACATTATGAGCATCTTGTTAAGATAAGAGAACTCTAATAAATTCAGACTTCATTGACTGTGCTCAGAAGCCACGTCGGGCAGCTTTTCCTCTCCCCAACTCAGTTCTGTAAAACATCTCTCCGTCGTGGGAAAAGAAGATTCAGGATTGGGTTCGCGATGAAATGACTGAACGGCGCTCTGTACCTCTCTCCCGGCACTCTAGGGCTCTGGGATAATAGCCTGAGATTTCTGATAACCAAACTCCTTGCAGCTCTTCCCTTTAGACAGTCCGTGGGCATAACAGATAAATGACAATCTCCAGGAACGTTCTTTAGAATCAAGGGACAAATGCCTTCTCCCTCACGATTGCCCCAAGCTTCCAACAGGTTTGAGAAGTGCCCTTGGAAGTCAGTCTCCGCAGGCTGCACTCGCTTGACCGTTCTCCTCTTACCACCGAGAACTTTCATTTCTATCAAGAGTAAAACACTCGAGCAACTTCTCCAAAAGCGCGAATTCTGTCAGTTGAAACGTGCCTTACCCAGACCGAGTCAAGGCCCAGAGGAGGGGGACATAGTCCCCACGCATGTCGGGGCACGGGGGTCGGCAATTACACCCGATTACCTACGAAGGGAAAAGTGTACACCGGCAAGTCGGCGACGCCAGGCAGACGTGTCTGGTGGAGCCCCAGGCTCATTTCAATACAATAAGCCACATTCCTACAATTACGCCCTCTTTCCTGAGGTCCTCCGAACCCGGCTGCAAACTCCAGCCAGGTCCCCTTCCTTCCCGAGCTTCCTCCCAGTCAACCATCTCGGAGTCACCATTAGGTAGATTAACTTGGACCCACCGGAGCCCCTATTTCCAATCCTAGTTAAAAGGCAGGAAAATTACTGCCGTTCATCACAGGAGCTGCAACTCCCTGCCGCTGCCGCCGCCGCCGCCGCCGCCTAGAGCATCATTACCATGACAACTAGAGCCGAAATACCCTGAATTACATCGCTGGAGCTGCTACTGCACAAATCCTGGTCCTCGTCTTTGTTAGAGGCTTTTCGCCTCTTCGGGTAAGGAGAGGAATCCCACAACCTCCAGAGATCCCCGCAGGCCCGCTACCGGGAGGGAAAAGTTTCAGATCAGAACCCACCGGCGACTCCGCGAGCAAAGCCGGAGCGAGGAGCTAGCAGGGGAAAACCCCAACTCAAAAAGTTGTCAATTTCAGAAGCTGAGCTTCCCAGCGCGCCAACTTTTTAACAAGTCCCCCTATTAACTGAGCGAATCTCATACGTACTTGAATGCTGTGGCGGTTCCGTCTTTAGTGCGAGTTTCTAGAAAGCTGCCCCGAAATCTGCACTGGAGGGGGTGTCAATGTTGCTGTCCCGGAAGGGCTGCGGTGTACAAGTCCAGCGGCTCCCAGAGGCAGTGAGCTGCTGGCAGGGGATGCTGCGATCCCGACTCATGGGAGAGCGCCGCCGAGGGGTTCCGCGGGCGTCCCGTCTCCGGCCGCGACCAGGGGAGAGGATGCCGCTTCTGTTCCCACCTCCGCGGCCGCCGCCGGCGCCGTCAGCGTTGCAAAGTGAGCCCAGGAGGGGAGTCCGACTGCGGCGCGGCGCTGCACCCGCGAGGGCGCAGGGCGAGAGGGGTGTGAGCGCGCGGGAGAGAGTAGAGCGTGTGTGAGGAGCGTGTGTGCGCGCGTGTGTCTGTGTGTGCGAGTGAGGGAGCGGGTGTGAGCTTGTCTGTGTGTGGGGAGCGGAGGAGGAGCAGGGGCTGGAGGGGTGGGGGCGGGAGGCAGGAGACTCCGCTCTCCCGGCTGCGCTCGCTCGCGCTCTCGGCACGTCATTTATGCCACAGGAGCCCCAGCGCCCTCTCCATAGAGTGCCTGGAATGCGAGACGTCAATGTGACGCCATGGGACGCTACGTCACCCTCCTCCTCCCTCCTCTGGCCCAGCCGGTTCCGCGTGTGCGAGGGAGGGTGTGTGTGTGTGTGTGTGTGTGTGTGTGCGTGTGCGAGCACGCGCGCGCGTTCCCCGGCCATTCGCAGGCCAGGACAATGGAAACTACGGCGCAGCCAGTCCTGGCGCGGCGACCTTTCGGACTAGGGCTGCCAACCCCCTTGCAACCGCGCGGCTCGCCCGGTCGCGAGTCGGTAAGAGGGTGCAGCGGCCCGCCCGCAGGTCAGGCGGGACCGCCCAGCTGTCAGGCTCGGGTGGAGTAGAGTTGGAGGAGAGCTACTGGCACGCCTCCGAGGCTGCCCCGGGGCTGGGAGCCAGGGCGAGGGGGTAAGAGAGAGGACAGCTCTTCCGAAAGGGAAGGCTCCGCCAAACAGCTTCTCTGAGCGACCTGGCAGCCAGTGCAGGAGTCAGGCACCAGCCCGAAGACTCCCTGCGCTGCAGCTGCGCTTCCCCCAAGCGGCAGCCTAAAGCTGTTTACGTCTCTCGTCTCTCTGGCTCTCGGAGCCTAGGCTTAATCCCTCTCCGCCTCCGGTCATTTGCTGGGTGCGTGTTTTGCACAGGGATACCGATGGCTCTGGGAAGAGAAGGTTTTCTTTCTTTACACTTAAGGTGTGAATTTTCTAACGACCTTATCACCCAGTTCAGTGCACATCCACCATCCGCGCGCGCTGTAGCAACTACTGAATGTGTGTAAAACAAACACACACGTGTTGAACAGCTGAGCGAGTCTGACTGTTGCAAATCACCCCCTCCCGTCAGAAATGGAACTCTCAGCTCGCACTTTCACTTTTTGATGGTTGTAGATGGGCCTCCCCTCCACCTCCCAAATTAAACATTTCGAAATCAATCAACAGGATTTATTAGTCAGTCCTTCGTTAGGGGATTTGTGCTGGTCTCCTGAGACGGGTTTGTTATGAAATGGTGAGCTGAAAGCCTGGGAGATTCTGTTACGGAGAGCAGTTTCTTCCTGGAAGTGATGAATTTAAGTGTGAATTTCTTGCTGAAAACAATAACAAAATTTTATCAGAGTTAAAGTCTCCTAGCTCCAAAAGTTGCAGCTGGGTAAAAGCAACCACTTTTATAAATGAATTTTTGAGGAGGAGAAAATATTTGAGTGAAATTATGCAGACAGACATGGTCCCCATGTGGTCCGCTTGAATCAGACATGACATTTAGGTTTCTGACCTGTCACGGCCTTTGCTTGTGTGTTGAGGGGTGGTGTGGGGCGGAGCACACCATTCAGAATCGAAGGTTCGAGCTAGCACAAGAAACTTGAAAACAAAACTAAAGTTATATATGTGATCCTCTTCCACTTCAGACAGGGTGGTGGGGAGAAGAGCTGGAAGGGTGCCTCGAGAGTTGACCTGGAGGACAGGAACAGAGTCTCTGCACCGCCACAGGTTCCAGCCCGGTCTCGGAAGGAAGGAGGGCGCTGCTACATTGCATCCATTCAAAGACTGGCGGGCGGCGGGGGGGAGCGGGACCTGGAGCCGCGCAGCACTGACGCACGCGAGGCGCGTGATTGACGCAGGCGATGTTACTAAATTCGGCGGTTGGCCCGGCCCCGCCGCCGGCGCGCGCCGCAGATAGCGGAGTAGGTTCCCCTCGGTCACCCCCGCCCCTTCTCCATTCAGCGCAGCGCCCGGGCGGGGAGGGGCGGGGCGGGGCGGGGCCGGGCGCGCGCGGGGCGGGGCGGGGCGGGGCGGGGCGCGCGCGGCCGCGCCGGGATCCGGCCGCACCAAATATAGTCGGGCCTGGCTATTTTTAGCCGGGCCTCGGGCGCGAGCGCGCCGCGTGAGGGGGCGCCCTGACCCCGCGGGGAGTGCGGAGGGGGCGGGGGTGGAGTCGCCATCTTGGACTCGGCTCGACCCCGTCTGGTGACCGGCGACGCTGGGCCAGGCTCGGCGCAGGGGGTCGGGGTGAGTGGGTGTGAGCTGTGGGAGAGAGCGGGGCGCGCGGGCTGTGACGGGAGCGGAGGGCGAGTCAGGGCGCGGAGCCCGCCGTGAGGGGTGACTCGCGGGAGGGCGCGCGGCCCGCGGCGCGTGCTCGGCCGGCGGCCGGTGATCCCCGGCCGTCCCGGGCCGGGCCGTCCCGCCGCCCGGCGTCCGCGCCAGCCCGGAGTCGCGTGGGGGCGGAGCCGCCCGCGGCCACCACTTCCTGAGAGCCGGGGATACCCCTCCCGGACGTCACGGAGGAGCCGAGGCGGCGGTGGCGGCCCGGGGCTCATCCTGCACTTGCATCACGGGTGCAGCAGCAGCTGCTCGGCTCCTTTGTGGCTTTTTCCCCTGTTGAGTAACTGCTTTGTTAGCTGAAAATACCATGACGGGCCAGTGTGATCACCAGCTCCAGACCTCAAAGAAAGTGAAGCTGTCAGGCAAAAAGAGGGAGACTCCCCTAGCCGGCTGCGATGGTATCTGGTGGGTGGGTGTGTAGGGCGGCACTTGACGGTTTCCACGTATTACCTCTTGCCTGACTTTTCACCCCAGGAAGGTTTAAAAATACTTTTATTTCCATGCTGTAAAAACTTCATGTATTCTGCACCCCACCCAATCCCCCTTCAATTTGAAATCGCGTGCAGGACTGGAATCACTCACAAGGACAACTATTAGGTACAGTTTTTAGGAACTAGGACATCTTTCAGTGAATTTGTTGAGTAAACTACGTTTCTTAAATGTTAATATGTAAAAGTTGCTAGTTAAGTTTGTTCATGTGACTTGGATTTCCTCCGTGACAGTTTCATTATTCTTATTTATCTTAAATTAAAAAAAAAAAAATTTCCATCCCTAGCTGAATGTCTCCAGGTAAAGCATTTTTCTCTTTGACATGTTGAGTGGCTGTGACTTTCTGGACGTTTACGTTGGTTGATTATGTTCTCTCCTTCCCCCTCCTGCCTGTTAGATCCTTTTTTCCCCTGAGTATCTGGTCACCAATCTTTTTTCCTTGACTGCTTTGAGGCTGAGAGCTGTTGTCTGACTGCGCTGAACCAATCAGCTGTCTTGGTGCTCCTCTGGGTAGGAAGCTGAACTGACTGTTGGAGAGGTTCCAGTGGTCCCTGATAAGTGGCAACATTTTTGCACTCAAATGGAAAGTCACGGAAGCAGAGACAAGGCTTTCTTACAAACTGGGACACCACCCCCTGCTTAAACCTAGGGCCCTAATCATATGCACTTCTTCAGATGACCTCAAACCAAGTGAATCTTTTCAGTCTTCTTTTTCAAATATCTGTTCCATAAGTCTGATTTACTAAAAATCAGTCATAATTTTCTGTAAGGCTTATGTAACTTGACCATTTCAGTGTACCTTTTTGATGACTTTTTTTAAATTAAATGAAACGGTACTTTATAATTAAATCTCTTCTTTTGGGAAACCCAATCGAATTAGACTGTCTTAATCTGTGGAATGTTGAAAACTTAACCTGGTTTGGTCCTTTTTCTAGAAGAGGGACATTCACGTGTGGCCCAGTTTACACCCAAAGCAAAGAGAGCAGTTAGTTTCTGCTTTCATGACACTGTGGCAACCAATCTGTTAAAAAAACTCTATGAAGTAACTATTACACATTCACTGGGTAATTACGTTTTGTTTGTTTTGATTATGTGGTTATAGTCTGCAAGAAAGAAAGTGCTCTTTCTCTTGGAAAATAAAATATGAAATTTGAGGGAAATTTATTGTGTATGATATAAAGCAAATTCTTTAACAAAATAGGATTTAAAAATTGCTTTAAGTGTTCTGATTAAGCACTGATATGTACATCTTGTTGATTTTGCTCATATGTAAAGATGATAAGGAGTCTTATTGATACAAAACTTGAGTGAGGTAAAGTGAAATAAAAATTCCAAGCCAGAAATTGTTATTAAGGTGAAGATAGGAGGGAAAATTAGGAGACTTGTGTGTAAGTCCACGTTTTCCTGAATCACTATAGAAGTTCTATACTACATTTAAGATATGTATACAAAGTGTGGTAGCTTGGCATAACATTGACTTATCCACTTAAATTACTCGGCTTATGAATGTGGGACAGTTGTAGTATTCTATCTGACCTGCCTGCATACTATCCCTTCTCTGTCACTTCTATTATTGCCAAATTATTCTTCCTCGAGTATGGCTTCTGTTATATCACTTTTTTTTTTTTAAGCTCATACTAAATAACACCATAGGTTTAATACTGCCTTCCAAACATATAAAATATAGGCCTTTGTTATATCACCCTTGGGTTCAAAAGTCTTCAGCAGCTGGGTGTTGTCTCCAAAATAAAGCCCCAAAGCCTGCACATCTTGGTTTCTTTATTTCCAGATAATTTTCCTGTCCTGGTCAAACTGACATCCTGTCTGTGCTTCAGACACCCTTTTACCCTGCCGCGTTTGTTCATGGTTTTCCTTTTTCTGGAGTTCTCTTCTTCCTCTTCTCTGCTTGTTGAAATCTTACCCTGCCTCTAAAACTAGCTCAGGAAATGAATCCTGATGGTGCTTTAGTTTTTCATAAAGCTCTTACTTCACTGCTTTCTTTTTGTACTCTTGTGTACTTTGCTTATTCCCCTGTCAAACTGTAAGCTTCAAAAGCATGCCTCATGTATCTTTGAAATTCCTGTGGCTCCTAAGTCTGACAGAGATAGTAAATACCCATAAAATATTCCCCCATCTAAATTTGAATATGTATAGAGAACAGCTATAATATAAGTAACCAGTTATATGGATTAGGATATTCTTGGAATGGATGGACAAAATGATATCATACATTAGTTCTTTTCTTTACCTTAACTTTTAACACTTTTGATTGAATGTACCTTGTCAAGATGCCCACCACAAGGCCAGACAGCTGCATGGTGATACAAGGAAATTGCAGCTTGACATGGGTTATATCTGTGTAGGAAGGTTTGCTATGATTTTTTTCCCTGACTTTTGGTTTGACTCCTCTACCTTTCCCCTCTATTTGTACTTCCTCTTGTGCTGCTTCCTCTCAGTGAGGAAAGGGCTGCTCTAGGCGAGGAAATGTTAATATCAACTTCTTTTCGAAAACTTTCTTAAGGTTCAGGAAACAGAACCATGGCACCTGTGTATAGCCAGTTAAACATAAAAATTCTTGAATTTCTTATCGTTTCTAAAATATATGTAAGTAGATTTGTATGACACTACATATATGTAGAAGTAAGCTAGGCAAAGAGATTTTTGAATTTTGGTTTCTTAGAAGTTTTAGAAAGAGGCTCATGGGAATTCAAATATTAATATTTAACAAGGAAAAAGTAAATAGCAAATCAGCATAGACTTTCTGTTATGGAAGATTTCAGAAAAGAGTAAAAGCCAGAGATGGAATGATTACTTAATAGTGTAAGTGCCAATATTATTTTTTAATCTCATTAAATAATGTTTTTCTTAGTGAGTGAGTATAAGTTGCTCAGTCATGTCTGACTCTGTGATCCCATGGACTGTAGCCTGCCACATTTCTCTGTCCATGAAATTCTCCAGGTGAGAATTCTGGAGTGGGTAGCCATTCCCTTCTCCAGAGGATCTTCCCAACCCAGGGATTGAACCCAGGTCTCCCCCTTTGCTGGTGGATTCTTTACCATCTGAGCCACCAAGGAAACCCCATTAGTAAATATCAGGACAGGCTTGCAGTCTGTTTGAAAAGATAGTTTATTTCTTAATCATGTTTTTCGCCAGTTGCTGGTAAACTCTGGAAGCCCACAGTAATTTGGGGAAGAAAAGTTATTACTCATGTCTGATAAATAAATTCAGGATATTATTTAGGGCTTTGAAATAAGATCTGCATTTTATCTTGGGTTGATGGATGAAGTAAGTATCTCCCCACATGTAACTACATAGCCCTTTACTATCCCCCAACTCTGGAAAAAAAAAAGATTGCCTCACATGTACAAGGTCAGTCCTTTAGCATATTCTCCAAGAGTCGGATGATGTGTTTTACAGAGAGCACTAGATTGCTTCTCAGAGGCCTGGGATTGGTTTTGCTGCCATGAAACTGCCCAGCCTTGGGTAAGTTAAGTCATCTTTTGGGGGACCTAAGTATCATCATCTGTAAAATAATAATGTTGGGCTTACCATGTGAGCTTTAGGGATCTTTCAGTTTCTGAGGTTGAATGCTTGTGTCGGCTCTGACCTGGCCTCTTGTCACCACCTGACCGCTGTAGTCAGGCGGCTCAGAGCTCTCTCGTGTACTGTGCAAACAGCAGTAGTGGTGGTAGTAATGTCATGCTTAACGTTTCTGGCCTCTGTGGCAAAGAACCGTGGCCACTGGGTGAGATCTCAGTGACCTGGGAGCTAATGGACTGCCAGCCTCACAGCCTCGTTTTGTCCTGAAGTGAAAACAAGCAGACACCTGGATAGTCCCAAAGTCATTCTATATTTAGCTTTGGAATTTGTTTTTGTTCATTCATTTGAATATGGATGAATCACAAACTGACTTCATACAAATTAATAAACTTTCATTGGAATAGACACTGTTGTTTGCTCCTCCTGTTCCTTTCCGATTCTTACTGCATGCTAGGTATAAATCATTTCTTCTTAAATGTAGCAGCGATGGTGGGCTTGTAAGTCTTTACATTTCCTTTTAGAGTGTAAATAAAGTGAAATATTGAGAAAGCAGGTCAAAAGTACCACGTATCAATTTCAAGTTGGAAAAATGTTAGCAAATCAGGCAGGAAGAATTCAATAAATTCTGTTTGCAAGCTTGTTAGATTTGCAGTTGGATACATTTTTATGGATAAATACACGCATGCACGCTAAGTCGCTTCAGTCGTGTCCGACTCTCTGCGACCCCATGGACAGCAGTCCACCAGGCTCTTCTGTCCGTGGGATTCGCTAGGCAAGAATACTGGAGTGGGTTGCCATTTCCTTCTACCTTATGGATAAATAAGAGCTGACTTTATAGGCATTGGGAAATAGCCAAATTTTAACACATTGCAGGTTTATGTATTATCTGAGTTAGGTTTGAATAGTAAAAACATGGTTTGTCCATTAATTTTAAATGCCTCTTCTATGTATTTAGGTATCTGATTTACTGCTTGGATTATGTAATTAGTAACTGATTCTAATTTTTACCATAATACATATTTCATTATTTGCTCCTCATGTTTATAGTTCACTACTGGAAAAATTCTTCCCTGACACATCTGGTCTGAATTAGTTCCCTTTTTATGTTTTCTTGTTTTATCAATTGTAGTGATGAGAATATGAAGCCATATTTTAAGTTTAGTAAAATTCCTCATTATTTATAATTTCTGAATGTGATTGTCTTATTTAAATTCACATGTTGTCATTGATTTCACTTTTTAAAAAAACAGTAGGATAACCTGTGTACATTTTGAAATCTATCTACCATAGTTTCGTAGCACTTTATAGTTGTCAGTTAACTTTTAGTGACTTTTTCATATTTAAACTTTTAAGCTTCTGTTTATCTCAAAAATCTTTTAAAATGCCATTTTGTTTAAATTATTTTGGACATATTTATTTGGGGGGATGAATTTATTGAACCCGTGGAGAAGTTCTTGGCACAGGGTAGGTGTTCTGTAAACATCTGATGAATGAATGAAAGCAGTTTTCAAGAAACTGTGTTCAAAATACTGTTTCCGTTATTGAAACCAGCCTTGTGGCCTTACTTACTTTTCTCAGAGGGTTTCACTCGGGTTCAGCACGTGAGCAGCAGAGAAGGCCTGCCGTCCACCACTGTGCGCTGTGTCTGCATGCCCTGCCCTCCGTTGCAGCCGCCCTCCCGAGGGCAGCGCCCCGAGTCTCAGCACTCCGTGACACCTGCGAACACCTTGAACTCACTCAGGTTCAAGTGTCCTGTGGAACTGTGTCGCCTTTGGTCCTGAGCCGTCTCAGGAGTCAGCCTCTGGCTCATCTCTTTATCTCGATGCGACACTCCTGCTCCGATCTTGCACACGATGGTATCCTTCCCTCTTTTGTTTAGTGTCTCTGCCTTGGTTTATATAACCTGTTCTTGGTAAGTTCTTCTCTTCTCCATATCAGATTTCCTTCTGTAACATTCATTGTGCTTTGAAGTTCAAGGCCTCAGTCACTTGTCTACCATCTGTAACCCGTAAACGGAGGGGTGCAAATGTAGAATATTGTCTAGGAACTCAAGCTGTATTTGCTAAACATTTACTATATTAAATTTTAAGATTTAACTTTTGCAAAGGAAATGCATTCACATGAGTCTACAATATGTTTAGAAATAAAAAGTTTCTCTTCCACTTCTGTCCACCATCTACTCAATTCCTATCCTTTCAGAGTTTTAAAATTTATATCCAAGTCAATACAAATATAAATTCTGTTCTGCTTTCCTTTTTTTATACCAGTGGGAGCTTATGCATATTATTCTGCTCTTTTCACAAAACAGGGTGTTTTGGTGTTCTTTATATAACAGTGGAGAAATATATGAGGTATATTTCACTTTAACGATATGTCTTAGAGATCTCTTGCATGTTGTTGTGTGGATATAAGATCAGTACCATGTTGATGGGCATTTGGGAAATTTTCAGTCTTTGCTATTAGAAATGGTGCTGCAGTGTTACATAGATTATTTCACACTTGTGCAAGTATTTTTGTAGGGTAAATTACTGAAAGTGGAATTGCTGGTCAAAGATTGTATTTCATAGTAGTTTTATAGGTACTGCCAATTTGTCCTTCATAGAAGCAGTTTCTATGCCCACCTGAGTCTAAGAGCAGCATGCTACCCGTCTTCTTGCCAACAAAATGTGTTCTTGAACTTTCGGATTTTTTTCCAATCTCATAGGTGAACGTTATTACCTTAGTGTACTTTTAATTTTTATTTCTTTTTATGAGTGAGTTTGAATATTTTTTCATATGTTTAAAATATATTTGTATTTCCTTTTCTGTGAAGTATCTCCTCTTCTTTGCCTTTTTTGGGGGGAGTCATTTGAACATCAGTTTGTGGTTGATGTTTATAATATGGAGGTTTGCCAAGTGAATTGCAATACCCCGTTTACCCCCAGTTTGTCTCTGGTCCTTTGTCTTTGCTTGTGGTGTCTGCCGGGTGGAGTTTTTCCTAAGCCGTAGTTGAATCTGTCGGTCTTACCTTCTATGACTGTTGGGTTTTCTGTCCTAGTTGGAAAAGCGTCTCTTTATGATTGTCTTCTGCTGCTACTGCTATGGCTTCTACTCCACACATACATTTTGTCATATGTTTTTCTTAGTGTATGGTGTGAGAGATAGGTCCAAATTAATTTTTTTTCCAAGGGGCCACTCACTTGCTGCGATACCACTTGTGACTAGTCCCGCTCTACGTTGGGTTAGGGTTAGTTTTACTTCTTACTAGAAACAGACTGATCATGTGCCTTGCTTTTTCACACCTGCCTTGCTCTGACTGAATATAATGCAGTTCTTGGTTTTCCTTCCTGGAGAACACCTCCTTTAATGGCAGAGATGTCTCTGCCTTCCACCCCACTACTTCTCCACTTAGCTCAGCCACACCAGCAGCTTGGCAGCCAGTTAATACTTGAATGAATACAGGCTTCTAAGAAAGCTCTCCAGGATTTTCCATTGAGCAATAATGGACTAAAAAGAGATCTTAACTATAATCAGGTTCCTTTGAAGATTGTTCAAACCAGAGAGGGCTCTAGCCATGCTAATCAGCTGTTCCAGAAGCTGAATCCCACTACTTGGGTATTTTACTCCTGAGGCATTTTACTCCAGTTCAGGTTGCTTCTTTCTGTGCAAATTCACATCGTTTGCCACCTCTACTTTCCCTGACAATTTGGGATATTACTGTCTATAATTTGGGAGAGGGAACAATAATATGCCCAGGAAGTGGTTTGGATTCCCCATCATGCAATAGTCAGCTCCAGAACCTCATTTACTGGGAAAGTGACTGTGGATGGATAATTTGTCCTCAGTTTGAACCCCAAACAGATTATAAAGTTTTTTTCATCTAGGGAACCTAGGGAAAATCCAGCATTGTTCCTAGGGGAGAGTGTCCAAGCAGGCAGCTGAAACTGAATGTACTTGATGTGCATGCTAGCACTCACTAAGTTATTTGGGCTCGTTTTGTAGCTCCTCGATAGACATTTCCTCCTACTTGGAACCATTGCCCTTAGTGATGTTTGTGTCAGACTTGCCTGTTCTTATTGATGAACCTTTTGGGGAGCCTGTTTCTTATCTGTGCCTTCAGACTTCCCCCTAATGCTGGTAGTATACTCTGTCCAATACCAATTTATCTTAAAATCTTTTTGGCCAAAATCAGTTTTTTCCAAATACAACTTAGTTGAAAGCAAACTAGTCAACTGGAAAATTTGGTTAAAACAATTATTTAGTAGAAAGTGAATATGCTAAGTTACAAATTTTTGAGTAGTGATACTTCAGTATATTACGAGTTGTTTAAACACTTTTGGTCCTTTTTCTAGAGATTTTTCTAATTTTTCTTCTTTTATAGTTCAAATTAATTTTCAGCTACAGGAGCACTATATTGCTTGTGATACCAAAAGGTTAAAACAACCTACCTGCCCAACAATAGCATAGTTGGACAAACTTGATCTTAACTAAAAGTCAGTAAGAGGTTAACTGGAACAACCAAAACATTGAGCGATAAGATAAAAACATGTTTCCTTTATTGCTTTTTTCCCCTCATTAAAATGGCAGTACATAGGCAGTACAGGACACTGAGAAAAATGTAGATAAGGAGTAGAAGGACAAAAGGAAAAAAAGCCATAAATTATAATTTACTGAAGAATAACCGCTGTTGTCCTTTCCTCTTTTCAAGTGCATTTTATACACATAAACTCTGAGTGCTGCTTGTAATCTGCCATTATTTAAGCATTCTGCAGCTATTGGTTCATCACCTTTGTCCAGGTTTAGACTTTGGTTCCTTTCTACCTTTTGACCTGCAACTGTGGGCCAGTCCACCTTAACTGAAAATAGACTGGCATTCTCTTTTTCCTTCAGTCCCTGAAGCCTGCTGAGGTCCATCACTAGCCTGGGCCCCAAAGACCCCCTGCCTTCTTTAAGTGACACAGTTTATAAATTAAGCAATTCTGTCCATCCTTTCTGTGTATTTACAAAGGGGTCCCTGTGGAACTCTGATCATCTACAAAATAATTTTCAGTGTTCATGCTTAATGTATATTATGTGCATATATGTAAATTAGATGGAAGTTATAAAGAGGAATTAGATTGGATCCTGACTAAAATAAAAATAAGGCAGAGAAATCCATTATCATTGAAGGGAAATTATTTAAATAGATTTTCTCTAAATCAAGGCTGGCAGATACATGTTGTGTGTTGTGCCCAAGCTCTCTTACATGGTAGACGTCACTGATCAGTCACGGTACTGTTACTCTTTAGATCCAAACTCAGCTTTGGATCTTTCTTGAAATGGGATTCTAGGTAGATGTACCTACTGGAGTTCCTGTGACAGACCTATTTACCATTCTTGATATAAGATATTGCATTGAAGTTTTTTGTTTTTTTTTGAAGGACAATAGCATGTGCCTTTATTTATAATGGAAGGAGGGGTGAATGTGAAAAAATGCTTGAAATTGGTATATTTTGCATTGATGACATTCCTTAAAGTCTTGAGAATGTAGAAAAGAATTCGGCAAAAATCACTGTGTGATCCATGGGTATTCTTTAATAGAGAAGCAATTAACCATTCATACTTGAGAGACTACAGAAGGAAATTTACTTAATCTTGCAATTCTAGAATCCTTCACAATAAGGAATTCTTAAGTTCTCATAGAGTGAGGGGGAGAAAGGGGAGAGAGAGAACATTTAGAACGGTGTTTTCCAAATTTGGCTATTTTCACAGACATATTTTTGGGGGAGGGGGGTACAAATTTTCCATGCAACATTTAAGTTTTTATGTTTTTCTTTTGTTTGTAATCTAAACAATACATGCTTGTTCAGGATTCTCTGAACACCATCTGACCTAACAGTGTTGCCATATGATCACTGCATCTAGACTTAGATCTCTAATCCATGTAGCACAGAGTGTGGACCAACGGTGTGAAACTTTTCATGTGGCATTTCTCAGACTGGGTGCTCAGCCCCCTCGCAGAACTGTTGAACATTTCCTATGGGATCTGTGGGTTGTCAAGGTTCAGGACAGTGGTTCACAGCAATGACTGTCAAAGTAGGCGGGGGTGAGGTGGGGTGGGGTGGGGATGGTGTCCTGGGAGGCACCTTTTGAAAAAGCACATTCAAAATACCTATTGATTTCATAATACAAATTCTAGGAAGTCAAACTCAACAAAATAAGTTTCAGGCAGTAGCGGAAAACAAGGTCTAGCTTCATCCTCAGGGACCTGAGATACACTTGGTTGAGAAACACTGGAGTTAGAGGCGGCGGCGTCCCAGCACAAGGAGAACACTTGCTAAGAACATGTGCCAAAGAGATTTGGATCAGTGAGTGGATCCTAAGCATATCTTGTCATGTCCTTTTGGAACCCAAAGGGCTAACCGACATGAAACCCGAGACCTCCATTAGACTGCTCAGACCTGTTATTTTGGGCAAGTTGGTCCATTTTTAATACTGAGTCAAAAGAAGCTGTTTTTTGCCTCCCAAAATGCCCTTCCCCCTTTACTGAGGTTAACATATTTCAGAATTTTAAGTAAACCGTTGCTGTAGCTGGGTAAAGTCGCCCCAGGTCCACTGTAGCTGGGTAAAGTCGCCCCAGGTCCACTGTAGCTGGGTAAAGTCGCCCCAGGTCCACTGTAGCTGGGTAAAGTCGCCCCAGGTCCACTGTAGCTGGCTAAAGTCGCCCCAGGTCCACTGTAGCTGGCTAAAGTCGCCCCAGGCCCATCCTCCAGGAACTGCTGTTATCTGCAATGCCATCCACCCCTCAAGGGGGTTATCAGCCTGGGTCAGCTCTGTGATTATTGCAGAGCTCCAATTTGCTTTAGTCTGTCAACAGTTCCCCTGTCTCATGCATATTTACTAGATCAGTGCATCCACCTATGTACTCCTTACCAGTGAAGACCCGAGGTACTGTTCTGGCTCCTGTGAGCTGTTGCAAGTAATCTTGAATTTTGTTGATGTTACCATTGGCCCTTGTTTGAAGGGCAGTTGGCTGAGGAACTCCTGCGTCCTTCTGCAGTAGGGGCAGGTGGGCTTGATGAACATGACCACCTTCCAAGGCTGGATCTTGCTGTTCACCAATGCTCGAGCCATGCTGTCAGGCTGCTGCCTCTCCGAGAGGACACCTTGATTGCAGATATTGCTCGGGACTGAAGTTTTTGGTTTTTTTTTAATAGTAGATAGACCACGAAAATCATAATAAAATGTTTTAAAACTGATTTAAAAAGTTTATGATGGCAGGTATGGAATGTGATCAAAGAATAATTGGAATTTTTTGGGCAAAGCACATGCCTCATTAAGATCTTGGAAGTAACACAATAAGTGAATAGATTTGTTATGGAGTGAAAATGGTGTCACGATAATACTCATCATCAGAACTTGCCCATACTATGATCGTGGTGATTTGCTACCCAGCTTTCATTCTACTCTAGATGATTAGTCTAAGCAGTCATGGTTAATCCCATTTCATCTGCTAACAAAGAGTTAGAGTCGGTCTGTAACCTATTTTGTTCAGTGAGATGTGACAGGAAGTCTGAAGGAGGGTCAGGGTGCATCTGGAAAGTAGTTTCTTGACCCTAAAAAGAGATAAAGAGATAGTGCCTTTTCTTCCTCTTACACTGTTATGTTTGAATATGATGGCTAGAACTGCACAAGACGTCTTAGGGTAGTGAAAGAAACTAGCTTAGCAGGAAGCTGATCTAGAAGATGGCAGAGCAGAGAGAGGAAACCTGAGCTCTTGATGACCTTACTGAACTGCTGATTGTATTGTACTTGGTCTGCCTTACCTCTGAACTTCCAGTTCTGTGAGATAATACAGTTCCTTATTGTGTAAGCCAGCGTAATCTGGGATTTTGTCACTTGCAGCCAAAAGCATTCTGAGTGGTATACTCACTTTGTCCCAAGCAGATTCACGTCAGCTCTTTTTGATTTGATTTTGATAGATTTCCTCTAATTGGGGTGCTGCCCTCCCCATCTTAATGGCTTCAGAAAGTGGGTGCAACTTTTAACCAGCCAGCTCTTGCCTCACTCTTCTCTAAGGGGCTCTGTGTTAGACCAGGGTTCTTCACAGAAAGCGTCAGGGAATCCGCCAGCACCTGTCATCTCTTCGGGAGCCTTTTGGATCCTTTGACTGTCCGGTGATGTGACTGCTTTTTTGTCATTCATTTGTTCTTTTTCCTGATTCTGATTTCTCGATATGTTTTAGTCCCTGTTCTTGAGTACTTTGCATGTTATGCCTGACCTCAAGATTGTTTAATAGATTTATTTTCCTCTCTTCCTTCTCCCCTGAGCCTCTCTTCCTTTATCTCTCTCATCCATTCGTGTCTCACTTTGTGACTTCATGGAAGGTAGGGGCTAGTCTAAGATGTATATAATCTTTGCCAGAAATAGTAGTGAGTTAAGTACTCACAGTTAACTTAAGATCATTGCATCTGGTCCCATCACTTCATGGCAAATAGATGGGGAAACAGTGGAAACAGTGAGAGATTTTATTTTTAGGGGCTCCAAAACCACTGCAGGTAGTGATACTACAGCCATGAAATTAAAAGACGCTTGCTCCTTGGAAGAAAAGTTATGACCAACCTAGACAGCATGTAAAAAAACAGAGACATTACTTTGCCAACAAAGGTCCATCTAGTCAAGGCTATGGTTTTTCCAGTAGTTATGTATGGATGCGAGAGTTGGACTATAAAGAAAGCTGAGTGCTGAAGAATTGATGCTTTTGCACTGTGGTGTTGGAGAAGACTCTTGAGAGTCCCTTGGACTGCAAGGAGATCCAACCAGTCCCTCCTAAAGGAGATCAGCCCTGGGTGTTCATTGGAGGGACTGATGCTGAAGCTAAAACTCCAATACTTTGGCCACCTCATGCGAAAAGTTGAGTCATTGGAAAAGACCCTGATGCTGGGAAGGATTGGGGGCAGGAGGAGAAGGGGACGACAGAGGATGAGATGGTTGGATGGCATCACCGACTCGATGGACACGAGTTTGAATAAACTCCAGGAGTCAGTGATGGACAGGGAGGCCTGGCCTGCTGCAGTCCATGGGGCCGCAAAGAGTGGGACACGACTGAGTGACTGAACTGAACTGACGGAAGTGGTCACCTGGCTGTTTGCTCTGGACGAGTGTGGCAGATGGTAAGGCTCGGTCAGTCTGCAGTCCGTTTTCTCATCTGGTGCCTCTTACTCATGGCACAGTACAGGTGAGCCCTGAAAGGTCTGGGGTTAGGGCTTGTGAGTCTTCCTTATGGCTTCATTATCTGCTACCTGAAATCTTGGGCAAGTCACTTACAGAGACTGAGTATCTTCTTTAGAATTTGTTATTTATTCAGTTTTTTCCCAGTAGTTTTATTGGGATTCAAATGAAATAATGTGAACATGGCAAATGAAAAAAGAATTTTTTCCTGAAAAAGAATATGCAGCCTTGGTTGGATTTTCTGTTTTTTTTTTTTTTTTTTTTTCAGATGAGCTCATGTCAAAGTCTCTAGAATCAACTCTGTGTAGCTTGTTGGTCTGTTCATAAAAAAGCAATGAAATATGACGTGAGACATAATTATACAAGTAATCAGGAGTTGAAGTTGATATTTTAGTGGTAGATTACAGCCTGAAATAAAAAGAAAGGGCCACACAGTATGAAGGGGAAATGAAAGTCAGGATGTTGATCTTGAGGCTTATTTCTAGTTCAACCAGAAATTCTGGTAAGCCAAATTAAGGGAAAGAGAAACCAATAGAAGAAACACCCCCCTCTAGTGGCGAGGAGCCAGGTTCTACACTTGTTTGCAAAGATGGGGATTGGGGAATGGAGCTTCTTAGGGTATCTTTAGTTTCTTAAGAAGTACCCTCAAGGGATCCAGAGTTGAAATTCTTAATGAAGATCATAACTTTCAGTTTTCCTGATCAGGTGGATTGACACATAAATAGTATGTTGGCAGTCTCCCATGGGATCGATTGTCTGAAAAATGCAGAGGCTCCTATTGTTGGAGGAGATTCACAGTTTTTATGTACTTTTATGTAGTTCATTTAGAGAATTAGAAGACAACTGTTACTACATTTCTTATTGATCTGAGATGATATAGTAGGTACCTCTATAAACCCATGTGTAGGCGGATAAAGCGTGTGATAATGGCATAGAGTAGTATTCATCTGTATTTATACAAAATAATGACTGTGGATTTCCCAAGGGTAACTTTTGATTTGAAATTTTTAGTGGTCATTGGGAGAGCCAAGTGTTTATATCTCAGAAGTGATTTGATTTTTGCTTATAGAAAGGTAGTGAATTTAAGTGTATTAAGATAACTTATTGCCTGTAATTCAGTGGCTTGGTAGGGACACCTTAAGGATGTGTTACTGATGATAATACTTGCAATTGATTATTAGTACATCTAC
Source organism: Dama dama (assembly GCF_033118175.1). Taxonomy (NCBI): domain Eukaryota; kingdom Metazoa; phylum Chordata; class Mammalia; order Artiodactyla; family Cervidae; genus Dama; species Dama dama. Next base: position 71,035,530 of record NC_083709.1, on the reverse strand, counting down.
AAATTTCAAGAGCCCATTCAAATTTTTACTGTTTTGAACTTCTGTATGGGAGGGATTCTTTTAAGTTACTCTGAAGAGGCAAAATTTCAGAGAATAAAATGTTTATGGTATTCTGTGTTAGATCTGAGGAAAATTTGAATATCATTCAACTGTGATATAGAAAAGAATGATTATGGCACAAGAAAATAAAGACTGCATCATCAGAGTGCCATTTCTTTATTTTTAGTGTCAAACTGTGCTCTGAAGGAAAGAAATTTAAAGCTTGCAGTAGAACTAGCTTCTCAATAGTTTAGAATATGTTTGATGATATTTCTTGTGAAATAAAAATGGAAGAATTCTCTAGAAAATATAAACTCGTACATAGATAAAGTGAGATTATAGGGTTATGAAACTTTAGTGCACAATGGGTAGAATTAATATTCTTAGTTTATGGTTACACTTCATAAATATACTTGATTTCAGGAAAGAAGAACTAGGTCTGGCAGTAGATCAGGATCCACCTATTGGGGAAAACCAGAAAATAGGAGGAAGAAGTTATTAATGGTTCATTCTTAGCCAGAAGAATTCAGTATGGAATAATTAAGGTCAGCTAGAGAAAGAATTATGATTATGTTAAGTGAGTTCACAGATATCTTTGAAAGCAAATCAGTTAGAACTGATTTGTTAATGTATATGGGGCAATAAACCAATTAGATGGTCTCTTTTCTAAATTAGTATGACAGTAGTAGAAGATATTTGGAGGGAAGAGAAATGGCTGATAAGGCTAGTGGTAATTAGACCTTCTTCATTAAATCCTAGCACTAAAGAAGTTCTCTGTACTTTGGTAATAGCTTAATTCTATAAATAAAGTTTAATATTAAAAATTGATACAAGGTTGGCATTGCTAAAATTAGGCAGTACTGATTTGTGTAAAGGGTTGCAGCAAGTAGGCTTGAATAAAGAACCCAAACTTCAAACCTCATTTGGAATTCCAGATAAAGTTTAAGAATAATACATATTTGTAAAGGATTTTATAGTGTTTTAATATTTTCACATGTATGATCTCACTGATTGTTATCAGAACACTGGGGGATAGTAGCTCAGGTTTGATTATCCCATTTTTACAAATAAGGTCATGGAGGCTCAGAGAGGCGAACCTACTTATTAAGAGCAGATAGGGACTAAATGACAAGGGTGGGACTTGTGTGCCTTTTTCAGGGGCCACCAGTTCAACCCACTGCATCAGTGTGTGGCATTTAATTCTGTGTGTTCCTTTTGGATTGAAGAAATAATCTTGTCTGAAGGCAGGCAGATGGGCTAGGGAATTTTTAGCTAGCATGTATAGAGGCACATTTAAAATATATATGTTTGGTGCTAAATGCTTAGTTACTCGAATTGAACTAATTAACCCCAGAATTCTATCAGATCATTACACTAGGGTTGCATTTGCAGAACTATGAAAAAGGAACTAAATTAAAGTAACATCTGACTATTCATGATTAACAATATTAAAATTCAGCCTTTTTGATTCATGTTCAATTGGACTAAAAGGTGTGTGTGTATATGTGTCTGTGAATGAATAAAAGAGATCTCCTTTGGTAATGGGATAGATTTCTTACATCACATGGGTCATTTGGGTCGTATAAATCAAGGTCAATGTATGTAAATTCTTTAAGGAAAGGGACTTCGTGTGTCTTGTTCACAGTTAGATCCCCACTGTTATTCCTGATACATAAATGTGCTCACAGAATTTGCTAAATGAATGAAATAACTTTTTATGACACCCAGTCAGGCAGCCACAAGTCCCATAATACCGTTTCACTTTTGTGGAGGTCCCTGAATAACAGTAAGATTGTAGGAGAGTCTTCACTGACTGCAAGAGATTCCATTGTGAGTCCATTTACTTTTGACAGAGCCTGTGGCCTCTTCTTCTCTGTTAATCTTTACTCTGGGCCTAAAGTGTGCCTTGTTCACGTTAAAGAATGATCAGTGAGATCGCTCCCGCCTGTCAGCTCCTGTCTCACTTGCATGGAGCTCAGGTACCCCTGGAGGCATTCTGGTGGACCAGTCCAGCCCGCTCTTCAGGTCATTGGTGCTACACATAAACCTCTGGGCAGAGGGCAGGCTTTTGTCCTCCCAACAGTGTGCAGAGTTCAGACTCTGATACAGCTTTCAGTGTTAACAGGTAGAAGTTGGGTGACTCAAATGATGTGCCAGACTTCCCTTGTGTTATCGAAAATACCGTTTCCGGCCAACCTTTTAGAAGCTAAGAACTATCATCATCCCTGTTTTACAGAAGCACAAAGAAGTTAAGTACTTGACCAAGTCACACCAAGATATGAGCCCAGGTAGTCTTGCTTCAGAGCCTGCGTTCTTATCCGTGCCCACTGCCAGCCTCATGCTCATTGGTTTGTAAGTAACCAAGTAAGCTCTTCCTGAGAGCTTATATTTTTCCTTCTTATTCTTAAACTTCAGACATTTCCTGAGGATGTGTCTAAATGCGCACCCTTTCCGTTTACCCTGCTGGCACTCAATGAGTGCTTCCGATCTGACAGCTCTAGTCTTCTCCTGAGGGCAGTTTTCTTGTAGTGTGTTTTTGTTATTGCTTTCTCCAGTATGGTCTTTGGTCTGCCTCTGGAACTTCTTTTATTTACAACTAGGCTTTCTAGAATGGCCCTCTGGTTCTTTATTTTTTTCATTCAGGAATTCCATTTCTTTTAATTTTTTCCCTGGACAGTGTGTTAAACTTTCACTTGCTTTTCCAGATAACAGATTTGTTCTTCAGAAAGGTCTCTTCTACTTTTTACTTCCTCAATTAAAATTTAAGTCATGTTTGAAGAATTTCCCAGTATCGTATTTTGTTCTGTTTATATTTTGCATTGAATATCTTATAAAAGTAACTGTAAGCACGCAAACCTGATTTATTGTAGAAATGTGGAGCTACTTCAGTGTGAAGAAATGGTAAGGTAATATATCACATTTAAATCAGAGGAGAAAACCATAAGGTCGTTCCCACAGACATTGCAAAGGCGTTTGATAATCAGTACCCATTCTTGATTTTAAGAAGAGAAACAAAAACCAGCTCTAAGTAATCCAGGAAATGAAGGATACTTTCTCAATAACCATTGTCATACTTAACATTAAATACTTAAGCAACGTTTCCCAAATGTATCCCTCTGAAATATGGATCTAGTGTTTTATATAAAAAAGGGTATCTTAGTGTACTGGGTAGCCTACAAGTTACTATAGCAAACACTAACATTTTAGCAGCTTAGTACAATAGAAATTCATTTCTCCCTCATGCAGTAGTCAGTGTGGATGTTTCTGGTTGCGTGTGTGTGTAAGGGGTGTGTGTGTGTGTGTGTATGTGTGTGTGTGTGTGTGTGCCACCTGAATGGAGAATACTGTGGTAATGTCTATGAAACTAAAAATGTACATATCCTTTGACCTTAAAACTCCACTTCTGCAGATACCGTCGCAAATGTGTGCATATTTGCATTTTAAGGACATATCTAGTATTGCTCTACTAGCAAGAGGTTGGAAATATTCTGAATGTCCATCAAAATGTACTGGGTGAACAAGGTATTGTATGTAAGGACAGTGGAACACTCTGCAGCCACTAAAGAGGAGCAAGGCCATGATGTGTGCACTGCCCGGGGGATAGAAGCAAGGCACAAAACTGTGTGCACTCCTACCATTGATTTAAAAAGAGAAACATATGCACACGTGCTCATGTAGTCATAGACTGCTTGTGGAACGATTGCAAGAAGCTGGTAAAAGTGGTCGCTTCTGTTTAAGTGTAAGGTAATTGGGGGGTAGAAGGGAGAAGGCTTTTGCTGTGTACTCTTTGTGATATGCTCCTTTTAAGATATAAAAGTCAGTTGTAGAAGTATAGTAAATAACGTGGAAAGATGGTTGTAATATATTGTTGCCTGCTTACTGAAAAAAATGTAAGACGTTATTATTTTTATAAATAAATAAAATTTAAATGACATATACCAAAATGTAGTGATTTGTAGTTTTTTGCTTATCTGTATTTTTTCATAGTGAACATATATTACCTTTGTAATTTAAAAAATTTGTAAAACTAAAATAAACACAATGAAAACTTCTAGGAGTCCCAGTTAACCCTGCCATGAACTCGTCCTCCATTTTTCCTGTTAAGATTAACGAGTACTTCTTTTTTGCTTTCATGCTACATTTTTCACACATTGGTCAATGTGTGAATTGCACTATCATGCACACGTTTGGCTCACCTTTTCTGTGTATTAAAGAAGGGTCTGGGTCATACCAAATTCATCCAGGTATCCCTGTCAATGCAAAGAAGAGTGTCTTTCCCCTAACAGGTGTGCATTAAATATGGAGTTGGCGTGTAAAGCAGGGGACACAATCAGTACAGTGGTTGTAAATTTTGTTCTTGCATGCTGTAGCCTGTATCTAACACTGTATCATTCACTGGCTCTTTAGTAATGCCGGTGGCTTACTGGGTGGAGTGCAGAGTACGTAGGTCAGAAGGTTTCCTTTCTAAGATGATAGTGATTGCCTTCAGTGATCGCTGTCTCTGCATCATAAATTAGTGTGAGTTTGGTATGGAAATTTATGTAGTTAAAAAAGGACTAAGTTAAATATGAGAGCAGTCAAACTGCTGATGGCCTGGGCCCTGCTACGATACAGGTGAGACTCTTCTGTCTGCTTGGTGTTTTAACTTTAGAGCAGTTTCATCCTACTTTTCATACTATTTTACTTTCCCCATTTCTATCCTTTTGCTACAATCCCTCCTTGTACACATTGCTGTATATTTGATGTGGTCATCATGGGTTGGTTATGAGTGAATGGAAAGAAATGCAAATAGAAGAATTGGGAGCAGATAACATTACTTGGGCAGCAGACTTTTTTTTTCTTAATGGAAAGTTGTTTGAAAATAGATTTGATGATCTTGATTTTTTGCAGTTCCCAGTTTTATTGTCACAGTGACATTATCCTCCCTGTTTCCTATGTTCTAGTCATAGAAGTTTACTTATTATACTCCAGAGTTTTCTTCTGGAGCCTTTCCTCAAACCTTTTCTTCTTGGGAGGTACTCTTGTGTATATTCACTGATCCAAGCATTCAGTTCAGTTCAGTTGCTCAGTCATGTCTGACTCTTCACGACCCCATGAATCGCAGCACACCAGGCCTCCCTGTCCATCACCAACTCCCAGAGATTACTCAAACTCATGTCCATTGAGTCAGTGATGCCATCCAGCCATCTCATCCTCTGTCGTCCCCTCTCCTCCTGCCCCCAATCCCTCCCAGCATCCGGGTCTTCTCCAATGAGTCAACTCTTTGCATGAGGTAACCAAAGTATTGCAGTTTCAGCTTCAGCATCAGTCCTTCGATGAAAACCCAGGACTGATCTCCTTTAGGATGAACTGGTTGGATCTCCTTGCAGTCCAAGGGACTCTCAAGAGTCTTCTCCAACACCACAGTTCAAAAGCATCAATTCCTCCACGCTCAGCTTTCTTCACAGCCCAACTCTCACATCCATACATGACCACTGGAAAAACCATAGCCTTGACTAGATGGACCTTTGTTGGCAAAGTAATGTCTCTGCTTTTTAATATGCTGTCTAGGTTGGTCATAACTTTCTTTCCAAGGAGCAAGCGTCTTTTAATTTCATGGCTGCGGTCACCATCTGCAGTGATTTTGGAGCCCCCCAAAATAAAGTCTGACACTGTTTCCCCGTCTGTTTCCCATGAAGTGATGGGACCAGATGCCATGATCTTAGTTTTCTGAATGTCAAGCTTTAAGTCAACTTTTTCACTCTCCTCTTTCACTTTCATCAAGAGGCTTTTTAGTTCCTCTTCACCTTTTGCCATAAGGGTGGTGTCATCTGCATATCTGAGGTTATTGATATTTCTCCCGGCAATCTTGATTCCAGCTTGTGCTTCCTCCAGCCCAGCGTTTCTCATGATGTACTCTGCATATAAGTTAAATAAGCAGGGTGACAATATACAGCCTTGACATTCTCCTTTTCCTATTTGGAACCAGTCTGTTGTTCCATGTCCAGTTCTAACTGTTGCTTCCTGACCTGCATACAGGTTTCTCGAGGCAGGTCAGGTGGTCTGGTATTCCTATCCCTTTCAGAATTACCTTCCCATAAAGAGCCAAGTCAGATGCTACCTCTTCAGAGAAGTTGTTGCAGACCCTCCCAGTCAGCCTTTACTCATCCTACCAGTAAATTGTTATAACTCCAGTAGAGCACTAATTAGAATTCATTAATGTGTTCATTCTGTATACATTCATTGAGTGTCTGCTGTGCGTATGATGTTCTGGGAGCTGGGATGGAGACGACTGCAGCAGACTGTCCTCACGCTTACCGCGTAGTGGAGGAGGCGGGTAAACAGAGGTCTTTGAGTTCAGCATAAGAAGAACAGCCAGTGTGTGCAGGATTCTGTGGGAGCCCAGACAGGGAACATCTAACCCAGCAGGGGATGGGGTTCCTTCCAGACAGATTTGAGTTGAACAGCACGTTGTAGGTCATGGAGGTAACGAAATGTCTTACACCTCTGAAGAATGAGAAGTAACTCGGTTAGGCTGGAGTGTGGATGGGGAAAGTGATAGGAGATGAGACTGGAGAGGCAAGAAGGAATAGAGTCCTGATGGGTCTTTTGTGCCTCTGTTATGGGGCTTTGTGTGGGGATTTGCTAGGCATTGCTTCTTTTTTTTTTTTTTTTTCACAACATTTCAGTGGGTTTTGTCATACATTGATATGAATCAGCCATAGATTTACACGTATTCCCCACCCCGTTTTATTTAAAGGATTGATTTATCTGAAATGGTAATAGAGTTGAACACTTTTTGCACTCCATCAAGTCTGCATGCATTATCTTAACCTAATCTTTACACTGTCTAAGCAACCCACTCCAGTGTTCTTGCCTGGAGAATCCCAGGGACGGGGGAGCCTGGTGGGCTGCCGTCTATGGGGTCGCACAGAGTCGGACACGACTGAAGTGACTCAGCAGCAAGGTAGGTATAGTGGCTTAGAGTGTTTAAGTGAGGCGACTAGAATAGTAGTTAAAATGGTTTAGGTTTGAATTTCATCTCTTCAGTTTACTACTTTTGGACCTGGAAGTTACACATTTGCCTCAGTTTCTTCATCTGATAACGATAATAATGATACCTCTACCTCCTGGGGCTCAGTGGTAAAGAATCTGCCAGCAATGCAGGAGACGTGGGTTGAAGGAGAAGGAAATGGCAATCCACTCCAGTATTCTTGCTTGGAAAGTCCTATGGGCAGAGGAGCCTGGCGGGCTACAGTCCCTGGGGCTACATGACATGGTGACTAAGCATGCATGCATGCAAATACATGTAAAGTGCTTAGCTCTGTAGTTGCTAAGTGACTGTGTACTCAATAAATGTGATTCTTGGTTATTAAAAACCATACCTCAGGGACTTCCATGATGGTCCAGTAGTTAAGACTCTGTGCTCCTAATGTAGGGGCCTGGGTTCAATCCCCAATCAGGGAATTAGATCCCACATGCCATAACTAAGACCTGGCACAGCCAAATAAATAAGATAAACTGAAAAAGCATTCTCCAAAGTCACATGAGCAGTTAGTGGTGAAGCCCAGGGTAAACAAGGCAATCTGATTTCAGAATCTTTATTGTAACTGCTTTTGTGGTTACAGAGAGATGATTAAAGATAGGTTCTAAGCAGTGGAACCAATGAAGAATTTCAGTCAACACGGGAAATGCCTTTTAGGGTAGGAAATTCTTAAGAGCTCTTCACATTGCCCCCACTTTAAGAACTCTTCTTTGCTACCTAGCCTGAATATAGGGACTTAACATGAGAAATGCATCTCTGTAATTTAGGTTAATGACATGAATTCCACATTTATAATGCACATGAGTAATGAACCTGGAGAATATCTTACAAATGTCTCCCTCTAGGAGTTGGTCTACTAGTGCTGACACCTGGGATACCGTGTCAAGTCCTGTTGCTCTGTTCATCTCCACGCTCCCTATATTTTTCCAACTTTAGGACCCAAGTGGGAGTCTTATGTTGGAGGATGTTGTGCAAACCACATGCGTAAAGAAAATAATTTACATTTTTCCTTTCTTAGCTTCTGGAACATCAGTGATTCCATCCTCCCACTTCCATTGGGCAGAAATTGAGGTATTCTCCGTATGCTTCCTCATTTTCTCCAAAACCCACCACACATACATAAACTCTCTCCCCCATAAGAGAGAGGGATCCAGCATAGCTACTTTTCTCTGATTCAAGCACCCAGAAATATACAAAGTCTTTGGTAATAAAGGGGCACACCAGCACTCTGCCTTCTCCATCCCTGCTCTTTCCACTCACCACTGTCTGGGAGCTTTCTTTTCTCTGTCTTTGCTCACTGTTGTATCCCTCCGTCTCTTGCACAGTGTCTGGCGTGTAGTAGGCATTCAGTAAATAGGTTTTGAAAGATGCATTGCATCTTCAGTATCTTAATGATACTCAATTACAGAAGAATGTGCAAAAATATTGCCTTGCTTTAAGTTGTTTTATGAGAGTGGATTGTTCTTCACGAGCAGGCCCCATCTTCACTTCCACTGCCACATTGGAGCTCCCACAGCTTCCAGATTTATTCAGTTATCCTGAATATAGCTGTGGTGGTAAAAGAGCTGAAAGGATGCCCCACAAATTTGGGAGAAGATCTCCAGGTTGAAGGCAGGTCCATCTCATGGGATTGGTTATTTTTCCAGGGTCTTCGGAATTTCATGACTTCACAGTGGAAAAGTTTCCACAGATTTAAGTTTCATAAAGGAAATAAATAGATCATAGGAGACACATTACTTACTGTTAGAAAGGGCTAGGAGCAAATAATCTGAGCAAAGTAGAAGATATCCAGAAGGCCCAGGTTCATTATTTTAACTTATTTTTTAGGTTTGAAGCCTCCTTGGAATTCACTGGCTTCTACAGACTTCCAACGCAGAGAGCAGCAGATCTAATTCTCATAGTTTCCAGTTTTTGAACCTTTTGCATAAATAATCAGTTACATTTGAAATTGTAATAATCTTCTCTCATTATTTTCTTTGAACTTCAACCCTCTCATATAACTTTTCTCCCGCCAACTCTGACAACCTTTTAAGAATTTTTAATTAGTTCAAATTGGTTGACATCACTTGTTTATCAAGGTGCCAAAACCTGCAAAATTATAGCTATGGATATCTGGGGCCTCAGTCCAGAATAGATAACCTTCATAATTCTGGTACCTATAAGAAATAAAATTTATGTAGACTGTGTTGCTGACGCAACTCTCATTTCCCCGGGTTCCTAGGAAAACCTTTAGAAACATGAAAAAGAACCTTAAAGTTTAGGACTTTATGCTTGCCTGAAAGTCCATACTCATGTTAATCTTAGGGCCGTGACGATGTACCAGTAGACTGTCTGGACATGTTCAAAGCAGTGAACCTGGGCCTCCAGGACTTCGGTCAGTCCTGATTACAAATGATGTACTGCAGTATGCAGAAACACCAACCTGTGTCCAAAGATGAAGAATGTATGTCATTATTAGAGCCCACATATTGTGTGTGTCTGTCTACCACCTGGAGGTCATCTCCAAGACTTCAAGAGAAAGTGATACCCAGGCTTGAATTTGGTGACCTTCACACATAAATCTTGTTCACAGCCTGCTCTGTTTCTAAACTTCCAGAAGAAATTAGAAAAAGAAGACCAATTAGACCCAAAAGAAGTCAATAAAGAACAGAAATCAGATATAGAAAAATAAAGAGACAATAGAGAAAATTAATGAAGCCAAAAGATCGTCCTTTGAAAGTAAAATAAAATTGAGGAACTCTTACCATCACTGATAAGGAGAGAAAACAGAAATTACCACAATTAGGAACGAAAGAGGAATAGATCATACTGACATTAAAAGATTAATAAATATTGTGGAAGCTTTATGCCAACAAATTCAAGAAATGAGATGTTTTCAAATTCCTTTAAAACACAACTTACTAAAGCTAATACATGATGGAACAGAAAATCTGAATAGCCCTATATTTAAAATTTTGAATTTGTGATAAAAAACCTTCCCATGAAGAAAGCTATAGCTTTCCAGATGGTCTCTCTGGTGAATACTATCAAACAGTAAGCAGTAATATGAATGTTAAACAAATCAGAGAATAGAGAAGGAGGGAACGTTTCCTAACTCATCTTATGAGGCGAGCATTACCCAGATACCAAAACCTGAGAAAAATACTTCAAAAGAAGAAAATTGCTGATCAGTATTCCTGAGATCATAGACACTGCAATAGGCAATGTTTGCGTCCCTCCAAAATTCATATGTTGAAGTCCTAACCCTTAATATGATGGAGAGGTCAGTAGTCTGCAACCTGAAAGAGGGCACACACTGACTCTGCCGGTGTCTTGGTCTTGGACTTCACAGGTTTCAGAACTGTAAGAAATAAATGTTTGTTGCTTAAAGTCACCAGTATATGGTATTCTTTTATAGCAGCTGGAACTAAGACAGAAATAAAAATCCTTAAAGGAATATCATCAGGTTGAATCCAGGACTGTAAAAACAGGTTAATGCATCATGGTCAAGTGGGGTTTAGTCCCAGGAAACAAAATTGCTTAACCCCAAAATTAATGTATATCACCTTTTAACATAACAAGGAAGAAAGCCCATATAATCCTTTCAATAAATACAGAAAGGATATTTCACAAGATTCAGTAATTTTTAATTCAGCAAATCAGGAATGGAAATTTCTTTAACTTGATAAAGAGCATCTATAAGACTCCTGTAGCAGCATCACATTTAACACTGAAATATTGAAAGCCTTCCCCCATGATTGAGAACAAAGTATGGATGTCCTTCTTTACGCTTCTTTTTATTGATAATACTTCACTGGAGCTGCTAGCCATTGCAATGAGGCAAGAAAGAGAAGTATAAGATATAAAGCCTGCAAAGGGCGTAATTCTGTACACAGAAAATCTTAAGGGATCTGCAAAACAACTACTGATACTTAAAAATGAATTTAGAAAGACCACAGAAAAAAGTCAATTATATTTTTATAGATCAGTTGCAAGCAATTGAAAATGCAATTAAGAATACAATTCTTAATCAGATAACACCAAAAATCAAAATACTTAAGTAGATCATCAACATAAATGTAAAATCAAAAACTATAAAGCTTCTAGAAGAAAACACATGCTTGGATTAGACAAAGATTTCCTGGAGAGAACATAAATAGCATTAAACAGAAAGGAAAAAATAGATCTATTGGAACTCAAAACTTTGCTCATTAAAAGCTACCACAATAAAAAATGAAGAGGGAGGACACAGTCTAGGAGAAAATGTTTATATTAAACATACCTCCTGCAAATCAATAGACAAGTGATCTAATATAAAATGGGCAACAGACTTGAGTAGGTAGTTCACAAAGGAATGTGTACAAATAGCTAATAAGCACATGAAGTTGCTTATTACCATTAATCTGAGAAAATGCTAATTAAAATTACAGTGAGATACTGTTTCATATTCATTATGATGGCTAACTTTAAAAGAAAGATAACTGCAGCTGTTGGTGAGAATGTGGGAAAACTCCTGATAGAGTACAAAATCACAACCATTTTGGGAAAAAATTGGCAGTTTCTTGAAAAATTAATCATATACCTGTGCCGTGGCCCAGAAATTCCACTTCTAGGTATTTCTCCAGAAGAAATGAAAACGTATGCCCACAAAAGGGCAAGCAAAAGGATGTTCACAACTTTATGCTAGTCCCAAGCTGGAAAGAACCCAAATATCCATCCAGGATAAATTATGGTATAATTCAGGTAAAAGAATACTGCTCAGCAAGTAAAAACAATGGACTACTGATACATCCAGCAATAAGAGCAAATCCCCCCAAAGATCATGTTGAGTGAAAGGAGCCAGACACAAAATAACACACTGAATTATTCTCTTTATATAAAGTTATAGAGGGGGAAAATTTATGGTGATAGAAATAAGAACAGTAGTTGCCTGGGAGGGTATATGGTAACTTTCTGGAGTGATAGAAATGCTCAATATCTTGACTGGTGTAGTTACATGGATATACATTTATCAAGACTAATCAAGTTGTACACTTAAGGTTAGGCATTTCATTATATGTATATTTTACTGCTATGAAACCCAAATCAATAGTTAACTATATGCCATAACAGCAGTGAGCAAAATAAAGACTATTTCTAACACCCCAGAGAACTCCCCCATGTGCTTTTTCAGTCCATAGCCCCATCTGTATGTCCCATCACAGATAATTACTATTTTGAGCTAGTTTAGATTTGGTTTTGCTCTTTCTTAAACTTCTTATAAGTGGAATAACCAGTATTAGCTTTTGGGTCTAGATTGTTTTGCTGAACATAACATTTTTGAGATTCACTCATATTGTTTATATTAGTAAGTTTTCTTTAAATTCCTGGGTAATATTCTATTTTATGACTATCCCACAATTTATCTATTTTTTTGTGTGTTAAGCATTTGAGTTATTTACAGTTTTGCTGTAAAATAAAGTGGATCTGAATAACCTTCCATGATTTTTTGGTGGTCCTGTTATCCATTTCTTTTGGGTGTATACCTAGGAAAATGATTATAGGATATGTGCATCATTAACTCTTCCAGAGTTTTGCCAAATTGCTCTTCAGAGTGGTTGCATGGATTTGCATCTCAATGAGCACTGCTTGAGAGCTGCCCATTCTCTTTGCCTTCTACCACCATAAAGGAAAAAACAAGGCAGACTTTTTTAATGGGAAGATCAAGGCTAAGCCTCGAGGAATGTGACAAAACCAACTTGCGTGTGATCCGGTATCCAATCCAAGAGAGACGTACAGAGAGCAACAGCACATCTTTGGGTCAGTAATTGTGCTTTGGTGTCTATGTGTTTGAATTACACCCGGGAGGAGTGTGGGAGATGGGTCAGAGGTGTAGAAAACTAGTCTCAGGAAAGGGTCAAGAGGTCAGGCTCCCCCAGTGAACTGGTTAGGTCTGCAACTCTGGAAGGAAACCAGAGGATCTTGGGTAGCAGGGGTAGAGTCCTGAACCAGCTGTGTGCTGAATGTTTGGATGATTCAGGTTTCATTTGATGTTTACACCAGCATCAAGATTGCTGTTGCTTTGCCTTTCTGGGCACAGAGGGTAGGAAGCTCTTCATGTGCCACTCAGTCTGGGCTGACTAGGTTGAAGAGCTCATCTGCTTCAGACAAGGATGCCAGTACCCCAAATCCAGTGTCCAGTTAAACCTAATCCTGTAGCATAGTCTGTGTATCAGTTTTCTAGTTAGGAAGCTGTCTGAGTGCATGGGGGAAGCTGGGTCTATAAATGTGTGAGCCAGGTAAGTGCTGCTTGCCAAGACAAGTGGGACCATCTGAACTAAGTAGCTGCTACTGGGTCCTAATAAGAGCAGTGACAATGAGGCCAAGTGTACACCCCCGCATCCCCTGGCAAATAGGTTACTCACGTTGGTATGTTTCATGGTCAGAAATTTGTTATTGATGACCCAGGTGACAGAGTTCAGCTGGTCCTGACTGTACTTCCAACATGTATCTTGAATCCTTTTGCTTCTTTCCACTTTTATGGCCTTCAGTTTAGTTGAAGCCACTAAGATATATAAGTCTTTGTTATGTTCCAACAGCCTCTTTCCTGATCTCCTCCTATTAAATTCTGCCCCGCTGATAGTCATTCCATGTAACATTACTCTTCTGATCATGTTATTCCCTTTCTTAAAATCATGTTGAAATTTCAGGACCGTGTGTTTGAAGGTAGATAATGTGGATACTAGAAAATGTGCCAGTTTGGGAGGTAGAGGACTCAGGTTCTAATCTTGACACAACTACTAATTAGCCATGTGACTTAGCAGTCCTCTCCCTATCCTAGGTCACAGCTTTTTTCACCTGTAAATTAAAAGATTGGAGCAAACTAGGACGTTTCTATGGGCCGTTGTAAGTCTAACATTCTGTGATACTTTGTGGGACTGAGTCAGAGGATTTTTCTTGAGTTCTTGCCTGGGGTGGAGAAAAGTAAGACTTTGGGATGGTATTTCAGTCAGCTTTCCTATTTTTCTTCTCGGAGATGACTGGCATCTTTGAAGTTGTTGGACAGTTCCCTTACACTGAGTATAAGTCATTTGAAAATGTTCCAGGAGAATTTTCTCATTTCAGCAGGTGTGCCTAGCGGGCTGAGAGGCCCTGTTGTTTCATTTGCTGACGTCGGCGCTTGTCGAGTTCTCTGTGCTCCACTGCAGGCTTTATCTTAGAGGTTCCGTAGATTCTTAGAAGTCCTCCAACCCAGGCCTGTTGGTAGGTGTGTCCCTAAGTCCCATGCATCCCATGCAGTGCTGCTAACATTTTGTAGGATTCTGAGTGGTGGACACAGACATATCCATTTGTCTAGTTGTGTTTTTAAAATGTCAATCTCATGACATAGAAGTATAAACACGTGTTGCACAAATGTCCGTTTCCTGGTTTTGATATTAAACTGTAATTATGTAAGAGATACCCACTAGGGGAAACTGGGTGATGGGTACACTATACTTTTCTCTTCTATCTTTGTAACATCCTATGAATATTTAATTATTTCAAAATTAAAAAATAAGTCTTTATGAGGTGGTTAATAGGACTCTGTAGGACTAATTTCCTTATATAATGTCTTCCATAATTGTCCGAGTTGGTTTTTTTTTCCCCTAAAGCAAAATGCAGATTTCCTAAGGGAAAATGTAAATGTAGATTACCTGACAATGCAATGATTTTCATAATTTTGACCACAAAGTCTCTTTCCAAGGAGTTTTCCGTTGAAGGCTCAACCCACACATGCATTGCCTTGTGTGTTTATCCTGTGTTTGATCAGCACCAAGGCCGTGCTTAGTGATAGCACTGTGTGTGCTGGGCTCCCCGGGGGCTTGGATCCCATGCCAGGCCCTCATCCTCTCCATCCAGGCTCGGCCCTCTGTGGCTCTGAGGACAAGCGCTGGAGAGTGCAACGCTGCACCCAGGGCATCAGTGTCCCTCCCAGGTCTCTGAGCAAAGGATCCCCAGATGACCAGGCGGCACATCTCACCCCACATGCCCCAGTAGTCGTTTGGGGACTCAGTCAGTTTGGACCCCATTTTCCTCTACATCAGCTGAGGAGTGTCAGGGGATGAGAAGAAGGTGCTGAAGGGAAGAGGAAAGATGAATGACCCCTCAAAGATGTTCATGTCCTTGTCCCCAGAACCCATGAATATGTTAGGTTATGTGGCAAAGGGGAATTAAAGTTGCAGATGGAATTCAGGTTACTAATCAGCTGACCTTGAAAGAGAAGGGTTATCCTGCACTGTTCTGATTGGCCCAGTGCAATCACAGTTGTCCTTAAAAGTGGAGGAGGAGGGAGGAAGAGTGGAGTCAGGGAAAGAGATACGATGATGGAAGCAGGATCAGAGAGGTACTATGTTGCTGACTTTGAAGATGGAGGAGGAATCCATGAGTTGGTGAATGTGGGAGACTTCTAGAAGATGGAAAAAGCCAGTAAACAAATTCTCTCCAAAACTTTCAGAAGAGAATGCACCTTGAATTCAATTCAGTGAGACCCATGTTGGAATGTCTGACCCATACTACTCTACCATAAAGATCTGTGTTGTTTTAAATTGTTGACTTTGAAGTCATCTGTTATATCACAACAGAATACCAATACAATAGAAAATGAATATGCTCTTTCAGGATACAGGGTCTCAGAGTAAGAATTGATTGAAGGATGCCTGGGCTTAGGAATTAGAAAAGAGAGTCCTGGGGCTTGGTGGAGTGAAATCTGGGACAGGAGGTAGTCATTGGAAAAGATAAGTAGACCAAGGTTTAGGGGCATGGTCATAGGGAAAGGACAGTGCTACTAGGAGGGGTTGAGTTAAGAATCAGAAAAAGAGAGGTTTAGCTCAAGCAGTCACAGAAGCAGTTTTGCAGACTTGGCGTACATGGGTTGTAGCATAGAGGAGAGACTTGGATGGGGAAAGTGTTTGTGAGAACAATGGGTTTTTATTAGGCTGGGTAATAGAGAAAAGGAGTGGAAAGAGCCCAGGGCTAGGAATCAGGGTGCCTAGATTTTAGTATTTTGCTATCTGAGTTGACACAAATATCCTGGGTCTCAGTCTTCCCTTATGTAAGATGCGGGGCTGAGTGTCTCAGGATTGCTTCCCAGATTCAAATAAAAATTAGCCGATTTGGTGAAGGACCTTAGTGAGCTCTGTAGGAGTAACCTCACTGTGGTTATGACATTTCAGCTCGCTGTGTCCCTAAGTCAGTGACCCTGGACACAGCTCAATGCAGTGCACGTAAATGACAGTGGATTATGGTGTCCCCCTTAGTGGAATAACTTTGCTTACTTCTGAGTGTTCATCATGTTACTTCAACATAGAAATGGTGATCTTGGCACACACAAGTCTCCTCATGATTGAAATATTTGTATTTGCAGAGTTGTATGTATGCTATGCTTCTTATGGGGGATGTTCAAAGTCTTTGCAAACTGCCATCTCTTATTCCTTTTGGGGTCAGCAGGGAGTAGCCATTTTGGAGTTGATCAAATCGAGAATCACAGGGTATTGATCCCCAGATCTATCTTAATTCTTAAGCATTAAGTATTCTAGAATCCTGAATTCAGTAAAAATGTCTTTGCATTCTGTTTGATTTTGTACACTTTTCAGTTTCTCACAAACCTTTTACTGACAGAGCATCGTAGCATCTGCCAGTGATAGGGCAACCAGAGGGTTTGGCAGCTTGTGGGTGGGAGTTTCAGGGTTTGGGGACTTGGCGGCAGTTAGATTGGGCTGTTGGTGTGGGAGGATGGAACTGTGTATTGATGATGGTCTTGGCTTTTTCTAAATCACAATTGCATCATATGAGATAGCTGAATTTATGTTGAGCTTTACAAAAGCCTCCTGGGAAAAGGGCAAAACTGGTTTTAGTGCGTAAGAAATTTATTTATGGCAGTTATGGTACCAAACTGAGACTGAAGACTGCTGAGAATCTGGACCACTTTCTGGTGGAGAAAAAAAAAAAAAAAACTATTTTACTTTTTAAAGTAGGAATCATATAGTGGAATCACTTTGCAGTTACAGTGATTTTTGAGTCTTCTTATCCTTTCCATGGGTTGACAGGCTGGTTATTCTTGTCACATTAATTCAGATAAAGATGGCTACTGGGAAGAAATATGGTTGGGGTGGGGTGGGAAGAGAGTGGAAATAAAGTGGCCAGCTCCCAGGGAGGTAGCTTGGGGATGTCAAAGTACGGTTAGCTAGGTTTCTTATGACTCATCTGCCCAGCGGAGCTGCATGACTGGTCCTCCTGGTAACACAGGGTCACGGCTTTCCGTAGCATTAAAGTGACTCACAGAGAAGGGGGCTATAGGTCCCCACTCACGTTTATCTGATGTGTAAATACGTGACTTATGTCTTTAATTTGGTTTGATTTTTTTTAACTTCTGGTGCCCTGATAGAATGCCATGGGAGGCAAATTGTGCTAAGTGATTCTTTTTTTTTTAAACAAGAAGATTAAAAACTAGTGTTAGGTACTGGAGTCCCTCAGTCATCATGTATATTGTGTTCTCAAATGGTAAGGATCTGACAGTTCTTCCAGTACAGCATGTGATAAGATGATCTATTCATCAACAATTCAGGTGGGATATATGAAGCACTTTACCTGTTTTCATCAGTTCTTTCCACTAAGCTCTGTAGAAATCTTTTTCACCCTTCCATGGCACCTTTTAAGTATCAAAACATTCTGATTGTTTTTGATGCGTAAGCTTAGTTCAATACAGTTTAGAACTGTAGTGTCATGTCCAATTTAAAACCTTCCCCCAACCATTGCTTAAGGGACCCAAAAAGTGGGCTGGAAGGGGGATTGGAGAAAGAGAGGTAGAGAAGGCAAAGGGCAGAGAGAGAGAGAGAGAGAGAGAGAGATTCTAAGAAAAAGAGCGTTTCTTCTCTTCTCTCTGTCTTGTGGCCCATCTAGGATGAGGGCAAGTGGCTTTCGATAGAGGTAACACTAGTCCTGTATACTTGACCCCCTGCCAGTTGTGGGAAGGTGTGTGTGCTCACGCTGACCCCTTTGGTCGTATCGCTCCTGGCAACTCCCGCGGATGTAATGGTCTCTCGTGGCGGTTTCCTGTTCAGGCCAGCCTGGCCCACTCTGTCAGCGAGGACTTCCTTGGAGAGGCCTGCCCTCCTGAGACCCTGTTTCCAGTCCCCTCTGGTAGCGGGCTCAGCCACGCGGTGTTTTTGATTCTTTGCGACCCCACGGACTGTAGCCCGCAGGGTTCTCTGCCCCTGGCGCTCAAGAATGCGGGAGCAGGTTGCCACTTCCTGCCCCGCGGCCCCCTGGTAGAGTGTCAAGCCATTGTGCTGGCTAGTCCTTTTCGTCTCTGTCTCTCACCCGTTCTGCGGTTCTCCTGTGGACCGATGGAAACCCCCGAGCTTTTCTTCCGTACACCCTGTCGTGAAGCTGGGGTGGAGGTGCCGCGCGTCCTGGCTTCCCAGGGGTGCTACTCCAGGAAGCCTTTGGCCTTCATAAAGCTGCAGTGAGAAGTGAGTGCAGGCCTGTGTTCAATTACACACACCCGTCTTCAGGCGGAGTCCTTCCCAGAACTCTCACCAGGCTCCCCTCTGTTCTACCCACGGCGCGGTGAGATGCCGGCGTCTCCCTTTCTGCAAGACGCTCTCCACTCTGCTCGGAGCTCCCTGACAAACTTCGTGTGTAAGACGGGGAAAAGACGGATTCCTCACCGAGTACTGTCCTCTCTGCAAGGCTGGGAACTCTAATCATTCCCCTCCTTGCCCAGGCTTCTTACAGGAGCTGGGAAGAAGGTGAGGGTTGGTGGAGGCTGTCTGCTGTAGTGGGGGTTTTTTCTATTAGGAAACCTCGAGGAAGGATTTCTGCCCCTTTCAATACGGAAGTCAGTGCCTGTAGATTTCATCTGTGGCTGCGTGTCGGTTCTGGGCCACAGGAAAAGTTCCACTCAATATCCTGGCACACCAATACCTGGTTTTATTAAACACAGGATTGGATTTTCCTGTGAGTCGGTGCCTTTCAGGGTTATGTGATGGTGTGATGGGGGGTTTGGGTTGTTTTTGTTTTTGTATCTGTCAATTCATATTACTAGAAAAGTCATAGAAGATAATGGTTTCTAAAAAATGATACCAGGCTCTATTTACTTCAGTAGCGACTTGTTTCCCAGGAAGTGCTTGATTTCCCTGGCTAGCTGCCACAAATACAGTAGGACTTTGTATTTACGTTGTTTATTGTGATAGGGATTCATTCTGTAGGTCAAATCACGGTCTTCATGATGTGTTCTACGTAATAAAAGGCCCAGGGAGGCAGTAGAGTGTGTGTTGGAGTCAAATCAACTTGACTTGAATCAGCAGCTTTGTTCAGGCTGGTGAGTCACTTAACATCTCCCTCACAGGCAAAATAAAAATACTACTACCCACCCACGTAAGAGGTTATGAGGTCTCAACTGAATTATGTATGTTAAGTATGTAAAGCACTTATGATTGCCTGGATCGTAGGAAGCATATAACGAAGTTAGCTACTTTCGTTATCTTTATGGTATAGATAATGCCATATTATCTTTATATGGTTCTACTGTAATTTGAATAAAAACGTATCACCTTGTGCTGAGGGGGCTGAGGGTGGGAATTCTGCTAAATATAAGGAAGTTTAACATGTATCATGTCAGTAGGAAGCAGAGTCAAGTTCAGAAGAATCAACAGCAGAGGTTAGGGACTTCATGTAAAATATGGGGAAATATGACATCAGGGAATAAGGGCAAAGAGTGTGGAGGGCTAAAGTTTAGGCGTAACAGAGCAACAATAAAGCTTGGTAGTTACAGATATGAAAGATATAGTCCAGAACACATTTTAATGGAGCTGAGCGACCTGATGCTGTGGGTCGGAACAGACCAGCTTGGGGTATGAGAAAAGGTAATTCCCTATGGCAGTTTTTCTGTTTGCCAGAGAAATCCTTTAAATATTTTCCCCTATGATCATATCGTCAAGTCTGATTCATCTGCTAATTTGTTTTCTACTAACTCTGGTAGGAGTGAAGTAGAATTGAGCATTAAAAAAATTATTACTAAGTGGATAGGCAAAAAACATCTCAAATTTCTACTTTTTGATCATAAGTGGAGTTTAACATATAACCCTTTATATGTTAGTCTTCTGCATTTCTGCTTTTTTGAATTAAATATCCATGCCATTGATGATCTGTGTATTGAAATTTTAGGGTTTTTCTTATTAATCTATGCATGCTCTTGATATATTGACTCATCCGTCATATTTGCTACAGGTATCTTTTTTTATTTTGCTATGAGTATTTTCTCCACTTGTATTTATCTTTTAATTTTTAAAAACTTTTTATTAAGGTAAATTTCAAATATATATTAAAAAAACAGACTATAATGACCTCCCTTATGTACCCGTCTCCCAGCTTCAGTACTTGTCAATTTCTGCCATTTTTGCTTATCTGACTCCACCTACTTCCCATTTACTTCCACCCACTCCTCTCCACTTGAGATTGTTGTTTTATAGTTTTAAATTTCTAGGTATAGTTTACACACATATGCATATATGCATATATATGCATATAGTTTACACATATGTATAGTTTACACACAGATCTTATCTGTCCAATTTGTTTGAATGAACACACTTGAGTAAAACACTGGCAGGGCTAAGAATCACACCCAGAGGCTCTGGGGGACAAGGGACGACCCCCACTGCTTACACCCACAGACAGAACAGACAGAGCCAAGCCGTGTCTTGCATCCCAAGTCTCAGAGCCACTGAGCTGGTGCTGCATGAAGTCACACTGGACCCAAGGAAGCAGAAGATCAAGACTTGGATTTGTCTTGGCTGAGACAGGGCCTGCGTCAAGAAACAGGTTCTTAAGTAAACCGGATTTTGACTAGAGGCCTTGGACTCAGAAGAGGCCATCTTCTGCTCTCCCCTCACCTGTAGGTTCATTTCCTTCTTCTTTCACTGTCTCTGAAAAGAAGATCTGTTTGGGAGAATGTCAATATGGGGGTAGGGTAGGCCAGGCAAACACTCTTAGCATGGTACAGTGGGGTCAGTTTGCACTTTTAGGTTATATGGAATCAGCAAAATGAAAAAGCAGCCAATGAAATGGAAGAAAATATTTGCAAACCATATATCTGATAAGGGGTTAATAACCCAGTGTATGAGGAACTCTTTATAATTCAATAGCAAAAACCAAATAACCTGATTAGAATATGGTTCTATCGCAGTGCTCTATGACATATCCTTATTAGTTATCTATTTTATATATGAAAGTAAAAGTGAAAGTGCAGGTCATGTCTGACTCTTTGAGACCCCATGGACTATACAGTCCATGGAATTTTCCAGGCCAGAATACTTGAGTGGGTAACCTTTCCCTTCCTCCTGGGCCTCTTCCCTACCCAGGGATCGAACCCAGGTCTCCCACATTGCAGGTGGATTCTTTACCAGCTGAGCCACAAAGGAAGCCCAAGAATACTGGAGTGGGTAGCCTATCCCTTCTCCTGCGGATCTTCCCGACCCAGGAATCAAACCAGGGTCTCCTGCATTGCAGGTGGATTCTTTACCAACTGAGCTATGAGGGAAGCCCATTTTATATATAGTAGTGTATATCTGTCAATCCCAGTCTCCCAGTTTTTCCCCCTCACCTTCTCGCTTGGTAACTGTAAGTTTGTGGGAAAGGTACTCCTTTGTAGGAAATGAGGAAAAATCCTTTGTAAGTGAGGAAAAAGCAGAAGGCGCCCTCTTCCAGAGTCCAAGTCCTCTAGTCAAAATCCTGTTTACTTAAGAACCTGTTTCTTGGCCCTTTCCCAAAGAAGACATATAAATGGCCCATACATACATGAAGAGATGCTCAATATCACTAATTATCTGGACAATACAATTCAAAACCACAATGAGGTATCATCTTATACCTGTTAGGATGTATTAAGATGATAAGGATAAGTATGTGTTAGGATAAGTTAAAAGATAGCAAGTGTTTACAAGAATGTAGGGGAAAGGAATCCTTTTTTTAAACTAATTTTTATTGGAGTATAGTTGATTTACAATGTTGTGTTAATTTCTGCTGTATAGCAAAGTGCATCTATCCTGAATATTCACTGGAAGGACTGATGCTGAAGCTGAAGCTCTAATACTTTGGCCACCTTGATGCGAAGAGCCACCTCATTAGAAACGACCCTGATATGCTGGGAAAGACTGAAGGCAGGGGGAGAAGGGGGTGACAGAGGATGAGATGGTTGGATGGCATCACCGACTCAATGGACCTGAGTTTGAGCAAGCTCCAAGAGCTGGTGAAGGACAGGGAAGCCTGGCGTGCTGCAGTCCATGGGGTCGCAGAGTCGGACACAACTGAGCGACTGAAGAACAACAGTGAAGTGAGTCAGCTGTACACATGTCCACTCTTTCTAGACTTTCCACACAGATCATCACAGAGCAGTGAGGTCCCGTGCTCCGCAGTGGGTCCTTGGTGGTTGCCTGTGTTATCTAGAGTAGGTGCATCTGTCAGTCCCGTTCTCCCAGGTTATCCCCCTCCCCTTCTCGCTTGGTACCTGTAGGTTTGTGGGGAAGGTAATCCTTGTACATTGTTGATAGGAATATAAATTGGTACAGTCCCTATGGAAAACAGTGTAAAATTTCCTCAAAAAATTAAAAATAGAACTACGATATGGCTCACAACTCCACTTAGGTGTATAACCAAAGGAAATGAAATCAGTGTCTCTAAGAGATATCTGCACTCTCATGTTCTTTGCAGCATTATTCACAAGAACAAAGTTATGGAAACAATCAAATGCTTGTTGATTGAAGAGTGGATTAAGAAAATGAGATATATATATATATATATATATATATATATGGCTTCCCTGGTGGCTCAGTCGATAAAGAATTCACCTGCAATGCAGAAGATGCAGATTCAGCACCTGGATCGAGAAGATCTGCTGCAGAAGGGCATGGCAACCCACTCTGGTTTTCTCGCCTGGAGAATATCATGGGTGGAAGAGCCTGGCGGGCCACAGTGCCTGGGGTCGCAGCGTCAGACGTGACTGAAGCGACTGAGCACGCAGAATGGAAGACTGTTCGGCCTTAAGAAAGAAGGAAATTCTGTCGTTCACAGCAACATGGATGAAACTGGAGGATATTGTGCTCAGCGAAGTAAGACAGGCAGAGAAAGACACATCTTGCATGGTCTCACTTACACGAGGAGCCAAAAAACAAAAAACCAATGACAAACACAAAAAGCTGAACTTATACTAATAGGGAAGAGTGTGGTGGTTACCAGAAGCTAAAGGGTGAGGGAGATTTAAAAAAAAAAGACAGTAAAATTGTTCTTGCCAAGGGCTATGGAGAGGGAGGCATGAGCAGTTACTGTATGATGTTGTAGGGCAGTTAGGGAGTTGTGAGATGAAAAGAGTCCGGGAGATAGATGACGGTGATGGCTGTATAACAATGTGAGTTACCTAATACCACTGAGACTCTACACTTCAAGTAGTTAAGATAATAAACTTTGGTGTGTGTGTGTGTATATATATATATATATATTACTACAATAAAAAATTGAAAAAAATGTGTTGAAACATAAAAAACGGGCACGTATGTTCCCAGGTGGCTCAGTGGTAAAGTATCTGGTATTTTTGCCGGGAAAATCCCATGAACAGAGGAACGTGGCAGGCTACAGTCCATGGGGTTGCAAAGAGTTGGACATGACTGAGCTTGCGTGCATGCATGCATGCATGTTCAGACATTGCAGAGATTAAACAGATAACAGAAAGACATTATGGTGAAAAAGTAGTTGGTGGTTCCTCAAAAAGTTAAACATAGAGTTACCTACCATATGAGCTAGCAATTCCACTCCCAGGTATATACCAGAAATAATTAAAAGAGGGACTCAGGACTTCCCAGAGTTCCTGCTCCCGATGCAGAGGTCCAGGTCAATTCTCTAGTCAGGGAACTAGATCCTGCATGCCACAGCTAAAGATCCTGCATGCTGCAACAAAGATCAAAGATCCTGTGTGCCACAACTAAGACCCAGCATGGCCAAATAAATAAATTTATTAAAAAAATAAAAAACCCAGGGACTGAAATAGTTACATGTACACCGATGTGTAGCAGCATTATTCACAGTAGCCCAAAGGTGGAAACAACCCAAATGTCCAACAGATGAATAAATAAACAAAATTTGAAATTTACATAATATGGAATATTATTCAGCTATAAAATGAATGAAATTCTGACACATACTCTAACATGGATGAACCTTGAAAACAACATGCTCAGTGAAATAAGCCAGACAAAAAAGTAAATATATGATTTCACATATATAAGCTAGATAGAATAAGCAAAAGTAAGACTAAGTTAAAAGTATCAAATAGAGGTTACCAGGGACTGCAATGAGAGAAGAAAAGGGCGGTTGTTGCTTAATGAGTAGAGTTTCTATTTGAGATAATGAGAAAGTTCTGGAAACAGTGGTGATATTTACATAACATTGTGAATGTACTAATTCCACTGACTTGTACACTTGAAAGTGATTAAAATGGTAAATTTTATGTTATTTATATGTTGCCATGATGAGGTTTTTTAAAAAAGAAAAAAGATGTAACAATCCATTACTTTAAAAACTCTCTCATGATTTTCAAGATGACTTCCATGACTTTTTCCCAATGTACATTTTTTACTTATAATAATATTTTCCTCTGGGCATTATAATGTTCATTTTGTGCATATAACCCTGTTATCCATCTGACATATATTTATGAGATACAGATACAAATTTATCACACCATTATTTATTGTGTATTATTTCTTTTCTGGACTGATTAATGGTCTTTATTATATATTAAACTTATACATAATAAGCCCTGTTTATGTGTAAATTCTGTTATTGATTTCAAGACTATCAAAGGGACTTTTGCCTCATTGTGCTTTTGAGTATGGAAATATGCATACTGAGCTTCTGGCTGTATGTTTACCTAAGACATCTCTTTTGGGGATCAAGGTTATCATATGTTGGTATAATCTTAGTGTTTTTAGATGTTTTTATCAAGTGATGCTCTAGCGTTCTCAAATTTATTTATTAGTCTTTTTGCATATGGCAAAAATAGCATCAGCGGTGTTGACAAGAAACAATACATATCATCTTTAGTTTCATTAGAAGGGAGAGATGAATTAAAAAAGAAAATCTGTTTCTGTACCATTTGTAGAGCCATTAGTAGTTATTATGTCATATTTGTTCTTATAAGTAATGCCCTTCTACACCATGCTTCCAATGGGCTGGTGGCTGTTAATTCCGCAAATTTAATTTTCCAAGTGAGAAAAGTCGCTACCACATCAGTCTCATGAATATAATGCCAGTGGTGAATATAATTCTTCCATTATCAGCCTCATTCATCACACTAAGGCAAGTGGTCAGAACTGTGAGCTTGAGCATGGCAAAGACTGGTAAAGATTCCTCTAGCTTAATATCACTAATCGATTTTATTTCTTCACTTTAACAATGGTATGTCTTATCTACATACAGGGCTACATTTAGAGGGTGTATATTTTCAATATTAAGCCACTTCACATCTTTTTAGAATACTTTAATTGAAATCATTCACTGATTATTCATTTGGAATGTTGATCCCTGGGCTGCTTGCTCAGTGATACTACATCTGAATTTAGTAACTGTTAGATCTTGCTGGGGGGTTCAGGCTCATAGAGTGGGGAGCTCTAGTACTATCGTGTCTTTTTTGGGATTGGACCATCCTAGACAATTTCTGCTTCCGTGTGGATTCATGCTGTCTTACATCTAAGGGATCCAAAGAAACATAGGTTCCATTATTGCTACTCAGTAGAGCATCAAATCTTAGTTGATTTGTTTCTTAAACATTTCCAAGCTTCCTTATGTTCTTGATGTGTACTGATTTTTCTGAACTTGACCAACTGCTCAAAGCATTCTACCTCCTCTTTCATTCCAGTGAAAAAAGCATAATTCCAGACGGGAGCAAGCCTTCTAGCCCCTGTGGGTTAGGAAATCTGGCTGAGGCTTGATTCATGGATTCTTTGGAGGAAGGATATTTTATTGGAGTCAATGCCTGCAGATTTGGTAGGCTACAGGAAAAGCAACAGAAGGTTTCTGTGGAAAAAAGGCAGATTTTTTTTATGGAGTTTAGGAATCATACAGAATTGGTATTTGAGATAAAGCCATTGAACGTTCAGGGATTTAAGGAGAAATAGGCACATATTTCTGGAGCTTTGGCTATTTTCTAGGATTCATGGAGCAGAGAGGTTTTTATAAGGTCATCTATGCATTAAAGGCTCCTTTAGTAGGTTCAAGACAGGGATGGAGGGAACAGAATATGTTGCATAGCCTAGTAACAAGCGTATGAACAGTACTGTCTAAACAGCTTAGGAGGAAAGTTTCCCAGCTCTTTGGGATATAACTGTGATTGGGTTCCTAGGTTCTGATAAAGAAATTGCTAGAAGGGAGGGTGAACAAGTAATGCTTCATAAGTTCAAATCTTGCAATGATATGATCTGGTAAAGAAGAGGGATTTTGTTTAGTTGTATCCTTTGTTAAGGGCTTACTCACCATTCTGTTCCATTGAAAGAGTCACCAGCTGAGGCTGAAAGAATCAGGTCTCAATGGGGTCAAATCCCAAGAAAAAACAGTAGGGATATGGGATGCCAGGATTAGAGACTGAAGTTTGAAGTAGAAAGGACTACAGTACTTATGTTACAGAGGGACAGTCAGATAGCAGAATTAAGCAAGGTTATGGAATCAAGATTGCCAGGAGAAATATCAATAGCCTCAGACATGCAGATGACACTACCCTTATGGCAGAAAGTGAAGAAGAACTAAAGAGCCTCTTGATGAAAGTGATAGAGGAGAGTGAAAAAGTTGGCTTAACGCTCAACATTCAGAAAACTAAGATCATGGCATCCGGTCCCATCACTTCATGGCAAATAGATGGAGAAACAGTGGCTGACTTTATTTTTCTGGGCTCCAAAATCACTGCAGATGGTGATTGTAGCCATGAAATTAATAGATGCTTACTCCTTGGAAGGAAAGTTATGACCAACCTAGACAGCATATAAAAAAACAGAGACATTACTTTGCCAATAAAGGTCCGTCTAGTCAAGGCTATGGTTTTTCCAGTGGTCATGTATGGATGTGAGAGTTGGACTATAAAGAAAGCTGAGCCCCGAAGAATTGATGCTTTTGAACTGTGGTGTTGGAGAGGACTCTTGAGAGTCCCTTGGACTGCAAGGGGATCCAACCAGTCCATCCTAAAGGAGATCAGCCCTGGGTGTTCATTGGAAGGACTGATGCTGAAGCTGAAATTCCAATACTTTGGCCACCTGATGCGAAGAGCTGACTCATTGGAGAAGACCCTGATGCTGGGAAAGATTGAGGGCAGGAGGAGAAGGGGACGACAGAGGATGAGATGGTTGGTGATGGATAGGGAGACCTGGTGTGCTGTGGTTCATGGGATCGCGACGAGTCGGACACGACTGAGTGACTGAACTGAACTGATGCCTAGTTGGGCTTCCCTGGTGGCCCAGATGGTAAAGAATGTCCTGCAGTGCAGGAGACCCAGGTTCGATCCCTGGGTCAGAAAGGTCCCCTGGAGAAGGGAATGGCTACCCACTCCAGTATTCTTGCGTGGAGAATCCCATGAACAGAAGAGCCTCGCAGGCTATAGTCCATGGAGTCGCAAGGAGTTAGACATAACTGAGCAAATTAAAGTTATGCCAAATAGGCATAGCATAGTGGCAACAAGAAAACAAGACTTTGGGAGGCATGGATTGTGTTCTAGAATTTAATTTTTAGAAGAAAAGAGTAGTATGTATGAAATAACATATAACCGCAAAAATTCCTCTGAAATTTAAAGTAAAATTCTGTCTGTATTCAGGCAATAGCAGTCCTGTTCCTGTAAGGGGAAAAAATGGTCTCTAGAAGATTTAAGTATTAGTGATACAGATTAAAAACTAAAGAAACCCTCTAATATCATAATATATTTGTGAATATGTTGAAAAAATTTATAAAATTATACATACATATTACATACTTAAGACACAATGTCTCATCTATGTATCTAACCATGTCTATATGTATACATGCGTGTTTGTATGTGTGTATGTATGTATCTACCTATTTATAACACAAAATTAGGTTGATTCCTTTCCTGGTGGTGTGCCTTTATTTTTGGTTTGCTGTTTGCACTAAATGACTCAGAAACGGAAGTGAAAAATCATTTTACAATCTGGCTAGATTTTTTTTCTGTTAGAGTTGTTGTAATTCTTACATAATAGTGATACAAACCTCTGAATGTTTATTAGATGTGTGGTGCTGGGTTTCTATGTAGAACAACAATACCAGCCCCCTAACTTCCATGCCTCTCTAATTATATGTAAACTAGTTTAAGATCATCAAGTACAGTGACTCATCACTCCAAGGTGCTCTGCAAAAGCCTACATTGTTACAAGACTATTGTTCCCTACTGAATATATTTATTTTGAGCTTTAGTTAATTTTTTATTTTTAACATAAGCTCCAGATCTTTATCTGTACTTGTTATGTAAGAAATAATAAACACTTGAATGCAGTTATCTATTCAAAAATTTTACTTCTTATGATAAAAACAGAAAGCTACTATGTTCTTAGAAATGTCTGTTTAGATTTCTTGCTATCATAATCAGCAGCATCATAATTACCATCATCATTGTCTGTCAATATTGGTTGCTAACCATTTAGTTCATGTATTATTGTAAGTTCTAATAGTATTTACAAATAGTATGTATCAAATAACCAAGCTCTTTCCTTAGAAAAATGTAGATAAAAATGAATATTGGTCAAAATTATAAGAAGTTCCTAACTTTCAAATGGGTTGGTTGCCAAATTTTGTTTTTAAGGTAGTTTGTTTGAACTGGGAGCCCTTTTGTTGATTGATTGGTAAAAAGTGTTATATATGGGATGTGTGAGTGCTAAGTCGCTTCACTTGTGTCTGACTCTTTGTGACCCCCATGGACTGCAGCACGCCAGGCTTCCCTGTTCTTCACCATCTCCCAGAGCATACTCAGACTCATGTTCATTGAGTCAGTGATACCATCCAGCTGGTGTCCCCAACTGATGTCATCCTCTGTCGTCCCCTTCTTCTCCTGCCTTCAGTCTTTCCCAGCATCAGGGTCTTTTCTAATGAGTCAACTCTTCGCATCAGATGGTCAAAGTATTGGAGCTTCAGCTTCAGCATCAGTCCTTCCAATGAATATTCAGGGCTGGTTTCCTTTAGGATTGACTGGATCGATCTCCTAACTCAATGAAACTACGAGCCATGCTGTGTAGGGCCACCCAGGATGGATGGGTCTTGGTGGAGAATTCTGACAAAAATGTGGTCTCCTGGAGAAGGGAATAGCAAACCACTTCCGCATTCTTGCCTTGAGAACCCCATGAACTGTATGAAAAGGGTCTTTGTAGATGTAATCAGTTTAAGGTGAGGTCATATTGGATTAAGGTGTGTTATAGTCCACTGACTGCTGTCCTGATGACAAGATAGAATTTGGACACAGAGACAGGAAGAATGCATGTGACTATGGAGGCAGAGATGAGAGTGATGCAGCTACACGCCACAGAATGACAAAGATTGCCACCAACTACTGGACACGAAGAAGAGGCGAGGAAGGAACCTTCCCTAGAACCTTCGGAGAGCACACAGCCCTGCTGACGCCGTGATTTTGGACGTCTAACCTCCAAAACTGTGGGACAGTGTGTTTCTGCTGTCTTTGTTGTTGTTCAGTCGCTCAGTCATGTCCAACTCTTTGTGATCCCATGGACTGCAGCATGCCAGGCTTCCCTGTCCTTCACCATCTCCTGGAGCTTGCTCAAACTCATGTCCATTGAGTTGGTGATGCCATCCAACCATCTCATCCTCTGTCATCCCCTTCTCATGCCTTCAATCTTTCCAAGCATCAGGGTCTTTTCTAGTGAGTCAGTTCTTCGCATCAGGTGGCCAAAGGATTGGAGTTTCAGCTTCAGCATCAGTCCTTCCAATGAATATTCAGGACTGATTTCCTTTAGGATGGACTGGTTGGATCTCCTTGCAGTCCAAGGGACTCTCAAGAGTCTTCTCCAACACCACAGTTCAAAAGCATCAAAAAAGTCAGTAATCAAGATTAAATTATATCTTAATGCAATATTTAAAAATATTAATGTGAAAAATCCATGATGAAGAAAAAGTAAAAATTTCAAGAGAAGTAGAATAACTGGAGCTATGCCATCTCCAGTTATTGACAACTGGAGCCTGAGACAATATTGTACTGTCAGTCATTCAGTCATGTCTGACTCTCTGCAACCCTGGCACTGTAGCTTGCCAAGGCTGCTTTGGCCATGGCATTTCCCAGGCAAGAATACTAGAGTGGGTTGCCATGCCCTCTTCCAGGGGATCTTCCTGATCCAGGGCTTGAACCTGCGTCTCCTGCATTGGCAGGTGGATTCTTTACCACTAGTGCTGCCTGGGAAATGATACCAATCCTGTCTTTATTTAGAATTTTGATATTTTTGTCCAATGTGTAGGGCAGAAAGGTGGCCCAAATTCCCTAGCACAAAGCTTAGCATATAGTGGGCTTGTGGTAAGTATTTTCAGTGATTATGAATTCATTAGCCCATCATGCTGGGAAGAAAGAATTAGGAAAACTGTGTTGAGTGGGAGACATTTAGCCTAGTTGTTCTGGTTCTTATGCACTTACATGCTCAGTCTGTTCAGCAGTTTGGTGCGTCAGCAAATATTGGCTGGTAGGTTTTGCTTTAGTCCCAGGCCTGTGGGCACCATCCTAATTTATATGACTATTTTTAAGGTGGTATTTTGGGGATTTATTATGTTTTAAGCATAATTTCGAACAAACTTTTTTGAAATTTAGATTGTCTATAAAGACTTGCTTGTACAATCCAAATGCTTGACATACTACCTTTAGCCAATGATTTCTGGCATTTTCTTCCATTTCTTTGTTGATATTCATCTAAGATAGGCAAATCTCATCCTCTCCTTCCAGGGTTTTATTATAATATCTTCATTCTGACTGGAAATTGGAATGCCCATTCCAAAAACCAGATTTGTTGGGATTCTAAACCACATTTTTCAGAGTTCAAAGGTTCATGTACTAAGTACACTTGAACTTCTCTCAATATGCTATTTGGATAGAGCTGCCCCCAATGAATGAACATTATATTGTTTACTCTTTGGCACACAGAACTGTGTTGATCAGTACAGAGCCTTGAACTAGGATAGGGGATGTTCACCAAATACCTACTATTTGGGGGAGAGGGGTTGATTTTGGTAAAGATTGCAGAAGGAAGCACTATGTGAGTAGACACTAAAGTTACATAATGATCATTACACAAAATATGTTAAAGGGGATGTAATAAATGTAGAAATAGAGACCACAGTTATACATTTAGCTTACCATTGAAAATCAAAATAAATAAATGGACTATCACTCAAATGCAAAGAGAAAATTGCTCATGAAATTCTGATAAACTTACAAATACTTTAGTCTGAATTATACTTAAAATATTAGCTGACATTTTGATATCTAACAAAATATCTTAGATATTAACATCAAAAATGTTAGATATCTTTGTTACCAGACCTCTATTACCTAGAGGGTAGAATTTGTGGTTCTTCAAGTAGGGAAACAGAGGAAGAACAAGAAACATACGCCTTTCTCACTTTAGTTCTTTTATGTGAATGGGGGATGGGGAGGGGAGAGTGCTAAGAAAGAGATAGGAAAGTGAAAGTGAAAGTGTTCTTCGCTCAGTCAGGTCTGACTCTTTGCATCCCCAAGGACCGTAGGCCACCAGGCTTCTGTGTCCGTGGAATTATCCAGGCAAGAATTCTGGAGTGGGTTGCCATTTTCTTCTCCAGGGTGTCTTCCTGACCCAGGGGTCAATCCTGAGTCTCCTGCACTGGCAGGTGGATTCTTTACCACTAGCGCTGCCTGGGAAGCAGTACCAATCCTGTCTTTATTTAGAATTTTGGTATTTTTGTCGAACATGCAGGGAAGAGAGGTGCCCTAAATTCCCTAGCACAGAGCTTAGCTATAATGGGCTTGTAGTAGGTTTTTTTTTTTTTTTTAATTGACTATCAATTCATTAGCCCATAATGCTCTGAAAGAATTAGGAAAACTGTGTTGAGTAGGAGATGTTTAGCCGGGTTGTTCTGGTCTTTACCGTCTGAGCCAGTAGGAACCTAAGAGAGAGAGGGAAAACCCAGAAATGAAGTTTGAGGAAAGGAACAAGTAGAGAGTTAGAGTGAGGGATTGAAGGAGAAATGTGGAGAGGAAGGGAGGTGGAGGGGAGAGAGAGGCTGTGCGGAGGGGGCGAGAGAGAGGTGTCCGAGTGTAGTGGCTCCATTGTGAGTACTAGTTAGAGATGATATGATGGAAGCAGAGCCTCAGGACCTTTGCCAGTGGAGACTCACCTGGTTTACTGTGCTGTACAAGTGTCCTGTTGAACTGTGGTGTTGGAGAAGACTCTTGAGAGTCCCTTGGACCGTGAGGAGATCCAACCAGTCCATCCTGAAGGAGATCAGTCCTGGGTGTTCATTGGAAGGACTGATGCTGAAGCTGAAACTCCAATACTTTGGCCACCTGATGCAAAGAGCTGACTCATTGGAAAAGACCCTGATGCTGGGAAAGATTCAGGGCAGGAGGAGAAGGGGACAACAGAGGATGAGATGATTGGATGGCGTCACCGACTTGATGGACATGAGTCTGGGTAAACTCTGGGAGTTGGTGATGCACAGGGTGGCCTGGCGTGCTGCCGTTTATGGAGTCGCAAAGAGTCTGACATGACTGAGCGACTGAACTGAATTGAACTGAACTGAACAAGTGTCCTGCAAATTAGAAGAAGGGGAATAATTCAGATCTAGTGCCATAATGATGATTTCTTCTAAAGGTACTAACAGTCGTCTGAGGTTTGAGAAAATTCCTGGTCTTATAATAAAGTGAACTAAGAAGAACTAAACACTTATCAAGGTCTCATGGTAAGATCTGTGAGACAGTTGCCTTACTAACACTAAAATTGTTCCCACTATCCTAATTTTCATTTTACTTTTCCAATTTTCTGATCTGTATTTTGCTGAGGACTGCCCATAGCATCTTCTTTGGTATGTGGAAAAGTGGAAGAGTTTTTCTGAAAAAAAAAAAAAAAAAAAAATTCACTGCTCTTTTAAACTTTACCTTATAGAATTAGTATCTTCATTTTTCTCTATTTTTAATTTTTTTAGAGAAAACTTGATCTTCTGCAGAGGAAGTTTTCTAACATTCTGTAGCTGAGTCATGTGGAGAGAATATTTCTACTGTTGACATTATTTGTTTTCTTTATTATGATTACTATTCAGAGAGAATGAAAAGATTATTTTTTAGTACATCCTACAGCATCTAGTTACATTGTTTACATAGGGGTCTCAGTAAGAATTCACAAAATTATAAATTTTACAGTCCTTATAGACAATAGTGTATACCAGAAGGATTATTTCTCTACCTAAAGTTTATATGAATTGTTTGTACTTTAACCAATTCGTATATCCACTATATTTTTATATCTGAATCTTACTGCTGGTTTTATCTTTTTAATTTGTATCATAAAGGGAATCTTCTCTGCCCAAAGCCCAGCTCCTAGGAGTGCCAAATTGTCTCTGCACCTGTTAGCCTGCCTTGTGACTAGTTCATATCTGATTGGAATTGATGGGCATCTGATCCAAGTGTAGACAGTTTATAGGTTGTTCTATGGCATACCTGTGATCCAGCCTGGAAAGTTGGAGTAGGTCATTTGGATTCTCTAAGATTTGGAAGTGGGAAGTCAAGAGACTGAACCAGTTAGCAGTGGGAATAGAGAGTTGAGAGAGTTGCCAAGGTTTAGAAGATATTGGGAGTGGTCATGGCCTCCCAGGTGGCACTAGTGGTAAAGAACCCACCTGCCAATGCAGGAGACATAAGAGATGCAGGTTTGATCCCTGGGTCAGGAAGATCAGCTGGAGGAGGACAGGGCAGCCCACTCCGGGCTACAGTCCATAGGGTTGCAAAGAGTCGGACAGATGAAGCCACTTAGCACGTGTGCACGCATGGGAGTGGCCCTGTTGTGCTGTATGCTGGCTGAGTCTATGAGGGAATGGAAACCGTGAATAACCAGAGGAAGTCGGGCAGTAGAGAGAAGGGAAACTGAAAAGAGAAGCAGAGACACTGATAGAAAGAGAGAGTGGTTCAGTTTTAGAGCTTTCTTGTTTTCTGACAACTTTCAGTTGATCAGTGAGTAGTCTTTGAGATGTTTTCTTTTCTAGAACTAACTTGAGTAGATTTCTAGTCTTTTCAAGCATATAGGTATTTTGAAGGCCTTATTATGAAGAGCTTTGGATGCTAGGGCAAGGCCGAGGCTACATATTAACTATTTTTGAGATCCAGAGTAGTGCCATTAGGGGTGTGTTAAATGAAGATTAATCTGGAAGGAGTATGTAGGAGAGTTGGGAAGCCATTACAGTAAGAGATGGGGGAGGTCATTAAGGCCTTGGATGGAAGGTGTGACAGAAAGAAGCTAAATGTGTAGACAGGTATAAAAACATAACAAAGGAAGAATCATAACACATGGTAATTTATTGGCTATAAGGGGCAAGGAGAAAGAACATGCCAGAGTTGAAACTGAGATTTTTAAGGCTTGGAGGTTAGAAGTGGGTAATGTTTTTAGAGGAAACCGGGAAGTTAGGTTTGGTTGTTTTGGGTTGTGGAGGGCCAGACAGCTGTTTAGTTTTGTGTCTGTTCAGTTTCAGAAGTTGGTGGGAAATACTGTTTAGTTCAGCTTAAATAATTTTCACTGAGTTCCCTCCCGCTCCCCTGTTCCTGGCACTGATAGTGAAGGTGGGGAATTGATGTTCAAGAGTGAATAAAACATAGCTTGTACCTTAGAGGAGTTCCTAGTATTGTGAATGAGATTGTCTGTCAGGTGATAATATGTGTGGAGCAGCTGAGAGAGCTGTTGGACTGGAGACCCAGATGTCAGAAAAGCCCCAGAGAACTAGATTATCAAAGGGTAGGATGAGAGGATGTAAAGAGGCGGTCCAAAGGTAAAACCATGGGGGATACCTGGTGTCATAGGACAGAAGGAAGAACACAGGGGAGGCATGGCCAGAAGGTTCTTAGGAGAAGCAGGATAGTGCAGGGTTAGAAAACCAAGGGAAGAGAGGGTTTCAGGAGACAAAGTCATTCACAGTGTTAAATGCTGCAAAAACTTAAGAGAATGAAGTTGGATTTGACGTGTAAGAGGTCATTGTTATCCTAGAAGGCATTTGTGGGTAAGGGCTGGTGAAGAAAAATAGGAAGCAAATGTAGACCTCTCTTCTAATAATTTGAGTATTGATGAGGTGATAAGAAGAGGAAACTTTGAGGGAATGGCGAGGTCTAGAGAAGAATTTTGTTTATTTTTAAAGACTGGGTCTCTCTGGTAGACAGGATAAGACTGGTCAGGAGAGATGGAAAAATTCAAGGAAGAGATGTGAAGGAGTAAGGACATAAGGAAACGGCCTGGCGGTGGGGGGCAGAGGGTGGTTGGGATCAAGTGTAAAGGTAAAGAGGAAAACACTTACACACAGAGAGATGTTTCACCCTGGAGCCAAAGATTAAAAGGAGGAATACAATTGCCAACACAGAAGAGTTAAGACAGGGAGAGAAAGGAAATAACAAGAAAAATACCTCAGCTGTCTTCTATTTTCTCAGAATATTAGCAGGCTAGAAATAGAGTCTTGTGATTGGGGATTTTAGGAACATAGAGGAAGAGAAAGGTTTTGAAAGGCCACTAAAGAGTTCGGAACGAGGAATTAATAAGAGGTGAGTGAGAGGATTTTTGAGTGGTAATAAAGAGACAAATAAGGACGAGGAGGTGAGAGATGAATCAAGAAAATGAAAACTATTTCAAGTAGTAGTACTCAAAGAATTTCAAAGAGTTCCTCCTTCCCCCGCCCACACTATTTTACAAATAAAGAATTTAATTCCAAGCAACTTACTCATGGATCTGTTGGAGTTCCAACCTCCACCCCTTCTTTCTACATGAAAAGAGATGTGACAGTTGATTATAAGGTTAATTCAGAGAATCGGTTAGATCTGAAATCTGACTTAATCTGGAAAAAATATAAAATTGATCAAAGATCAGTGCTTATGTTTGTTGAACAAATATGATAGCTGGTCAGTGAGTCACAGAAGTGACTCAGGAATATTCCTTAAACTATAGTGTCTGTGCCGGGTAAGAATATTTTTTCAAAACTCTAAATAATTCTAATTTTGAGTATAAATATTTAAATGTTTGATTTGTACAAAATGACTGCCAATTAACTTATTATTTAAAAGAAACTCAGCTGTCATAGTGCCTATTCTATAATGAAAGAAACAGTTTTCAGTGTGAAGGTTACAGTTGTGGAAGATAGTCTGGGAAAGTATGATACATTCAGGAGTAATCAGTCATCTTAAGCAATGGAATGAGAACATTATTTAAAATATATTTTAAAGTATTTAATTTATTCCAGATTTCAAGACTTAGTCCCTTAAGTTTTTATAACTCATCTTAAAGATGAGACTGAATTTCTGAGGACTCAGGTTTTTCAGCAGATCCCCAAGAAAGGTTGAATTCCCTGAAAGGTAGTAGTGAAGTAATATTCTTATTTGTCTTTTGGGACAGGATCAAATAATAACTTTATATTGAATTTCAGTAATCATTATCAGGGGCCTAATAAAAGGATCATAACTCTTCTGCGTCATTTCCACGTGTAATTTTAACAGCCACAGACAGAACAGACAGAATTGCCTCAGCCATAGGCAGATTATTTTTATTATTCCAGGCTAGAAATTCTCTAAACATTTTTTTTTGTTGTTGTTGAAACTAAAAATGACCTTAGAAAAAGGTGGACGTTTTATTAGATGTTTTGTGTTTTCAGAGCATGTTCTGATGGTTGGCTATCCTTTTTCCCGCTGTGACAGCAGGTGGGAATGCCATCAGCGATGTCCATAGTCCTCAGTGTAAAGTGGGATCAGTGGTCGTTCTGGCCTCTTGCCCAGGAGATGGAATGGAATGACTGTTTTCTTGGTTGAATTCCAAGGAGGCCTCAGAAGAGCCCTTCACACTGAACTGGTACTAAAACCTCTAATACTTTTCTCAGTTGGTAGAACTTGTCCTTGGGGCGGAATCAAAGCCAGTCATACACCTCTCTCTGCTGGGGTGTGTGTGTGTGGGTGTGTGTGTGTGTGTGTCCATAGCTGTTGGTGATCCACACTTATAACCCACAAGGAGACGACTGGCCTCTGACCTTTGCTATCTCTTAGGTCTAAGTTTAGGAAGGGGTGTCCTGCATTTCAGAGACATTCCTAACCAAAGAATCTGATGTCTGTGATGAAGTATTGGGTGGCTCTGTGGATAAAGACTTAGTTTGGTAGGTCAGACTTCTTATCTGACTCAAAAACTTAGACACTGTCCATGGATATCCTTTTGGGGCCACATTCTAAAAAGAATGACCCCCTTAAACTGTCTGAAGTGTAAGCCAAGAGTGCCTGGAGGTTACTTTTCACTGGACCACAAGTTACTTTATTGAAGTGAAAGTGTAAGTTGTTCAGTCACGTCCGTCTCTTCTATGACCCCATGGACTGTAGCGCACCAGGTTCCTCTGTCCATGGAATTCTTCAGGCAAGAATCCTGGAGTGGGTGGTCATTCCCTTCTCCAGGGGATCTTCCTGACTCAGGGATTGAACATGGGTCTCCTGCATTGCAGGCAGTTTCTTTACCACTGATCCGCCAGGGAAACCCACGTTACTTTAGCTTCTCCCCAGATCTGCATCAGATACCTTTTGGTTTACTTCAAATTTCTGCCATCAACATTTCCTTGGTACCTGGCCAGGCACCATCCTATTTGCTGCCTCTGTGCTGAGGATCCTGAACAACTTACCACGTGCTTGTAGGAACTCTTAAATGGGAAGACGCAAGAGCCACCCTGACTCTCATGCTCTGTGCTTATCACCAGTCTTGCACGTGGTGGAGCTGGAACCTTGAATTTCTGCTGCCCAGAACCAAAGATGTTCTTTCTTTTCAACCCAAAGCTAAAGTTCTTTGAGTATGACAGCATTTATGGTGGTAGACTTAGCAGCTTTGCACACCTCCTGCAGGAGCTATCTTGGTTCTCTTTAATGGGAAAAAGACTGGTGTTTACCTTTTTTAGAATGACAGTTGTCACTCTAGCATGCTTATATATACAACCTGTAACAGCTCTCAGTAGAAGAGGCAATATAGCATAAAGCAAAACCTACCACAGATAGGCGCTGAAATCAGTAAGATCTAGCTTTGACTTCTGGCTCTACCACTTTCTAGCTATGTGATCTGGAAGAAGTTGCCATAAGCATTTTAATCCACCATAAGTCTGTTGTGAGAATTAAATGAACTAATTGTTGTTGTTCAGTCTCTAAGCCATGTCTGGCTCTTTGTGACCCCATGGAATGCAGCATGCCAGGCTTCCCTGTCCTTCACTATCTCCTGGAGTTTGCTCAAACTTATGTCCATCGAGTTGTGATGCCATCCAACTATCTCATCCTCTGTTGCCCCCTTCTTCTCCTGCCCTCAATCTTTCCCAGCATCAGGCCTTTTCCAGTGAGTCAGCTCTTCTCATCAGGTGGCCAAAGTATTGGAGCTTCAGCTTCAGCGTCAGTCTTTCCAATGAATATTCAGGGTTGATTTCCTTTAGGATTGACTGGTTTGATCTC
The DNA here is from genome assembly GCF_033118175.1 of Dama dama. Classification (NCBI taxonomy): domain Eukaryota; kingdom Metazoa; phylum Chordata; class Mammalia; order Artiodactyla; family Cervidae; genus Dama; species Dama dama. The sequence continues at coordinate 70,996,756 of NC_083709.1, read as the reverse complement.
CTTTTTGTCCAAGGGACTCTCAAGAGTCTTCTCTAGCACCACAGTTCAAAAGTATCAATTCTTTGGCACTCAGCCTTCTTTATGGTCCAACTCTCATGTCCATATATGACTACTGGAAAAACTGTAGCTTTGTACGTACTTTTGTTGGGAAAGTGACATCTCTTCTATTTAATATGTTGTCTAGGTTTATCATAGCTTTCCTTCCAAGGAGCATGTGTCTTTTAATTCCATGGCTGGAGTCACTGTCCACAGAGATTTTGGAGCCCCCCAAAATAGAATCTGTCACTGTTTCCACCTTTCCCCATCTATTTGCCATGAAGTGGTGGGATGGGATGCCATAATCTTAATAGAACTAATACACGTACAGTTCTTAGCATAGGGCCTGGCACATGATAGGTAGTCAATAAATGGTATTTATTATTATCATTACGATTGATCTTCCTGAACATAGGGTGTAAGTCTTTATGAAATTTGACAGCCAGGACAGTTATAACTTTGTTTTTTGGGAAGTGGCAAGTAAACACTATCCTTCCAGTCTTATTTTGGAGAGTCTGAATATATTGCTATTTGGCATCTGTGCTCTTTGGCCATCTTCCAGCACCCTTTGAACAGCATCTTGGATGACTGCTGGGACTGAGAAATCAGTTTTCTTGGGGGACATGATATACTTCTATGGTTTACTGTCACATAAGTCCCATCCTTGGATAGTTTTTATAAGCCTACTGTAGTGTTTCTCGGTCAACTCTGAAAAATGTGTATTTGAGAGCACAACGGTGAGACTCATTTTTCCCTTCAGAGATTTTCCGAGTCAGAGAGGTATAAGGGTGGTTGGCTTTATGTCCTAACCCAAATGTTACAACTATATAACGTAGCAGTTCTGTCACTGAAGCCATTGATACCAGTCCATGGAAAGTTCTCGGACCGGCCCTTTTTACCGCTATAGGATTCTCGTGCCAGGGTTGTTGTCTCTGTGACATTCAGTTCCATAGTGGCTGTTGCTTGCAGCCTGCTGCTTCAGTTCACTGCAGCTCTCACATCATGGATGTCTTCCATGACCTGGGCAAAATGCAGGCCATTCAGAAGGGCCTCCAGGACACTCCTGAGCTATCAAAGAACTAGTACAAGAAGTATTCACATTAGCCCTTGGCCTTCAGGAAGAATATCTGTGTGGGTTATGCCATTTGTCTGTTCCTATACTCACTGCCCACTTGAGCTGAAAGTGGAATGTTTCTACTCAGGGTCCTTTGAGGGGGGTTGCTCTGTGGAATGTCATCACTCCTCTCTAAGTGAATCAACCATATCTTCTGCATATACACACACACATACATATAATGTTTAGCTATTTATATTTTTCATGTAAAAAATTGTCTCTTTATTGGTGATGGGCAGGGGAGCCTGGTTGCAAAGATTTGGACATGACTGAGTGACTGAACTGAACGGACTTATGTCACTGTTTCTGCTTTTTCCACATCTATTTGCCACGAAGTGATAGGACTAGATGCCATGATCTTAGTTTTTTGAATGTTGAGTTTTAAGCCAGCTTTTTCACTTTCTTCTTTCACATTCATCAAGAGGCTCTTTAGTTCCTCTTTGCTTTCTGCCATTAGGGTGGTATCACCTGCATATCTGAAGTTGTTGATATTTTTCCCGGCAATCTTGATTTCAGCTTGTGATTCATCCAGACTGGCATTTCACATGATGTACTCTGCATAGAAGTTAAATAAGTAGGATGACAATATACAGCCTTGACGTACTCCTTTCCCAATTTTGAGCCAGGCTGCTCTTCTTGATCTCTTTCCTAAAGGAAGAGTTAAGTTTTTCTTTCTTTCTGTACCTATGGGTGCTGTATTATTTATATAATAAGCATTCATTGAGGGTTTATGATACAGGAGAAATACAATACATGAATAGATTTATTTTGGATTAAAATTTAGTCCAACTACTTAAGAGTGGGATAGATTATTAAGTTTTAGCCAAAATACGTACCTAATTACTGTGTGATTCAACTATTCCTGTATTTTTCCTCCAAATCATTTATGATATGTTGGTGTTGTTGAGAAATAAATGCAACTCATCTATAAGGTAGTTATTTTTTCTTAAGCAGATAGTGACTTAAAGTTGTGACTAACTTCCATCTTTTTACTTACTTTTTTCAGAAAGTGGGAGGTTGAACCTCTTAGACTAGACAAAATCTTGTTTGGCATTTTGGCATATTAGTTGAAGAGAAGAAGCATATGAATAGACCAGAACGAAACAGTAGGATTTGGCCTGTATTGTTAGGCGTGGAAAGTGAAGAGGTGGGACATTTTGGTATTAGTATTACACATCTAAAAGAGGTTCTCTAGAAGAAGGCAGTGGAAAGAAAGCTCTTTCCATACAAATAAGCTTTTGTTTTCATGATCCCACAAAAAGAGTTTTCCCTTAATTTTTCTCTTCCTTTCAGCCTCTTTCTCTTCCTTCACCTGAATAAGTATTTTGGGGCTCAGGATATACTATTGTAGTAAGTCTCTGTTGTTTTGTCTGCCCGCCAGGTTTTTCTTTTCTTCTGGGAACATCGTCCATTCTTGCTGGGACATGCTTGTTTTTGCAGCCTAAGCATTGATTTGAATGTGAGCCGCTGTGTTCTTATAGACCTTGCGCCTGGTCACAGTTGACGGCTAATGGGTGGTCAGAACTCATCATTTGGATTTTTGAACTAGGAACTAGTGAAGGTGTGGGCTGTTCTTTTCTCACCGTAAAGGCAACATGAAGTATGGTAGCTGCTGGCAGCCACTTTTCTCATCATGTGCTTGCAGCTATTTAGAAGAATAAAATAAACTTGCAGAAAAAGCAATTATGAGATGGAAAATCCTGGTGGTACCCAAGCTTCTGGTTCCAAAGATGCTTATGTTCAAGTCTCTGTCTTTGTGGTTCAGTTGTATCTTGCCCTTCTTGTAGTACCTGAACCAATATATCCCTCCTTTTGCCTAATCTATTTCAAGCTGAATTTCTGTTGCCTTGCAACTTGAAGAGGCACAACTTTTTTCATCTCTTCCTCCGTATAGTCTATTCTGTGCATTTTGTTAATATTATTTTATTAATGTCCTTAAGATATTAGATGAGTTACATTGATATCACTTTTGCTGAGTGTGCAATGAGTGGTCCAAGCTAACAGTGTCATTAGAAAATCAGGTAGAACACATGAAGCGATTTTTTAAAGAAATACTTATTTATTTATTCGGCTGCATCAGGTCTTAGTTGCAGCATGCAGGATCTTTGTTGCATCATGTGGCGTCTTTCGTTGCAACACGTGGACCCTCTGGTTGTGTCATGTGGGTTCCAGGGCCCCTGGGCTTAGCTGCTCCATGGCATGTGGGGTCTTAGTTCCCCAGCCAGGGATTGAACCCATGTCCTGAACTGCAGGGCTGATTCTTTAACCACTGGACCACTGGGGAAATCCCAAGAGAAATGATTTAAGCATAGCTAGAAGATTGGTAAGGAGAGCTGATTCACATCTAAGGCTGGTCAAAACTTGTTCTCTAGAAGACAGAAGACCATACTTTTGCCTAGAAAAGAAATGAAAAGACCTGGGGTTTGAACTCTGAAGTTGAGAGAACCTAGGGGAAAAAAATAGTTGTCAGAAGATTATAAGCACTGATTTAGAATATGGGGAAGTGGTATGTTTTGTTTTGTAGAAATGTTTAAGTAGACCAGGGGGTTTTACATTTACCTAGGAAGTCAACATTTGTGTATACCAACTGCATATATTCTATAGCTATGGTTCAACATAAGGAGGCATTTTTAATTTGTCTATTTTATAAAGAATTTAGTGAAAAATTGGGTTTCAGTTTTTTTAGTGGAAAATTAAAAGTTTAAAAATTAATCTAAGTACTAATATAACAACTGAAAATGTGACTTAGGCAGAACAGTTCATGTATCTTGCTTTTTGTACTTGAAAGGGTTCTTTTAACTTGAATCTTGTAAAAGACATCATAATAATAAAAAAGAAAAGCAACCTAATAAAAATGAGCAGAAGATTTGAACAGATATTTCACAAAGGAAGATATACAAATGGCCAATAATAAGAACATGAAAATATGGTCAACATCATTAGTCATCAGGAAAGTACAAGTTAAAACCACAATGAGGTAACATTTAATACCCACTAGAATGAATAAAATTAAAAAGTCTTCAATTTGAAGAGGATGTGGAGTTGCTAGGACATTTCCATGGTTGATAGGTTGGTGTGTGAAACGGCTTCATCACTTTGGAAAATAGTCTTGAGAAGTTTTTAAACAGTTAAGTAGACACTTCTTTGTGTACCAGTAATTTCATTCATAAGTATTTAACTAAAAAAAATGAGAAATATCATGAAAGCATGTGCACAAGGATTATGTACAGCATTGTTCATAATAACTAAAAACTTCAGACAACTGAGGAGTCCATCTACATGAGAATGGATAAAGGTACTGTGGTCTGTTTAAACAACGAGTACTACTCAGCACTAAAAATGGCAAACCACTCTTATACACAACATGAAAACAATCTAAAAACAACCCCCCCAAACTCTGTAAAACTATACAGAGTGGAAGAAGTATACAAAAGAATAAAAATTTTATGTTTCCATTTATATAACATTCTAGAACAATCATAATCTATGTTGAATATATAATTATAATATACACAATATAATATATGTAATATATAGTATATACAATATATAATATATGATGAAAAAATCAGAACAGTGTTTGCCTCTGGTAAAGTATGGGCTGAGATTGACAGGGAAAGAACAAGAGGGAGATTTCTAGTGGTTTATACAGGTCTGCATTTGTTAAACTCATCAGCTATCAGAGTATTTATGAATTTAACTGTACATAAATTTATCTCAAAAAGAGCTATAAACAAATGTTAAAATCTAGTTAGTGACATATATGCAAAAGTGTTTTGGGGGAAAGTGTTCTGAGACTGCAAGTTATCTCAAAATGCATTAAAAATTAATATGGAATGATGAACAGGTAGAAAGATAATATAGTTGAATAGCTATGTGATAAATCAAATATGGCAATATGTTAATTGTAATATCTAGTCAGTGGGTGTATATATATATGTATATATATATATGTTCACCATTGAATTCTTTCAACTTTTCTCTATGTTTAAAAATTTTCATAATAAGATATTGGAAAAAATAAATAGCAAAGTGGAAAGAAATGTTATCAAATGTATTAGTTAATAAGAAGTGATGCTATATTACTTAATGGATTATATATAGTTCATTAAAGAACCAGCTTAAGCACAAATATACTACCACTATATAATAAATTACAATAAATACATAGATAACACCTCATTTAGGGCCACTCCTAAACAGTGTTGGTTTGAAATAGTGAGGATTGTCTCAGAGATATTTTTATGTTAAAATACACGTCTTCTTTCATGCATGTGAGTTCACTTAGTCTAAAAATTAAATAATTCTCTAGCATGTAATTTAGGTAATGAGGCATGTACTCTCTAAGATCTGTTTGCGCTCAGACCCATTCCTTGCCCTTGCCCTGATCCGCTCTGTCCCATGGGGCTGACCCCGCAGGCACCATTCTCAGGCTCTTCCATCGGCTGGGGCACAGAAGTCAGGCCTGGGGGACGCTGACGGGAGGCCGGAGAGGGCGGGAAAGGAGAAGAGGGTGTTTCTCCCCCTTTCTCCATGGGCAGCCTTTACCGTGGTAGCTGCAGCTTCCCTGTGACTCCGGCTCTCAGCGGACACGCCTGCTGCGGACCCTCCACGCTGGGCTCCGGTGTCATCGCCGCCTTTCTTTGGCCTCCAGTCTAGCAGTGGTAGTGTCTTCCCTTTGTGGCGAAGGCCTGAGTTGTTTCACTGTCCTCTGGCGAATTGACTCATCTGTCACTTGTGTAACCAATTCACTGCATTGCCTTCCCTCTTCTTTAAGTACTTAGAGTAATTCTGTTTTCCTGCTTGACCCTGCCTGATATATGTAATATTAATGGAGAGGAATCATGGGCAGTAAAGTTTTGCTCTTTAAACTGAGAATGACCATTTTCTGAAAGCATGTAGCTAATTCAGAAGCTGAGGTTTGCCTGGAAGTTGTGGGCGTGTGGCAGGGGAATGACCCCAAGATTTCCTGGCCCTGCAGTGAACAGGTCGAGGGCAAGGACGCCCAGGGGACAGAGTGCAGTGGGACAAAATGTCTGTACATTCGTTACAGCACTGAACAGTAAGGTCATGCAGTCGTCTCACAGTATTGAGGGAGACTGGTTCCAGGAGCCCCTCCCCATGGACATCAAAATCCGTGGATGCTCAAGTCCCTTATAGAAAGTGGTTTATTATTTGCATTTAACTTTTGCATATCTTCCCACATACTTTAAATCATCTTTAGGTTACTTACTTTTACCTAAAACCACATAAATTCTGTGTAAATAGTTGTAAATACAAAGTCAATGCTATGTAAATAGTTGTTGATGTGCAGCAAATTCAAATTTTGCCTTTTGGAACTTTCTGGATTTTTTTTTTTTTTTTGAATATTTGTGATTCAAAGATGGTTGTGTCTGAGGGTACAAAACTCGAAGATGTGGTTGGCTGACTGTATGCTCCTTTTAACTGTGTAGTTCAAGTACAGCAGATTGAGATCCATCAGAAGCTCACGGTCAGCCGGAGCTAGTGAGGGACCCATCACTCTGCTTGTTCTTTCTTTGATGATTTCTCTTTTCAACATTGTTTCCATTGGGTTTTTTTTTTTTTTTCCTGAGAAATAGGCTTGATCCATAAGGGTTGATAGAGGTGTGCAAGTAGACGTGTTGGAATTGCCACAAAAGTGCTATGCTGGATGTGTAAAATGCTGATTCTCTGTAGTGGCTGATCTGATCAAGGAAACAAATGGTGTAAGTCAGCCGTCCAGTAAGATTTGCTGGAAATCCTCTCAAAGGGAGGCAGTGAAGAGGGCAGGTTCTGTAGCCAGCCTGCCTGATTACAGCCTTGGCCCTGCTGCTTTCCTGCTGTCCTCGGGCAAGTTAGGTGACCTCTCTGCCTCACTTTCTGGATCCATAAAATGAATATAATCATAGTACCTACTTTATAGAGTGATTGTGAGAATAAAACGACTTAGTACACATAAAACTCAGTGTGTCTCCCAGGACTTAGTGTTAATAAATGTAACCATCACCATTGTCATGAAGGGCCCTGGCCTAGGAGGATGTAATCAACAAGTCTGGACAGATGTGGTAAGAAAAGATGGCCATAGACCTGTCATAAGTTCAGGGACTCTGAAGGGAGGGAAACCACAATTGTCCGTCTCTGATGCAGGAGATGTGCCTTAATGCAACCCCTGCGGCGATCTCCCTCTCCAGTGCTGATGCAGTCATGCTCCTTCTCCTGGGAATGCTCTCCATTTCCTAAGCAGAGTTATCCTGGAGCTCATTACTAGATTTTGGAGACCCCCTTAGCTAGAAGGTTCTCAGACTGTACTTCTATAGTAAATACATATCTTTCCTTTGTCACCCAGCATTCAAATTCACTTTCTGTGTTTGTGAAATCTTGTGTAGACTTGGGGAGAGGCAGGGTCCACTCATATGGAGGCCAAAAATGTCAGTTATTTTCTTCTGTCTTGGAGGAAAAAAAAAGCTGGCTAACTTTAGCCATAATCTCCTGCTCCGGAATTTCAGTCTGTGGTGAATGACCTAAAGAGACGGACAGTCGAACATTTCTTGCGGTGGGGGCTGCTGTCCCCACTGATGGCGGTGTTGGCAGTTTCAGTGGAGTTCCCTAAGCTGTGGCTGGTGGCAGTCCCGCCGCGCCCCCCGAAGTTCAGGCTATTCCCGGCATCTGACCCTGTCTGGTTCTGGTCACCTATATTTTCCTGATTTTTGCTTGTATTTTGACTCAGTTCTTCAGTCTTTGTGTTGATTCTGTTAAGTACCCAGTCGTTTTCGATGAATTCTCTCTCTCTCTCTCTTTTTTTTTCCAATAGCCAGTGTCAATCTTATTGTTTGCATCATGAAAGTCTGCCTAATGCACTGATTTTTCTGTGATCCACTGACAGATACCTATAACTACAGTGGCTGTTTCTTTATGTCAGAGCCAACATGTTAATATGTAGGAAAGTCTAACCTTTATCTGTTGCATTAAATCTCAATTTTTAATGTATAGGCTTTGTATATGTAGACATAATCAACGGTATTTCTTGTCAGAAGTTTGCTATGGTGCTACAATATTCAGTATATTTATCCAGCTCATTTCAGTTTGTCAAGCACCTGCTGAGCATGCGCCTTGTGCTAAGTGATAGTTAGGCTTTGCAGACACGAAGTCAAATATGACAAGGTCCCTCCTGCACATATTTAGAAACCTGGCTGTTTAATGTGTTACATCATGGTGAAATCTGGGCAAACCAATTCAGCTACATTCAGAGGCGGAAACAAAGAAAGAATGGGTAAGGGTAAAGCAGTGTGACATGGTGGTAAATCTTGTATAGAAGTTGACCAGTCTCGGTTCATATCCAGCCTTTTATTTGCTGTGTTATATAGGACAAACTACTTAACCTATCTAAACCTCAGTCTGTTTATCTGTAGGGATAATAGTACCAACATTCTATTATTTTGAAGTTTAAATGAGATAATGAAATAAAGTGATTAGCACAGTGCTGTGATTAAGGGTTTAGTAAAATGGTAGCCACATTCACTGGAATAGATTGCGCAAAGAGATTGTGTAATTCCTAGGTTAAATACAAATCTCAAGAGCATAAATTCTGCCTTGATCATCTATGTTAATTCCATAATCTCCTCGACCATTAGTTCCTCTTTCATTTTTTCTTGTTCTAGCCCAGTTCTATTTTAATTTTTTAACAATAGTAGTCAGAAACATATACCTAGACATAATCTACTGTATTATGATACTTGATGTTTAGCATCATTTTAATAAGAAATTTCACTGTTTGCTATAGTAGACCTGATTTGTATGTTACAAAACACATTTATAATGCATGAATCTCCCCTCTAGCAATTTTTTTCCCCACAAAGACCGAGAAGAGTGATTCATTTACTCAATTGCTATCTGATCTTTTCCCCTGAGTGTACCTTTTTTAGACACTGATCATTAAATTGTTACAGAGTCTTCAGCTCACTTAAAAATGTGTATTAAAACTATTTTATTGCCTTTGGAGTCCTTTTCAAAGTATTTTTCAAATTATATTTGGTGTAGTTTTCAGTTTATGGCTAACCTGCTCTGTTTTATGTGCTTCTTTGCTTTCCTGAAAAGGGCTAATTTTCTACCATTAAAAACTGTGTTGTTTTTCTTTTCTAAACCTCTGTAATTGTTGTTGTGGCCATCAATCAGACAAGGTGGGAGTTTTGTTTGTTTATTCTTGGAAGAGTTTTTAATTAAAACATTTTTTTTTTTTTGGCATACTCCCTTCCTAATTTTTGGGCTTTCCAGGTAGCTCAGATGGTAATGAATCTGCCTGCAATGAGGGAGACCCAGGCTTGATCCCTGAATCAGGAAGATCCCCTGGAGAAAGAATGGCTACCCACTCCAGTGTTCTCACCTGGAGAATTCCATGGACAGAGGAGCCTGGTGGGCTACAGTCCATGGGTTTGCAAAGAGTCGGACACAACTGAGCAACTACACTAACTTCCCAATCTTATAGATATTTTTATTTTTGGCTTCTGATGAGATGTTTTAAAATAGTCTCCAGGCTTCTATTTTATTTTCACTTTTCATTCATTTCATCTCCACCTCAACATCTGCATTTGCTTAGTATTGAAATCAGCAGAAATGATACCAAACCAGGGGTTATAGACTGAAGTTCTCAGTGCTGGGACAGCTTCAAAGTTACTATGTGACTTTGGTTAGGTCATTCAACTACTCTGGCCTCCATTTCATCGTCAGCATAAGGAAGGGAGTGTATTCATTTGCTAAACAAGTATTTATTATGCACATATTGTAACACTGTGCCAGCTGCTGGAAAAATCTGTCATGAACAACAGTTGAGGTAACTTCCCTCATGGAATGTATAGTCTAGTGCTGTTAAGTTATATAAATTCAAAAAATATGTCAACTCCAAGGCATTTTTGAGTTCATAGCAACGTAAGTATAATGAGACTTCCACTTAGTTTCAATTCTCTTTTGAATCAAATATAAGAACAGTTTGCTTGCGAAGTTTGTTTTGGACTTTTGGACATTCCTTTGATTTCAATAATTTGCACTTTGTCCTGCAGGGTATTCCTTGGAAACCAGCGGGAGATGGTCTGTCCAGAAAGGATTCAGGTCAAAATCTGCATACTGTATCCCCCTCTCTTTTTAAAAAATTGAATTGATTTATTTTCTTGGCTGTGTCACGTCCTGCAGGCTTAGTTGCTCTGGGGCATGTGGGGTCTTGGTCCCCCACCAGGAATCGAATCCCCACTCCCTGCATTGCAAGACAGATTGTTTACCAATGGACCACAAGGGAAGACCCTATCCCCATTTAAAAGTGAATCTTAAAACGTTTTTGGAAATACATTTTAGATCCCTGCTTTCTGAAGCACATTAGAAAAAAGAATTATTGTAGTAGTGCTCACTGACCTTTCTTTAGATGGGGGAGTCATCAGCTCATTCAGAGAGGAGATGAAAGTTTTCTTGGTCAATATGAAAATACTTAGTGAATTATAAAATTGTATTCAGCTATAGATTATAGAGCTCTGTACTAGGGATCAGTAATAATAATAATAACAAATAGTAAAATATGTAAATTTTATTATTTGGCTGACAATATAGTATGTGACATGTCCCTTGGGAAATCAGTGGACTGGTAAACTTTGAAACTTACTTGCCAATGGGTTATTACTCTTATAGGAATTATCATAATAGGAGTCCTTAAAAGAATATTTAAGCCAGGTCTTCTCTTCTTTCCCTTTATATTCCATTTAATTTAAAGTGAGCTATTTGTGGGATGATGTATGCCAGGTAGTAAGAAAAGGTTGGAATTATATTGAGGTAATTTTGGAACTATTATCAAAATGGAGCTATCTGAAATGATGTTTATAACAGATAATGGCTGTCAAGAAAAATAAAATAGAATGAAAGATGTAAGCAAAGTGACAGAAAAGTAACTAATGAGCTGGTGGAAAAATCCAGAAAACATCTTGCAGGAAAATCAACTCATAACAGGGTTTTTCTTGATTTTATAGGAAGAAATTAAGTGGTAAATGTTAACTTTTGTCTGTTTCTCAAATTCTGTCATATCCAGGATAATAATTCATGTTTCAAGTCTCAGTTATCATACTTGTATTTTTCCCTGTTCATGAATTCATGTTAAATTGTCATAATATAAGGGCTTTAATTTCATTTGTCTCCTTAGATCAATCTTTGGACAGTTCGGGAACAATAATCACAATTACTGAATCACAGTTCATACATGTATGTATTTACACACATACAGAAATAACCATAATAACCATAACAGAAGACAGAAGTCATGCCAAAAGAAGATTGGAGGTAAAGAGCTGTTAAGATTTCAGAGGAGGGGAAGAGTAGAGGAAAAGAGGAAAATTTGTGCCTAAAATTTGTAGTGGCCTCAAAGGCAGTGAAGTCAGGGCCTTAGATGCAGGGGACACCTTCTAGGCGGGAGGAGCAGTGGTGCTGTATCGCGGTAATAACATTGGCTTGGAGTTAACTGCTCTCTGGTTCAGGTTTCTCTTTCCTAGTTTGACCTGTAACAATTGGAATAATAGCATCAAAACCCGGCTACAGGGTTGTTGGGAGGTTTAAGTTGTATAATCCAGAGGAAATTCTTAGCCAAGTTCCTGGCAAAAAGTGGATACTTGGACCAAGAGCCTCCCTTCCTTTTTAAAAAAAAATTAAAATCGGAGAATAATTTTTTTACAGCGTTGTGTTGGTGGCTGTGGCCCAACTCCAGTGAGTCCCAACGACGTGCGCCTCCCCCGACCCGCCAGCACCCCCTCGGCCACCGGAGTGCCAAGCTGGGCCCCGGTGTCAGCCTGCAGCTCCCGCTGGCTGTCAGCTTCGAGGCGGCGGTGTGTGTGAGCCGATGCTCCTCTCTCAGCGTGTCCCACCCCTTCTCCCTCAGCTGTGTCCACAAGTCTGTCTGCACTGTTTTCTGTGTCTGCGTCTCCACCCCTTCCCTGCAGGTAGGCTTATCAGGACCACTTTTCTACACATGCCTTAATGTGATGTTTGTTTTCCGCTTTCTCACTTTACTCTGTGTGCCAGGCTCTAGGTGCTTCCACATCACGATAACTGACTCAAATTCATTGCATTTCGTGGCTGAGTAATACTGCATATATTCCGTTCCTTTTTCATGTGCCTGTCTGTGGAGGACATTTGAGGCCCAGCTAAGGAGGTTGTTGAAGACTTGATACTGGTTCTACCATTTACCGGCCTCGTGACCTTTGCCAAGTTGCTTCACCTCGCTCAGTCTTCTCATCTCTAAGATGGAGCTAATAATATATCAGTTTCACAGGGTTGATGTGAGGAGTGAACAAGTTAGTTACAGGTCTGATGAAATATGTGGCAGAAGGGATGTGCCTATATTGTTATTTTTCACTGGCCCTGAGGAGCAGGTGAAAGGTTTTGAGTTGGGAGCTGGGGAGAGTGGCTCAGTCTTTACTTTAGGAAAGTCAGTGTGTTTCTGGCTTATGAATAGGAATTGGGCAGTGAGGGATTAGGGTGAGACCGAAAGAGGGAAGAGGTTGTTAGGGGTTGGTGAACACCTGGATCAGAGGCGCTGAGAGGCTGGTGAATAACTGTGGTAGTGGGAATGGAGAGGAGCCTCCCACTTAGACGAGAGATGGGCTTTTCAAACCTCCACGTGTGCCTGAGTTCTCTAGGGACCTTATAAAAATGCAGGCTCCGTAGGTCCGGGGGGTCTGGAGCGCTGGGTTTTACAGTAACATCTGGGGGGTGCCGGTGATGCTGGCTCACAGCCACACTGAACAGCAAGGGCTTTGAAGGTAATTTAGGAGCCCTCAAAAATAGGAGCATTGACAGTTGATTGGCCTTACGGGAAGGAGACAGAGAGATGGTGAGTTTCCAATAGAAGGAGCTAAATTGGGAAGGAAAAAGAGACATGATGAACTCATACTCCTGTGCTTTTAGGGCTTGTAAGAGGTAGAGTGGGGTAATGGCCCAAACGTAGATTTGTTATCAGAAGACCTGGATTAAATCGTGGCTTCACCAGTTATTAGAAAGATGACTTTGAACTGTAAGTCTCTTTCTTCGACTCTAAATGAGACACTATAATGACTATTTCAAAGGATCGCTGGAGAGATGAAATGTATTGTTGTGAAAACTTTCCTCATGGTGGTGGCATCTACTGAATAAAAAGGACAGTCATGGACTGTATGGAATTTTACCGCTCCAGGTCCTCACAAGGCTGATCAAGGCCCTAATAGGTACGTTTTTTCCTGCAATGTGCACACTAGCACTGCAAACTGTACAGTAACTTGACAGCCTTCTGAACTTTATGTTTTCTAAGTACTCATTAGCTGACATAATTTCAGGAGACGTGAATGCCAGGATTGGCAGCGGGTCCATCAGAGCTACATCCATCAGAACCCTACAATTGTCTGATTCTTCCTTTTAAGGCACTTCTCCAAGAATAAACTGTCTGAATCAAAGAGGAAGATAGCTGGTCAAACACATTTATAATCATAGTTCCAATAATGGTAAATGGCAGGCTGTGGGATATATCTATGGACTTCCACTTAGTTTTCCAACCAGAGGCAGCATTATTGATGACTGAAGAATTAACTCTTCAGGGCTTATCTACAACCTTGACTTGGATGTTTTAGACTGGTTGAAAGTAAATATTTTTCTCTTAAACTTAATCTGAACTTTCAAAATGTCCTTGCAACTGTCCCTAAATGTAACTCAATCAGGGAGATTTTTAGGAATGAAGTTAAACTGAAGTGAAAAAATAAATGTATGATAACAAAGAATTTATGGCACATATTGTATTCAGGAAGTCTTCATGACTAACTATTCATAATATTAACAAATTGTGGTGATACTGCTATGTTGCTGGACTATTCAAGAACAAGATCTTTTATTTCTTGCTTTTATAAGAGAGATCAGAAAGAAACGGAAAGCTCTAGGCCATATTATCAAGATGTCATCTTAAATATAACTGAGATCGAGTTATCTAAAGACTCGTTAAGTTGCAGTTCTTTTAAAAAACAACCTGTCCTTTCCAAAACTTAAATTATTCTGGAATATTCAGGGCTTGACCACAGGGATACCAACATAGCACATTTGGGAACTTGATCTTCTTTGGTATCACTTCAGGATGAAGAAATTCAGAATCATGTGCATGGATTGATTACTAAACATATCATTTCAGTTACTACTTTGCCTCTCTGCATTTTGTTGTCCCCAGTATTCTCCATAGCCAGAACCCATTATTTTCATCAACTTTAAACAAAACCCAGTCTTTCAAGGCTGAAGAGAGCTCCGGAAGAGAATTTCTGCTGCCAGAATTATTTTGATCTTCTTGAGTAGTTGGCTGAAGTCCTTGCCAGCTTATTTACCTCAATAAACTCCACAGGTATGGTTTCCTCAAGATGATCTCTAAGTGTGGCTGACTCTAGATTTAAAAAGGAAACCCTCCATCTCCCAAAATTACAGAACCATTGAGGCTCTTAGATACTTCCTCAAAATAACATCACACATTTTTTTCTCAAATTGAAAGACTAAGTCTCAGTCTAATAGCTTGCTTGCATAAGGAGCTAACCAGCTGTATGTATAAATTATTTTCTACAGATAATTGCTGTTAAAATATTTGTTGAATGAGTAGATTCTAATATTTATTTTATCTCCTCCAGAGGATAACAGACTGTGAAACTTTTATCTAGCTATATTATTTTTTTCCTCCATAAATCTCTGTCCCTATCTAACCATCATCCATGCAATAATCATAACTAGAAACCTGGGAGTTGCCCTGGAGTCCTCCCTGCCCTTCACATATCCATGCAGTTCCCAAGCTTTGCTGACTTTTGCATCCTCAAGATGTGTTGGTTGACTCCGTTCTGCCTCTGGATCCCTCTGGCTCTGTCTTGTCCAGACTCTCACATTCTTCTCTGGGCTTTTCCAACAGCATCCCAAGGGCTTTCTCTGCCTCCAGTAATGGCCTCCTCTGATTTACCCTTCAGAGCGATATCTTTAAAATCCAGACTTGATCAGGTAATTTCCTTTCATTGGCTCTCCATCATCCACGGTAAAAAAAGATCCTTGGCATAAACTGTAAGGCCTCCCCCGATCTGGCTTTTTTTATGAGCTTCTCCGGTTTATTTCCTACATGCTGCTCATTGCCTAACACTGCGTGCTGCAGCATGGGGCCCAGCCTCAGCACTGTCGACATTTGGGGCTGGGTAATTGTTGGGGGGCAGGGGCTGTCCTGTGCCACTGTAAGATGTTAAGCAGCATCCTGGTCTCTACCCACTGGATGCCAGGGGTACTCTCTTATCCCAGCTATGACAACCAAAAATAACTCAAGGCATTGCTAAATATCCCCCAGGGACAAAATTGCCCCTCGTTAGTAAGTCAGAAATTAGCCAATAATGCATAAATCCATGCTTATAAAAGTTGAAACAATATAGAACATAGAATTATTAATAAAAGTGGGAGTTTTCCAGGGTCAAAGCATTCTCATTAAAAAAAATAAAAAAGACTTGTTACACACTGCCTCAGCATTATCTCTACCAGACACGCCCCCCACCTTTGTGGCCATCACCCCCTCAGGGTTCCAGGATTGTGTATCAAGGATGGAGGCTTCACCCACTCACCAGGTTATCAGAGCTGGTGATTCACGTTTTGGGTCTGCCTAACTCAAAGACCATTTAAACAAAGCTTCTGTGAGCCACATGCTTCTTCCATTCCTTCTCCAAATCCTTACAGTTCTTTTCTCTTCCATCCACTACAGTCGCTAAACTGTAACAGTGACACAAACTGTAACAGTCAGAGCTGTTATCAAGAAAGAGACTTTTTGACAGTTTGGATGTACAATGTTACAAACATCAGTCCATAGACAGCACCAGAGATTCTGTTTCATCTGAGCAAGGGTGAACCCTGGAGTCTATCTATATCTATATCTATCTATCTATATATATGGGCTTCCCTGGTGGCTCAGAGGTTAAAGCGTCTGCCTGCAATGCAAGAGACCTGGGTTCGATCCCTGGGTTGGGAAGATCCCCTGGAGAAGGAAATGGCAACCCACTCCAGTATATATATATTTTTTTACTGGCTCCCTACCCCCGAAGGAGTCTGATATACAGTCTGGTATGGAAACCAGAGACTGAAGAATACAAGTTAACATGTAAAAAGATGCATCCAGGTATCCAACATTTTGACAGCTGAGTACACCACTTCACGTTCACATGGATACAGCACGAAGTAGTAGCCACACTTAAAAATCCAAGTTACATAAATTGTTATAGCAGATGGAAGAAAAGATGCCTAAATATGCCTAAATCCTAAATACTGAGCAGGCCTTAAAAACAAACTAGGTAAAGAGGAAATACCTGTGAGGGCTCTTTATGAAGATGACAAAATCATGCTTGATGGTGGGGAAATGCAGCTACTTTCATAAAGGTTTCCAGCTATGGGAACAAAGGGGGAAAGAAAGAAATCCTTTCCACATGAGTTTAATTCTAGAGACCCCATTCTTTACAAGTGGGAACTTAGCCCTTTCCCCCAATTCTGTGAATTATTCTTTTTCAGCCTTCCTCAACACTTAGGATCCCATGGAGGTCACTAAACAGGGTGGGGGTGAAGTGTTCCTAGTAGTAGAAATGAAGATGAAAGAGTGAACTGGAAAAACGCTTTAAGAACTCTAATTGAGACAAACCTGACTACAAGATTGTATCTGTGCTGTGATTACAACTGTAAAAATTCTGTCTGCATATGGACAGGGACCGAAAGGGAGCATGAAAAAAAAAAAAATGTAAACAGTTTGGTTTGTAGGATGGCAGAATTTTGGGTGGATTTTTCTTTCTTTTATTTTGAGTGTTGTCAATGTTTTTGTAATGTTTTGCAATAAACAATACTATAAAAGAAGCAGCTGAACCTGCTGGCTAATTATTGTTAGAAAGAGCAGCTCAGCGTCAACTCTGTCAGAGCTAAAAATCGCTGCATTTGACAGATGCTCTCCAGCATTTAAGTTGATAATATCAGATAACCTTAACCAAGAAGGCAACTCCTTCTGGTACAAAGGAGCATTTTAAAAACCATTTTATATCTGCAGCTAACTCCTGACAAGCACAGCAGGTATTAGTTCAATGGGGGCCATAAGGAGGGTGTTTCATTTTGTTGCTTTTTTTTTTTTAAATAGTTGAAATGGTTGATTGGTTATGCTTGTCCTAAGAAAAGTCTTGGACCAAATCGTCTGCAATGTGGTGAAACACTTAGGGCCTTTAAAAGATAGTGTCTAGGTATGTGAGTGGATTCAAACTCCATTTTGAGGGAAATACGGCTGTCACCTGCAGGACCCCCTGCAGCTTATCTTTGAGCAGAAATGGGATGGCGAATATACAAGTCATGTTCTTAAAAAATTGACAGTAGAATGTCAACCTCACTTCCTGCCCTTCTGGTGTTGAAAGTGTATGGATAATCAGCATCAAAGTCTACTGGCGCTTCCAGGCAACTTGTCAGCGAGTTCAGTCCTGAAGTGACCTGTGTTTGCACTTGCCCAGGGCTCACCTAGGACATGATGTTGGAGAGATGAGGAGCAGGCGAGCCCTCCACTCCTCTTCTGAGGACGCTAATCTGTTCCTGTGGTTTGTTGTAGTATCAGGAAGCAGCATACCTGGGCCGGATCACCTCTCTTCCCAATAGGAATGCTCTCATTGAGTTAAAAATTTAGTGTTATGCTCTGAGCCCTTATGAGATTCAATATAAGAATTGTCCATTGGTTCACCTGAATCTATCACAACAATGTTAATCTGTTATACTCTAATACAAAATAAAATAAATATAAAGAATGGTCTATTGGAACATGCTTTTGCATTTTTGGTGTTTTTTTTTTTTTTTTTTTCAAATAATGCTGAGGATTTTGTACCTTACATTATCTAAAATCTATTGTTGAAAAAATTAAGTGGTAAATTCCTTCTGGATTTAGGACATTAGCTTTGCTTGTAACACATATTAGAAAACAGGTTTTTCTCTTTGTCCTTTAGGTACTGGGAAACTCCTGCTTAGTCGCTAGTAATCCTCCTATCGCAGTTTCGTACAAATCAAAGCAAGTGAGGAACTCAGCAGAGTCAGGCAAAGGCAGGAGGGTACCATTAATATTTGGTGCCCATTCAGTTGCTATGCCTGTTTCGGCTTAGGTAAGTAGGCACAACACTTTCAGTTTTAATGATCTCATTAGAATTTTTTTCTCCAAGAGTCTGTTGTTCCTGAAGTGCTAAATTTTTCATAAAAGAAGAAATACATTTCATTTTCTATAAATATCAAAATTAATTAGTCATCATTAAAACTATTCATTAAAATTCAAAATTGGATAAGAATGTTCTTCATAGATTTTTTTTTAAGCCTTGAAGAGATTCATTTATTATAGCATCTATAGCTCTACTATTTAAGGAAATTATGACATAAGGTTCATAAATGAATTAAGCCAATACCTTTGCCCACATACTAAGAAGAAATTAATAAAATATGGTGGGCAAAACTATAGTATCTTACTAGGAAAGTGTAGGCAACTGAGTAGAATTGCTTTTGTAGATCTCACCCCAGTGTATCTAGTGGGGAACATAGTCATTTATTTGCTCACTGGTTCTTTCATTCATTCAACCTGTGCATCTAATATGTTCCAGGGACCATGTTAGGTGCCCAGGATATATCAGTAAACAGAACAGCCAGAACTCCCTGCCTTTACAGAATTGTATTCTAATGCAAAGAGGGGAAGACAGTCAGTAAGTAATCAACAAAAAATTATATGATGTTAACAGTTGGTATTAAGTGCTGTGATGAAAAGTCAAGAGGATAAGAAAGAGATAGGGTGTACTGGGTGTGGGGGTGGAATTTGCTATTTTAAATAGTGTGACCAGGTGGCATCTGAGCCTAGATCGGAAGGAGAGAGCAATGTCTCTCCAGGAAGAGTTTCCATGCAGAGGGAACAGTTTGTGCAAAAACTCTAAAGCAGGTGTGTGCTTGCTGTGTTTGAGGAAAGTGAGGAGACAGATGTGGCAGGAATGGAGGATGGGAGGGGAATTGTGGGAGGCCACTGAAGAACAAGGGAGCCAGAGCTTGGAGGCTTCTTTCTTATATTAGTTTCAAGATTTCATGGGTCTGTGACTTTCTTGTCAACTAGACTGTTAACCTATTGAAGACTGGGACATGTTTTTGTCCTCTCTGTAGTCCCTGATGTACTTAGCACAAGATATTGTATATAACAAGTACTCAGAAAAATACTTTGTTGGTTGAATAATTTCGTTTCCAAGGCATCCTTACCCAAGACAAACACTCCTGGGGAGTTCATACCCAGCCTGACGTCTTAGTGTGGCTGCACTGACAGGACCAGTTTCATCCTTGACATTGAAATTCTGGAGTGGAAGACAATTGTCAAATGAAGAAAAGAAAATTTACCTACATCACATCTTTGTCTATGGCTGATTTTGCCGAGTATAAAGTCTACCTAAAATGTCAAATGTCAGAATACATATTAGACTACAAAATATCTGAATGATATTTCAGTGATTTGAAAGAGTTAAAGAACATCCAATTACTTCCTCTGTTTTCGGAGAGTACTTCCAATGGTGAGAAAATCCTGTTAACTCATGTCTATTCTATAGACTTCAGAGAAAACTGGTAGCAGAGGTTCAATGAGTTCCTTGCCATAGAAAGTGTTAAATTAGAGGATTAATAGCCACTTTCAAGCCAGTCATCCATCCATCCACCCATCCACCCATCCATCCATCCAGTGAAAATTATTGAACACATACTATGGACTGAACAATGAAGGGTTCCATGAAGGACTGCAATGTTGAGGAACTCACAGGTGAGTAAGAAGAACCAATCTAATATGGTGCACCGTGTTAAATATCATGCGTTGAAAAAACAAAGTTCCATGAGGTCAGGGAAGCTGGGAAATTCTTCGTAGGGCAAATGCCATTTGAATTGTCAAAGTTCTTTTGTGATCTTCCACCACCTCCCCCAACCCACGACAGTGTATTTCTCTCTGCTGTTTTCCTGGGGCCCTTTTTACCTGTTTCTGATTACAGCCATGCCCTGTTTATTGCAATTATCTGTGTGCTGTCTGCCCTGCCTGCCTGACCCTTTAAGGGCAGAGACTGTGTCTTATCATCTCTGTCCCTACCCAGTATCCAATACAGGTCAAAAGGTGCTTGTTAACAGACTCGAAATTAATGAATCTTGAAGAATAAGTAGGAATTTGCTGGGTCCAGGAGGAGAGAGAAGGGCGTTCAAGACAGAGGCATGAACTTGTGAGAAGTGTGTATGGAGGCATCTAAGGGTATATAGCATGTTAGGGAAATGGTGGGTGGGTTTGGAAGACTGACATGGGGGGAACATTCATGGGAGGGTTGGGAAATGATGACTGAGGAATGAAGCATGACATGCTGATGGGTCCCCTGGAAGCGAATGCCTCAGTAGAACATACAGCATTTTAGAAACCATCAAGCAATATTTGCCACAGCTGTCCTGGACCCCAACTCCAGCCTCCAGACTGGCCTCACTCTTCATTCCACTTTGAGTCTCACTCATCCTTTACAATCATGTTTGCTTTCTTCTGAGGGTTTGCAAAGCAAATTTTTACATTTGTTTTCTGTTTCTGTTTTATTTTTATTGAGTTTAAAATATCTTTGTTGTCAGTCATTAGGTTGTCGAATTTCTGTCAATTTTTGTTCATCTGTTTTTTTTTAAATTAATTTATTTTTTATTGAAGGATAATTGCTTTATAGAATTTTGCTGTTTCCTGTAAAACCTTAACATGAATCAGCCATAGTACACATATATCCCCTCCCTTCTGAACCTCCCTCCCATCTCCCTCCCATCCCCCGCCCCCCAGGTTGATACAGATCCCTGTGTGAGTTTCCTGAGCCATGCAGCAGATTCCCGTTGGCCGTCTGTTTACACGTGGTGATGTGAGTTTCCATGTTACTCCACACATCTCACCCTCTCTTCCCCTCTCCCCAGGTCCATAAGCCTATTCTCTGTGTCTCTTTCTCTATTGCTGCCCTGTAAGCAAATTCTTCAGAATCATTTTTCTAGATTCTGTATATATGCATTAGAATACGATATTTATCTTTCTCTTTCTGACTCACTTCACTCTGTATAATAGGTTCTAGATTCATCCACCTCATTATAACTGACTCAAATGTGTTCCTTTTTATGGCTGAGTAATATTCCATTGTGCATATGTACCACAACTTCTTTATCCATTCATCTGTCAATGGACATCTAGGTTGCTTCCATGTTCTAGCTATTGTAAATAGTGCTGCAATGAACAGTGGGATACATGTGTCTTTCAACTTTGGTTTCCTCGGGGTATATGCCTAGGAGTGGGATTGCTGGGTCATATGGTGGTTTTATTCCTAGTTTTGTAAGGAATCCCCATACCGTCTTTCATAGTGGCTGTATCAGTTTACATTCCCACCAACAGTGCAAGAGCATTCCCTTTTCGCCACACCCTCTCCAGCATTTATTGTTTGTAGACTTTTTGATGATGGCCATTTTGACTGGTGTGAGGTGACATCTCATTGTGGTTTTGATGTGCATTTCTTTAATAATGATGAATGTTGAGCATCTTTTCATGTGTTTGTTAGCCATCTGTATGTCTTCTTTGGAGAAATGTCTGTTTAGGTCTTTTCCCCACTTTTTGACTGGGTTGTTTGTTTTTCTGGTATTGAGTTGTATGAGCTGATTGTATATTTTGGAAATTAATCCTTTGTCAGTTGTTTCATTTGCTATTATTTTCTCCCATTCTGAGGATTGTCTTTTCACTTTGCTTATAGTTTCCTTTGCTGTGAAAAAGCTTTTAAGTTTAATCAGGTCCCACTTGTTTACTTTTGTTTTTATTTCCATTACTCTAGGAGGTGGGTCAGAGAGGATCTTGCTTTGATTTATGTCATCAAGTGTTCTGCCTATGTTTTCCTCTAAGAGTTTTATAGTTTCTGGTCTTACATTTAGGTCTTTAATCCATTTTGAGTTTATCTTTGTGGTGTTAGGAAGTGTTCTAATTTCATTCTTTTACATGTAGCTGTTCAGTTTTCCCAGCACCATTTATTGAGAAGGCTGTCTTTGCCCCATTGTATATTCTTGCCTCCTTTGTCAAAAATAAGGTACCGATAGGTGCATGGTTTTTTTTCTGGGCTTTCTATCTTGTTCCATTGGCCTATATTTCTGGTTTTGCTCCAGCACCATACTGTCTTGATGACCGTAGCTTTGTGGTATCATCTGAAGCCACGGAGGTTGATTCCTCCAGCTCCATTCTTCTGTCTCAAGACTGCTTTGGCTATTCAGGGTCTTTTGTGTTTCCATATGAATTGTGAAATTTTTTGTTCTAGTTCTGTGAAAAATGCCATTGGTAATTTGATAGGGATTGCATTGAATCTGTAGATTGTGTTTGGTAGTATAGTCATTTTCACAATATTGATTCTTCCTACCCAGGAACATGGAATATTTCTCCACCTGTTTATGTCATGTTTGATTCCTTTCATCAATGTCTTATAATTTTCTGTGTAAGTTCTTTTGTCTCCTTAGGTAAATTTATTCCTAGATATTTAATTCTTTTTTTTGCAATGGTGAATGGGATTGATTCTTTAATTTCTCTTTCTGATTTTTCCTTGTTAGTATATAGAAATACAAGTGATTTCTGCGTATTGATTTTATATCCTGCAACTTTGCTAAATTCACTGTTCTAGTGAATTTTCTGATACTATCTTGAGGGTTTTCTATGTACAGTATCATGTCATCTGCCAACAGTGAGAGCTTTACTTCTTCTTTTCTGATCTGGACTCCTTTTATTTCCTTTTCTTCTCTGATTGCTGTAGCGAGGATTTCCAGAACTATGTTGAATAATAGTGAGGAAAGTGGACACCCTTGTCTTGTTCCTGATCTTAGGGGGAATGTTTTCAGTTTTTCACCATTGAGAATTGTGTAATTTGTCTCTATGTTTACTCTTTAATTCTTCTAGGTCTTTGTTAATTGATTCTTGCATATTCTCCATTTTGTTTTCAACATTTTTGATCATCTTTACTATCATTGTTCTGAATTCTTTTTCAGGTAGTTTGCCAATTTCCTCTTCATTTACTCAGACTTCTGTGTTTCTAGTTTGTTCTGTCATTTGTGTAGTATTTCTCTGCCTTTTCATTTTTATTATTTTTTTTAACTTACTGTGTTTGAGGTCTCCTTTTCCCAGGCTTCAAGAAAAGTTGAATTCTTTCCTTGAAGAAGGTTGAATTCTTTCTTCCTTTTGGTTTCTGCCCCAAATGGCAACCCACTCCAGTACTCTTGCCTGGAAAATCCCATGAACTGAGCAGCCTGGTAGGCCACAGTCCATGGGGTCGCAAAGAGTCAGACACGACTGAGCGGCTTCACTTTCACTTTCTGTGTTGGGTCAGTGGTTTGCGTGAGCTCTCTGTAGGGTGAGATTTGTGCTGAGTTTTTGTTTGTGTGTTTTCCCTCTGATGGGCAAGGCTGAGTGAGGTGGTGACCCTGTCTGCTGATGATGGGGTTTGGGTTTTTGTTTTGTTTGTTGTTCAGATGAGGCATTTGCACAGGGTGCTACTGGTGGTTGGGTGATGCCACATCTTGTATTCAAGTGGTTTCCTTTGTGTGAGTTCTCACCATTTGATACTCCTGAGGGTTAGGGTCTGGGAGTCAGAGCTCCCACTCCAAAGGCTCAGGGCTTGATCTCAAGTTTTGAGTGGTTCTGTATATTCTTTTTCACTGGTCAGGTACTCTTGTCTGCTCTCAGCTATTGTCCTGCAAGCACTTCTGTGTCTGAAGGTATATCCTGATATATCCATGGAGAGAGATGTACTTCATGTCCACCTGCTCTTCTGCCATCTTGTTTTCTCAAATTTTGCATTTTAGTTGTAGGCTTAGCTACATTCTATTTATAGCTTTCACATCCCACCGGACAGAGAAATATCCTTTTTCCTTATTGAAATGACCTTATTTCATCTACTTTCTAAATTATTCCAGGAGAAATTAAGCAGTCCTTCTTTATTTTTCTTTTTTTAAATCATTCACTGTTCCTAGTGACTGGCTTCATCATCATCCATACAATTTCTCCAGCTCAAAATCTGGACTTTATTCTAAGCCCTACTTTTCTCAAAGTGCTCCCTACCAGTTAATAGTAGGATTTCCTAGTGTAATGTCCAAATGAATCTTGACTTTGTTCCCTTCTCTTTATTCATATAGCCTAAGTTCAGGCCACTTTTATCTCTCACTGGATTACTGCAACAACCTCCTACCTCTACTTTTCTGCTTATCTGTCTACCTAAATCCAGCCACTGCAGTTTTCTTTTCTTTTTTTTTTTTAATTTTACAATTTTGGTAAATACACATAACACAAGATTTACCATTTTAACCATTTTTAGGACTATGGTTCAGCAGCAGTAAGTACATTCACTTTGTGCTGCCATCGGCAGTATCCACCTCCAGAGCTTTTCTCATCACCCTGAACTGAAGTTCTGAATCCACGTTCAGCACGGACTGTCCATTTTCCTCTTAGCCCAGACCCTGGAAACGAGCATTCTGTTTTCCACCTCTAATAGTTTCACTGTTGTGGAAACCTCATATAAGTGGAGTCATACAGTATTAGTCCTTCTGTGACTGGCTTATTTCACTCAGCATAATTTCCTCAAGGTTCATACATGTTGCAGCATGTGTCAACATTTGTGTCCTTCTTAAGGCTGAATAATATTCCACTGTATGTTTATACCCATCGTGTTTGTCCATTCATACATTGATGTTTATGATACTTGTTAAACATCGTCACTCTGAGAAGTTTACTGTAACTTGTCCCCATCACTCTCAGGATAAAGTTAAAAGGCTTAACTGTGGTCTGCAGGACCCTCACCTAACACGGTGACTTTCACTCTATTTATGTCCCCTTACACGCTCCACTTCAGTCAGGCCAGCTGGCCTTGCTGCCGTCCCCTTCACATCTGGCCTTTGTCCCAGCTTCCTCTTCAGCTTAGGATGTCATTTTTCAGGATAAGCCCAGCTTGCACCTCAGGACTCAAGTCAAGACACCACCTCCTCCAGAAAGTCTTCCTCCTCTCCTCCAGGCTCAGCTAGGTGTCCTCTTTTTTGTGCTTCTGGAATCCTCTGAAGTCCTCTCTACCAGTACCTCTGTCACGCTTAGAGCAAAGACCACGTCTTGTTTCCCGTTTCACTCCTGGAGTTCAGGACATTCTGAGTGCTCGATTCCGTTCTGTTGGACAGAGGGATCGTGGAGTGGGCAGGTGTCTGGAGTCGTGGGCGCTGAGGCAGTGGCCTGGGCGAGTGACTGACCCCAGGGCGGGCTCCCTCCGGGCTCCCTCCCCGCCGTGGCACGAGATGATGCGCTGGGCACAGCGACGGGGCGGCGGGCCGCGCGTCTTCCCGGCGCTCGGCTCTTGACCTCCGCAAGCTGTGTCGGCACTTCCAGCAGTTCTCATGCTTCGCTCTTCTGGTGAGTGAGCTTCCACCCTTCCTGCCTCTTCTCCACCAGTTCCCCTCCTCTCTCCCTTCCCCCGCTCTGAGCTTGGAAATAAATTCCTGTGTTTAGGTCACTGAAACAAAAATGGGACTTTATTCTGATAAGAACGTGTTTAGTTTGTAGAAGGATCAATGGGCTATTTTGGATCAAATAACTATGTTTTCTTTAGCCATTTAAAATGGTCTATTTTCATTTTTTAAGCCACTGCCTTGTGAAAGAACCTAAGAATATCCCCAAGTTAGTGTTAGATCCCGTAATTACATTTTCCCATTTTGAAAGCAGTTATGCAGTCCTTACAATGGAGTCAACATGCTAAAAATAAACTGCAGCAGTTCATATTAACTGGGTAATAATAACAGGCAACAAGGAGGCTCGGTGTCCAAATATGATGAAAACAGGAAGTTCATTACACAAGCTGTTCTTTCCTGATAGATCTGAATTCTTAAAGCCTTAACTCAAAAATAATCCCTTCAGGTTATAAATAAAAGCAGAGAATTGTCTCCTACTTGTGGCTCAGTGGAGATGATAACATTGTAGCTAAATAAATCCACACAGTCATGGGTAGACTGTAACTCCAGAATGCCTGTTTGGAGGAGGAAGGAGGAAGTTTGGAGACCCCTCTCCTGGCAGATAGGCTGCTGAATGCATTTGCCCGGGGGTTTTACTGTTTTTCTTACCCCCGGCACAAGTTGCCAAGGAGATCCTGCTTTACTTTGATAGGATGGTAGGACAGAAAGGCTTCAGGTGTGGAAAGTATTTTTATTTTTCCTTGGGGAGAAAATGGGTGAACAGAACACCCCCAACTGTAAGTGCTAAGCATTGTCAGTTTGAAATCTGGTTTTTCAGGGTGGAATGGGAATGCTGCACATAGGAAGAGAATATACCCCTTTCGTTTATAAAACTCCTTTTCTCTAGTGAGTGTCACTGACTGTAAAGGTTCAGATTTTCATCATTGGAACAAGGTAAGCATGGAGGAAATTTTTAATTTACGCAAATAGAATGAGCCCTACCAGCTCCCTTCCTGAAACCAAGCCCCAGGTCCCCAGGGTGTCACTGGATGCTGTGAGGGGGCCTGTGACCTTGCCATCTGCCTCCTCCTTGAGAATCTCTCACTAGTTGTTACCATGGCCACCAGTAAGGTCACCGTGGGCCAAACAGGCATCATGTCTTGCCTTAATTTCCTGTAACATAGTGGAGACCAGGCTGGAAATTTCAATAAAGACTTAGCTACAGGATTGAAGAGGGGAAGAGAATGAGGGTAACAGAGAGGTGTCAGTCACAGAGAGTGACACGTTTACACTGATCTGGCTGGGCAGATGCAGTTTCCTCTCCCCAGGCTGGGGCAGCGGCATCTGTAGGGTTTGCCTACAGATGAGCAAAAGAGCACACGTGGGGGGCACTGACCTTGCAAATGTCCCTGAACCCTCCCAGCTTTCTCATCCCGCTTACACAGTGGCTGTTCTCCTTGTTTCTTTCACTGTACAACAGATCCTGGAATATGTACATCCTGGGAAGGAGGTTCTTACCACTTTTGAAGTGATAGTGAAGAGGGACTAAAGAACCTCTTGATGAGGGTTAAAGAGGAGAGTGAAAAAGCTGGCTTAAAACTCAACATTCAAAAAATTAAGATCATGGTGTCTGGTCCCGTCACTTCATGGCATATAGAGGGGAAAAAATGGAAGCAGTGAAAGATTTTCTCTTTTTGGGCTCCAAAATCACTGTGGACAGTGACTGTAGCCATGAAATTAAAAGACTCTTGCTCCTTGAAAGGAAAGATATGACAAACCTAGACAGCATATTAAAAAGCAGAGACATCACTTTGCTGATAAAGGTCTCTTTGTCAAAGCTTTGGTTTTTCCAGTAGTCATGTACATCATGTATGGATGTGAGAGTTGGATATGAGAGAAAAAAGACTGAACACCGATGCTTTCGAACCCATGGTGTTGGAGAAGACTCTTCAGAGTCCCTTGAACAGTAAGGAGATTGAGCCAGTCAATCCTAAAGGAAATCAACCCTGAATACTCATTTGAAGGACTTATGCTGAAGCTCCAATACTTTAGCCACCTGATGCAAAGAGCTGACTCATTGGAAAAGACCCTGATGCTGGGAAAGATTGAAGGCAAAAGGAGAAGAGGGCGGTAGAGGATGAGATGGTTGGATAGCATCAGGGACTCAATGAACATGAATTTGAGCAAACTCCTGGAGATAGTGAAGCACAGGGAAGCCTGGCGTGCTGCCTTCCATGGGTCACAAAGATTTGGACACGCCTTAGAGACTGAACAACAACAATAATATATATTTGAGTGTAAGCATTTAGAATATATTGCAGTTTTTGTAATGCTCTTTGGAATTTGTTCATTTTCTTGAATACTGTTATTCTCAGGAATTGAAAGTGGTATGGCCTCTAAGAGGCCCTGACCATGTCCCTTCTCCACCCTTGATGCTGCCCACGGGGAGTGGTTGACTTCCATAAAAGGAGGAGAGAGGTTTATAGAGATGCTCTCTCATGGTGGATGAATGCAGTGGTTCTTAAACTTGCTCCTGCAACATAATCTCCTAGGAAGCTCATGAGAAAGGACACATGATGCAGTGAGAATTTCTGGCCCAGACCCGAGAGCTTGACTCAGGATGTTTGAGACTACTCCTTGAAAGGCTCTGCAGCAGATTATAGAGGAGCTGTCAGAGGAATGTCAAAGAGTAAAAGAGGTCCTCTTTGGGAAATAAATAATGATTCCTTCTGGGAAGAATGAAGACTCTGTCAGAGAGAGAGGTTCCCCCATCCAGGATCAATAAGGAAACAGAGCAAGGGGCCTGGCAGCTGAAGGGACAGAGGGTAGGCGGGGAAAGCCATCATGCCTGGGTGCAGAGAGCATGCGGCACGCTGGGGAAATGTTGGAATGAACTGACCAAGGAATAGACAGTTATCCCAGAGGGATGTTTGGAGGGGGGGATTTCTGGGACGCCTCACTGGATAGAGGTAGTGAGAAGACCTGGGGGTAGAGGCAGCATGTCCCAGAGGGTTGGGAAGCTGAGCATAAAGCTGAATAAGGAGTGGAGGCTCTGGGCTTGGTGTAGGAAGAAGCCTAGAACCAACCACTCCCTCCACTAACTGAACAAGCTGGACTCCCCCCACCACAGGCCTTGAAGCTAATATGTGCACAGTGAAGACCACCTTCTTATGCCATTTTTATTAATTTATCTTTTGTAAAAAGAAGAGAGTGTTAAGAATATTGAGATAGAGGAGGGAGATACCCTAAGCTATGGGGTAAGGAATGTTTTCCTAGAGTTTTGAGTTATGGTTTGAGCGAAGTGAAGTATGGTGTTCCTTCATAGATCAACCTGTGTCTTTCATACCATTTGCCACAGGGTCAATTTTTTACATTTAGAAATACCCATTTCATTTTCATGGGCAGCTTATAACTTACAGTGCTAAAAACTCCAAAATTCTTCTGTGTTACTTTTTTTGT
Source organism: Dama dama (assembly GCF_033118175.1). Classification (NCBI taxonomy): domain Eukaryota; kingdom Metazoa; phylum Chordata; class Mammalia; order Artiodactyla; family Cervidae; genus Dama; species Dama dama. The sequence continues at coordinate 70,967,640 of NC_083709.1, read as the reverse complement.
CCACTCCAAGAACCTACCACAGAACCCTTCCTATGAGTAATAGGGGAAATATATTCACTCTTTATATGATTAAATAATTATTGTGCTTTCCTTGGTTTTAAATATCAGTGATCTTTGCTACATAAGTTTTTCTTAACTTCACATTTCTTTAATTTTCACTGCTAATAGCAACTGTGCTCCATATTTTGGAGTTAACTGCCTAGCAACTTGACTATGAGCCATTTGAGCTAACAGTACAATTCTCAAGCTTTCTGGATTGCAAAACTCTATTGTTTCTTGACTTCCACATATTATCCAGTTTTTTTCCCTAGTGGAACAACATTAATAGATTACAGCAAAAAGTTGTAAGAACCCAACTTTTATTTTGCTTCTGTTGTGACCATCACAGGTAATGGTTTCCAAGGTGTAAAAAACAGAACACATAGTGTAATAGGGCTTTGAAATCAGAGAAAGTTGCTGGATGTATATGTATGTTTGTGTCATTTTTGTGTGGAAAGTCAAAAGATCATCTACTTAAATAATTCAGCAAATTTATTTATTGCCTGAAATATGTCAGACACTGTTTCAGTGCTGGGGATATGAAGGCACCAAGCCCTGATTCCACTCTCAGGCAACTTACATTCTCATAATAGGAGACAGATAACAAGAGGAGTGACAGGATGTGGGATATGTGTGCTGTTTAAAAGTAGGGTAGTTAGAGAATGCCTCTGTAGTAACTGACATTTGAACAGAGACTTGAAAAACATGAGCAAGCCTAGTGGATGTCTGGGGGAAGAGCTTTTTCGGCGGAGGAAACTTAGATACAATGGCCTTGTTATAGGCGATTGCAGAGCCCCTGGAGAAATATCAAGGAGATGAGCAAGAGTGGAGTGGAGTGGATAGGGGGGAGTGGAAGAGGTGAAGTCAGAAAGTTAGCTGGGGAAGATCATGTAGGGTCCGTGAGGCCATGGTAAAGACTTGGGGAGTTCTTCCCCTTGGTAAAATGGGAAGCCAGTGGAGGATTTTGAGCAAAGGAATGATGTAAACATTTTAACAGGACCACTGTGTCTGCTCTTAATGGGACTGCATTAGGCTCAGTTCCCTCGAAGCAGAGCCTGAGATGGGAATGTGCATGTGATTTGCAGAGAAATTGGTAGGGGGTGAGGGAGAAGGCTAGGAGGGGAGAGGAAGGACAAGAATGTGGTTTGGGGTCATGCATTAGCAGATTCACGGGGAGCCGTGGAGGATAAGTGTCACGTTATGATTTTCCCACCTGAGACAACGGAGAGGGACTTCTTACCTTCACTCTGGTCGTTGGGTAGAGACTCTGGAGAAAGGCATGGGCTGTGTAAATCCCAGGCTCTTCCAGGTGTGGTGGCTTCCACTGCCCGAGTGCAGTTCTCACCGATGCACCCGCAGCAGCTGAGAGACAGGCTCACCAACCAAAGAGGCTCAAGGGATTCCACAGGGCCAGCTAAGCACGCCAACAGCATCTCCCACATCTCCCATGTGGAATGAGGGTGGGGTAGAGGCATCGATCAGGAGACTCACGCGGTGATGGGAAGAGGGTCAAAGCTGACTTGAACTAGAATGTAGCAGTGGAGGTGCTGAGAAGTGGTTGGATTCTGGAAAATGTTGAAAGGCAGAGCCCACAAGATTTGCTAATGGATTGACTCTCACACGTGAGATCAGGGATGACACCAAGGTGAGGGGCCTCACCATTTATTGAGATGGAGAAGATTGTGGGAAGACCTGGTTTTATGTTGGGGTGACTAGAAGCTCCATTGGAGAAATATTAAATTGAAAATGTCTTGTAGATGTCCAAATGAAAATCTCAAGGAGGTAATTGAATGTCAGAGTCTGAAGCTGTGAGAATGTTTCAGATCCTAGGTTCAGATGACCAACCACCCACGATAATAAAAGAATGTGCATATGTGTTTGAGGTGGAACTGTTGGAAACTTTTATTAGGGTTCTAAGGATGGATGTGGAATGAGAAAGCTGTAATTAGTTCCAGTAAACCTCCAAAAGGACAAAAGGTAAATATTGGACATTGTAGGTAAGTAAGCTTGATGACTTATATGCCGAGTACATCATGAGAAATGCTGGGCTGGAGGAAGCCCAAGCTGGAATCAAGATTGCCGGGAGAAATATCAATAACCTCAGATATGCAGATAACACCACCCTTATGGCAGAAAGTGAAGAAGAACTGAAGAGCGTCTTGATGAAAGTGAAAGAGGAGAGTGAAAAGTTTGGCTTAAAGCTCAATATTCAGAAAACTAAGATCATGGCATCTGGTCTCATCACTTCATGGCAAATAGATGGGGAAACAGTGGAAACAGTGGCTGACTTTATTTTTCTGGGCTCCAAAATCACTGCAGATGGTGATTGCAGCCATGAAATTAAAAGACGCTTACTCCTTCGAAGGAAAGTTATGACCAACCTAGACAGCATATTAAAAAGCAGAGATATTACTTTGCCAACAAAGGTCTATCTAGTCAAGGTATGGTTTTTCCAGTGGTTATGTATAGATGTGAGAGTTGGATTATAAAGAAAGCTGAGCACTGAAGAACTGATGCTTTTGAACTGTGGTGTTGGAGAAGACTCTTGAGAGTCCCTTGGACTGCAAGGAGATCCAACCAGTCCATCCTAAAGGAGATCAGTCCTGGGTGTTGATTGGAAGGACTGATGCTGAAGCTGAAACTCCAGTTCTTTGGCCACCTGATGCAAAGAGCTGACTCACTGGAAAAAACCCTGATGCTGGGAAAGATTGAGGGCAGGAGGAGAAGGGGACGACAGAGGATGAGATGGTTAGATGGCATCGCCGACTCAATGGACATGGGTTTGGGTGAACTCCAGGAGTTGGTGATGGACAGGGAGGCCTGGCGTGCTGTGGTTCACGGGGTCGCAAAGAGTCAGACACGACTGAATGACTGAACTGAAATGAACTGAACTGAACTGAAGCTTGATGACAACTTCAGCTACCATTTATAAAACAGATCAATACGCAGATGATTTCTGAGTAATTTACCAAAAGCTGTAATGATTTAGAGGTAACATGGATCCACGAAGAACACATCAGACCATACTAGCTTTATTTCCATTTTTGAAAGATATGCTTTGGAAATTCTGCAGTCTTAAGTTTTATACAGTGTTAGTTAAATTTTATTATCATATCTTTCTGACAAAAATGAATAAATATGGGCCAGAAAATAGCTATAATTATATGGCTTTCTAATGGCTAAGCAAGAACAAAGAAGAAGCAGGGTAAACCCTGAGATTATTTTTTGCTACTGATTAAGTTTTTGTATCAAGAGGTGCTTTGCTAAGTCATCATTTTTATCAACGGCTTAAATAAAAATCTAGAAAGCAAATACACACATATACAATCTGAAGATGACATAACCCGAGGATAACTGTTAATAGCTAATATCTCTTTTGGGAGGCCACACTGCATGGCGTATGGGATCTTAGTTTTCCAACAATTAATGGAACCCATACCTGCTTCAGTGGAAGCGCAGAGTCTTGACTACTGGACTGCCAGGGAGGTCCTAACTAGTGAATATCTTGAGTTACAGAAAGGAGGCTTAAAAAAGGAGAAACCCAAATTCACAATCTGAAATTTAATAGAGATGGATGCAGAATAAAGCCAAATACTCCATTTTACAGGTTGTGAAAGAGCTCCCTTCACAGTAAAGAACAGAATTTACAATTTTTTGTTAAGGGTTTATTTTTCATTAAGTCATTTGTTGCATTAAGCCGCAGGCTTTGAATCCATCAGCCTGGGTGAGAGTTTGGCTCTGCCACTTACCAGCTGCATGATCTAGAATGTGTTTCTTAAAACCTGTGTTTTATTTTCCTTGCCTGGAAGAGGAAGATGGTGATATTAGTTCTAAATAATGCTGTTGGAATGGTTATAAGAATTAAACACATGTAAAGTACTTAGAACAGTACCTGAGATATATTAAGTGCTCAATAGATAACTACTGTAACTTGTTCAACAGTGTGATCTTGTTGCTAAAAAGGTAAAACTGTTTCTCTGAACAATGGTAGAAATGAGGTGCCAAGATCAAGGGAAGCTCATGACCCACTGTATTTTTTACTGCTGGGATTTTATTCAGTACTGGGTGTCTCTAATTAGAAAAGTGTCTTCAGCCTGTGGGAGAGTGAGTGCTGAAGATGGTAAGGGTATAGACTCATGCCAAGTGAAGAAAAATTGAAAAGCTGGGCGGGAGTAGAGGATGTGGCTTGTCTTCTGGAGGAAGATTCAAAAGCTGCAGTAAGGCTTTCTTGAAAAATTTGAAAGACTGTCATGTGGAAAAGGAATTAGATAGAGTCCCCGTGGCTCTGGAGGCAGAACCAGAAGCAAAGAGTAGGAATAAAAAGGGATGTGTTGGGGCCCAGATGTATTTTAAATTTCTTACGAGCTGAGGAATGACAGAAACCTGTTTGAGCTCTGCCTGTATATTACTATATGACGTCCAGTCTTTTCTGCTACAGGCTTCAGTTTCGTAATCTGTGAAATCAGGGTTTGGATTAAATGTGCTATAAAGTGGAAATTATAGTTGGTCTCTCAGTGGGCTGTCTTCCTAGACAGTGGGTTTCCTGTCAGTGGAAATGTTTCAGTAGAGGCCATGAGATATATTAGACATTATTTTATTTGATTGGAATTTGATCTAAATGACATCAAAGATCTCTTTTCATTCTGATTCAAGGGCAAAAAAATTTTTTGTGTATTTAGATGGCCTCTCCATCCTCAATCTTTAACCCTCCTTTGGTGATGGAGATACAGACTCTTAAGTGATTTTGTACGAACTCTGTTGATTTGAGCGAGGTGTGCTTACATCCCATTCCCAATCCCCGAGAATGGAATGACTTCCTGAAGGAACTCTGTCCTAACTCCCTTGGTGTCTAACGTGTCACCGCAGAATTTATATTGCTGCTCCCATTCTTTGTCATGAGCGTGGGAAAAATGGAGAGTGCCCACGAGTCACTGACTGTGTAGCGCGGCCCCTGGGTTCACGGCCTTGCCTGAAGAGTCTGGGGCTGTGGGAGGCTGGGATGCGCAGCCGGGGTGGGCCTGGCTGGAGGCCGGGGCTGCGGGACACCATCGTCTGCTGCCCGCAGTTGCCAGGCTGGCTTCGTTCTTCCACAGCAGACCTTAGTTGACTACTTATCACGTGGATGATGCCGCTAGCTACTCTGAGGGACAGCCAGGAGTAAAACGCACAGCCGCTCTCCGGCAAGGGGTTTCTAGTCTGTCTAGAAGACAGTTGCCAGTGAGCGAACACTGTGTAAAGTGCTTCACTGTTGGCCGTGTGTCTCAGGCAAATCATTGTCCCTTTCGAAAGCCTGCAGGCACACTCGGAACAGCCCGCAGCGTACCGCTGTTCCCGCCGTTCAGGCAGGAAGCGGAGGCTCCGGGCCTGATGCTGTTTGCCTGGGACCGCTCATTCGTGTTCCCCAAAGTGCCCTTGCTGTTGTTGAAGTAGACCGAGGCACATCTTCTGACTCCAGTTCCAGCGCCCTGTCCTCTGCACCACACTACAGAACTCTAAAAGCCAGTACACAGGCGATAGTAAGTACCAAGGCAAGATGTGTTACAGGAATTCAGGAATGCGGGGCATTGTGACTGGGCACAGGAGAGAGGCAGGACTACGGAGACAGGCCAGAGTTTGACTGGTGGAGACCAGGAAGGGCATTCCAGGCCAGGCAAACATGTCATCAAAGGTGGGAGGTAAGAGAGCGGATTTTAAGGCGATGTTCGTGGGGTTGCTGTGTTTGGCCACATCGTTTCTCCAGGGACATCACTCGCTTAGACTGTGACATCAGCGGCATTCCAGGGCTTGCTCAGCGCCCCACCTGCACAGCCGTCCCTGCGTACATCAGTGGGGTTGAGCTGGAGAGTTTAGTCAGGAAGTCATATAGAAACATGGAGACATGAAAACGGATTGATCATGAAGAGGTGACAGGGTTAGGATAAGGGTTTTCCATTTTAGTTCTTAAACTTTGAATAATTTTTAACCAGAAAAGAGTCACAGTGAAGGCATTGTTTTAAGAGATTGATCTGAGGATGTGCAGATTAAATTGGAAAGGGGAGAGGTTCCACACAGGAGACCATATAATATTTTGGTCACTTAAACATGAGGTCAGAAGGGTCTGAACAGTGATGGTGGCAATGGGAAGACAAAGAAAAGGGCAAACATGGAGGAGCTTCTTTCATTAATTCCACAAAGGTTCTTTGATCTCTTAGCGAGTAGAAGGCAATGCGCTGTGTGCCAGTGATTTATGAGCCTCATAGGCGTGACACCTGCCATTCTGGAGTTAATAGACCAGTGAGGGAGACAGACATTCCTCAAATGATCACATAAAGATTAATTACAAGCTATAATAATACTATGAAGGAAAAGTATAAGATGATATGGGAATGTATAACAGGATGGAATCTGATCTAGTTTGGGCAGTTAGAAATCAGGAATGTTTTCTCTGAATAAAATAATTAAAAAAATTTTGAACTGAAGGTGAAGAGGAGTGACCTGTGCAAAGGGAGGTGAAGAAAAGGAGAAAAATCACTCCAGAAAATGGGAACAGCATATGCAAAGTCCTATGTAGGCAGGGAACATGCATTCAAAACGGTGAAATGTGATTAGTAGTGTTATTCTATGGCAAGCAAAGTAGAGAGTGTTGACATGAGGCTGGAAAGAAAGGCAGGGGCCAGATAATAGTGGGTCCTTTGTTTTTATTTCAAGAACAATAAGAAAACATTGGAATATTTTAACCAGGAGGTGACGTTCAACTTTGCATTTTGAAATGAATATGCTTGCTGCTATGTGGAGAATAGATAGTGGGTAGACACACAGGGAAACTGGTACCAGCTTACTGCAGTCATCTGAGAGACATCCTGGTGGACCAGACAATGGAGATGTCAGCGGAGAGAGGACATCGTCAAAAAACTTTACCAGGACTTGATCACTGATAGGATGTAGATGAAGAAAGGAGAAAAATAAATTAGCAGTCAAGGTTTTGGGAAGGGAGCCTTGCAGCCTGGTGATATGATTAAGGGATATTATAGAAAGGGGGGATTCTGCTGACTTGATATGCAGTGTTAGGGGCATGATGGGTTATCCAAGTGAAAAGTAAGCAGTAGGATCAGAATGAAAAAAGGGAGAGAAGAAGATTGCAGTCATGAGGTTGGAGTCTATCAATAAAGTGGTGGTAGTTAAGGTAATAATGGAGGGGTCTACAAGTGGGGTGGGGATAGTGAAGAAAAGTAATAGAGGGTTCAGGAGTTGAACTGTGTAGAATATCACCAGTGGGTAAGGTGAACTGACCAAGTATGGTGAACCTACAAAGAAGCAGTCACAGACATAGAAGGGTATGATTACAAGAAAATCAGAAATTTAACCACTAAGCATCATCCTTCCTTATTGCAACATCATGTTCACTTCATGGGAACTAGATGGGGAAACAGTGGACACAGTGTCAAACTTTATTTTTTGGGGCTCCAAAATCAGTTCAGATGGTGACTGCAGCTGTGAAATTAAAAGACGCTTACTCCTTGGAAGGAAAGTTATGACCAACCTAGACAGCATGTTAAAAAGCAGAGACATTACTTTGCCAACAAAGGTCTGTCTAGTCAAAGGTATGGTTTTTCCAGTGGTCATGTATGGATGTGAGAGTTGGATTATAAAGAAAGCTGAGCACCGAAGAATTGATGCTTTTGAACTGTGGTGTTAGAGAAGACTCTTCAGAGTCCCTTGGACTGCAAGGAAATCCAACCAGTCCATCCTAAAGGAGATCAGTCCTGGGTGTTCATTGGAAGGACTGATGCTGAGGCTGAAACTCCAGTACTTTGGCCACCTCATGCGAAGAGTTGACTCATTGGAAAAGACCCTGAGGCTGGGAGGGATCGGGGGCAGGAGGAGAAGGGGACGACAGAGGATGAGATGGCTGGATGGCATCACCGACTCGATGGACATGGGTTTGAGTAAACTCTGGGAGTTGGTGCTGGACAGCGAGGCCTGGCGTGCTGCAATTCATGGGGTCGCAAAGAGTCGGACACGACTGAGCGACTGAACTGAACTGAACTGATATGCTTCTCTGAATTAAGTAACAACAGACCAGGAAAAAAATTTCTCTGTGGACAGCAATGCTGTTATCCCCATAATGTGGTTGCACTCAGCATCTGATACTTGTTTAAGGGATGGATACAAATCAAGCTTAAGGTCAGGGTCTCCCACCTCTGCATCTGCTTATCACAGGCAGAGAGACTACATTCAGGTTGTAGCTTTTGTTAGTGACGACTGTGGTCCAGAATCAGATTCTGCAAGACCCATGCGTGCATTTGTAAAATAAATACAGCAAGGACCTGACATCATCAAAGCACTTATTTTCCTCTAAAAAACAATGTTATCTGCTTCTGTATTTAAGTCACGGTGTGTTCTTGTGACCAAAGAACACCAAACTTCCATTCTTCTTCCAAATGTCTCTAAAATCCAAGTACTCTAGTCTCAGCCCTGAACAAGCACATTAAAAATGAAGTTACCAACTTCCTCAGCTGAACATTTTCATTCACTTACACATTTCTCCAAAGACTTCAGTTTTGGAGGGTGGTAGCATGCTTAATCTGTGCCAGCTTTTATTGGGAGTCATGAGGCCAAACTGGTTATTTTGGTGTATGAAACAACTTGAGCTTGGCACCAATGACTTAATTCATTTGCGAGACAAAACATTTAAGTGAAAGTCAATTGTGTTCTCTTCTTTGTAACATCTTTTGTGACAGCAAAGATCAGGTGGCTTCCTCTAGCCAAGGTTATATTCAAAGTTGAGTATTCTGAAGACAAAATGGAGTTCAAGTCAATGAATTGGGTAATTTGTTTAGTTTATGGTTAGTTGAAAAGTTAAGGCAAGATATCCTCACTTCCCCTCTGCTTCTATGCAAAAAGGGGTGGGTGTGAAGAATCACTCCTTGATAACCTCATTACAGGATTTTGTACCTGGTAGTCAGCTCTGGACGACTGTCCCATGGTAGGGTGGTAAAGCTCCTGTTCTTCTTGCAGTGTCCCTGGGGTCTGTCTCACCCTGTTCTCAGAGTTTCTCCTGAAATGCTGCTCCCTCCATACCCCTACCAAGAACTCAGGCCAGCATTTCAGCTGAGTAGGGGTGACCACTCCTCTAACCTAAGTGCAGGGACTTCATGGACATATGCTGCTGCTGCTGCTGCTAAGTCGCTTCAGTCGTGTCCAACTCTGGGAAACCCCATAGACAGCAGCCCATCAGGCTCCCCTGTCCCTGGGATTCTCCAGGCAAGAACACTGGAGCGGGTTGCCATTTCCTTCTCCAATGCATGAAAGGAAAAAGTGAAAGTGAAGTCGCTCAGTCACACCCGACTCTAGCGACCCCATGGACTGCAGCCTACCAGGCTCCTCCGTCCATGGGATTTTCCAGGCAAGAGTACTGGAGTGGGGTGCCATTGCCTTCTCCGTCATGGACATATAGGGAGAATCAGACTCTATGTATGACAGAAATCAATGTGCAGAGCCAGGACTTTAGAAAAGTTTACAGTTTTATAAAGTACATCTAAGGAGGTACCACCTAAAATATAAAACATGGCAACATTTATTAACTTTTTAAAAAACTGAGGTATAATTTGTTTATAATAAAATGCTCAGATCTTTAAGTTCCATTAGTTTTGGCAACTGCCTGTCAAGATGTGAAATCCTTTTATCAGTTCAGAATGTCCCCCCCCTGCCCCTTCCTGGTCAGTCCTTCCACTCCCCCCGCAGCACTGAGCTCCTTTCTGTCACCACATGGAAGTTTTCTCTGTTCTAGAGTTTCTCATAAATGGAATCTTAAAATATGTACTCTTTCGTGTTTTGTTTCTTTTACTAAGCATAATATTTTTGAGATTCATTCATGCTGTGTGTGTTACTAGTTCAGTCCTTTATATTGCTGAGCAGTGTTCCATTCATTGAAAGTACCACAGTTTTAAAAAAACTTCCTTCCCTGTTGATGAACATTTGGATTGTTTTCAGTTTTGGGCTACTATGAATAAAACTGCTATGTATGAACATTCTTATATAAACTTTCATGTAAATGTACATTTTCATTTCTCTTGGGAAAATATCTATGAGCAAATATTTCTGGGTCATAAGGTATTTTTAACTTTTAAAGAAACTGCTAAACACTTTTCCAAAGTCATTGTACGCTTCCACCAGAACTTATGAAAGCTTAAGGTTTCTCTATATCCTCTTCAACATCTAGCAATAATAATTTTTTTAAATTACAATTCTATGTATGTGGTGGTAGTATCTCATTGTATTTTACTTTGCATTAACCTGATGACTAAAAATGTTGAATATTTTTACATGGGTTTATAGGCTATTTGAGTATCTTCTTTTGTAAGTTACCTGTTCAAATTTTATGCCCATTTTAAAAAGAGTTCTTTGTCTTTTAATTATTGATTTACAGGTTTTATTTGTATGTTCTAAACATATTTTCCAAATAGAAAAAGGAGTACGTCAAGGCTGTATATTGTCACCCTGCTTATGTAACTTATATGCAGAGTACATCATGAGAAATGCTGGGCTGGAGGAAGCACAGGCTGGAATCAAGATTGCCGGGAGAAATATCAATAACCTCAAATATGCAGATGACACCACCCTTATGGCAGAAAGTGAAGAAGAACTAAAGAGCCTCTTGATGAAAGTGAAAGAGGAGAGTGAAAAAGTTAGCTTAAAGCTCAACATTCAGAAAATTAAGATCATGGCATCCGGTCCCATCACTTCATGGCAAATAGATGGGGAAACAGTGGAAACAGTGGCTGACTTTATTTTTCTGGGCTCCAAAGTCAGTGCAGATGGTGACTGCAGCCATGAGATGAAAAGATGCTTACTCCTTGGAAGGAAAGTTGTGGCCAACCTAGACAGCATATTAAAAAGCAGAGATATTACTTTGCCAACAAAGGTCCATCTAGTCAAGGCTATGGTTTTTCCTGTGGTCTTGTATGGATGTGAGAGTTGGACTGTGAAGAAAGCTGAGCGCCAAAGAATTGATGCTTTTGAACTGTGGTGTTGGAGAAAACTCTTGAGAGTCCCTTGGACTGCAAGGAGATCCAACCAGTCCATCCTGAAGGAGATCAGTCCTGGATGTTCATTGGAAGGACTGATGTTGAAGCTCTAATGCCAATATTTTGGCCACCCGATGCGAAGAGCTGACTCATTGGAAAAGACCCTGATGTTGGGAAAGATTGAAGGCAGGAGGAGAAGGGGATGACAGAGGATGTGATGGTTAGATGGCGTCACCGACTCAATGGACATGAGTTTGGGTAAACTCGGAGAGTTGGTGATGGACAGGGAGGCCTGCCATGCTGCGGTTCATGGGGTCGCAAAGAGTCGGACACGACTGAGCAACTGAACTGAACTGAAAACCTATTTTCAGATATACGTATTGTAAAATTTTTTCCAGTCTGTGACTTGTCTGTTCACACCCTTGATGGTGTCTTTTGATGAGCAGTTTAATGTAGTACCATTTATCAATGTTTTTCTTTCATGGTTCATTCTTTCCCTATCCTTCTTGAAAAGTTTTTTTCCTACTGCAATATTGTAAAGGTTTTCTCCTATGTTTTTTTCCCTACCTTTATTATTTTACCCTTACATTTAAGTCTGTCACCCATCTCATGATGGTTTTTCGTGTACAGTGTGAGGGAAGAGTTAAGATTCATATTCATTCTCTGTCTCACTTCCTGCTTGCTTTCACTTTCTCTCAATTTAGGGTGGATATCCAGTTATTTTAAGCCAGTTATAGAAGAGATTTCCCTCTCTCTGCTGAATTGCTAAGGCACCTTGTTGAAAGCCGTGTGGCTGTACGTGTATGGGCCTGATTCTGGGCTCCATTCTGTTTCTAGTCCTGTTTTCTAAGTGCTGGCAGTGATTTGGAAAGAGGAGTAGATGGAGATTCTTAGGAGTGTGGAGGTGTATGAATGAGACTATGAGTCCACAGTACGCATCTTTCGCCACTTGAGCACCGTGTGTGTTATGGTGCGCACAAGATCACTTATTTGATTCCCATGTGAGTACTCCAGGGGAAGTGGTTACAAAAAGCCAGAGTGTTGCTGTGTTTTGGCTTTTACTTGCTGCTTACAGCAATGTCTTTTGAGAATGAGATGAGCTTGGGCAAAGATTAGCTAATCTGAGAGCAGAAACAGGGAGTAGAGAGAGTCTAGAAATGTAGGACCTGGCAGCGCTGAAAAAGCTGCTGCGCTTCCACTCAAGCCTGTTACTTCAAATGGTTGCAGCGTAGTGGCCGTGAGCTGAAAGGTAAAAGCCGACCCACACCTGATCTTTTGCAATTAGTTAAAAAATTCAGCCGAATTCTTCTTCCTCATTGCGTGGTACCCAGGGTCTCCTCTTCTGTTGTCTCGGCTCAGACGAGACAGTGCTTCTGTCCTGGCTCTCCTAGGAAGGCCCTGTCTTTCTTTAGAATTCTGGTTGCTTGTTTGTCTTACAACTGCAGCTCTCTGATGGTTCAAGACAAGTTATGATTTGTAGTCTGTCCAGCTTTTTATTGTTGTTAGGGATGGACTGAGCTCCTCCCAGCTTTTTATATCCTAAGTAGAAACAGCACTCCCAAGAGGGTGATTTATAAAGGTATTCTTCACTTTGTAAAATAACTTTTTGTAATATTCCTTTGAATCACTGTCCCTATCGCCATTCTAATTCCTGTGACCACTCCAGAGTCTTTCTTTGTTGGATCTTACTCATCTGCCTCTAAACTTTTGGACCACAGCTCTTGGAAGGTATGGCTTGTCATTTACTAAAAGACTGTTTGCCGGCTTCCGTTTGGCTCAGTGGTAAAGAATCTGCCTGCCAATGCAAGAGACATGGGTTTGATCCCTGGGTGAGGAAGATCCTCTGGAGAAGGAAATGGAACCCACTGCCATATTCTTGCCTGGGGAATCCAATGGATGGAAGATCCTGTCAGGCTACAATTCATGGCGTTGCAAAGAGTTGGACACAACTGAGCATGCATGTACACGTTGGTCAAGAATGATTTGACCAATCTCATTTGATAGATGTCTGTTTTTCAAGACCAAAAGCCATGTCACCTCCTCTGAGAAAACTCTGTAACTTCCCTTAGGAAGGAAGAGTTAGTTTCTTAATACTTTGTACATTTCTCCACTGGCATTGTGTATGATGATAATTTTTCTATTTTTTAGCTAGATTGTGAATTTTTTGGGATCACAAACCAGTTCTCAATCTTTATCTTCAGGTACCTAGAATAATGTGTGGTACATATAATTATGATGCTGTTAAATGGATACATAAAATAGGTTTTCTAAATGTTTTTGTTGAGTGATTATACAAAATGTGATTACATTTATGCAACTTTTCTTTGCATGATTAATAGCATAAAGAAGTGCACTTGTAGGAGGATGTATATATGTGCATAAGTATGTTTTAGCTTCTAATGATGTAGATAATTGCAGAATTTTCTTAGGGCAAAGACAGAAACCTTGGGGCGCCTCTGCCACCACTTTCTTCTTGTATGCCCTTGGCAAACAAGCCCTTTCAGGTTTTTTTTCCTATTTGATCTTAGATGAGAACTCAACACCCTGTCTTCCAATAACAACTCCACCAGTGGGTCAGATTTGGTGCATAAAGTAAAGATTATTTTCCCTTTCCTATTTTAAGGGGCTCTTGAGGCCACAAGCTGGGAAGTCACCCTTGATGACCTTGCTGGATGGTCCCTAGAGAGAAGATTCTAATAAGCTGCAGACACTTTTCAGATCCCTGTCTCTCAGAACTTAATCACATTTGCATTTTGGCTATGATCAGATGGTGGAAACACAAACTCCAGACTGTCAATCAACTTAGGCTTCTTTTCCAACTTTTCTGAAATCAATTTCTTTAAAAAATCTTTGAATACCCAAATTATACAGCTAGTTTTTAAACAATTACAGTGTTTTATATCTATATATTTCATTGTAGTTGGTAACCTAGAATTGTTAATTATTGAAATATAGTTTAGGAGGTGTGCATATGAATATGCGTTAGAGTATGTGCATGCATGTGTGTGAACTGAGCTGTTCATGAGATTTGGAGGAGGAAAGAGGGAAGATATTCCTGCAAATGTATTTTTTATATTGTCCAGTTTTTATCTTTAAATATCAGTAGAAAAATTTCTGAAACATATAGATTCTGGAATGAATTTTATCTTCAAAACAGAAATTAAACCTAACCAGTTATAAATTTGAGTTTCTTTCTGAATTAACCATGTTGGCATCACCCCAGCTACCTCCTTATGTTCACATGGTTGCTTCCAGACTCTATGTAGAATTTTATGCCTCTGTAGTATCAAATTTGTTAAATGGCATATTTTTATATCAGTAATTTTTATAGCATATTGTTATTCCAGACTTTTACATGCCTCTAATTTATTCTTAACTTCAATATAGCAGTATTGATTTCTTTCTTTTAAGTTTGATGGTGTGAACACTTTTAGTTGTGATTTAGTCATTTAAACACCATCACTAATTTTCACTTCATTTCCTATTCTTTCACAAACTTTAGATGTTTGAACAGGTACAACAGTAAGTATTAATTCTCCTCAAGCTTTTTCTGTATATTTCTTTCCAAAACATTTAGATTATTTCTTAATATGATTGACTTAAAGTGTTTCTAATGACCTTGGATTGTTCACAGTACTTAAATATAGATAGTAAAAACAGTTTTGATTGCAAATTGAATTAAATCTGATGCAGTTCCCTGAAATCATATTCCCTCTTTTTAGTCCCTTAACGGCAAGTAAGTTGGCCATAATCTTTCTTTTCTGTACAGTTAATATCAATTTTTTTAATAAAATGAGGTCACTGGGCGTAGAGTTGGCCTTGAGGAAGATTTCGTGCAGTGGCCTTCCTCAGCTGTCTGGGCACCGTGTTTCTGTCAGGATATGGTCAAAGCTTTCATGGATGAAGAAGGCCAATGAGGCGCGTTTTGGTTGCTAAATAAAGCAAGGTTCACAAGTGTAGCTATCATGAGACTGATTTTTTTTCCTTGGGTACTTTGTTTGCAATTGAGATAAGCTGCCACCAGGAGAATGGTGGTGTCCAAATAGCTTTAACGGAAGTCCTGTTCAGAGTATCCATTTTCTGTTTTAATTATACCATTTTATTATTGGCACAAAATTATGACCACATTAATGGAAATAAAAATAAAAGAGAAAAAGTTAAACTAAAAATCAAGTGTCTTAATTTCTCTTTGATTATATTTTGTTTGTATCCATTTAAAACTGTAATCTGTGTGTAGTTTTTGATGTGTAACCTTCTAATCTTAGAATAATATGTCAAAACCATGTTTACATGTTGCTGCATAGTATAATTTGTAATGGTAATTTCAATGTGCATTTTCACATCAGTATTCTATCACATCATACAATTCTTTTAACTATTCAATGTTGAATATATGCAAAAATTTATAAACTACATGCAGGCTATAAAGAATCAGGAAATAATGAGCACGCACATGCCTATCATTCGGTTTAAGATAAAGAACATTACCATTATCTTTGAAGGTCCCTCTGTGCCTCTTCTTGTCTCATCCTGTTTATTACCTCCTAGAGGTCGCATGGCCACCATCCTAAAATGAGTTAATTGTACCTTTGATTTTCTTTTTAGTTTTATCATATATTTGGTTATATTCCTAAATAGCATATAGTTTTATGAATATTTTTAATCTATACTTAAATGGACTCATACGAATACATTTTCTGTGTATTTTTTTCACCTAATATTAAGCACCTGTAATTTTTCCATGCCATCGTGTGTTATATTGTATTCATTTGCATGGTGTAAAGTATTCCACTGTATAAATATACTTCAGCTTATTGTCTATGATAAATATTTGAGCTTATTCCAATTTTTCCCCATTATAAATGTTAATTGTAAAGAACATTGTAATTATACAATTTCTCTTACAATTGTTCAAAACTTTCTTTATGGTATATATGTAAGAATGACTCTGCTGAATCATAGGATGTGTACCTCTTCAAATACATATGTAATTCCAAATTGTTTTTCAATGTGCTTGAACCAAATTACACTCCCACTAGCAATGTGTAAGAATTCTGGTTGTTTTATACCCTTGTCAAACTTTGATATTATCAAACAGTATAATTTTTGCTACTCTAGTGGGTATAAAAAATTTTTTTTTCATTCCCTTGCTGGTGGTGGACAGGGAAGCTTGGCATGCGACCCCATGGACCGCAAAGAGGTGGACACGACTGAGCGACTGAACTGACCGACTGAGTGGGTATAAAATACTTTCTCATTGGGTTGAAATATGCAATTTTCAAACTGGTAGTGAGGTAGAACATCTCTTCTGGTGGTTTATCTTCTAGTGAAGTGTTTGTTCAAATCTTTTGCTTGTATTTTTCTTTTCCTTATTGGTTTGTAGGAGTTCTTATATTCTGTTGGGATCATCTCTCC
The DNA here is from genome assembly GCF_033118175.1 of Dama dama. NCBI lineage: Eukaryota > Metazoa > Chordata > Mammalia > Artiodactyla > Cervidae > Dama > Dama dama. The sequence goes on along the minus strand of NC_083709.1, from coordinate 70,951,180 downwards.
ATTAGTGTGAATGGGGTGTTAACTTCTTCTGTTGTTCTTGTGTTACTGTCAATCTCTCCCTTTATGTCTCTTAGTATTTGCTATGTGTATCTAGGTGGCCCCATGTGAGGTGCATATATGTTTACAATTATTTTATCTCCTTCTTGGATTGACCCTTTGATGATTATGTAGCATCCTTTGTCTCTTGTAAGAATCTTTGTTTTAAAGTCCGCTTTGTCCATTTTAAGTATTGCTACACTTGCTTTCATGTGATTTCCATTTGCCCAGAATAACTTTTTCCATCCCCTTACTTCCAGTCTGTGTGTGTCTTTGGATCTGAGGTGGCTCAGATGGTAAAGAATCTGCCTGCAATGCAGGAGACTTGGTTCAATCCCTGGGTCGAGAAGGTCTCCTGGAGAAGGGAATGACAACCCACTCTAGTATGCTTGCCTGGAGAATTCCATGGACAGACCATGGGGTTGCAAAGAGTCAGACTTGACTGAGCAACTATCACAGTTAGATCTGAAGTGAGTCTCTTGCAGGCAGTATGGATGTGAATCTTGTTTTTGTATCTGTTCAATCACTCTATGTGTATTGATTGGTACATTTAGTCTGTTTACATTTACAGTAATTATTCATTGTTTTCATTGCTTGGACTCTAGAGTTAAAGGCTTTAAAGGTGGTGAAGAAAAAAAATCAAATCAGTGTCCTAGAGACTATAGCTAAAGCTCTGGATGACTGGCATATTTGGGTAAGGCACCCACTCATAGTTGCCTACCCTATACCAATCCTCCTATCTTCCTTGGTTACAGAAGCCCATTTTTGTTCAGTGTGCAGTGTATTAGTTAAATATCATTATGCCAAGCTCCCTTGCTAGAAAATACCATTCTGGTCAATGAAAAGTAAGTAGAAGTCCACTGGATTAGGTTTCCAGGAAAATTTTTTCCCCTGAAGTAAGAATAGGCAGACAGGTGGCATGTGCCTTTAACCCTTTGTTCTTTCTCCCCCTTCCTGCTCAGAACTTAGTACAATACTCTCATCCCTTGAGGTGTAACACCATTTTGGAAGCATGAATAAAAAAGACGCATGCTAAGGGTGGCAGAGTGAAAAGACTGAAGGATCCTAGGACCTTGGTGGCATCTTTGTATAGCTGTTTTAGTGCTGTAACTGCCATTTTGGGATTTTTTTTCCTGTCGAATGTTGAATTTTAAGCTAGCCTTTTCACTGTCCCCTTTCACCTTCATCAAGAGGCTCTTTAGTTCCTCTTCGTTTTCTGCCATTAGGGTGGTGTCATCTGCGTATCTGAAGTTATTGATATTTCTCCCAGCAATCTTGATTCCAGTTTGAGCTCCATCCAGTCAGGCGTTTTGCATGATGTACTCTGCATGTAAGTTAAATAAGCAGGGTGACAATATACAGCCTTGATGCACTCCTTTCCCAGTTTGGAACCAACCTGTTGTTCCATGTCTGGTTCTGACTGTTGCTTCTTGACCTGCATACAGGTTTCTCAGGAGGCAGGTAAAGTGGTCTGGTATTCCCATCTCTTTAAGAATTTTTGTTGTGATACACACAGTACAAGGCTTTAGAGTAGTCAATGAAGCAGAAATAGATGTTTTTTCTGGAATTCCCTTGCTTTTTCTATGATTCACCAGATGTTGGCAATTATATATAATATATGATTATTTTAAGTTACTAATCTCTTAAATTCAAACATATTTCATTCAGTGTCTTTTAATAACTTGCATTTTTACTTTCTTCCTCTCACGATTTTTGTTTCTGCCATTGTATTTTACATCTCTTTGTTTTATGTATCCCTTAACTGGTAATTGTGGATATATATGATCTTAAATACTTTGTCTTTTAACCTTCCTACTAGCTTTATATATGGTGATTTACTACCTTTACTGTATATTTGCCTTTACTGATGAGCTTTTTCCTATAGTAATTTTCATGCTTCTAGTTATGGCCTTTTCTTTTTTGTTTAGAGAAATCTCTTAACCATTTCTTATAAAGCTGCTTTGATGGTACTGATCTCTTTAAACTTTTTCTTGTCTGTAAATTATATTCTGTCATTATATTAAATATAAATGAGAGCCTTGCTGGGTAGTGTTCTTGGTTGTAAGTATTTCCTTCTCATCTCCTTAAGTATATCATGCCACTCCCTTCTGGCCTGCAGAGCTTCTGCTGAAAAGTCAGCAGATAGCCTAATGGAATTCCCTTGTCTGTAACTTGCTTTCCCCTTGCTGCTTTGAAGATTCTCTCTTTGTCTTTAATTTTTGCCATTATAATGGCAATGTGTTTTGGTGTGGTCCTCTCTGAGTTGATCCTGTTTGCGATTCTCTGTGCTTCCCTGGTTTGGATGTCTTTTTCCTTTCCCAGGTTAGAGAAGTTTTCAGCTATTACGTCTTCACATATATTGTTTGCCCCTTTCTCTCTCTTTTCCTCCTGGAGCCCTAATAATGTGAATTTTAGTACACATGGTATTACTATTAGCCCTGTAGGTCTGTTAAACTGTCCTCATTCCTTTCCGTTCACTTTTTTCCCCCTATTCAGCCTCAGTGATTCCCACTAATTTGTCTTCAGCTTGCTGATCCGTTCCCTTTAGTCTATCCTTTAGTCTACTGTTGAATTTTTCTTTTCAGTTAGTGTAGTCTTCATCTCTGTTTGCTCTTCATCTTCTCTAACTAATTGTTAAAAAGTACTAACTTCTCACTCTGTTTATCCATTTTTATGTATCTGTTAGGCTGGCTATGTCTCTGATTGTGGATAGGCGGCCTCCTGTAGGAAATGTCCCATGCATCCCGCCTGCACACTCGCTTCTGGTCACCGGAGCCGTATTCTCCAGCGTGCCTGCTGTGTGGCCTGTGTGGGCCCTTCTGCTCTGGCAGGCTGGCTACTGTGGACATTCTGGCAGCTGTGACTGGCCCTGGGCCAGTCGGTTGCCAGGCCCTGCCTGGTGCAGAGGCTGCTGGCTGCTAGGTGGCAGGCTGGGTCGCGAGCTGGCTGTTTGTAGAATCCTGAGGGGCCCAGGGCGAGTGCTGGCTCACTGGTGGGCGGGGTTGGGGTCCAGGACCAGTGTCAGCCCAGAGACGAGCAAAGCCAGGAGCTGGCGTCTGGCTGCAGGCCCAGGGATCCCAGAGCTGGTGTGGACGCCTGGTGGGTGGGGTTGGTTTCTGACGCAGCTGGCTGCAGGGCTGGGGGTGTCTGAAGCTTGTGTTGGCCTGCTGGCCCCTGGGGCTGGGGCCCAGTGGGTTCCAGGGCTGGTGCTGGCCTGCTGGTGGTTGGGCTGAGTCATGCCCAGACAGGCTGCAGGGCTGCAGATGGCTTGGGGCTGGTGTCTGCCCACTGGTGGGTGAGGGTCAGTTCAGTCTGTCTTGGGTGGACCTACATGGCATGGCTCATGGTTTCATTGAGTTAGACTAGGCTTTGGTCCATGTGATTAAACTGGTTAGTTTTCTGTGATTGTGGGTTTCAGTATGTCTGCCCTTTGATGGAGAATGATAAGAGGCTTATGGAAACTTCCTGGTGGGAGAGTCTGACTGAGGGGGAAACTGGGTCTTGTTCTGATTGGGTTATGCTCAGTAAATCCTTAGTCCAATTTTCTGTTGATGGGTGGAGCTGTGTTCCCTCCCTCTACTTAACTATGATGGAGGTAATGGTGACCTCCCTCAAGAGATCGCATGCATTTACTGCTACACTCACCGACCCCAGCCCTGCAGCCGGCCACCACCGACCCATGCCTCTGCTGGAGACTCCCGGACGCTCACAGGCAAGTCCGGGACAGTCTCTGTGGGGTCACTGCTCCTTTCTCCTGGGTCCTGGTGCACAAGGTTCTGGCTGTACCTCCGAGAGTCTATTTCCCAGTCCTGTGTAGGTTCTGGGGGCTCTGTGGTGGGGTTAATGGCGACCTCTTCCAAGAGGGCTTATGCCATACCCAGGTCTGCCGCACCCAGAGCCCCTGTCCCTGCGGCAGACCACCGCTGACCCATCCCTCCTCAGGAGACTCTCAAACACCGTCTGTCTCGGTCTCTGTGGGGTCCCTGCGTCCTGGTGCGCACACGGTTGGTTTGAGCCCTCTAAGCGTCCCTGGCGGGAGTGGGGTTTGATTCTAAAGGTGAATTCACCCCTCCTACCGTCTTGCTGGGGCTTCTCCTTTGCCCTTGGACGTGGGGTATCTCCTCACAGCTGCTCCAGTGCCTACCGTCTTACTGGGGTTTCTCTGACCTTGGACGTGGGGTATCTCCACAGGGTCGGTCTAGTGAATCGCAGCTGCAGCACCTGACCTTGGACGTGGGGTATCCCCTCACGGCCGCCGCTCCTGACCTTGGACATGGGGTATCTCCTCTCTGCCAGTCGCCGCTCCAGCACCACGCAGCCGCCACTCACTGCTCTGGCGCTGGGCTGGGTGAGGCTAGTCCCAGGGCTACAGTAAACTGGCTAGTGGGTGAGGCCAGGGCCCAGGGGATCCTGGGGCTGATGCCTGCGCAGTGATGGGCAGAGTTGGATCCCAGGGTCTCTGGCTGAAGGGCTCTGGGAGCCCAGGGCCTAGTGCCTGTGCACTGGTGTGTAGGGTTGAGCCCTGGGCCTTCTGGTGGGCAGGGCTATGTCCAGGGGAGCTGTGGGCTCAGTGCAGGTCAGTTGCTCAGTCGTGTCCGACTCTTTGCGCCCCATGAATCGCAGCATGCCAGGCCTCCCTGTCCATCACCACCTCCCAGAGTTTACTCAAACTCATGTCCATCAAATCGAGTCGGTGATGCCATCCAGCCATCTCATCCTCTGTCGTCCCCTTCTCCTCCTGCCCCCAGTCCCTCCCAGCATCAGGGTCTTTTCCAATGAGTCAACTCTTCGCATGAGGTGGCCAAAGTACTGGAGTTTCAGTCTCAGCATCAGTCCTTCCAGTGAACACCCAGGACTGCTCTCCTTTAGGATGGACTGGTTGGATCTCCTTGCAGTCCAAGGGACTCTCAAGAGTCTTCTCCAACACCACAGTTCAAAAGGGTCAATTCTTCGGCACTCAGCTTTCTTCACAGTCCAACTCTCACATCCATACATGACCACTGGAAAAACCATAGCCTTGACCAGACGGACCTTTGTTGGCAAAGTAATGTCTCTGCTTTTTAATATGCTATCTAGATTGGTCATAACTTTCCTTCCAAGGAGTAAGGCAAATTGGAAGTGGTCAAACAGGAGATGGCAAGAGTGAATGTCAACATTCTAGGAATCAGCGAACTAAAATGGACTGGAATGGGTTAATTTAACTCAGATGACCATTATATCTACTACTGTGGGCAGGAATCCCTTAGAAGAAATGGAGTAGCCATCATGGTCAACAAAAGAGTCCGAAATGCAGTACTTGGATGCAATCTCAAAAATGACAGAATGATCTCTGTTTGTTTCCAAGGCAAACCATTCAATATCACGGCAATCCAAGCCTGTGCCCCAACCAGTAATGCTGAAGAAACTGAAGTTGAACAGTTATATGCAGACCTACAAGACCTCTTAGAACTAACACCCAAAAAAGATGTCCTTTTCATTATAGGGGACTGGAATGCAAAAGTAGGAAGTCAAGAAACACCTGGAGTAACAGGCAAATTTGGCCTTGGAGTATGGAATGAAGCAGGGCAAAGGCTAATAGAGTTTTGCCAAGAGAACGCACTGGTCATAGCAAACACCCTCTTTCAACAACACAAGAGAAGACTCTACACATGGACATCACCAGATGGTCAACACCAAAATCAGATTGATTATATTCTTTACAGGCAAAGATGGAGAAGCGCTATACAGTCAGCAAAAACAAGACCAGTAACTGACTGTGGCTCAGATCATGAACTCCTGATTGCCAAATTCAGACTTAAACTGAAGAAAGTAGGGAAAACCACCAGACCATTCAGGTATGACCTAAATCAAATCCCTTATGACTATACAGTGGAAGTCAGAAATAGATTTAAGGGACTAGATCTGATAGACAGAGTGCCTGATGAACTATGGACGGAGGTTCGTGACTTTGTATGGGACATTGGTATCAAGACCATCCCCATGGAAAAGAAATGCAAAAAGGCAAAATGGTTGTCTGAGGAGGCCTTACAAATAGCTGTGAAAAGAAGAGAAGTGAAAAGCAAAGGAGAAAAGGAAAGATATTCCCATTTGAATGCAGAGTTCCAAAGAACAGCAAGGAGAGATAAGAAAGCCTTCCTCAGCTATCAATGCAAAGAAATAGAGGAAAACAACAGAATGGGAAAGACTAGAGATCTCTTCAAGAAAATTAGAGATACCAAGGAAATATTTCATGCAAAGATGGGTTCAATAAAGGACAGAAATGGTATGGACCTAACAGAAGCAGAAGATATTAAGAAGAGGTGGCAAGAATACACAGAAGAACTGTACAAAAAAGATCTTCACAACCCAGATAATCACGATGGTGTGATCACTCACCTAGAGCCAGACATCCTGGAATGTGAAGTCAAGTGGGCCTTAGAAAGCATCACTATGAACAAAGCTAGTAGAGGTGATGGAATTCCAGTTGAGCTATTTCAAATCCTGAAAGATGATGCTGTGAAAGTGCTGCACTCAATATGCCAGCAAATTTGGAAAGCTCAGCAGTGGCCACAGGACTGGAAAAGGTCAGTTTTCATTCCAATCCCTAAGAAAGGCAATCACAAAGAATGCTCAAACTACCGCACAATTGCGCTCATCTCACACGCTAGTAAAGTAATGCTGTGGGCTCCGGGTGCCTTAAATAAGCCTGTCTGCTGGTGGATGTGGCTGCGTCCCTGATCATTTAGTTTCCTGGCCTGAGGCATATCATTACTCTTGTCTGTAGGCTGATGGATGGGGGTGGGGCTGAGTCTTGAGGCTAATAAACTAGAATGAAGATCACACAATGGTTCTTGTCAACAAGCTCCGCACAATGGTTGTTACCAGTGTCTGTATCCCCAGGGTGAGCTTCTGCTTTCAGTTGCCTATTGCCTTGGTGGGAGACTCTCCAAGATCAGTCTCTTTCAAATTATTGCTTCTTTCAAATTACTGCTTCTTCCTTGGGACCCAGAGCATGTGAGATTTTGTGTGTGCTGTTTAAGAATGGAGTCTCTATTTCCTCCAACCCTCTGGGTCTCCCCCCAAACCCACTGGCCTTCAGAGCCAAATGTAGTGGGGACTTGTCTTCCTGGGGTAGAATCCCTGGACTGGGGAGCCCATTGTGGGGCTCAGAGCTGTCAGCCTTTTATAATTTTTTAAAATGATTTTTTTTCCATAAAGGATTTGTACAACTTTTATTAAATTTATTTTCAATGGTATTAAAGATAGTATCTTAAAATATTTGAATAATGTTTCTTCTGTAATTGAAACCTGATTTTTGTAAATTGACACTGTATCAAGAAGAATACTTAAATTTCCTTTTTAATTCCAATCATTTGTCTATAAATTATTTTGGATTCTATCATGTGCAAAAGTGATAGTTCCAATTCTTTCCCTGTTGTTATATCACTGTTTCTTTTCTTCCCTTGGTACCCTGGTTTATATTTCCAGTAAAATAGTTTATAAAACCAGGAATAGTGGGGGTCTTATTTCCTATGGCAAAGCAAAAACTTTCCGTTTCCCTATTAATTATGATGTTTTCTTTAGGCTTATATTTGTTATTGTTTATATTCTTTATCAGGTTAAAGAAGCTCATTTCTCTTTTTAGATTACCAAGAGGTTTTTTTTTTTTTTTTTTTTTAATTGTGAGTCAAATACAGAATGCTCTTTGCTCAGTTTTGTCCAATCATTTGCAACCCCATGGGCTGTAGCCCACCAGATTTCTCTGCCCATGGAGTTTTCCAGACAAGAATATTGGAGTGGGTTGCCATTTCCTTCTCCAGGGGATCTCCCTGACCCAGGGATCGAACCTGTGTCTCTTGCATCTCTTGTGTTGTCAGGCAGATTCTTCACCACTGGTGCCACCTGGGAAGCATGGTGAAGGGATAAATTGAGAAGGGACATTGAATTAAAGAAACTTTTTTCTTCATCTTTAGATAAGTGTATTTTCTCCTTTATTAGTGTGGAGCATTCCACTGATTTTCTAGTTTAAACTAGTGTTATATTCTTGGCGCACATTTAACTTGATAGGTTTTCCTTTCTATATACTGATGATTGTCGTATATTATTAAATTGTTAATATATTGTTTAGGATTATTGAATCCATGTTCCTAATTGAAATTGGTCATTGCTTTTCCTTTGTCATAGGTCCTTCTCAGATTTTAGAATCAAGGCTATGCTATACTCATAAAATGAGAAAATACATTGCAATGTATTCCCTTATTTTTAATTCCCTGGAAGAGTTTTCTTAAGCTTGGAATTATAATTTTCTTGAACGTTTGGTAGAACTTCCTAGTGAAGCCATCTGGATCTCGAGTTTTCTCTAGATGTGGAAACTTTACATCTCTGATTCAGTTGCTTTAATGGTTATAAGAATATTCCAATTTTAAAAGGTTTTAGAATTCTTCTAGAATTCCAAATAGATATATGCTTGACATTCCATATTTTTTTAACTTTAGTTCATACTTTCCCTCTGCCCTACATTGTGAATAGTTTCTTCAGATCTATCTTCTAATTCATTACTTCTCTTTTCCACTGTCTCTAATCTATTATTAAACCCCTCCATTGGCATTTAAATTGTTCTTAGCTTTTGGTCTTTGTTCCAATAAACAAATACTTGCAGTTGTATTCTGCTGGCTATTGTTTAATCTTATTTTGTTATGTATTTTGTGAATTTTGACTCTGATTTGTGCCTTGGAAAAGTAAAAATCACTCAGTCATGTCTGATTCTTTGTGACCCCATGGACTGAGTCCATGGAATTCTCCAGGCCAGAATACTGGAGTGGGTAGCCTTTCCCTTCTCCAGGGGATCTTCCCAACCCAGGGATCAAACCCAGGTCTACCCGCATTTTGGGCAACTTCTTTACCAACTGAGCCACCAGGGAAGCCCAAGAATACTGGAGTGGGCAGCCTACCCCTTCTCCAGCAGATCTTCCTGACCCAGGAATTGAACCAGGGTCTCCTGCATTGCAGGCAGATTCTTTACCAGCTGAGCTACCAGGGAAGCCCTTGGAACTTTGGGTAAACTCTGAGACTATGATAAAGGTGGTTTCACTCAGACAGGATTTTCATTTATTTTTATCAGGTGCCTGGGGAGTAACAGGTGTTTGCATTGCAGAGGCATTTTAAGCTAAATCCTCAACTTGAGATTTTAAAAATATTCCCTTGAAACCTATCAAGTAATGTAAATTTAGTGTGCTATGCAGTGCTTAGTCACTCAGTCACGTCTGATTCTTTGTGACCCCGTGGACTGTGGCCCGCCAGCCTCCTCTGTCCATGGGGATTCTCCAGGCAAGAATACTGGAGTGGGTTGCAACTGTGAATGAACACTGGTTGTTATTACTGGTTCTCAGGGTCTCGGGAGATGTGAATTTTGTTGTGTGTGTACATAGTTGTTCAGTCACGTGCAACTCTTTGTGACCCTGTTGGACTGTAGCCTGCCAGGCTTCTCTGTCCATGGGAATTTTCAGGCAAAAATACTGGAGTGAGTTGCTGTTTTCCTCCTCCAGGGGATCTTCCTGACCCAAAGATTGAACCTGTGTCTCCTGTATCCCCTGCATTGCGGGTGGATTCTTTACCCACCGAGCTGAGCCATCAGGGAAGTCCTCTCCTCATAATGAAAGTCTCAGACAAGAAAATTTCTTTATAAGTTCTTTGAAGGTGGGAGTCAGTTTATTTCTGATTTATTCTTACCCTGAAGACATAACCCTTTGAGATCTCAACTTTATGGAAAGAGTTGCTCACTAGATTTCCTTCCTGGAACAATCCTCATGAGATTGTGAAAACCTAAAAGTCAAATTGAGCTGATTTGGCAAATATTCTCTTGATGAAAGCCAGCTTTAGTGCTCTCTTTTCTTCTCTGAGTTTTTTCTTTCACTTAGTTTTTGGATTGGGTATCATTTTCTTATAAATTAATTTAAGAAGATAAAAAAATCTTTACCTTTTAGTTTCTTTTTTTTAAACCAGTGCTCAGCTGTGATACTTAGCTCACCATACTACTGGAAGTGACCATTTTTACATTTGATTTTAAATGACTGTATCATTAATAAAGTAGAATGTGAACATATCACCATTTATTTTTACAATTAACATTTTAACATTTTAAATGAACTTGTTCATCATGGTGATGTACCGCAACTACTTAACCACTGCCCTTTTTTGTGGTATTTGCCTTGTTCCCAGTGTTTCTCTACTATAAAAAGATTATGATGAAAGTTAAAAAATGCAATATGTATGCACGGGTCTCTGACATCATGATCATCATGATGAATTTCCATTTTATCATGTAGATCACAGTGACACAGATACCTGTTTTGAACGAGGGGATGACATGATCAGATTTGCATTTTGAAAAGAGTGAAAGATGAACTGCAGGTGGTTGGGATTAAAGACAAGGAGACTCATAAGAAAGCCATTTGAATAGTCAAGGTAAGATTTGATAAGGGTATGAACCAGCCCAGAATCAGAGGAAATTAAAAAGAAGGTCTGGGTTAGAATATACTTGGAGTTTTAGAATTTGTAGAATTTAGTGAATGATTGAATTGGAAGGAGGTGGGGAGAAATATCAAAAGGACGCCGATGTTAGTGGTTTGATCAGCTTGGTGGGTGGTAATGTCCTTCACCAAGTAGGAAACGCAGAGAAAGAGCAGACGATGGACACAGGTGTATGTGAGTGGCTTCCTGGGTGGCTCCATGGTAAAGAGTCCCCCCACAGTGCAGGGAACGCTGCATGGCCATGGGTTTGATTCCGGGTGGGGAAGGTCCCCTGGAGGAGGAAATGGCAACCCACTCTAGTATTCTTGCCAGGAGAATCCTATGGACAGAGGAGCCTGGCGGGCTACAGTCCACGGGGTTGCAAAGAGTCGGACACGACTGAACAAACTGGGCATGCTTCCACGGGTATGTATGCTGCATTTTAAGTGCCCGTGGAGATACCCAGTGGGCCTTTGGATATTTGTGGATGGAGTGGCCTGGGCTGGAAATAAAGATTTGTGAGGCATGAAGAAGCATATGGTACCTGAAATTTGGATCTTGAATGAGACCGTATGGAAAAACAGCTCAAGGTAAAACCGTGGGAATCACCAATATTTAAGAGGTCAGAGACAAAGCCAATGTAAATGAAAATATAGGACTCATTGGTCAAAACAAGAGAAAAAGTTCTGCAAAGCTTTTTTTTTTCTTCTGTGGTCTCTGTCTTGACATCATGGTGGTTTCTATTGGCATTTAATGTCATTCCAATAAAGAAAAAATTTAAACTTTTGAGCTATTAGCATGCATTTCATCACTTATCTTTATATTGTGCAATGCTAGTTTTTCCCCAGCAGCTTTACTGAGATATAATTTACATACAATAAATTCACCCATTTCAAGTGTGCAGTTCAGTAGTTTTAGTCCATGCAGAGAGTTATGCAATCACCACCACAATCTAATTTTAGAACATTTTTCATCATCCCGGAAAGAAATCCCCCACACCCATTAGCAGTCCCACCTACACCTTCCCCTAGCCCTAGGTAACCAACTCATCTATTTTCTTTCTCTGTAGTCCTGTCTATTCTGGACATTTAGGATAAATGGAATTATACACTATGTGGTCTTTTATGACTGGCTTCTTTCAGGAGTGCCAGTTTTAAATGCAAATATCAAAAAAAAAAAAATAAATGCAAATATCATATCATTTCACTGGTATGTGGAATTACTGAAATAACACATTTCATGTTATTTCATGGCTCATTTATGGAGATTGCCTCGAGCTGGCAGAAGAGATAAATTCAACCCAAACTCAGGAAGATTGGAGGAAGAGAGGGGATTCTTTCCTTCTCCTTCCCTTAGAGCCAGCTGAAGGCGTATCCTGGCAAGGCGATGCTTGTGTCTCAAGTGCAGGCCCCGTCCCACCATATACATCCGCATTTGCCTGGGCCCAGAGGATGCTAAGTTTTCCTCTGTCAGTGTGGAATTTCCACACCACACCCTGGCCAGAGGTTGGTGGGTATGGGGAAGTTGGAGCCAGTCATGGTCTCCTGCCCCAACTCATGGCAGATGTGTGACCCCCAAGGATCTTTAAACCTCTGAGTCACAACACGCCGAGTACCTCGATGGGAGTACCGAGTTCATGGGCTGAGACGGCTTCTTGCTGGTCGCCTGGCGTGGGTGCTGCTGGTGCAGCATGAGAATGGAATGTGTCCCCAGCCCTGATCCTCCCAGTGTGGGGCCCAGGCCCTTGCCAGGGGCAGACAGTGGCAACAGCTATGGAACGGAGGCGTAGGATGAGGAAAGCCATGCGTGGGGGCATGGCAGTGGGCATGGAGAACCCATTTCAGGAGGCAGCAGGAGGATGAACATGAGCTGAGACTCCAAGCCCATTGGCCTTCACTTACAAAATAGAAATTCAGAGAGAAAATTTTTAAGAATTTGAGACAGTGACTATAGTACATTAAGCTCCATGCAGGGGCCCTTCTAAATACTGGGTTTTGTGAAGCTGTATTGGTCTTTTTCCATGAAACTGGTCTTGGCCAGAGAAATGGAAAACTCAGAAGCAACAGAAAGATAAGTATGACAGGCGCTATAAGGGAGTGCTGTCAGAGAAGCTGATGGAGGAAGATGTTCTAAGAAAGATGATAAAAACAACAATCACTGTAAGAGAAAAATGCAGATAAGAAGAGGACTGAAAGCTCTCATGTGACAGTACTGATGGCTTTGCTGAGATCAATTTCAGTGGAACAGAGTGGGTATAAGCCAGATTACAAGGGTTGCAGAGTAAATGGGGCGTGATGAAGTGGAAACAATGAGTGTTGAATTGTTCAAGAAACTTGTCTATAAACGGAAGGGATGAGACTCATAGAACTGAGCAAAAGTCTAGAGCAGGGTGTTGTAAATGACAGCCTGCATGGCCTGGTTTTAAAAAAGTAAAGTTTTATTTGAACACAATTCAGTTCAGTTCAGTTCAGTTCAGTTCAGTTGCTCGGTCGTGTCCGACTCTGCGACCCCATGGACTGCAGCACGCCAGGCCTCCCTGTCCATCGCCAGCTCCCGGAGCTTACTCAAACTCATGTCCATTGAGTCGGTGATGCCATCCAACCATCTTATCCTCTCTTGTCCCCTTCTCCTCCCACCTTCCATCTTACCCAGCATCAGGGTCTTTTCCAGTGAGTCAGCTCTTCTCATCAGGTGGCCAAAGTATTGGAGCTTCAGCTTCAGCATCAGTCCTTCCAATGAATGTTCAGGACTGATCTCCTTTAGGATGGACTGGTTGGAAATCCTTGCTGACCAAGGGGCTCTCAAGTGTCTTCTGCAACACCACAGAACACAGCCATCACATTCATCTCTGCAGAATGTCTTTGGCTGTCTTCACAATAGAGCAGCAGCATTGAGTAGTTGCAACAGAGACCGTATGCCCTGCAACGCTGAATCTATTTACTGTCTGGCCCTGGACAGAAGGTTTTCTCACCCCAGTCAAGAGTAGTGGTTCTTAATATATGATTCCTGGACCAGCAGCATCAGTATCACTTGGTATTTGAGAAATGCAGATCCTTGAGTCATACCCCAGACCATTTGAATCAGAAACTTTGGTGTGATAACCAGCAATCTATATTTTACTAAGTTCTCCAGGTAATTCTGAGTCACTTTAAAGTTTGAGAACCACTGGGATAGAGTGGATGGAGACATGAGCTTTTCATGGGGAGGAGAGAACCTCTTCTGAGGCAAAGGGAAGGAAAAAAAGAGTGGATGGGATGCATGAAGTTGAGTTCCACTCATTGGGTTCCATTCACTCCCTACACTGTCTCAGATTTGTAACATCCTGCCTTTCCAGATCTCATTTTAGACAGAAACAACCAGGACTGATTTCCGAGTGACACAGACAGTACCACCTAATCTAAAGTTAAACTTTAGTTCAGTTCAGTTCAGTTGCTCAGTCATGTCTGACTCTGCGACGCCATAAATCGCAGCACGCCAGGCCTCCCTGTCCATCACCAACTCCCGGAGTTTACTTAAACTCAAACTCATGTCCATCAAGTCGCTGATGCCATCCAGCCATCTCATCCCCTTCTCCTCCTGCCCCCAATCCCTCCCAGCATCAGGGTCTTTTCCAATGAGTCAGTTCTTCATATGAGGTGGCCAAAGTATGTTTCAGCTTCAGCATCAGTCCTTCCAATGAACATCCAGGACTGATCTCCTTTAGGATGGACTGGTTGGATCTCCTTGCAGTCCAAGGGACTCTCAAGAGTCTTCTCCAACACCACAGTTGAAAAGCATCAATTCTTCGGCGCTCAGCTTTCTTTGTAGTCCAACTCTCACATCCATACATGACCACTGGAAAAACCATAGCCTTGACTAGATGGACCTTTGTTGGCAAAGTAATGTCTCTGCATTTTAATATGCTATCTAGGTGGTCATAACTTTCCTTCCAAGGAGTAAGCATCTTTTAATTTCATGGCTGCAGTCACCATCTACAGTGATTTTGGAGCCCAGAAAAATAAAGTCAGCCACTGTTTCCCCATGTATTTCCCATGAGGTGATGGGACCAGATGCCATGATCTTAGTTTTCTGAATGTTGAGCTTTAAGCCAGCTTTTTCACTCTCCTCTTTCACTTTCATGAAGAGGCTTTTTAGTTCCTCTTCACTTTCTGCCATAAGGGTGGTATCATCTGCATATCTGAGGTTATTGATATTTCTCCTGGCAATCTTGATTCCAGCTTGTGCTTCTTCAGCCCAGCGTTTCTCATGAGGTACTCTGCATATAAGTTAAATAAGCAGGGTGACAATATACAGCCTTGACGTACTCCTTTCCTGATTTGGAACCAGTCTGTTGTTCCATGTCCAGTTCTAACTGTTGCTTCCTGACCTGCATACAGGTTTCTGAAGAGGCAGGTCAGGTGGTCTGGTATTCCCACCTCCTTCAGAATTTTCTACAGTTTATTGTGATCCACACAGTCGAAGGCTTTGGCATAGTCAATAAGCAGAAATAGATGTTTTTCTGGAACTCTCTTCCTTTTTCGATGATCCAGCTGATGTTGGCAATTTGATCCCTGGCTCCTCTGCCTTTTCTAAAACCAGCTTGAACATCTGGAAGTTCACGGTTCACATATTGCTGAAGCCTGGCTTGGAGAATTTTGAGCATTACTTTACTAGCACGTGAGATTAGTGCAATTGTGTGGTAGTTTGAGCATTCTTTGTGATTGCCTTTCTTAGGGATTGGAATGAAAGCTGACCTTTTTCAGTCCTGTGGCCACTGCTGAGCTTTCCATATTTGCTGGCATATTGAACGTAGCACTTTCACAACATCATCTTTCAGGATTTGAAATAGCTCAACTGGAATTCCATCACATCCATTAGCTTTGTTCATAGTGATGCTTTCTAAGGCCCACTTGACTTCACATTCCAGGATGTCTGGCTCTAGGTGAGTGATCACACCATCGTGATTATCTGGGTTGTGAAGATCTTTTTTGTACAGTTCTTCTGTGTATTCTTGCCACCTCTTCTTAATATCTTCTGCTTCTGTTAGGTCCATACCATTTCTGTCCTTTATCGAACCCATCTTTGCATGAAATATTTCCTTGGTATCTCTCTAATTTTCTTGAAGAGATCTCTAGTCTTTCCCATTCTGTTGTTTTCCTCTATTTCTTTGCATTGATAGCTGAGGAAGGCTTTCTTATCTCTCCTTGCTGTTCTTTGGAACTCTGCATTCAAATGGGAATATCTTTCCTTTTCTCCTTTGCTTTTCACTTCTCTTCTTTTCACAGCTATTTGTAAGGCCTCCTCAGACAACCATTTTGCCTTTTTGCATTTCTTTTCCATGGGGATGGTCTTGATACCAATGTCCCATACAAAGTCACGAACCTCCGTCCATAGTTCATCAGGCACTCTGTCTATCAGATCTAGTCCCTTAAATCTATTTCTGACTTCCACTGTATAGTCATAAGGGATTTGATTTAGGTCATACCTGAATGGTCTAGTGGTTTTCCCTACTTTCTTCAGTTTAAGTCTGAATTTGGCAATCAGGAGTTCATGATCTGAGCCACAGTCAGTTACTGGTCTTGTTTTTGCTGACTGTATAGCGCTTCTCCATCTTTGGCTGCAAAGAAAAAAGTTTAGGATGTGCAGAGGAAGCTCTATTCAATTGTAAGGTGAGGCAGTCCCAAGAGAACTGCACGCTCACCTGTCTGGAATGCTGCTGAGGCCACTGGTGCATTGTTCAGGCACCTGGATTGTATGACAGTCTCTTAAATCTTCTCCAATCTGAAATTCTTTAATTCTTGCCTATGTTGAGCACGTCTTTCTAATTTCTGATTACTTATTCTGTCTAGAGTCAAAATACCATCTTGGAACACATTCTGGTCTCCAGAACTCTTTCTTTCTTTCTAGGAGTCAGATCACCCACAGTTGTTCTCAGCTGCCAGGGGTTTAAATTAAACTAGTGAGCTAGGGAATCCAGTGGCCACTTACAAAGCAATCAAAGGGCAGGGACAAATCTGTCTTTTCTGATGGACCCTCTATTCTTTGCTAAGAATTCTTGTCACTATTTAGCAAATGATTCCTGTGTTCTGAAAAACTGTGAAAGTGTGAAGGCCAGGGTAGGTCCTAGGTAAGCAGTATACTTTCTATTAATGCATGCCTCAGTGATTGTCTCTTACACTGTGTGAGTTAGTAATTTTTTGGGCTGGGAGTGGGTCTGTTAGGCATGAGCAGGCAGGATGATTATCTGGACCAGGCTTATGATTTACTAAGAGGTGAATAGGTGGCGCTAGTGGTAAAGAACCCACCGGCCAATGAAGGAGACATAAGTGATGCGAGTTCGATCCTTGGGTTGGGAAGATCCCCTGGAGGAGGGCATGGCAACCCATTCTAGTATTCTTGCCTGGAGAGTCCCATGGACGGAGGAGCCTGATGGGCTACAGTCCGTGGGGTCACAAAGAGCCAGACATGACTGAAGCAACTTAGCGTGCACAAACTCTCTTTGTTGGGAAAATTGTTTCTTTTAGTAGAGAGGATCTTTTGGAGATGCGTGAAGAGGACCGGTCACCGTTAGCATAAATTTCCGAAGTCAGAAATTGTCTTTTTGTTTGTTGTGGAACCACCAGTGCCGAGACCAGGTTAATAAAGAGTAGTTGTCTGAGTAACTTCTAACACTTGATCTATAATTTGCCAAGGGACTGTGTGCTTCAGGAATAATTTCAACCGGAAATCTTAATTTTCTTCAGTTCTAAGAAATTTGCCTGTTATTTCTTAGATAATGCCCTTCTCTGTTGATGCCTTCTCTTTTATTTCTTTGTAGAATTCCTGTTTGTTATTTGCTAAATATTCTTTGTTGATATTCTCACTTTTTCTTTTTATTCTTCTCTTTTGATGACCTTCTCAATTTTATCTTCTCATCTTTCTATTTACTTTTTGCTATGTTATATTTTAAAATATTTGAATATTCATTTTTCATGGCATTTTATTCTTGTTTAGTAAATCTAGTAGCTTTAAAAAAAAACTCTCTGACAATATTAAACAGATTTTTGGAGTAAGGTTTCTTTTAAAATTCCTTGTATTATTTCTAGTTCTTCAGGTTTCATTTTTAATTCCCCCTTCCTTTTAAATTCTCCTTCCTTCCTTCCTTTCCTTGTTTTCATGCTTATATTGGTCTCTGAATATTAATTGGAGATTTTTTTGAAATGGCTGGTGATCCTTGGCTCTCCATTTGTATTTAAAAATGAGGTACTAAAAAGCTAATTGAAGATTACATATTTATGGGCAGAGCTTGAAAATTGCCGAAGTGGATTTCACTCTCCATTCAGAAAGAACCCCGCTGTTTAGTTCGTGATTCTCAAATGTTGCTATCTTTTTTAAAGGCATATTTCCTGAGACTGTAATCCTTTAATCTCTTATCCCTCTCAGGATTAGAAAATATAAGTCCTCCTCTCAGAATTTTGAGGGATAATTAGCAAAAGGGGACTGGAGGTTGTGCACTATTTACATTGTTGAGTGTCACGTATTCTCTTTGCTTTAATGAAGCACCTCATTCTTATTCTCAAGATTTCTGATTGACGTCAGAACTAATAGAAGCCAATAATGGGATGCAGTGAGTAAAATTAAATGAGAGTATTTCTGAAAGCACATTGTAAAGTAAAACTAAGGTAAATACTTTCCTTATTTAAAAAAGTGACCGTCTTGAACCACAACTGACTTATGGTTTCCTATTCATGGTATCTAATAACTTTATTTTATATTTTTTTACTGGCCCTGACATAAAAGCACTGTGTTAGAGCAGAGTGTTTAGCTTTCAATGACACATTTTTTTTTTTTTTTTTTTTCAATGACACATTTTAAAAGGGGCATTAACAAGCTAAAGGAGGATGGTGAGGCCAACGAAGGATCTAGTGCAGAGATCGGCAAACTATGGTCTGTGGTCAAACCCAGCCAGCCCCCTGTTGTGATGAGTCGAATTTTATTGGAACGCAGTCACATCCGTTATTCCCATAGTCTCTGTGGCTGCTCTCATACTGGAAATGCAGAGTTGAGTAGTTGTGACAGTGATGTACAGCTTTCAAAGCCTGAAATATTATGGTCCGGTCCTTTATAGAAAGTTTGCTGACTCCTGATCTATAAGCCACTTTCTATGCTGCCTGCTTGAAGGAAGTGGAAATGTAGTCTGAACACGAGATAATGAAAGAACTGTGTAATCGTTAATAAAAATAGTGTCTAATATTTATTGTTTATATGTGCTGGGTCCTTGCTGGCGTCCGTCTTCATATTCAGTCGTACCTGGGGATCATCTCCCTGACTACATCAGGGACTGAAGAACAGCAGGGCTGCGGTTTTAGCCTTTCTTTAACACGGCAGCGCTCTTTCTTCTATCTCAACCTCTGCTTTATAGTCCTCAGTTTGCAGCTCCAGAATCTAAATGAACAGTGCTAACATGTAGAGGAGATTAAAAACCCCTTCTCGGAGGTTAAAATAGAAGTTTTATAGACGCTTTGGAAGATTCCAGATCATCGAGCAGTATCAGCTCCCTCCCAGGTAGTGAGATATCCACTCCTGGGAGGGGTTTGCAAGAGCCCGGTCACCCACGTAGTTGTTCAGGAGACTACGGAGGGGTTTCTTTCTTTGGGAGGCAAGTTGAACTAAATGTAGTCATGACTTCTAGGATTCAGTTATTCAAACTAAGAGAGAAAAGCCTGGAACTCAAAATTTATAGTTGATAAAGTTCTCTTTCCACTATATCATACTGCCTCTCTTAGAATTTCCATAAAAAGAGTCATGAGGAGATTGGTGTTGTAGTGGAAAGAGTATCTCAGCGAGCATCAGGAGGCTTGGGCTTATAATTCCACTTCTACAACTAATTTACTGCATGAGCCCAGCAAGTCTTTTAATCTCCCAGGGCCTAAGTGTCCTCAAGTGAGGGGGCTAGACTAGATAATCTCTAAATTCTCTTTCAGTTCTAAAATAATTTTATCCAAGATTAGCAGGGCCCCTCCTATTGAAAGGCCAGGGCAGACTAGTTCAAACAAGATGCTTCCCTGTTACGTGTTGCCAGAAGACTGAGATTCTGCTTTTAGAGATATTTTGTGCACCTCCTGATCTCATCCTGGTCTCAGCTGCTCAGGTCCCATCCCCTTTCTATATCTCTGTTTCTGTCTTGCCTTTGGTACTTCTTACATGGGAAATCAGGCTTAAGCAGGCTGCAGTTTTGCCTTAGATAGTGAAGGGCAGGGAGGCCTGGCGTGCTGCAGTCCACGGGGTGGCAAAGAGTCAGACACGACTTAGCAATTGAACAACACCACGACTGTAGTTTTAGCCTTTCTTTAACACGGCAGAGCTCTTTTCTTGTTAAATTCTGCTCGCTTGGCTGGTGAAAAACTTGGAGCTGTTCAACTCTTGGAAGGTTGGGGCTATCAACATTGACCTCAGAAAAGTGATGGAGCCTTCTTTATTTAGGGCACAGACATGGGGAGCTCATATTTCTCATGGGGGAACATTTTGTTCTTTGTGGAAGCAGTTTCAACTCCCATACTGAGCCATCTACCCATTTTTTTAAGCTCTTTAACTGAAGAATTTAACCTAAGTTCTTTTTTAAAATGATGACAAGATTCAGCCTTTACTGGACCCTCATCTAGAAACATTTCCCCCACATTCCACTCAAAGAGCCATCAACTACTAACTGCTCTCTATTACCTCTAGGCTTTTGTTTGAACATGTTTTTAAAATTCCATTTGACTGAAGTGCTTAGTATTCAGCTCAGTGTTAGTATTTACAGTTGCCCATACTCACACTGTGTCTGACCATGTATCTCTTATCTCTGAATAGCCCTAAAAACTGCAGTGTCATGTTAAGTACTGCTTTTAGTCCAAGGCATGTCAATGCATGTTGCCAACTTCCAACTTATTCTCATCCAGAAGATTAGCAGGGCCGCCACATGGCATTCTTTTCTACAAAATATTATTGCCTGCGTTATAGCTAGGGCTCGATGTGGTGACATTAGTCCCAAATCTGCAGAACGGTACTCTTAATTCTGCTTTGGAGGAGAGCAACTTGAGCTCTCAGCATAAGCCTTTTATTTTGGGAATACTGTTCTTTGTCATAATTTCTATAAGGGATCTTAGTCAGTTGTTAGGAATTTTATTTTGCTCTTGAAAAAACAGTGTTTTCTCTCTTTTTACATCCAGATACCCAGATTTCACATCTTTAGTGAATAATCTCTAGCATTGATTTAGTTGCTGAATATCCTTCCCAGACATGTTTTAATTATTTATTAAGAAGCTATAGGAGTTCCAGCTGAAAATAGAGCCTGGCTGGATGCCCCTGGTGAAGTCTTTCCCAACTTTTATTTATTTTTTTTTTAACTAAAATGCCTATGAAGACAAAGAAAAAGCATAATACATTAAATATCAAAATAAACACAATGGGCAGAATCATCTCAAAATTGTGAAAGAATTTATATTAACTATAAATCAAGACTGAGGTAAAACTACCCAAATCTCTTTCTATAGCACACCTAGTCAGCTTTACTACATGACACAAAAAACTGTTTGAAACGAGGAAGGAAGGCACTGTGTCCTCTTGTCTGTCCATTATTAAGATAACTGGGTAGGTAGACTTTTACCCGTGTGGGCTGAGAGTATTGTTGCATCATTCTACATCCAGAGAAATTAAAATTCTCAGAAAACAGCTTGGATTCTAAGAAAACAAGGTCAGGTTTGCCTGAGTCAGAGGACTGGGGGAGGCATATTGCATTTTCAGGGGAAAATGTCTTATAGGTAAAGCTCCTCAGGTTCAGGTTGGATCAGAAACAAACCAACCAAAAACAAAACCAAAAATAAAACCAAAGCACCAGCCCCAAAGCCCTGGTAGCATGGGCTTTCATGCTAGGAATTGCAGGTTTTTATGTGCATTGCAGGTTCAGGCCCAGGAACTTAGATAGTGTTGGCGGAGCAAGATGGAACCTCATTAGAAGGAGGTGCCTTAGGGGAGGTCATGCTGGAGACCAGGCCTTGGTCTGGAGACTCTGCACATCTAATAGTCAGAGTGGAGCTGCGGCTATTTCAGCTTTCCTATCTTTTGATAAACACCATATGCATGCTCAGTCACTTCAGTCATGTTTGACTCTTTGCAAACCCGTGTGCTGTAGCCTGCCAGGCTCCTCTGTCCATGGGATTCTCCCTATCAAGAATACTGTGCCTTTCTCTGATAAACTCGACATATGAATAGATTTCTACTTGTTCAAATATAAATACAGAGGGAGAAAAAAACCACATGGAGTGTGTGAAGAATACTTTATTGCAAGGGAAGAAAGAGTATCTAGGAGACCTAGAAGTCTTTCCTAGAGAAAGAACATGTTTCTGAAATGATAACTGGAGTGTCTAGAAACTGGGAAGTATTTGGCTTCCTCCATAGAATACAAAATATAAGGACATAAAGAACAGAGAGTAATTATATGGATAATTGGTATTCTTGAAGAAGATAAGCTAATGGAAAAAAAGCAATAATTAAAGATATAACAGGAAAAATTCATGAGCAGAAGTAAGATCCATATTGAAAAAAATCATTATGTTCCAGACAGTCAATGCACAAAGGCACACATAAGG
The DNA here is from genome assembly GCF_033118175.1 of Dama dama. Classification (NCBI taxonomy): domain Eukaryota; kingdom Metazoa; phylum Chordata; class Mammalia; order Artiodactyla; family Cervidae; genus Dama; species Dama dama. The sequence continues at coordinate 70,929,068 of NC_083709.1, read as the reverse complement.
ACATGTCCTGGCAACAATTTTAATTCATAAGGATAAGAAAACACTTCCACAAACATAAGTGGAAGAAACAGACTACCTAAAAAAGGGGGGGAGGGAAGAAATAACAAAAATCTGGCCATTTTTTGACTTTCACTCTGAAAGCTTAAATTTAGAAGAAAATGGAGTGTGTTGTACAGTTTTGAGAAACAAAGTTTGTAACTCAGTGTTTTATACCCAGCCTAGTCATTGTCAGCTAGTAAAATATCCAAAGGACATCTCAGATATGCAGAGACTCAGAAATATATATTCTCCTTGATAGCAGTTACTTGAAGGAAAGCCAAAGAATGGGGAACTTAGGCTGGAAAAGGGCTGTGCTTCGGTCTAAATCCAATTAAAATAAGGACCTGTCCGAATAAGTGTTTATCAAATGTGTTTTAGTCATTAAATTCCTTATCTGAAGATAAAAACTTCTTCCTAGAAAACCCAAAATATGAAACATCTCTTCTTGTCATTCTCTGGTTAAAAAGATATGGAGAACCAACAGACCCAACTGCAGGTAACCGTGAGGGACCTCGTCAGAGCCAGAGGACCCCATGGAACAAAGTTTGAAAACCATTGTTCAAAACTAAGTATTGGAAATCTGCCTGTAGAACTGAGGGCAGATTCAAAATTTATCACCAAAGGAGATATACAATAGATAAATAAATTTGATAATAATGTGAATGTAGAACTCTAATTAATTGTAAAGCTATTTATAAACTGACAGATTTACTGTCAGGCGACTTGCGAGAAGTTGTACTGATAAAGGTAGCAGATACCGTTTTACGTTTGACTGACAACTAGAGAATAGAGACTTTAAAAACTACAGAGCAATCAATAGAATAAAAAAGCAGGACAAAAAGAAACATGATCCATCAGAAAAGAAAACACTAAGGAAACATGAAAACAGAAAACATCAAAACAAGATGAAAGAATAAGGATCTGATATATCAATTATAGCTGTAAATTACTGAGATAAGAATGGCATAATTAAAGATTTGAGTTTTCAGATTGCCTTTAAGACATTCTGTCAGAGTCAACTAAATTCTGTTTGCAGGAAATACATCTAAAGCAATGTGATACAAGTTTACAATAAAAGATGTTATTTTAATAATAGGTATAATTCCAAATGAAAATATTTTTAAGCAGACCAAATAACATTCCCTTGAGATATGTAATGCAAAATTCACTCAAAATGTAAGGAAAAATTAATCATTGACAGAATATTAAAAAAATATAAAAAATAGAATCTTTTCTATTTTAATTTCTATTTTCTATTCTCTGTATCTTTTATATCTATTTATGTATTTCAGGCAGCCTTTAAAAAATTGTTAATAAAACCTTTATGGAAATTTATCATCCAGTTGCTCCAAAAGAAAAATCTTTATAAATGTCAATAATAGAAATTATACAGTTTACATGCGTGACCATAATGCACTAAAAGTAGGAATTAACAACTGTACTTATGTTTTAAAAAGATCCATTTATTTAGTTACTTCTGTGGCTCTGCTGGGTCTTTGATGCTGTGTGTGGGCTTTCTCTAGATGCAGTGAGTAGGGGCCACTCTCGAGCCCAGTGCGTGAGCTTCTCACTGCGGTGGCTTCTCTTGTGGGGCGCCGGCTGCAGGCCCCCAGGCTTCAGCAGTTGCAGCAGGCGTGCTCAGGCCCTGGGGCTCGGGGCTCTAGAGCTCTGGCTCAACAGTCGTGGTGCACGGACTTTGCCGCTCCAAGGCATGTGGGCTCCTCCCGGAGCAGGGATTGAACCGGGTCCCTTGCATTACTAGGTGGGTTCTTAACCACTGGACCACCAGGGAAGCCCCAGCAACTGTATTTAAATAACAAAGATTGAACCATTTGAGAACCACTAGAAAATACAGTCCCCTAAATAATAGCGGTGGCAAACAGGAAATGAAGAGTATAACTTCAAACAACAGATCGCTTAGAACAAGCTTCTCAATTTGTTTCAACAACTTTGGCCTCTTCAGCTGTAAGGATTTGGTCAACTTTAAATTTAAAACATTTTAAATTTTTAAAAATTAAAAAAAATTTTATCGCGTTATGTTATCCATGCAGTAAAGTATGCAGATGTTAAATATAATCTGATGTATTTTGACAACTTATGTACTTGTGGTGTATGTTTAACTTTATTAAAAAATGGACAAAATCTTTAAAAATAATATTTAAATTACACCAACAGTGAGTAAGAATTTCAGCTACTCCACATTTTTGTCAACATTTGCTATTTACTTAAAAAAAATTTAATTCTCCTGGGTGTGATGTGGTTTCCTATTGTGGTTTTAATTCATATTTTCCCTGGTGGCTAATGATGGTAAATGTCCTTCCACGTGCTTATTCAGTTCAGTGCAGTCGCTCAGTTATGTGAGACTCTGCGACCCCGTAGACTGCAGCATGCCAGGCCTCCCTGTCCATCACCAACTCCCGGAGCTTACTCAAACTCATGTCCATTGAGTCGGTGATACCATCCAACCATCTCATCCTCTGTCGTCCCCTTCTCCTCCCGCCTTCCATCTTTCCCAGCATCAGGGTCTTTTCAGATGAGTCAGTTCTTCGCATCAGGTGGCCAAAGTATTGGTGTTTCAACTTCAGCATCAGTCCAGTAGTCTTTCCTGGAGGATCCCATGGACAGAGGAATCTGGTGGGCTACAGTCCATGGGTTGTAAAGAGTCAGACATGACTGAAGCAACTTAGCACACATGTACGAATGCCACGCTCAAATCTTGATGACCATAGCTTTATTGTAAGTCGATATCAGATTTTATAATTTCTTTGACTTTGTTCTACTTTTTCAAGATGATTTTGACTATTCCAGGCTTACTGCAATTCTGTATACAACTTTAGAATCAGCTTGTCGATTTCTTAAAAAAAAAAAAAAAGAAAAACGCCTGCTGGTTTTTTTTATTGGAATTGCGTTAAACCTCGTTATTGTTTTAGAGGGAATTGACAACTTATGTCTTCAAAACCACGAACGTGATTTATCTTTTCATACTGTTGGCTCTTCTTTAATTTTTCTTAGGTATAATTTTTAGTATTCAGTGTAGAGGTCTTACAAGTTTTCTTAACATTATATGTTTTTTATACTATTGCAAAAGATATTCTTTTATTTTCAATTGCTAGTATATAGAAATATGGTTTTGCACATTTCTATCTTGTTTTTATAAAATATAATTTCCCAATTGTTATTATATGGAAATACAATCAGTCTGGGTATATTTACTCAGCATACTGTGATCTTGGTAAATTGACTTACTAATTCTAATAGTTGTGGGGGAGACTTCTTAGAATTTTCTAAAGTACAGTTGTGTCACCTGTAGATAAATATGCTGCTGCCGCTAAGTCTCTTCAGTCGTGTCCGACTCTGTGCGACCCCACAGACGGCAGCCCACCGGGCTCCCCCGTCCCTGGCCTTCTCCAGGCAAGAACACTGGAGCGGGTTGCCATTTCCTTCTCCAATGCGTGAAAGTGAAAAGTGAAAGTGAAGTCGCTCAGTCGTGTCCGACTCTTTGAGACCCCATGGACTGCAGCCCACCAGGCTCCTCCGTCCATGGGATTCTCCAGGCAAGAGTACTGGAGTGGGGTGCCATTGCCTTCTCCAGTAAATAAATATAGTGCAGTATAAAATCATTAATACAGTTGTATACTACTTTCTTATTTTTCACTGTTGCAACCACATTTTTCGTTTGAGTCTTCTTCACTCGGTCTGAAATCCCTCCTGCGTCTCTTTTTGCATACGTTATTCTGGCACACTGCTTTTATTCCCATTCTTCTGAGCATGACCACAGTTCCCCGTCAGAGCTGACAGTCTAATCTGAGAGCATACTGAAAGTGGTTCACTTACATTTTCTACTGGGTTAAACTAGTAATTTCCCCCCTTAATTGAAGGACATGTAGCTTGATGACAGTCAGCATTGCTAGGAAGTCAGCTGGCGTTGGTCACACTCCTGTTCTCATTTTTCTATGTTCTATTATCTACCCGAAAAATCTGTCATTTTCTACTACCTTTAATTGTATCGCTCTGTATGAGACAGAAAATCATCTGCATACACAAAAGTTTTCATTTCAAAGCTGCTCCATGGCATGATATTTTGGGTTACATTTTAGGTGAAATGTAGAAATCATTTCTAAATTAAAATGAAAATGGAACTCCATGTTGGGCTATCAGTGCAAGTATTAATAACCCATCTGAGGTGACAGTTGGGTGAATGTAGCTTAAACGTGCGGCTAAGGTCACATGTATGCAGCGACTGCAACTGTAGTTGGCCATTGCCAAATGTCTTTGACATCTATTGAAAGATGCACTCAAATTTTAGAAAAGTTAAAATTTTAAAGTAACAACACTAATGAATTGTGAAATGGAAAAATTCTTGAATTGTTTAATAAATTAGCAATCTCTTTGAAAAGAAACAATCAATAAATACACTTGTTACTTTTGGCAAGTGTATTCAAGGAAAAGAAAAAATTCTTAAATCACTATAAAGTGTAAAATAGTGCAACATTTTGGGGGTGTTTCAAGAAGTTAAACATAGAGTTACCATATCACAAACAAAGATTTGAAAGCAGATATTCAAACAAAAACTTGTACACAAATATTCATAGCATCATTATTCGTAACAGTCAAAAGTTGGAAACAACCCAATATCCATCAAATAGTGAGCAGATAAACAAAATGGAAAATGTCCATACAACAGAACATTATTCTGCCATAAAAAGAATAACGGACTGATGATATATGTATAAGAAGAATGAATCTTGAAAATGTCACGCTAAGTGAAAGAAGTCACATACAAAATACCGTGTATTATATGATTCTGTTTACATGAAAAGTGCAGAGTAAGCAGATTAATAGAGACAGGAACAGGTTGTGGCTGCTAGAGGTGGGGAGGGAAGAGGAGCCACTATGCTGGTTGTGAGGTTTCCTTTTGGGACGATGAAAATATCCTTGACAATGTCTGTGGTCATACAACATTGTGGATATATTAAGTGTCCCTGAATTGTGTACTTTAAGATAGCTTAAGTGGCAGATTTTTATGTTATATGTACTTTAGCACAGTAAAAAGGAAAATTTGCCCAAGACCACAGCTGGTAGGTGGTAGGGCCAGGTTTTTATTATTTTCTTTGTTTGTTTTTGTGGGGGCCAGGTTTCTAATCCAGGTCATCTGGCTCCAAAGTCTGGGTACATAAACCCACTCCATCCCACCTCTCGGACAGTTACTGAGGGTCTTCTAGCAAGTGTCACACACTTAATGTCACCTCCAGGTTTCCCACCAAGTCATGCTCTGTGTTGTCATGTTCTTCTAACTCCAGCTGTACAATTGTCAACTCAAAGAACGTTGAAGATATTTTCATCCATAGGAAATCTCAAAAAGAAGTGCAACTTCTAACAGTTGTTCTTCGCCCCTGGCCAATACTTCTCTAATATTCAGGACTCTTAATTTCATTTGATGGGTGCTCATCTAGCTGAAATGAAAAGAGAAATTTGTTGAAAGTCTCACAAAACTGCAAGATGGGCGGGGGTAAGACTGGGCCTTTGGGACCTCTGGAATCAGGGACTTGAATATCTGCAGGGATCTCACGTTTCTCTCTCTTTATCTACTGTCTTTGCTTCTCATTATTTATCAGATTTATTCTCTCACTCTTAATTTGTTCCTCTAGGCTTGAAGCATAGCTGCTAGCAGCTTCCATGGTCGGGTTCCAACTTTGCTTTTAGAGAGGGACTCAATCTCCTCTGCTAGGTCCAGTTTGAAAAATCACAAGCTGGTTACATGCTTGTCACTTGATCCAAAAACTGCATGTGCATGTGTGTGTATTAAGGTTGGTAGCCCTTGCTGGAACTGTATTACTAGAGCAGATTCAGTTCACCAAAAGAACAGCCAGGTAAAGAAACAACTACTGTCTACCCGCGTGCGCAGTCACTTCAGCCGTGTCTGACTCTTTGCGACCCTATGGACTGTGGCCCTCCTGGCTTCTCTGTCCGTGAGATTCTCCAACCAAGAATATTAGAGTGGGTAGCCATTTCCTCTTCCATGGGATCTTCCCAACCCACGGATCGAATCCACATCTCTTGTATTGGCAGGAGGATTCTTTTACCACTGAGCCACCTGGGAAGCCCAGCAATGTGTTGATACAACACCTATTAGAACCATACACCCGTGACATACGTAATGTCCATAAGTAACTGATGCCTTTGTATTGCACTCTCTCAGACTGTAAACCCTAGTTTCTTGGTTCGGGTAATTTGTATAACGCCTAAGCATTGCTACTGGCAAACTTCTGTTCTTTTTCCAGCTTTCTATTCAAGATGCCACCTCCCTTTTATCCCACTTAGTGAAAAAGAAGAGCTCCAGACATTCCCTTGTCTCCCTTTTATTTCTTAGTGCATTTCAGTCGGGCTTCCACACTCCCTCCTCTCCTGGAGCTACTCTTAGGAAGGTTGACAGTGGTTTCTAAATATCAAATCTTATGGCTTCTTCTCAGCCTTGATCCTACATGATGGATGTTTCAGAGGCCCTAGTCTGTTGATACACTGATAATTTTCTGTTCCCTTGAGACCGCTGCTCCTCAGCCCATGTTGCTGGCTCCATTTTTGTCTCTGCCTCAGACTCACGTATTCCCCAAGGTTCCAAACACAGGTTTCTCTTCCGTCTCTCCACTCCTGCCGTGTCAAATGTCGATCTGTGGCTTTGCTTATCTCCACAGGTATGTGGCTCTCATGTCTGTACTTAAAACCCTGAATTGCTAGCTGCCTCTTTGGTGTCTTCATATAGACACCTGCAAATACAATTTGAACGTTTTATTTTGTTTTCATATCTCACCTAATTTCTAAAGGAATCTCAGAGGATTCAAACTACTGTTTTCAATTCATTGACATCTTACCCCACCTTCAGAGTTAGGTTGAGAATTGCCTCCACTGTGAAGTGTCCCCACATTCCTACAACATACTGCATTGCATCCTCACTTGAGATCTCATGTCATTTTAATTGTACTGGTCACTGGTTTCTATTATCAAAAGTTGTGTCTGCAGCCCCAATGATTTGGGAGTTGTTTAAAGGCAAGAACCAGTCTTCTAATCCTTTCCCCTTTACTTGCCCAACTCTGAGCATAAGATCTTGCAGATGGGGAGCATTGAGAAACTATTCTAATTCTGGCCTTTCTGAACTGAACTAGAATAGGAGGACAGGGCTTGATGCATCAAATAGTAATTTAAAGCAAATAAAAAGGAAGTGTTCTTTTACACAGCAGGGAACAAACCTGTTACTCATCTAGGTAGAAGAATATAGAAGATGATTCTGCAAGAATTTAACCAAACAAATTTCACTTTAGAGAGACGCATGATGCATTGCTAGGGGAAAGGAGGGACATGCCTTACCTTGCCAGGGTGGGCCATGCTGACCATTACCATGATTTCTTAGGATGTCCAGGCTCACACAGGACATCTAGTCACCCACAGATTTGGCAGTGGTTCAATTTTTCTGTTCAATTCAGATCACCAAGCTAGCTAATACATGCTTTCCACTTCACTGCAAGCTCTGGAGACACAAACGCTTGTCCATACCCAAGAATTAATCCAAGCTGAGGTTCAGCACAATTAGTTATTTGTTTCCTCTAACATCTGAACCTTGTGAGATTCAGCCACCTCCTGGGAACCAGCCGCCTGCCAGCGAGGCATGAATAAAACAGAGACGGTTCCAGCTGGCATCACCTGCTGTGTTTTGCCTTATTTCTCTATACACATTTCTAGACTTCTAAAATCCAGGGACCTCTCTCAAGAGGATGTATGCCACATGGGCTGGGCCTCTGAGACCTTGATTCTGTTGTTGAATTTTTAAATTTTGAGTCATAGTCTGACTCAGGTATTAGACAATGGATCTGGGACACTAATCCTCAGATTCTCACAAATTTCTGACCCCAGCCACCCTCACACTTAAACTCTTTCCAGGTAACCCCCTGGATGCTATCAATCTTCAGATCATATAAAAATCTCTTTTTAAAAGTTCAGCTTTTAAGGTGTTTGAAACTTATACTCTGTCAAGGTTTCTCTCTTGCCCTAACATATGGCAATGTAATATGGGTTCATTTTCACTATTTGCTGTAAGCCAAGGTATTGCTGAGTTTTCACTGCTCTTCTTTGCTTTGCAGTATCTCTCTGTGAATCCACAGATGACCCTTTCTATTCATTTCCAATGCCGTCATCTAGTTTAGCCTCTTGTGACACTGTGCTTGCTCTCTTGATGAAAATTAAAGTTGTAGCAGTTAAAGGCCTGGATTCTGGAATCAGATGACTTGGGCTTAAGTCCTGGCTTTACCACTCACTAGCGGTATGGCTCTGGGCAAGTCACATAGTTTTCCTGTGCCTCAGTTTTCCCATCTGGGAAAGTAGGACTGATACTCATCTCCTAAGGTTATTGGGATAATTACAAGAGGTAATATTAACATGTAACATATAAACTGCTGAGAGCAGTACCTTGTCTGTATAGGAGCTGTAAAACCGTCTGTTGTTAGGATTTTTTTTAGTGTTGTTATTACCTTTCATACAATTCAAGAGGCTGCTTTGGACAGAACATCAGTTTAATTTTTAAATGAAAATAGGGTCATTTTATAGTCATTCTCTATGTTGGCAAAAGGAAAAAATTAAAGAGGGCACCTTTTGTATTGAGGATGCATTGAGAGGAATTCATTAATAATGAGGTCTTAGAAGTACAGATGATCCTCAGAGATGATATTGGAGAGGACGAGGAAGGATGCTCTGTAGGGAACCTTTAACACATGACAAAGTTGCTGGAGATTATGATGAGGACAGAGAAGAACCCTGAGAGTTTCATGCTGGAGAAAGATAATGAACACTGAGAGATTACTCTTCAGGAGATGACTGGTTCTTTTAAAGGAAAATAGGGCTTCTTTCCAAGGCCAGCCCAATAGAGTGTGAGTTTCATTCATTCATTAAAAAGTTTCAGTGGGCATTTACTATTAGATGCCGGGTATCTGCCAGGTTCTAGGGATCCAATGATGAATAATGTTGACACAGTTTAGGTCCCCATGGAGTTTATTGTCTGAAGGGGAAGTGACATAATTAAGACAAGCAGCGGCAACAGCATGGTAAATGCTATAGAAGGCATGGAGACTGCCTCGTCTCCATTCATATCTCCTCTTCGCTTCACCCTCGAGGAATTAATGGTATGTGTGTGGTTGACTCTACTCCTAACTCGAAGAGTGGGGTTTGATTAATGTAAACCAGGTGCTTCTGATACATATATCAATCACTGGGAGAATTTAACAAAATTATAAATTGATCGAGAGTGAGGCCTGAGAATTGGTGGTATATACAGAGCTCATCAGAGACGAGGTGGATATGCGGCCAGGGCTGAGAACCACTGAACTAACCAAACTGGGTATCTTATCTCTCTTGCTAACATGTTTTGCTCAGGCATTGTTCTGGAGAAGAAGAGATCCAAGATGATATAGCACATTATTGTCCTTGGTCACTGAGGCTGGTTTAAAGGGAGTCATCAGAGTGAACCCGAGTATTCTTGTCTGATGTTCTCTGAAATGGCATCTTCTTTTCCCTGGATGTGAGCAATGGCACAACTGCTTGTAACCATCTTGCAAATCCAACTCACAAAGTAAAACACAACCAATATAATGTCAGAGAAATGGGGCTGGAGTCCTAAGCAGAGCACACGTGCTGCCTCCCTACCTCTGAACTTTCTAATTGCATGAACCAAACAAAGCTCCTTGAATGTTTAAGCCAGTTGGAGTTGGGTTTACTGTACTTGGAACTGTAGCATAACAGTAAAAGCTGTTTAATGACCCTAAGTTGTTAAAGAGATACATAAACTAGGAAATTCTTCCCTGGTGGCTCAGATGCTAAAGCGTCTGCCTACAATGCGGGATACCCAGGTTCAATCCCTGGGTCGGAAAGATCCTCTGGAGATGGAAATGGCAACCCACTCCAGTTTTCTTGCCTGGAAAATCCCATGGACAGAGGAGCCTGGTAGGCTACAGACCATGGGGTCACAAAGAGTTGGATATGACTGAGCATGCACACATGATGAGCTCTGAGATTAATTATGAAACTGGCTGAGCCCACTGCCTGCCTGGTAATTTGTAGATACTCAGAATATAAGGGCTATTGCTTTTGTAGTGGTAGCTGCTTCCAAAAAGAAAAAAAAAAAAAATGGTAATGAAAGGTATCAGGGCATTAGGTATTAGGGCTTAGGGCTAGGAACTGAATGACCTACAGTAGGGTTCCATAGGTACTATAGCCAACAGGATGAGGCTCCTGAAGTCTTACTAGGCTTGGGTCTGATTGGCCGCAGCCATTATTATGAGTAGCTGGCATAAGGATAAGACACAGTGGAGTGGAAACCTGTATGCTCTAAAGGGCTGTTTCTGTTAGGCAGAATTGTCTGGCTTGATTGCCCTTTTTGCGGTAGGTGTGTACTGTGTTAGGCTTAGTTGCTCAGCCGTGTCCGACTCTGCGACCCCAGGGACTGTAGCCCGCCAAGCTCCTCTGTCCATAGGGATTCTCCAGGCAAGAATACTGGAGAGGGTTGCCATGCCCTCCTCCAGAGAATCTTCCTGACCCAGGGATCAAACCCAGGTCTCCCACGTTACAGGCAGATTCTTTACCATCTGAGCCACCAGGGAAACCCATGGTAGGTCTGGTTCTTTGTAAAGAGTCAGTGTGGCTCATCTATAATGAAAACACCCTTTTCCTTGTATACTGCTAGATAAAAATTGATAAATTGACATTTATTATCTAATTCATTCTCTTTTCACATCTCCAAGGTCACTTGTACAAAGCAGGTAACAATACGGTTGGGTATGTCACTACTATCGTCACTTCTGTTGCATTCTAGTCATGTCTTCTTAGAAGCATAGTCTAGTCATCTTGAATGAATCAGGGAAATACTTTGTCTGATGGAGATCTGGGAAATCACACTATTATTCTTAGTAACACATTTATAAACATTTTCTTAGGATGTATTACTTCTATGGAAAGTTATATTATCTACTACATACTAATTATTTACTATTCGCAATTTTAAAAGACATCTTTGCTTAGTTTCTTTCCTAGATGCTGGGGCAGCATTCTGTGCGAAATCAATAGCCCAAACTTCTCAGCTGGATTTGGGCACTAGTGTTAGCTAGAGAGAATTAAGAAAAGAGAGATACCTGGACTCTCCCCGAACCTCCTCGGTCAGTCTCTTCTATTCATCCTACTGTTATGGTTTCCACTGCAATTTAACCCAAATGTAGAGAGATACAAGCAGCTAAGGATAGACGCCTTTTTCTTTAAAAAAAATTTTTTTTTTTTAAAGTTTGTATTATGGCATAGGTGATTAACAAACAATGGTGTGATGGTTTCAGATGGACAACAAAGGGACTCACCCGTGCATAGACACGCATCCGTCTCCCCCGAACTTCCCTCCCCCAGGCTGCCGCAGAACGTGGAGCAGAGTCTCTGCCTTACACAGCTATTGTATGTCATGTTGTGTTATTCACTTTAATTATAGCAGTGTGTACAGGTTGTTCCCAAACTCCCTGTCTGTCCCCCCATCCTCCCTCCGCAGCCATGAATTCACTCTAGAAGTATGAGTGTTTCTGTTTTGTGAGTGCATTAGGAGTAGTGTCTTTTTCTTAACTAAGCTTTAACTATAATATCTTTACCTCATCTAACTTTTGTTTTTTCTACCCTTCACTCTGCTCTAAGGACAGTTTCTGTCGTATTTTCTCGTATTTAGGTATGGGGGCTTAACTCTTGTTAAGAGAGTGTCCCCTTCAACCTTTGGTATGAATCACCTCCCCAGCCCTTAGTGTCCTGGTAAGAGGACATTTTCTTTGACATTTACTGATCTTAGGGACACAGAATTCTTTCACGTAGGTTTTGTTAGCTTCAGGCTTGACTTTTCTGCTGAAGGAACAAAATTACTGAGGAAGGCACAAACCTCCTGGCTGTCGTTTTCTGATCAGATAAAGGTTATGTCTGGATGACCACTTTTGTGTTATTCCTCTCAATTTTACATGTCTGATACGGTGGTGGTTGGGAGGGGGAAGTATGGACTTTGGGTTCGAGACCCAGTTTTTCAATTTATCTTTGTGATTTAGGGCAGCTACTTAACCTCTCTAAAACCTAGTTTTCTCATCTATAAAATGGATAATAACTAAAATCATAGGACTGTTATGAATGTCAAGTAAGAAAACATGTAAATCACCTCATGATACCTATACATTGTGAGTAATCAGTAAATGTTAATTCCCTCATATCCCTTATCCCTGTCTTTTGAAGTTTCTAATTGGGGTAAAATTATTTGCACAACGTATTAATTATTGTAATTTAACTGCTCTAACATCTTGTAACGTACTTTGAACATTATTCTCAAAAGAATGATGCCTAATTTTTCTTGGACTTAAATATAAAGTTCACTGCATTTTTTACTTGCCCCAGAATACTGAGAGAACTGGCAGTGAAGAATTCACAGCTATTATCAGTGATTTTTGATAAGACTTGGAGGATAGGAGGGATTCCAGAAGACTTGGAATGAGCAAATATTCCAAATTTCTGAAGGAAGAACAAAGTATGTATCTCCCTGCCCCAGTCTCACCAAATGACAGAGTAGCCAGCTTGATATCAATCCCTGGAAAAATTCTAAAAATGCAACTGTATGTATAACTTGTAAGCAGTTAGAAAAGAAAGCAGTGATTGTTAGGAACTAGTGTTTGACTAGGATTTGCTGGGCCTAGGACATTTACCACTTCTTTTAAATGACTGTAAGTCCCTGTAAGTCCTGTGGATCATGTTAATGTTGTAGACATGGTGCATTTTGATTTGTATAATGATATCTTTGTGGATAAAATACTTAGACAAAAATGATCTGGATTATCTATCTATGTTCCATCTTTATTTTTTTTATAAAAAGATTTTTTTATGGCTTTAACAACAGATAAAATTTAATAAAATGAAGGAGGTGGGGGAGAGATAGAAGAAGGCGAAGGAAAAGAGAGGGATGAGGAAATTAGGGTAACGGAAAAACAAAGTTAGGGAGAAGAAGGTGAGACCGTGAGTGTGTGGTTGGTTCATACAACACATGCCATGTGATCCTGTCATTCCTACTCTGTACCTTTTCTAGAGGGAGCTTGCACGTTTTGCTGTGGGCTTCTTAACAGTCCAAGCAAAGAGAAAGCATCATAAATAAATGTGTCTGTAAGAAAGAAGAACACTGACAGTGGGGGAAACTTCTGTGGGTTCTCATAAAGAGGACGCATGTCATAGAGTAAACCGTCTGCTCAGTACATCTTTACATGAAATGCAATGGCGAGTTTCAAGGGCTGCTTCTTGTGAAGTGTCTTTGTGTAGGCTACAGCACTAACCTGTAAAAAAATATTTAGGGGAAGTTGAGGGGTGAAGGGTCTTGAGAATTCCATCAAGATATGCAGTTCTCTGGTAGTTGAGGGACTGCTTTTATCACTAGACTGTGGTTCAATAACTGATTTATAAAACTCCAAGACCATTGATTAAAAGATTGATGTTTCTACCCCACTGCCCTATCCTTGTATACCCAGAACTGTTATCAAGATGGAGCCTTTGAATTTTTGGAGAATGAGAATTTAGGACGGATAGTTGTTGTTCACTTGCTAAGTCGCGTCTGACTCTTTGCAACCTCACGGACTGTGGCCCACCAGGCTCCTCTGTCCTCTGCTATCTCCTGAAGTTTGCTCAAATTCATGTCCATCTAGTCTGTGATGCTATCTAACCATCTCATTCTCTGGAGAGACAGTGGGTATAATTAAATGGTCTTAATACCTGAAATGTAGGCCTAAAAGAATAAAACTTGTACAAAGCCTATAAGAGAAAAATTAGATAGCTATAAATATATAAAATAGTGAATTGGGGTTAAAAAACAAATCCTTGAATTGTAGAACCAGGGATGTCCTAAAAGCAAAGCAGACTATTTTAAAAGGATCCCTGGGCCAGTTGTGTAACATGGCTTCCAGGAAACCTGAAGTTGCGTCTGTAGAAGCGTTGTGCCCTTTCATCTGTGCTCCGGCCAGATCGCACCTGGAGCCTTGTATTTAACTTTTACACCATTTACACCAGTTTTTTAAGAGCAATATTCAGTCAAAGGACAGTGTCTGGGATACTGAGGATTCTAAGGGAAAAATTTAGAGAAACCGCAAGTGCTTATCCCAGAAGTGAAAAGACAACAAAATCAAATCTGCCTTTGTTGAAGGTATATTATGTGGATAAGAGCATAATTTCCTTCTGGATTAATCCATAAGGAAATATGAAAAACCAGTGATTCACATAGAAACACATTAAAGAAAATATTCTAATGAGAGCTATTTGAAAAATCAAAATGTCCTCTTTTTAAATTTTTAAAGCATTTAAAAAATCTTACTTATTTTTGGCTCTGCTGGTTCTTCGTGGCTGTGCATGGACTTTCTCTAGTTGCAGAGACCAGGAGCTGCTCTTCATTGTGGCGTATGGGCTCTAGAGCAAGGGCTCAGTAGCTGTGGAACATCGGCTTAGTTGCCCTGAGGCATGTGGCATCTTCCCGGACCAGGGATCTAACTCATGTCCCCTGCATTGGCAGGCAGATTCTTTAACCACTAGACCACCAGGGAAGTCCCAAAATGTCCTCTCTAATGAGTAGTGAATTTCCCATCACTGGGAGAAATCAAGGACTGTCTAGTTGCCAGGAGTATTATAGAGGATAGTTTGATGAGGGTGAGAGATTGTTCTAAGTCATGTCCTTATTCTTTTCCAGTTCTAAGATTTTATGTGTCTTTCTCTGAAATGGCAGAAATTTCAACAGTTAAAAAAATCCACATGTTATTTAAGGAAGAAAATCAATCCAGTCTCAGACTATTGTTAGTGCCTCAGAAGATCTGCCCCCAAATGACTAAGTTAAAATAACACAGGCAGAAGATGATGAATCATGCTGCTTTTCCTAATGGTCTCTAATGTGCAAAGCCCAAGATCACAGCTGCCAGTCTGAGAGACTCTGTGGGGCGGGAGAACTGAATTATGGTAGGTATAACACTGTAATGTTCCCAGTCGGTAGCTTGTGTGTATGTGATTACCTAGTATTCCTTACCAGCTGTTTTTTTAACATTAGTCATACTGATTTAAAACAACCACCTCTTTTCATTTATCTCAGTAAGCACTGTTCTTTTAGGAGGAGTAAGACATTTAAAAGTGGAAGCTTCTCTTAGTTCATAAGCACACATGATGCGATTGTATTACGTACTTCACAGGCTCATCGCGAGTTTCCAGTGAGGTTAATTACCGAGGCCCCACTCTCTCTTCTTATTCTTACCCAGGTCTTTGAGGTTGGGCAGGGTCATGGGAGTGGGACAATCAATCTGTTCTTCTTGGACCAGAATAAAGGAAGGCTTTAGGGGGAGAACCAGCTTTTGGAAGGGGCCCGTGGGAGGTGAGAAATCAAGATAGATGGCCTCCAACTACCTCTCCCCCTTCCTGGTGGGAGGGGTCTTAGATGGGTGGGTTTTCTTTCTTAGTGCTCCTGGGCTTGAATGAGGCAAAACCTTGGGATTTTAATGGATGGATAACAGGAATTTGATTGTGCCAAGTCTGGAACGGGGAATGGGTAACAAAAGGTAAGCAGGGTCAGGGATTGGAAAGAACCCTGGAGCCATTTAACCAGGATTGGAAGGGGAAGGAAGGACTCTCTGAAAGTCCAAGTCCAAGGTCTAAAGCCAGAGTAGGAACCAATGGGAAGTCTAGATGTTAGAAGCTAAGAAAAAGATCAGATGAAGGCTGTTCATACAGATTCTACCAAAAGGATCGTTGACTTCACAGGCTAGCTTTGTTATGTATCAGTCATGAGACACTTATACTCTGTTAGTGAGAATGTAAATTGGGACAATCCGTGTGGAGGCTAATCTGGAAATATATATTAAAAGTCTCTTAAAAATGTGCATCACCTTTAGTCTGGTAATTATACTTAGAGAAATGAATTCTAAGAAAACAATTGTCTTCAAAGAAGTGTTTACAGATGTTCACTGAAGTCTTATTTAAAAGAGCCAAGAGAGATAAAAATGTAAATGTCCAGAAATAACAACTTCTTAGTTGTTTAAATAAATAAACGAATCGCTTCATATTCATATATGGAACACTCTGTGATTACTTAAACTACAGAATAGTTGAATATTGCTGGAAGTGGCTTTAGTTGGAATTAATGGCATTGTTCTGAAGTCACTGTTAAGTAGCAGGGACGAAGTCTTTTCTGAACAATATTTCTTTTCTTGTCCGAGGTCAGACACTGCTATAGCCCTGCATCATCTTGTGTATCTCAGGGTCACTAAGCTGACGACAGCTAGTTTACTTTCTCTTAGGAACTTTTCACTCACAGCTTTCCTGGAGTTAGCACGGAGACATTATGTGTGTTCGTCTTCGATGCTTTCCCCTTTGCTGTTTCTGCCCCCTGGGCTCTGCCCTCAGTATTGGCGCACGCTCATGTTCACTCTCGGACCTTTTTGTTTTCTGTCTACACTTACTGCCTTTGTAGTCTGTTTTGGTCTGCTGCTCCACTTACCATCAATGTGCTGATAAATCCCGAATTTCTAACCTAGGCATCAATCCTAGGTTCAAACTAATATATCCAGCATTTATTTGGCATCTCCATTTCAATGGTTAATCAACTCAAGTATCCAAAGTGGAATTCCTAATTACCTCCACTGCAAACCTGTTCTTTCTACAGTGATCTGCTCATCTTTCAAGTGAACAATAACTCTATTTTTTCAGTTTCCAGGGATGAAACTTGGGTGACATCCTTGACTTCCCTCTCTTTCTCAACTGTCACCATATGCTGAGGCTGCGACTTATGCAGAATCTGACTGCCTCTTCCCACCCACCCTGCCACCTTCTGGTTCCAGCCTTTATCTCCTGGATGGTTCCAGTCTCCTCCATGGTCTCCCTGCTTTCTTGTCCTCTGTAATCTCTTGCCAACAAGATGATGCTCCCCAAACTCAAGTCACTTCATGTCCCTCTTCTCTGCTCAGCACTCACGAGTGGTTACTACCTCCTGCAGAGAAAAGTTCAAGGTGTCCATGATCCTTAAGGCCCCGTGTGATCCTGCTTCTGGCTGTCTTTTCTGACCTCGTCTTCTATTACTTGTATCCTCACCCTGTCCCCTGCACACTAGCCTCCATTCTGATCCTAGAATATGCCCAGGTACTTCCTCACCCCAAGGCCACTGCCTAAAATGCTCTTCCCCCACTATCCTGTGGTTCGCTCCCTTCCTGCTTCAGTCCTCGCTGTAAAGCCGCCTTTCACGGCCAGGACTCCCGTGACCATGCTCGTCTTCCTCCACGTCACTGCCTGTCCTTCCTTTTGCCTTCTCTCCTGCCATAGCCGCTCTCACCGTCTGACAAACTGAATTATTTCTTATTGTCTGTTTCCTTCAAAAAGAATAAAAACTCCACAGAGATTTTGCCTCTTTTGTTCACTGCTTTATCCTGATTATCAAGAACGGTGCCTGGTACACATAGCAGATATTCCATAAATACTTGTTGATGATGAATGAATCTATGGATGCTGCATCTGAGGAAGTATCAAGGCATTACTTTTGGTGCTAAGGTGGTGAATAAAGCTCAGAGTCATTTGGAAACTTTTAAGTGCTCTCGGAATGAATGACTGCTGAAGTCTGAGATGCTCAGAGGTGACAAGGGGAAAGTGAAGGAGACCTCTGTGGCTCAGTTAGAGAGAAAGGTGCTCCTTCACCCTCTCCTGGTTACGTTCCCATCTTTTAACTTGGGACGTAGCTTGTTATGATGTTAGAGGGAAGGGTGCTGAAACTGGTGGAGGATTGTGAAATATTACATGGGAGATGGTTCAAAATATCCCTCAGAGCTAGGTGGGAGACACTCATGAGGAAGACTTTATCTCATTATTTAAATCTCCTAAGACGATGTGTATCCTGCCAGTTTCTATCTTATTTACATTACTCATTACTTCAAGACTGCTGTAGGGGCTAT
This sequence comes from Dama dama, assembly GCF_033118175.1. Classification (NCBI taxonomy): domain Eukaryota; kingdom Metazoa; phylum Chordata; class Mammalia; order Artiodactyla; family Cervidae; genus Dama; species Dama dama. The sequence continues at coordinate 70,911,036 of NC_083709.1, read as the reverse complement.
CTATAGGGGGTTTCTGATTCTGGCACAAAATATAAATTGACAACAGAATATATTCACTGTACATTGAATTTTAAAAGATTATAAAATGCTATAAAAATAGTAATCTTGTCAATTAGAAAAACCCCGTGATTTTTTTATTATCTATCTAAAGATATATGTGTCAAGAAAATACAATGGAAGAATATATTGTTGTTATTCAATTGCTCAGTCACGTCCAACCAACTGTTTTGCAACCCCATGGACTGTAACCCACCAGACTTCTCTGTCCCTGAGATTTTCCAGGCAACAATACTGGACTGGGTTGCCATTTCCTTCCCCAGGGGATCTTCCTGACCCTGGGATCGAACTGGCATCTCCTGCATTGGCAAGTGGAGTCTGTACTGCTACCACGGCCTTAACTGTGAATATTTCTGGATGTTAGGACTGTATTTTTATTTCTTTTCCTTTTACTTACCTGTATCTCTATTTTCTAATTTCCTATAGTAAATATATTATGCTTTTATAATAAAAAATAGTTAACATGGTTATGGCGCTATTAAGCTGTCTGAGGGTACGGGTAGCTTGTAGGCAATGATCTTGGAGTCTCAATGTTGGAAATGACTTTTAAGTTATAAAGCCAACCTCTGCAATGTCTTTGCCTTGGTTTTCTACTTGTACGCTTTTGATGGCTGAGAACACACTGCCTTCTGAGTCAGCCTATACCATATGCCTCCTTATGACTTCTACACATGAAGGTTCTACCCTTTGGAGTCACAGAATCTGGATTTTGGCAATAGCCTCCTGCTTGGTTTTCCTGCTTCCACTCTTGCCTCTTTATCATCTATTCTTAGCAAAGTGATCCTCCAAAATCCCAAGTTACATCACTCTTCTGCTCAAAACCCACTTGCAGCTCCTTCAGAGAAACGTCAAGAACTTTCCATAACTTACCAGACCCTTTATTATCTAATCTGTCTCCTCTATGAAAACCACCTCCCGTAATAATTGCTCATGTTTTTGACACCCATCATCTTTCTGGGCATTTCATCTTTTAGAAAGTCTTCTATAGTGTTTTGGTTTTGGTTTTGGTTTTCAGTTGAACACAGTATTCCTGGGATTACTGAGCATCACAGAGCAGAGCATGTTCTCTTCCTTGTTCTGGATGTTTTACCTCTTTTAATTCAGCCCAAAGTTGGGTTATCCTGTTTTGACAATTGGTCAAGAGTACAAAGAAAGAAAGATAGATCATGTCCTAGTATCTCGTTTATACAATGTTCATGGCTATAGAATAATTTCCCAGTTCTCTCTCTTTCTCTTTCCGTCTCTGTCTCTGTCTCACACACACATGCACATCCCTGTATATGGTTTCAGTCTTCTGCAAGGGGATGGAAGGGGAGAAAGAAAGCATAAGAAGGATTTGATAATAGAGATAAAAACTTGGGAAAAAAACCAAAGCTCTCTTGGTGCGAAAAGTTATCACTGATAAAATTAAATGTATTCTAGTTCTTTGAATTTTTTATAGCTATAATCTTTCTTTAATTTATTGAGATTAAATTATCTTCTCTGGAAGGAACACTATAGTAAGCTCTGTTAGTGAAGATGGAAGGCAATGTATACGAGAGGAATTGAAGAACCTTTTTTCCCCCAGAAAACACGCTGTCTAGTTAAGGGTAGCAAACATGCTTGAAACAGATATTATAACACATCCTCAGAATAGACACAATGTACCATAAAATTAACCATAGATTTAGGGCTTCAGAGAGTTAGTAAATTACGGGGTGACAGAGGGCACTGGTGTTCATATTCCACTCAATAAATATTATTTGAATTCTTCCTCTGCAAATGACTCTGCTGAGTTCCACAGAAATATAAAAAGAATAGAATATTGACCTTACCCTTGATGTCTTGGTGGCTCAGTGGAATGCAAGGGTAAACAGATACAGGAGTTTTTAAAGGCTTGGGCCAATGTTCATGATAACATTAAACTAAATAAATGGCAAACAGAATTACATATTCAGTATGATTTCAACTGCATAAAAAGTTTCTAGAAGATTAGAAGAAAATACGCCAAAATGTTAAAAACATTAATCACATCAAGGTGGAATTATGGTGATTTCCCCACTTCCACTCCACCCAACTTCTTTATACTTTTATGTACTTATAATTTTCTGTTGTAAAGTATGTCCTCATATTTTGCAATCATTAAAAAGGTTAATTCTACTCAAATTACTGACATTCTTGTCTTATATTTATGGATTGCTGTAGCTTTTGACAACCAATCTTTTTTTTAACACTTGACTTCTATGAATTTGTGCTTTTCTAATTCTTTCACATCTTGTGTTTCTGGGTCCCGACTTTGTGTTTCTAAGACTCCATCCTTAGCCCTTATCGCTAGTTACTAGTGGTAACTTACTAGCCCTTGGTCTGGTTTCAGCTTTGGGGGAGTTTCTTCTACTCTGTGCGCAGGCTGAGGGGCATTAGGTGTACCGTCTGTGACCCTTGGCGGCATGTCCAGTTCCTGAGTCGTGACTCTGGAATCCTGACCTCTCTAAGGAGTTATCAGCAGCCAAGGTACTCCTCTGTCACGCACAGGCGCTCTGGCCCTTCCACAACAGATCATTTCCAAGATAATGTGAAGCAGTGGGGCAAAGAGATGGAACTGGGTCTTAACTGATCTGAAACTCCGTTTCCCCATTTGTAAAGTCGCAGTGAGGGCGATTATGAAAACTCAAAGAGTTAAAGCATGTGAAGCGCCCAGCATGATGCCCACATGCAACAGCTGCTCTAGCAAAGTTCGCTCCCGTCTTTTCCCCCTTCCTCCATTTCTGCCATCTGCCCAAAGACAAGAATGACGATCTTCAGGGCATATTGTCTGCAATTCTTATTATATACATCTATTAAAGATCCAGTTAATCTATTTTGGTCGCCATCAAAGCCAAGGGTTGCCATCAAAATGTCTATTTATGCGAACAGAGTGGAGTGCTTTATTGATCCACCGGTTAGTAGCGTTCTACTGTTTTGGTCTAGTGTCAGCTTTTTGGGAGTTCCTTCTGCAGTTAGCAGAATGTCAGTGAAAAAACAAATAAAATAAATGTATTGTGTAGGGTTAAACAGTAACAAAAGGGATTATGGAAATTACTTAGTCTTATTTTAATGGTTTTCTTATAGCTTGTTTTAGCTGTTTTTCTATACCATTTATGAAGCTTGAGGATAAAGTTTTGGGAAACTGCCTCAATAGCATCCACTAGAGTATTGAAAATAATTATTATTTGTCTCACAAAGGATATACTTTTCTTTTCCCTCCCTTAGGTCCCTTGGCTTTGAATGAAAGGTGGTATGGTATAGGGGAAGTGTTTTGGACTTGAAGTCAGAGAAACTAGATTTGCATTCAGGCTCCAAAGAGTGGGATATCATTCCTGCTTCATAGAGCTACTGTGAGAATTAAATCAGTTTGCATCTATGAAATCATTTTTTAAAAACACTAGGAATGTAAGTCATTATTAATTCTTAGGCTGATACACAAATCATCTAGATATGTCTGTCTCTAGCATTCTTGATGTAGTTAATTTTTTTCTTCCACCATGCTTGCTCTTTAAGCAATAGCAACAAAAAAGAGATAGTTATCTTAAAAAGAATTAGCAGCCAAAGAGCCTCAGCTACCATATTTTTCATCATGTATGATTTAGCATGGATGCACAATAAATGTTTTTTAATGAGTAATGAATGAAATAGATTTATCCCTCTCTTGTATTAAGAATAAAGTCATGGTGACTTTTAACATAGAGACAACCAAAATTCACTGACCATCCTTGAAAAGGAACCCTGAGGTTGTGATCAGCTTGGACTAGAGCTTCTGAACACTGCATGCAATATATGCTATTAGGTTTCAGGTTGACTTCTATCAGTTTCAATTAAGCTGTATTTTTTAACTAACGAGCTTTCACATGTGTTGAGTACTCGGTAGTTCTTGATAACACTTTCATTTCAATATCTCCTTTAACATTATAGTGTTGTCCTACCTCTTACTAGAAATGAGAAAATGCAATTTAAAAAAGTTAAATAACTTATTGGAGGTACCATGGAAGGTAAGAAGAATCTGGCTATGAACGTAGGTCCCTTGGGTCCAGGCCCAGGGCGCTGTGACCTAGGACTTCTCTTGCCACGGCTGCTGCTAGCGTGCTAAGGGAGTGTTTTGCCTCTGGTTTCGGTAGGGCCTCGGATGAGACACTGGGAGGCAATTTGGTTCTGGAGGTGCGGAGGGGGAAGCTGGCTGCTCTGCAATTGCTTGCTGAGCCATCTGTTCTCTCTTCCTCTTCAGAAATGATGCATTTGTTACTGTGGGCTGCTTTTGCTGAATACTTGGATTATGTCATTTTCCCTGTATGTCACATGTGGGGCATTTGGTGACATGCAACCCAACCTACATTGGTTTCCCTACGTAATGTGATAAGTACACGCACATTTGCTTTCATTTCAGTTCAGTGTCTGAGCGATTTTAATGCCATTTAGGCAAGAGTCACATGTCTGTTCAACAATAGAAGCCTTCACATTTCCAACTTCCCTTTTAACGTGAAGTTAATAGAAATTGGAGAAAAAAGTCATACGCAAATGTGCACACATATACACACAACAAAAGCAAACTAAAGAAACCTATCGGGCTCCCTGACGGCTCAGTGGTAAAGAATCTGCCTGCAAATGCAGGAGACCCAGGTTTGACCCCTGATCAGGGAGGATCCCGCCTGCTGGGGCGCAGCTAGGCCCGTGGGCCGCAGCTACTGAGCCTGAGCTGTGGGGCCCAGGAGCCACAGCCCCTGAGTCCACACGCGGCAGCTACTGAAGCCCAAGAGCCCCAGAGCCTGTACTCCACAACGAGGAAAGCTGCCCTCGTGAGAAGCCAATGCACTGCCAACTAGAGAGTAGCCTCGCTCTCCACAGCTAGAGAAAAGTCCATACAGCAGCAGAGACCCAGCGCAGCCAAAAAAAAAGAGAAACCTATTGATTAGGTAGGATACTGGTCAACCACGTATCAGTAGAAATAATTGTGTGTGTAGCGTCTGCTGTTTTACAGCTTAGTTTCCAAACCTGTTGATGTTTGGTACAATAATAATTCTTAAAAAAAATCCTGGAACAATTTGTAAGTGAACCAGTGGTTGAAAAGCTTATGTGTGGGTGGGAGAATTAATTTTTATCCCTAAAGGACTATTTGGTAAGATGATTAAAAACCAATGGACTTCCGTTACCACTGTTGCTGATTTGCTTTCTGACCTTAAGGGAAGTGATTTCACCTCTCTAGGCCTCAGTTCTTCCGTCTATAAGATAATGAGTGCAAAAAATTTCTGATAGCTTTAGACCTGTGGCTCTATGAATAATGAATTTTGTGATATACAGAAATTAGGGATGACATGCATAGAGCATATTTTGAGAGGATAGGGAAATGGCTTCAAACATTCTGTTTTTTTCCTTTATGATTAGAAGGAAGAGTTATGAAAGGTTGTCAGGTTGTGAAGATACCTCCAAGGACAGAGTATGGGACTTAGTGTTTATATGTAAAGCCTATATGAGCCAACATTTTGGCAACAAAAGACTGGAAAAGTTCTATTTCTGAGAATGTGTTTAATGCCCTCGTGGTTTATTAGGATATTCAGAATACCTGAATATTACCTGACCTTCCTTACCTGATCTCAAAGGAGAAACTATGGGGGGAGGAGGGTGAAAGGTGAGAGATATATGGAAACTTTGTGCAATTTTTCTGTAAAGCTAAAACTGCTCTTTAGAAAGTCTTTTAAAAGACTGGTGGAAATTTCTTTTTCTTTTGAACTTTTTATTTTGTATTGAGGTAGAGCCAATAGTTACAGGTGAACAGGGAAGGGACTCAGCCATACATTACACATGCATCCAAGGAATCATCATTTTAACTCCCTTCCCTGCCGATTCTTTTTTTTTTTTTTCCACTTTTAAAAATATATTTATTTTTTAATTGAAGAATAATTGCTTTACAGGATTTTGCTGTTTTCTGTTAAACATCAACCTGAATTAGCCATAGGAATACACATGTCCCCTCTCTAACCTCCCTCCTGTCTCCCTCCCCATCCTGTTTGAGTTTCCTGAGCGACACGGCAAATTCCCATTGGCTGTCTATTTTACATATGGTGATTTAAATGTCCGTGTTTCTCTCTCCATACATCTCATCCTCCCCTCTCTCTGTGTCCATAAGTCTGTTCTCTATGTCTGTTTCTCCATTGCTGCCCTGCAAATGAATGCATCAGTACCATCTTTCTACATTTCATGCATGTGCATTAGTATACCATGCTTATCTTTCTCTTTCTGACTTCTTCACTGTATATAATGGGCTCTAGGTTCATCCACCTCATTAGAACTGACTCAAATGCGTTCCTGAAAAACTGGTGGAGATTTATCACAAGGACACACGTACCAGCTTGAAAGACTCCCATTCTGGGATAATTAGAGCATCAAAATAATGATTCTGATGGATTATAATCCCTTGAATAAAATAGAAGTCCTTGAGTCTATACTGATTAAATAAATGAAAAAGTAAATGAGCAGGTGGAGATTTAAAAGCTCTCCTTTTCATGTCAAGTAATAAATGTAAGAAGAATTATGTAATTAAAAGATCACCATTTGGCAATTATCAAAAAAAAAGGGAAATGGAAACTCATGGGCACTACTAGTTGAAATTTACCTTTATCAGCCATTCTGCAGAACAGTGTAACAGCGTTCATTATACATAGGTACTATGGCCCAGAAGTTCCACTCTTGTATAAATCCCTACAAAGATACAAAGGGATGTACAAGGATGTAGTAAACAGCTGTAGATACATTTGACTTTCTTCCTGCAGAGAATAGATAAAAGAAAGTTGAAGGTAAGCTTGACTTTCATCCTGGAGAATTGATAGATATCATGGAACACTATGTGGTTAAAAAAAAATCAATAAGCTTCAACATATGTAGCATAGATACAGATTTTATATACACTCCCCCCACACAGGACACAGTGTTGAGTGAGAAGTTGCCAGAGCGGTTTTGCCAGTTTACACTCCAGTCAGTGATGTATGAGTTCCAGTTCCTCCACATCCTCACTCACTCGACATGGTCATTTTATTTAACTTTAACCTTTCTTATAGGTAAGGAAGGAGAAGGCACTGGCAACCGCTCCAGTACTTTTGCCTGGAGAGTCCCATGGACGGAGGAGACTGGTGGGTTATAGTCTATGGGGTCGAGAAGACTTGGACATGACCGAGCAACTTCACTTTCACTTTTCACTTTCATGCATTGGAGAAGGACATGGCAACCCACTCCAGTGTTCTTGCCTGGAGAATCCCAGGGACGGGGGAGCCTGGTGGGCTGCAGTCTATGGGGTCGCACAGAGTCAGACACGACTGATGCGACTTAGCAGCAGCAGCAGCAGCATAGGTAAGGAATGGTATCTCATTGTGGCTTTTATTTGCATTTATCTAATAACTTTCTGTTGAGGATCTTTTCTGTGCTTTTGTTCCCTCTAAATATTTTTTTTAATTGTTCAAATCTTTTGTGCATTTTAATTGGGTTATTTTCTTATTGAATTTGAATTTTATATATTTTAGATTTAAGTCCTTGATCATATATTATATTTGTATGAATACTTGTATTTATATATCCTTGTATACTTATATTTATGTATTTGTATTCCCATATACTTGTATTTATGTTCTAAATACAAGTGCTTTGCAAGTGTATTTTGTTAGTATGTGATTTGCCTTTTCATTCTTTTAATGAAGTCTTTCAGAAGCAGAGGTTTTAAATTTTGATAAAGTCTAGTTTATCATTTTTTCTTTTATGGATTGTGCTTTTGTTGTCCTATGTAAGAAATCTTTGCCTAACTCAATATCACAAGGTTTTTCTCTTATCTTTTCTTCTCTAAATTCTTTAGTTTTGGGTTTTACGTCTGTGATCCATTTTGAATTAACTTTTGTATATGGTACAAAGTATGGATCAAAGATTATTTTAAAAATATATAATCTAACTTTTGTAGCACCATTGGTTGAAAATGGTTTTTTCTCCAGTAAATTACCTTTGCATCCGTTAAAAAATTAGTTGTCCATTTCTGGACTTTCTATTATGTTCCATTGATCTATTTTATCTTTTCATCAATAAACACCATTTTGATTGCAGTGTTTTTGCAATACGTCTTTAAATTAGGCAATGTTAATCCTCAAATTATCTTTTTCTTTTAAATATGTTTTTTGGCTATTCTAAGTCCTTTGCATTTTTACATGAATTTTAGAATTGGTTTGTCAATAGCTAGAAAAAAAGCACACTAGAATTTTTACTGGGAGTGTGTGAAATCTACAGATCAGTTTAGGAAGGATTGACATCCTAACAATCCCGAGTCTTCCAATTTATGGGCAAGTATACCTCTCCATTTATTTAAATTTCCTTAATTTGTCTGGGCAATATTTTATATACATATTCAGGTTAGTTCAGTTCAGTCGCTCAGTTGTGTCTGACTCTTTGAGACCCTGTGGACTGTACCATACCAGGCTTCCCTGTCCATCCCCAACTCCCAGAGTTTGTTCAAACTCATGTCCATCGAGTCGGTGATACCATCCCACCATCTCATCCTCTGTCATCCCCTTTTCCTCCTGCCTTTGATCTTTCCCAGCATCAGGGTCCTTTCCAGTGAGTCAACCCTTTGCATCAGTTGGCCAAAGTATTGGAGCCTCAGCTTCAGCATCAGTCCTTCCAATGAATATTCAGGATTGATTTCCTTTAGAATGTAAGTATTGCTTAATACTTAAAAGAATATAAGTATTCTTATATTTTCATAAGAATAGAAGTTTTTCCTTTATAACATAAGTATTGCTTTAATACTTAAAAGAATATAAGTATTGCTCATATTCTTTTTCAGATTTATCCTAAAGTAAGAAATCCTTTACTTTGACATAGTAAAACCCATCAGTATATTTTTTAACATTATGGTTTATGTGTTTTGGATCTTACTTAAGAAAGTATTTCATATCTCTAGGTTATGAAGATATTCTCATATATATTCTGTTAGCTTTATAGCTTTATCTTTTATAGAAAGGTCTTTAATTCATCTTGAATTCACCTTTGCATACAATGTAAGGCAGAAGTCCAACATTATTTCTATTGATATAGTAAACCAGTCTTTCCAGTATCTTCTGTACAACTATTATCTCCTTGTTTTGAAATGCACCTTTATCTTATATCAAGTTTCCATACATACATGAATTTATTTCTGATCTCCATTTGGTTCCATTGACCCATTTGACCTTCACCAGCATCATACTGTTTTATTTCCATTGTATTTGAAGAATGTCATAATATCTGGTTAGAAGGAATCACTCCCTCTTTTCTGGTTTTCTTCAAAAATTTATCAGCTATTTGGAGGACTTTTATAACCCCTATGAGGCTTCTCACGTGTCTCATGTGGTAAAGAAACCACCCGCAGTGCAGAAGATCTGAGTTTAACCTCTGGATCAGGAAGATCCCTGGAGAAGGGAGTGGCAACCACTCCAGTATTCTTGCCTGGAGAATCCATGGACAGGGGAGCCTGGCAGGCTACAGTCCATGGGGTCACAAAGAGTCAGACATGACTGAGCAACTCACACTTTCTTTCACTTTGTTTCTGACAGCCTTGTTGAATTCTCCATTTAGTTATATTTATGAATTTCATTTCATTGTGGTCAGAGAACATATTTTGTATTATTTCCGTTTTTTTTTTTTTTTTTTTTTCATTTACTGAGATTTTTTTGCAGCCTCACATGTAGTCTACCCTGGATAATGCTTAATTTGCCCTCGAGAAGAATGCATATCCTGCTCTAGTTGGCGGATAATGTTGTTCGAGTCTTCTCTTTCCTTTTTGGTCTTGTGTCTAGCTGTTGTATCCATTATCAAAATTGAGGTACAGAGTTCTCCAATAATACCGTTTCTTCCTTTAATTAAAAAAATGCTCATTTACTTGACTGTGCTGCACCACGCAGGACCCTCGATCTTCATTGCAGCATGCGGGATCTTTTCATTGTGGCATGCAAATTCTTAGTTGTGGCTTGTTGGATCTAGTTCCCTGACTGGGATGGAACCCAGGCCCGCTACATGGGGAGCACTGAGTCTTATCCACTGGACCACCAGGGAAGTCCTTCTTCATTTAATTTTGTCAATTACTGCTTCATGTCTTTATTATAGTATATGTAGTATTACATGTACTGCACTTACTGTAGTGTATGTATTTATAATTGTCATGTCTTTTTGATGAATTGACCCCTTTCTGATTTAAAAATGCTTTTCTCTGTCTCTATTAACTATTTTTTACTTAAAGCATAGTAGTCAGAGTGAAAGTAAAAATGTTAGTTGCTGAGTCATGTGCGACCCTTTGTGACCCCATGGACTGTAGTCTGCGATACTCCTCTGTCCACAAAATTCTCCCTGCAAGAATACTGGAGTGGGTAGCCATTCCCTTCTCCCAGGGATCTTCCTGATTCAGGGATCAAACCTGGATCTCCTGCATTGCAGACAGATTCTTTACTGTCTAAGCCATGGGTATTCCTGGGCTGGGACAATCCCCTGGAGTAGGAAATGGCAACCTACTCCAGTACTCTTGCCTGGGAAATCCCGTGGACAGAGGAGCCTGGTGGGCTACAGTCCATGGGGGCAATGAGTCTGACATGACTCGGCGACTAACACTTGCACTAGTAGACATCTTCAATTTCTTTCTTCAGTGTCTTATAATTTTCAGAGCACAGGCATTTTATCTCCTTGGTTAACTATATTTCTAGGAATTTTATATATTTTGATGTAATTGCTTATAGGATTGTCTTATTTCTCTAAAAATTGTTTTCTTTATTTATCTAAAATTGTTCATATTTAGTGTCTATAAATGCAATAGATTTTGTATATTAATGTTTATTTTCTACAACTTTACTGAGTTCATTTGTTAGTTCTAATAGTTTGTGTGTGTGTGTGTGTGTGTGTGTGTGTGTGTGTGTGTGTGTGGAGTCTTTGGAGTTTTTTATATATAGTTTCCTGTCATCTGTGAACAACAGTTTCAGATCTTCCTTTCCAATTTAGATGCCCTGTTTTGTCTTGCCTAATCGCTGTTGCTAGGATTTCCAATACTATGTTGAATAAAAGTGTTAAGAATGGATTTCCTTGTCTTGTTCCTGATATTAGAGGGAAAGCATTCATCTTTTCACCATTGAGTATGATGTTAACTGTGAATTTGTCATATATGGATTTTATTATGTTGAGGTATGTTCCCTCTATATTAACTTTGTTGAGAGCTTTTTTTTGTAAAGATGTTAAATTTTGCAAAATGCTTTTTCTGCATCTACTGAAATGGTCATATGATTTTTGCCTCTCAATTTGTTGGTGTATCATACTGATTGATTCGTGTATGTTAAGCCATTTTTACATCCTTGAAATGAATCCCACTTGATCATGGTGTATGATACTTTTAATGCATTATTGAATTACGTGTGGTGATACTTTGTTGAGGATATTTACATCTATGTTTAGTAGAGATATTTGCCTGCAGTTTTCTTTTTTGGTATTGTATTTCACTAGTTTTGGTATTAGGGTAAGACTGGCTTAGCAAAATAAATTTGGAAATGATCTTTCCTCATCAATTTTTTGGAATAATTTGGGAAGGATAGGTATTAACTCTTCTTTAAGTATTTGGTTTAATTCACCTGTGAAGTCATCTAGACCTGCACTTTCACTTTTGAGAAGTTTTTAAATTACTGATTCAATTTGTTACTAATAATTGGACTATTTAGATTTTTATTTCTTCATGATTCAGTCTTGGAAGATTATGTTTCTAGAAATGTATCCACTTCTTTGCTGTCTAATTTGTTGGCATATAATTGTTCATGATGTTTTTTTATGCTCCTTTGTATATCTGTGCTGTCAATTTTAATTTCTCCTCTTTCATTTCTGATTTTATTTATTTGAGGTCTCTTTTTTCCTTGATGGCTCTGGCTAAAGGTTGTCAATTTTATCTTTTCAAAGAACCAACTTTCAATTTCAGTGATCTTTTCCAATTTTGTTTTTTGTCTACATTTCATTTATTTCCACAAGATCTTTATTATCTTCTTCCTTCTACTAACTTTGGGCTTTGCTTGCTTTTCATTTTCTAGTTCCTTTAAATGTATTTAAATTGTTTAATTGAGATCTTTCTTATTTCTTGAAGTAGGCTTATATTGCTATATACTTCCCTCTTAGTACTGCTTTTGATACCTCCCATTTTTTGTTGTTCAGTCGCACAGTCATGTCCAACTCCTTGTGATTCCATGGACTGCAGCATGCCTGGCTTCCCTTTCCTTCACCATCTCCCAGAGCTTGCTCAAACTCAAGTCCATTGAGTCAGTGATGCCATCCAACCATCTTGTCCTCTCTTGTCCCCTTCTCCTCCTGCCTTCAACTTTTCCCAGCACCAGGGTCTTTTCTAATGAGTCAACTGTTCGCATCAGGTGGTCAAAGTTATGGAGCTTAAGCTTCAGCATCAGTCCTCCCAGTGAATATTCAGGACTGATTTCCTTTAAGATTGACTGGTTTGGTCCCCCTGTAGTCCAAGGGACTCTCAAGAGTCTTGTCCAACACCATAGTTCAAAAGCATCAATTCTTCAGTGCCCAGCCATCTTTATGGTCCAACTCTCCATTCATGACTACTGGAAAAGCCACAGCTTTGATCAGACAAACCTTTGTAGGCAAAGTAATGTCTCTGCTTTTTACCATGTTGTCTAGGTTTGCCATAGTTTATCTTCCAAGGAGCAAGTGTCTTTTAATTTCGTGACTACAGTCGCCATATGCAGTGATTTTGGAGCCCAGGAAAATAAAGTCTGTCCCTGTTTCCATCGTTTCCCCATCTATTTGCCATGAAGTGATGGGACTGGATGCCATGATCTTAGTTTTCTGAATATTGAGTTTAAGCCAGTTTTTTTCACTCTCCTCTTTCACCTTCATCAAGAGGCTCTTCATCAAGATGTATCTTCATCAAGATACATCCCATAGACTTTGGAAATCTCTATTTGCATTTTCATTTGTCTAAAAGTATTTTTTAATTTACTCTTTGATTTATTCAGTGACGCACTAGTTGCTTGGTAGCATGTGGTTTTATCTCTATGTGTTTGTGCTTTTTCAGTTTTCCTCTTGTAGTTGATTCTAAGTTTCATAGCATTGTGGTTGGAAAAAATCATAAATTTATTGAGACTTGTTTTGTGGCCTAAAATGTGATCTATCTGGAGAATGTTCCACATGCACTTGGCAAGAATGTGTGTTCTGCTGCTTTAGGATGGAACTTTCTGTGTATATCTGGTACATCCATTTTATCTAATGTGTCCTTATTAATTTTCTGTCTGTAGTCTATCCATAGATGTATATGGGATAATAAGCTCCCTTGCTATAATTGTATTGCTATTTCTACCTTTATTTCTGTTAATACTCACTTTTTATATTTAGGTCCTCCTATATCAGGTACATAAATATTTACAAATGTTGTATCCTTTTGTTTGGTATACAATTCCCTTCTTTGTCTGTTGTTACAATCTTTTTTTTAAAGTCTACTTTGTCTGATGTAAGTATTGCTGCTCTGGCTTACTTTCTTTTCCATTTGCGCGGAATACTTTTCCCCATCCTTTTACTTTCAGTCTATGTGCCTTTAGATGTGCAGTGAGTCTCCTGTAGCCTAACATATAGATGGGTCTTGTTTTTTTTTTTTTTTAATTCATTCAGGTATGGTATGTCTTTTGATAGGAGCATTTAGTCCATTTCCATTTAAAGTAATTATCAATAGGCATGTACTTACTGCCATTTTGTTAACTGTATTCTGGTTATTTTTGTAGGTCTTCTCAGTTTCCATATCTTCTCTTGCTTTCTTCCCTTGTAGTTTGATGAATTACTTTAGTGTAGTGCTTGGATTACTTTCTTTATATTTTTTTGTGTATGCACTGTAGGTTTTTGGTTTGTGTTTACCATGAAGTTGATATATATAGCCACTGATTTTAAGACGATAGACACTTAATTTTGAAAGCATTTTAAAAGGACTACATTTTACCCACCCCACCAACATTTTATGTTTTTTATGTCATATTTTACATCTTTAATTTTGTGTATGCTTTAACTGCTTATTGTAGTTATAGTTGACTATGCCACTTCTATCTAAAATCTCTCACTAGCTTTTAAGTGGGTGATCCTCTGACTTTACTATATATTTATCTTTACCAGTGAGTCTTTTTTCCTTTCACATATTTTCTTATTTCTTGTTGTGGCCTTTCTTTTCTGTTTAAAGAAGACCCTATAACATCTTTTGTAAGGCTGGTTTAGTGTGATTAACTCCTAGTTGTTGCTTATGTGGGAAACTATTTCTCCTTCAAATCCAAATGATAACCTTGCCAAGTAGATTATTCTAGGTTGTCATTTTTTTTCTTTCGGTCCTTTCTGGCCTATAAACTTTCTGTTGAAAAATAAGCTGAAAATTATATGTGGTCTCCCTGTAAGTTATTTGTCTTTAATTTTGCCATTTTGATTATAATGTGTTTTAGTGTGAGTGTCTTTGAGTTCTTCTTGTTTGGAAATCTTTGTGCTTTCTTACCCGAATGTCTGTTTCCTTCCACAGGTTTGGGAAGTTTTCAGCCATTATTTCTTCAAATAAGTTTTCTATCTCTTTCTCTCTTTTCTCCAAGATCCTTAAAATGCAAATATTAGTATGCTTGATGTTGTCTCAGAGGTCCCTTAAACCCTTCTCATTGAAAAAACAAAAACAAAAACTCTTTCTCTTTGATCCCTGGGTTGGGAATGCTCCTGGAGGAGGGCATGGCAACCCACTCCAGTGTTCTTGCCCGGAGAGTCCCCATGGACAGAGGTGGTGGGCCCTGGTGGGCTGCATCCACGGGGTCGCACAGGGTCGGACACGACTGGGCGGCTAAGCACAGCACAGCATCGTCAACATTGAGGCAGCCGCAGTGTTTAAATGGTGGCCGTTGATATTCTTTCACAAATGTTTCAGGTAAAAGTCTGTTCCCACTGAGCACGTTCTGAACCTAGTTGTATAAAGATGAGCTTCGCAAACGGGGGTTACTAGGGAAACTGCCAGCACGTCCAATCGCAGCAGTTCTCTGGAGCTGGAGCTTTTGAGCAGCTGCAAACATGTCAGCCTCCTCCAGTGGCTGCAAAGCTGCTGTTCTTCACAGATATCATGATTGCGAGGTGGCTGGTTTTCAAAACTACCGTGGAGATGGGAGAGAAGGATGAGAATAGGATAAGGTAAAATGCCACACAACTCACTGTTTGTGTTAAGATTCAGTTGTTTTGCTTGAATAAATGATCCTCAAATTGTTGCAAGTGTTTGGTTAATCTCCAGAGTTATGAAATAGTTGATTTTGACTTTTCCCCCCTGGTTTTCTTGTTGCTTTTATGGAGGAGCAGATATTCGAAGGTCCTTACTCCATCATTCTGGAATTCAGTCTCTTCCAAATGCTTTTTAAATGCTCCATCATTTTTCTCTTTTATTTATTTAGTATTTTGAATTATGATGATAGATTTCCTTTGAATTCCTATGGTAAAATTCTTTTGATCATGATGTATAATTTTTAAATACATTTTTGAATTCTTTTAGTTAATATTGCACTTAGAATTGTTTGCATCTATATTTGTACAGGTATTGGGCCAACGTTTTAATTTTCTTGTTCCAATCTTATCCAGTTTTGAAAGTTTGATTATATTACTCTTAGAAAATGAGTTACATTGCTTTATCTCATTTTCTATATTTTTTGGAGAAACTTGTATAAGATAGAGATGATCTGTTCCTTGAAGGTTTGGCAAAATGTACCTATAAGATCAACTGAACTGGGCAATATTTGGGAAAATATGTTAATTTCCTTAGTGGTTTTCGTGTGATTTAAGTTTATTTCTCATTCTTTTATCATGCTTTAAGTTTCCCCTCCCTGTTTTAATTGCTTTCTGATCTTTCTTCATGGAGACCTAGTTTTTGCATCTGAGCAAATATGAGGAAAAATTTCTAGTGATGTCTTCTGCTTCCTTGGAAGACTATTTTCAGAAAGTTGCTTTTTCTTTTAATTTTTAGGATGATGGACTTCTTCCCTTCTGCCTTAGTTTTTACAGGCCTCATGTTGTGTGTGTGCGTGTGTGCATGCATGTGTGTGTGTTATTTACTCATTTTCAAATGAGAGAGTTTTCTATACGGAAATTTTTACAAAGAAAGATGGTATGGCTTCTTCTTCTATTTTCTGTGCCAAATCCCTCCATAGATCCACAATTGGTTGCATACAATTCTGAGCCCAGTTCCAAGTATTTGTCCTGAATTCATGTAGTGTGGCTTTGCTCACCAGAAGTGAAATCCTCTGTTCTCTCTTTCAAGTTTCCTAATGTTCTGAAACAATTGAATAAGTGAAAATTACAGTTACAAATGAACTGTACTGTACCAAGCCTCTTTCTTTTTTGTACCTCCATATAATGCTTTTCATGAGAATAATTTTCATTTAGCCTATAATCCCTGATAGTTTGGGGTTTTTTTGTGAAACATCCCTCCCCCTATTAACAATCCTTTCTTAGCAGTATCTCCTTTGAATGACTATAGAAAGAAGAGAGGGTTGAAAGAAAAGTCATAAAATAGGAATATCATGATATCAGAAGGATGGATACTTAACAATCTGGTTAGCCCTGATCCTAGTTTTCTGAGGCAGGGAAGAGACTGTGAATGAGAGACAAGGGTCTTCACATTTTATTTCATGCTGTTTGAAGTTTTAAAAATTTTTGTGTTTTTATAAAGCAAAAGGAAGCCACCAGTTGTTTTTTCTCAATCCAGCTCCAAAGGTCTTATAGAGAATGAAAATTCCTCCCAGATTCTGGCAACCAGTGTGTCTGCTTGTCTCAGCTTTCAGAGTTGCTTTTAATTTTGGACTTATCCTCTTTTTGGTAATTTTACTGGGCTGCTGGAAGTAACTGCATCAAGGATTGCTAATTTGATTCCATTTTAAAAAGGAATTCCATTGCAAATGAATTTAAAAATATTTTTTCAAGTTATATTAGGAATAGTTGAAGTTCACTTTCAAGTTGTTTTAATTTACAGATTAACCTATGAAGGATTTTCATTTTAATAATATTTATTATATTTATTATTTCCTTTCCAAAATTTCTACTCACAATTTAACATACATTTTGCATTCCTTTAAAACATCTCTAATTTGCATTTTTGTTGTTGGAATGAATATATTGTTTTTAATTTTTATTTCTGACTACTTTTAATGATATGGACATGGTGTAGAGGAATACTATGGATTTACATATTGATCACTGACTATTTTGTAAAACTCCTTAAATAACTTTGAAAATTTTATAGCCGATTTAAAAATACTGGTATACAATTATACTTCTGATATTAACATATTCTTTTTTTCTCTGTAATCTAAAATTATTTCCTTAAGTGTCATTGCAGTTGTAAGAATCTGAAATACAGTATTAATGACAATGGGCATTTGCACTTTGTCTCTGTTATTAATGAAAATGTATCTAATGTCTTTCCTCCTTTATGTAGAAAGCTAGTTCATGGGTTTAAGTAGACCCTTCTTTGTATTGAATATCATTTCACATAGTAAGGATTTAATAGCATTTTTGTGAAGTTATAATGAAATATCTTTCTATTCCTGTATTTTCTGTTTAAATAAATAAATTCTGATGCTTTTGAAAATCTCTTGAACATATATTTAAATTTGGTTCTTATTATTTGTAGTATTAATGTGATGTATTTTTTTGGCAAGTTTTCTTATGTTGAGTATTCCTTAAATTCCTTTGATAAATCCCACTTGTTCATTGTGTATTATTTTTTAGTAAATAGCTGAATTCTCTCTGTTAATATTTAACATTTTTGCTTGTATATTAATAATGAAATTGTCTTATAGTGTTTTTCTGGTGTTATCTTTATCAGGTTTTATAGCCAAGATCATAGTTTACTTACAGTTTTACCTTTTTTGCTATGTTCAAAAGTGGTTTATAAAAATTGATACTATTCTGTGATCACTTTAGATAATTTATGCATGAACTCATATAATTCTCTGCTTTCTTTGATATTATCTCCAATTTTTTTCAGTTTTTATCATATTTTATAAAAATAAATAATTCATTACATAGAATTCATTTTCATTCAGTTGTATATTCACTCACTTTATTCTGTATATTGATTTTCTTTTCTTTCTCACTTCTATTTATTTGCAGTTTACTCTTGATTAACTTCTTGTTGTTGGTCTATCTTTTTAGCAGGTCAGATCATGGTTTTATCTTTCAATTACATTTCTGTTCAATTTTCTGATATGGCTATTTAATTTTAGTTTTTTCTTTTTTATTGGTTTGGATTGTCTTTTTTAAAAAAACTTTTTATTTTCTATTGGGGTATAGTAGATTAGGGTCTTCCCTGGTAGTTCAGATGATAAAACATCTGCCTGTGATGCAAGAGACCAGGGGTCAATCCCTGGGTCGAGACGATCCCCTGAAGAAGGGAATGGCTACCCACTCCGGTATTCTTGCCTGGAGAATCCCATGGACAGAGGAGTCTGGTGGGCTGCAGTCCATGGGGTCAGAGTCAGACACAACTGAGTGACTACGGATGCATAACTGGTTAGCAATCAATAATGTGTTAGCTTCAGGTAAACAGCAAAAGGACTCAGCCATACACACACCTGTATCCATTCTGCCCCTGGACTCCCCTCCGATTTGGGCTGCCACTAACATTGAGTAGAGTTCCATGTGCTATACAGTAGGTCCTTGCTGGTTATCTATTCTAAATATAGCAGTGTTTACATGTCTATCCTAAACTTCCTAAATATCCTTCCCCCTTCCTGCCCCCGCCGCCATGCTTCCCCCTGGCAACAGGTTCATTTTCTCTCTCTTTCTGTTTTGTGAATAGTTCAGTTGTATCATTTCTTTTTATATTCTACATATGAGAGGTGTCATATATTTTTCCTTCTCTGTCTGACTTATTTTACTCAGTATGACAATCTCTAGGAACATCCATGCTGCTGCAGATGGCATTATTTTATTCTTTTTGATGGCTGAGTAATATTCCATTGTATATATGTACCACATCTTCTTTGTCTATTCCTCTGTTGATGGACATTTAGGTTACTTCTATGTCTCAGCTATTGTAAATACTGCTGCAGTGACCATTGTGGTGCATGTATAATTTCAGATCCTGTTTTTCTCTGGGTATATGTCCAGGAGTGGGATTGCAAGGTCATATGGTAGCTCTATTTTTAGTTTTTTAAGGAGACTCCATACTGTTCTCCATAGTGGCTGTACCAATTTGCATTCCTACTGACAGTGCAGAAGGATTGGTTTTGTTTTGTCTTTTATTCTTTAAAATATTTAGCTGATATTCTTCAACTTTTAAAGAGAGATTACTAACATCATGACTTTTTTCTCTACAAGTCAATTTTGCTGCATTCTATAGAAACATTGAGTTTTCAAGGACATCATTTTCTTTTTTTCATTAATTATTTTTATTCATTCATAAACATTTATTAAGTGATGAAATATGCAAAGATTAAAAAAATATCTTGGCTCAAGAAATTCACCATACATTTCTCCTGCTAAATACAACATGAGGAAAGTCTTCTGAAAGTATCTGCAAAGTGTGAGGCAGCCAGGGAAGGACATAATTTTCTGTATTGTTTGTTATTGTATTCTTAATTATTGTTCTATAAATACATTGTGTTTATGGGATATTTTAAATATTCAGTGGTGTTATTCATATTCTTGTTATTAACCTCATAATAATTTTGTGGCTTGTTCTATATACAGCTTTGTCAGAACACCCAAAGTTTGTATGACTTGGGGATCCTAAGCTCTCTTCAAGAACCATAGAGAGGAATAATTTATAAAGAGCATATTTAGCTCCTTTAGCTGATTTATTAAGGTCAAAGTTATTGTAAACTTATTATAAAGTTAACATATGGAAAAAGGAATTACCAATTTATCTTTATGGGTTACACATACAATAAACTGTGGTTAATGGATGTATTATGCTGTAAGAACTTTCATATGAAGCTCATTTTCTTAATTCTTTATTTCTCTACACCATTTCATAGTTTTACAGGGACATTTTCATAGATACTTTCATTTGATCCTCATAAGAACCCTATGAAACAGGCAAGTAGGCAGGCAGTGTTAATCTATTTTACTCATGAGAGAATTAAGGCATATGGAAGTCAATGCTTTACTGAAGTCACCAGGTTAGTTAGTGGAATATCTGGAAGTAGAACCCGCGTCTCTTGCCTTAGTCCTATGCTTATTGCACAAAATCACAGTGCTCCAAGTTGATCCTAAACTTAAACACTGAAATGTGGATTCTTTTCTAGTAGTTGGCTACAAATGGAATATGATTTTAATAACATATGCTTATTTCCAGAGAAAGGATTTTACTCCCATTCCATGCCAACGTTATTTTAATGTGTGACATTATATAGCAGGCTGCATACTCTTACATGAAAAAATTTTAGGAAAAAATGCTCGCATATATCTATTTTTGCAGATCTATTCTAATTTAAGGAATCATGATGATTGAAAACCCACACTTTGGAACAATTTAGAATAAAATTTTTTGTTACATTTTGACTTTTACCTCCTTTGAAGCCAATGTAATTCTAATGGAAATCGAGGGAAATATTTTAAATTTCCACCCTGAATTTCATGAATGAAGTCAAAGGACAGGTGTGTGTTGGAATCGTATAATTTCCTTCCTGTCTTAACATACCAGAGAACTCATCAGTAGAACTCCTTCTTAAGCATGAGACCTACTTTAACAATTGTAGTTGTAACAATACCTATTCATTGCTATATTTAGTACTTCAAAGTTTACAAAGCCCATTCTCAGATGCTCTTTTTGAACTCCTATATGAAAAATGGGTCCAGGGTTGTGTGTGTGCATAGTCACTCTGTCATGTCCAACTCGTTGTGACCCCATAAACTGTAGTCTGCCAAGCTCCTGTTCATGGAATTCTCCAGGCAAGAATACTGGAGTGGGTAGTCATTCCCTTCTCCAGGGGATCTTCCTGACCCAGGAATTGAACCCAGGTCTTCTGCATTACAGTCAGATTCTTTACCATCTGAGCCACTAGGGAAGGCCCCAGATCAAGGGTTATCAGTCCCATTTTACAGATGAGGAAATAGACTCAGGAGTGTGAAAGATCTGCCTAAATTCATAGTGGGTAGAGTTCTGGCTTAAACCCATGTCCTTTGGCTCGCTCTTTCGGACCCTTTGAACCATGTCATACTGCCTCCAGTGTTGTCAGTAGGAAGATGTCTTTGAGAATTGGAAAACTAAAGGTTTAAATTGTCCCAGACTACAGTAGCAAAGTTAATGAAAAGTTTGTGAGACTGAAGAACAGAAGGAAACAATATTTTTTACAGATGTTATGAAATCCCTTAGGATGAAAATATAAAAGATTATGCAGTTCAATGTTGGGACTTAAAAAACAAAAACAAAACTCATTTATCTACCTGACTGTCTTGGCATTATTTTGATAGGGAATAGTCCATTTTGATTTTCTTTTGTGTAATGTTTTTAGGTATCTATTGCATTATATCAGCTAATATGTCCACATGCATAAATACATGTACACATATAAGATAGATGCTTATGAACACATATTCAGATATGCATGTGCTCATATGTACTTAAACATTTTTGTCATTCCCAAGCAGTCCAAGGGGATTAGAACTGCTCTTAAACAGTCAGATGCTCGTCTCCCAGGCCATGTCCATAGGCAACATGAGCACAAAGACTGTCCTCCAGGGTTTTAGAAAAAATCTGGCCGGTTCCCTGGACAGGAAAATAAATCAGGCTGTACTCGGCTTTGTATGCATGAGGGCGAAGTGATTTGTGGGGGCATCTTTCTCACTTCTGAATGCAGTCCTAGGGCTGCAAAGTTATTTCTTTTCTTTCTAACCTTATTGCCATCCCTGTCTAGTTGGGTGCCTTTTTGAAGTGTACACTTGGTAACACTCTACTTCACAATACTAAATGAAAGAGATGAGGCCCTCCATTCTCGAAGTCTTGGTTACGCCAGCAGATGAAGACTGAGTCAGCAGTGTGAAAGTGCTTTTGTCACCATTGTTATACCATTGGGATAGGTGCCACTGTGTTCTTCTTCTGGTCTTTATGCCCATGAGATCGTTGATGTGGCAATCCTGACAACTATTCAGTAGTCCACTCAAATGGCTGAAACAGTCATTCACAGGAAGGTCGGTAATGATCCTCTAATTACCAAATGCAGCACCCTATTCTTGATCTCCATCCTCCTGAAAGTCTCTACTTCTCCAGAGAAAGCAGACTGTAACAAAGAAGAGAAAATTTGGGTTTGGGAATGATGGAAAGTGAGAGGGAAAGCAAATCTATACAGAGCCAGCAGTCTGAGCCTTAAATGTGACATGGTGGAAATTGAGGACTCCAGATCATGTCCCAAGGTGGAGAAAGGTGACCAGTCAGACACCCTGTGAGAGGAATGGGATTCCCAAAGTGCTGAGCACCAAAATTGTCAGCAGAAGTTTTCAGTGCCTTAAAAAGAGTCCTTCCAAAGCATTAGACTTAATTTGCGTGGGAACAAATCTTTTCATATTCATATTGATTTATGTGGTATTTAATTAAATTATGTATTGCAATGACAATATAACTGGCCTAAATAGATTTGGCAAAAAACACAGCTGGCTGTTGGTAAGCATGCAGTTCACTGGCAGAAGTACTTTAGGCAGGTGTCCTAGAGTAGCCTCCCAGCCCCGAGTAGTCAGCTTGTGTCACAGTACATCTTAGAGATGAGACAGAGATCACAGGCTGATTGGCTGAGCTAGTTAACAGAATGTAGTGATTATCCTGTCAATTCCTTATGGTCCGTCTTGCTCTTGGCCCGTACCTCCTCCTGGAATCCTTTTCTTTTCATCTTCCATGTCTTGGTGTAGGCAATCTTTGGTAGGCAAAAGACGAGCCCCCAGTGATGTCCATATCCTAACCTCTGGAGCTTGTGACTATGTTACCTTGCATGGCAAAATGGACTTCACAAGTGTGATTAAGTTAAAGATCTTGAGATGGAAAAATTAATCCTCAATTAGTTGGGTGAGCTGATGTAATCACAGAGAACCTTTCCTAGTTGTGGTCAAAGGGATATAACAAGAGATGCTGTATTGCTGGCTTTGAAGATGGATAAAGGGTGCCATGAGGGTGGTCTCTAGAAGCCAGAAAGGCGAGGAAATGGATTTTCCCCTACAGCCTGCAGAAAGGAATAGAGTCATGCTCACACCTTGATTTTAGCCCAGGGAGACCCATGTTGCTCTTCTAAACTGTAGAACTGTAAGATAATAAATTTTCTTTTAAGCCATTAAAAATGTGATGCTTTATTAGTAAACATAGAAAACTAATACAAAATTTATTCCATCATCCAGACTCATCTTAAATTAAAAGTCCCCCATGAAGATTTCCTTAATACCTGTGATTTGGTGTGAACTTTACCTCCTTTGGACTTTGTGTCCTTTTCATTGTACTTTCCTTAACCCTCTGTGACTACAGGCTTTTATCAGTGGGAACGCTACTTATTTTTGTGCCATAAATTCAGATAGTCTCTAGGTTTTGTTCTTGGATTAATGTAGACCTGTGCTGTACAGTAGTGTAGTCGCTAGCCACATGTAGCCAAGTATAAATTAATTAAAATGAAATAAAATAAAAAATTCACTTCCTTATTGTCCACATTTCAGGAACTCAACAGCTATATATAGTTAACAGCTATTATATTGGGCAACACAGATATACAAACATTTTCATCATTTCAGAAAGCTCTATTGGATACCTGGAACTGTTCTGGACTGTTTCTGTATGTGTGCGTGTATACTCATTCACCTCAGTTGTGTCCGACTCTTTGCGACCCTATGGGCTATAGCCCACTGGGCTTCTCTGTCCATGGGATTCTTCGGGCAAGAATGCTGGAGTGGGTTTCCATGCCCTCCTCCAGGGGGTCTTCCTGACCCTGGGACCGAGCCCACGTCTCCTGTGTCTGCTGCACTGGAGGCAGACTCTCTCTGAGCCACCTGGGGCTTTACCTGTTTCTAATACTTGAGCAGTGGGATCCAGGGGTGTTTTCATTGGCATGTGATCGAGGGCTATTCTCACACTCTGACTTTTCTTCTGAGAAGGAGGCTTTTGAAATAATGCATGGCTATAGGAATTCATCTGTATCAATCAGGGTCCAGGTAGGAAATCACACCATTCTTTCAAAGAAAGCCATCAGGAGAAGGAGTATGGGTAGAGTTAAGAGAACTAACAAAAATGGTTGAGGCGGCCAGAGGTTAGCAAAGTAGGAACCTGTTAACATTTTGGACTGAGGGGTTACTGGAGTTAGAGGAAGCGCCACCCAACATAGCTGTGGTCTGGAAGAAACGCAGCCTCTCACAGAAGCATGGCCAAAGCTGAGAGGGGCAGGGAAGGAGTCTGCATCCTCTCTCTCTTCTCCTGACCTCCATTCTCCAGACAAACCAGCCTGAGGCCAAGCAAGGAGCCCGGGAGGGACAGTGTCCTACTCTGCAGACGAGAGAAAGCGGGCAGTGCATTCGAGGTGGAGGAAGAAGTGGAAAGCAGCTAGCACCATGGTTAAGGGTATTACACCACATTCCTCAACTCATTTAGAGATATTTATTTTAGAGTTAAGTGATTAAAAAAAACATAGCTACATTTTCAGTTCAGCTCAGTCGTGTCCGACTCTTTGCGACCTCATGAACCGCAGCACGCCAGGCCTCCCTGTCCATCACCAACTCCCAGAGTCCACCCAAACCCATGTCCGTTGAGTCGGTGATACCATCCAACCATCTCATCCTCTGTCATTCCCTTCTCCTCCTGCCCTCAATCTTTCCCAGCATTAGGATCTTTTTAAATAAGTCAGTTCTTCGCATCAGGTGGCCAAAGTATTGGAGTTTCAGCTTCAGCATCAGTCCTTCCAATGAACATCCAGGACTGACCTCCTTCAGGATGGACTGGTTGGATCTCCTTGCAGTCCAAGGGACTCTCAAGAGTCTTCTCTAACACCACAATTCAAAAACATCGATTCTTCTAAGCTCAGCTTTCTTCACCGTCCATCTCTCACATCCATACATGACTACTGGAAAAACGGAATAGCCTTGACTAGACGGACCTTTGTTGGCAAAGTAATGTCTCTGCTTTTTAATGTCTCTGCTGTCTAGGTTGGTCATAACTTTCCTTCCAAGGAGTAAACATCTTTTAATTTCAGGGCTGCAGTCACCATCTGCAGTGATTTTGGAGCCCAGAAAAATAAAGTCAGCCACTGTTTCCACTGTTTCCCCATCCATTTGCCATGAAGTGATGGGACCGGATGCCGTGATCTTAGTTTTCTGAATGTTGAGCTTTAAGCCAACTTTTTCACTCTCCTCTTTCACTTTCATCAAGAGTCTCTTTAGTTCTTCTTCACTTTTTGCCATAAGGGTGGTGTCATCTACATATCTGAGGTTATTGATATTTCTCCCGGCGATCTTGATTCCAGCCTATGCTTCTTCCAGTCCAGCGTTCCTCATGTTGTACTCTGCACATAAGTTAAATAAGCACGGTGACAATATACAGCCTTGACGTACTTCTTTTCCTATTTGGAACCAGTATAAAAAGGCAAAAAGATAGGACACTGAAAGATGAACTCCCCAGGTCGGTAGGTGCCCAATATGCTACTGGAGATCAGTGGAGAAATAACTCCAGAAAGAATGAAGGGATGGAGCCAAAGCAAAAACAACACTCAGTTGTGGATGGGACTGGGGATAGAAGCAAGGTTCGATGCTGTAAAGAGCAATATTGCATAGGACCTGGAATGTTAGGTCCATGAATCAAGGCAAATTAGAAGTGGTCAAACAGGAGATGGCAAGAATGAACATCAACATTCTAGGAATCAGGAAACTAAGATGGACTCGAATGGGTGAATTTAACTCAGAGGACCATTATATCTACTACTTTGGGCAGGAATCCCTTAGAAGAAACGGAGTAACCATTATAGTCAACAAAAGAGTCCAAAATGCAGTACTTGGATGCATCTCAAAGACGACAGAATGATCTCTGTTTGTTTCCAAGGCAAACCATTCAATATCACGGTAATCCAAGTCTATGCCTCGACCAGTAATGCTGAAGAAGCTGAAGTTGAAAAGTTATATGAAGACCTACAAGACCTTTTAGAACTAACACCCAAAAAAGATGTCCTTTTCATTATAGGGGACGGGAATGCAAAAGCAGGAAGTCAAGAAACACCTGGAGTAACAGGCAGATTTGGCCTTGGAGTATGGAATGAAGCAGGGCAAAGGCTAATAGAGTTCTGCCAAGAGAACACACTGGTTATAGCAAACACCCTCTTCCAACAACACAAGAGAAGACTCTACATGGACATCACCAGATGGTCAACACCGAAATCAGATTGATTATATTCTTTGCAGCCAAAAATGGAGAAGCTCTATACAGTCAGCAAAAACAAGACCAGGAGCTGACTGAGGCTCAGATCATGAATTCCTTATTGCCACATTCAGACTTAAACTGAAGAAAGTAGGAAAAACCACCAGACCATTCAGGTATGACCTAAATCAAATCCCTTATGACTATACAGTGGAAGTGAGAAATAGATTTGAGGGACTAGATCTGATAGACAGAGAGCCTGATGAACTATGGACGGAGGTTCGTGACATTGTACAGGAGACAGGAATCAAGACCATCCCAAGAGAAAGAAATGCAAAAAAAAAAAAAAAAAAAAAAGGCTGTCTGAGGAGGCCTTACAAATAGCTATGAAATGAAGAGAAGCAAAAAGCAAAGGAGAAAAGGAAAGATATTCGCATTTGAATGCAGAGTTCCAAAGAATAGCTAGGAGAGATAAGAAAGCCTTCCTCAGTGATCAATGCAAAGAAATAGAGGAAAACAACAGAGTGGGAAAGACTAGAGATCTCTTCAAGAACATTAGAGATACCCAGGGAATATTTCATACAAAGATGGGTTCAATAAAGGACAGAAATGGTATGAACCTAACAGAAGCAGAAGATATTAAGCAGAGGTGGCAAGAATACACAGAAGAACTATACAAAAAAGATCTTCACGACTCAGATAATCACGATGGTGTGATCACTCACCTAGATAGAACCAGACATCCTGGAATGTGAAGTCAAGTGGGCCTTAGAACAAAGCTAGTGAAAGTGATGGATTTCCAGTTGAGCTATTTCAAATCCTGAAAGATGATGCTGTCAAAGTGATGCACTCAGTATGCCAGCAAATATGGAAAACTCAGCAGTGGCCACAGGACTGAAAAAGGTCAGTTTTCATTCCAATCCCTAAGAAAGGCCATGCCAAAGAATGCTCAAACTACCACACAATTGCACTCATCTCACACGCTAATAGAGTAATGCTCAAAATTCTCCAAGCCAGGCTTCAGCAATACATGAACCATGAACTTTCAGATGTTCAAGCTGGTTTTAGAAAAGGCAGAAGAACCAGAGATCAAATTGCCAACATCTGCTGAATCAAAGAAAAAGCATGAGAGTTCCAGAAAAACATCTAGTGAAATTTATAGTCCATAATGTGGGAAGGCATGGAGATTGCCTATCTGAGCTTGTTTTTCCCTGGTCTATAGCTGTTATTTATATTTTGCTTTGTCCCTTTGTTTATTTTGAATTTATATTTTTCAGTTTTATGGTAAGCATTTTTGTGTATTTACATTGTGCAATGAGGCAAAAATACAACAGATAAATAGATAAATGCCCCCTTTTTAAAGTCTCAGAATTATTTAGCATTGTGTCTTGCCTAGAATTGCCTTGCTAAGTGCAGACAGATTCAACCAGGCAGATAAATAATTTGCATGGTAATTTCTATCTCTACCCATAGCTTATGCTGATTATTTTATTCCATGTCTATTTCTTCTGCCTGAAATATCTGGATAACTTATGACTTTCTACGTCCTCAGAGGGAAAAATAAAAGGAACTTAAACTGAAACTCTGATACTTCAAGTGAAGTTTTAACTATATGAGTCACAAACTCAAAAAAGGAGTTCTTCCATCATGTTCTGACTGTTTTGCTGAGAGTCAGGGACTTTTATGAAAGAATTTTACAGAACTAGGCAAGATGAAATAATACCTGCCTAAAATATGTATTTTCACATTCATTTTTTGTTTTGCAATAAGCTGCCCTGCTTCAGTCATGGATTCTTAGATCTAAAGATGAGAAAAGACAGTAGAAAATAATTCAGGCTTGGAGAAATCTTCTTTGTTAACTACATTTCAAATTTTTAAAATCTCTTGGCATTAATAATCTAGTCATAAAATATTTTGCTATCTTAAAAGCCATGAAAATAAGACACTTTAAGAATAAAGTAGATATCCATTTACCTTCCTCCCATCTCTCCGCTCCTAAATATTCTACAGATTCATTAAATTATGCTTTCATATTTTTGATGTTAAAAAGCAACTAAAATGATCAAATTCAGAAACAGTAAAAATTATAAAAATCTCCCTTTTAGTCATTTTTCTTTTGGACACCATATTCTCAGTTCCCCTTTTCCATTTTTTTCATTGGTCATATATTATAAATAGGTTAGCATTTTAGATACTTATGTTTTATTCCATCTGGCCATAAATTTTCTTTAATAAAAAATTGAGGGAAAATTATATTTGAAATAGTTAATGGCAAGGCACATTCTATATTTCAGATCTGTGTTTTGGGAGCTCATTGAAGGATTATTATAAACTATAATTCAGACTGGTGAGGTAATACCTTGAATCTAGTGTGTGTGTATGCTCAGTCGCTCCACTGTGTCCCACTCTGTGTGACCCCATGGACTGCAGCCCACCAGGCTCCTCTGTCCATGGGATTTTCCAGGCAAGAGTGTTGCAGTGGGTTGCCATTGCCTCTTCCAGGGGGATCTTCCCCACCCAGGATTGAACCCAAGTCTCCTGTGACTCCTGCATTGGCGATGGATTTTGTACTGCTGAGCCATCAGGGAAACCACCTTGAATCTAGACATAAGATAAATATAAATCCTTAATTACAAAAATACTTTACTTTTAGAAAAGCAGTTATATTTTACAAAATGTACTAGATAAATACTCTTTCTAGATTACAGTTACTTTTAAATATGCAAAACATTTTATGCATAGTTTTATTTGTAATTTTACTTGATAAATTTTGTGTAAAATGTTTTTTATTAAGAATTTAAAACAGAGTGATTAAATTCCCTTTTATATATTTTCAATTTTGCTCTAAATGGAATTTCCAGCTGTTGAATTCCAACTGTTGAAGGAAGAGAGTATTTCTTTGTTTTCCCTTGTTTATAGGAAGACTTAAAAATCGAGCACAGAGAAAATCATCAACATTAGAATACAGCATGGTAAATTCTTAAGTTTGCTGAAAGTCGTGACCTTCATGGTATCAAGCATAAAGAGAAAACGTTCATCTTCAGGAACAGAGTTGTAAAGAGGAGAAAAACGTGCTTGAAGCTCATTGAACTTTATCCAATTAATGTGTTTTTCTGAGCTGATATTAGTGGTAATATCTACTTCTTCAAATACTTGCCTTTATCATCTTCACAGACTTCTATAAATTACAGCCTCCCACCCCCATTGTAATGATTTCCAATGAAATTTTTAGCAGAAGACATTTGGATTTGGTTTCCTATGTAGGACTATATGAAATTGCTGATATTTGGCCATTTCTTTTGATTTTCAAAAGTGGTTCAAACTAATATTACAAAGTATCTCTTATTAAGACATGGAAGAAACAGTGGGGTTTTTTGCTGGAAGTTTTACCTACCATGAGGGATTTAACTGAATATTGTAGAGAAAAATAAAAATGCTAAATGTAAGAGCAACTTAGATTCTGGTAGGCGGGACCTAGAAGAAACCAGTGGGAGACAGTGCAGAAGTTCTGAGGGGAAAATGACAGGTCAAGTACTCAAATATTTTCATAGGAATGCACAGAAAATGTGTAACTAATACAGTAACTTTGAAAGACTACATAGTGATTCTATTAACACCTGTCTAGGTTGGTACCGCATTTTTAGGGTCTGAGAAAGCTGTTAGGAGATGAAGCTGGTTAAGCAACCTTTTACACCAGTGGAGTGTTCTCTTCTGGTTGACCTTGGTATGCTAAACACAACTCATAGTGCAACCATATGATTGCTATCTTTCAATCTGTATTTCTTCTTCTGATATATAAGTAATTATGAGGCACTTGGTACGATATAATGCTGATGGAGATATAACTATTTTACATCTGTGGTCCTCTTCTGTATCAGAAAAGTAGGTGAGATGTGCTTTGACTTGTTCTTGGTGACCTTAAAAGACCCTTATGTTCCACAGAGGGGGCACAGATGTATAGAACAGACTTTTGGACTCTATGGGAGAAGGCGAGGGTGGGATGATCTGAGAGAACAGCATCGAAACACGTATATTATCAAGTGTGAAACAGATCGCCAGCCCAGGCTGGATGCATGAGACACGTGTTCAGGGCTGGTGCACTGGGAAGACCCAGAGGGATGGGATGGGGAGGGAGGTGGGAGGGGGGTTCAGGATGGGGAATACATGTAAATCCATGGCTGATTCACGTCAATGTATGGCAAAAAGCACTACAATATTGTAAAGTAAGTAGCCTCCAACTAATAAAAATAATTGGGGGTGGGGTGGGGGAGAGAACGGTTGCCATCTTCTAACTCTTTCCTGGCTGCTAAGTGATTAAATCCTAGCCATAATATTTGAGCAAAATTTATTCTCCCCTGAGACCACTTAGACTGACTTTTGCTCTTTGGAGGTTTGCAGTATCAAAAACAGATCCAGTAATTACATAAACCAAGGAAGATGTAGTGCTTTTAATCAAAAGGATACCTGCTACAGAGTTGAGAAATGCTGTATAAGGTAAAGATAAGCAATGCTTCAGTTCAGCTCAGGAACTTTTAAGAACTTCACTTTTTCCCCCCAAGTGGGACTGGCATCCAGACTGCAGTTGAGGAAAGGGCAGCAGGGCTGGCACCATGCTGTGCTGATGACGTGGTTAGCAGATCTCTACTTCCTAGAGCCAGAAAAGCCAGCAGATTTCTTTATGTGACTCAGTTTCATAGTTTCTGCAGAACTGAAGGGTTGTCATTCTGAGTAGCTTGAAATACAATGACTCCTCTAATTGTCCAAAAGGAGGAGAGGGGAGTAAAGATAAAAAAAAGTAAAGCCTGTTGGCTTCAGAAAACAGAGAAAGTGGTGGCTCGCCACTGCTAATACAATTCATTGGAGTCACATATAGATGCAAAAAGTAAGAGGTAGTTAAGATAATCCATGAATGAAAGGTTTATGAAATCAGGACATCATTTATTTTTTTTTCTGAGACTCCTTCTTCACACAATTATATCTTTGGATTGAGATCTATGGTTTTGCTGATTACATAGGTCCATTTACTAGGGAAAAGGGTAGGATGAACTTGTCATGGGCATTCAAAATGCCAAATTGCCACGTTATGTGTGTGTGTGTGTGTGATAGATATGCATGTCTAGCATTTTGAACATGCCTTCAGAACTCCTGTGGAACTCGTACTAGTTGCGGATGATCACATCTTTATTTTCTAGTATTTTCAAATGAAAATATATGCACTGATCCTTTGTGGGAGGTGATTACCTTTATTCTGTTTCTCTTCTCTTTTTCATTTTAGCCAGTCCTTGTGATAAAAGGCTCTATTTCCTGTCTCAATTTATGTTTGCAAAAAAGCCTGCATGATCTTGCATAGCCTTCCTCCAAAATAAGATACCTGATGCCTCAACAATATATCTTCATTAGAGGAATTAAATTAGTGGAAAATAGGGCAAAGAAAAGTCCTGCTGGCTCAACTTGCCTTGCTGCTTTTGGAGGGGAAAACTTGGATTACCCCTATTTAGCTGTATTGATTTCAGTGGGGATCACCAGTATTTTCCAGGTAGAATCACTTTGTCAGAAATGGTCTATATGCTAAATGAAAATGCACCTCTGTTTTTATAACAACCATGTTTAGTTTTCTGAAAGTGATTTCAAAGAATCCTTGATCCATATTTCTTAATAAGCTATACTATGTTTTAAAATATTCACCATCAATCTTACCTATTCAAGATATTGGCTTTTTATTCTTGATTTTGTCCCCAAATAAATGCTTTATTTCTTCCTTTCTACCTACAGAGTTGCATAAGGTGCAGAAAGGATCAAGTATCTCAACAAAAAGAAACCCCTTCTGCAAATAAAGGACATACAAAAAGGCATTTTATTAAACAAACAAAAATGCCATTGCAGAATTGTGATTCTCCCTAGGAAACTTGTGTTTGTTAGGTGCACTCTCTTGAGAATGGCATTAAAGAAGTTTCACACATAAGCCCTACTAGTTCAAGTGGGGTTTAGTTCTTGGCATGATTAGCAAAGTGGGTTTTTCAGCACATTTATTTTGGGCACTTTTCCGCGCCCCTCCCCCCCTGGGTGAGTCTTTAATTTGGTTGCCAGACCTTTCAGTAATTTTATTGTTCTGTGTTTTTTCTCATTGAGGATGTTATTTGGATAAAACTTATAGGCACATTACTCAGTCTGGCAAGAATGGGGACTAATGATCATTTCCTGACATTCACTTTTTAAGGAGATTTGCTTGTTTCCCTATTTGATCGAGTGCACTGACCTTCATCCTATGTGTTGTTACATAGTCTAGCATCTAAGAAAGACTTTATTCTATTTTTTTTTAATTTTTTTTATTTTATTTTATTTTTATTTTTTTTCCTTTTTTTTTTTTATTATTATTATTATTTTTTTTTCCAGTGGGTTTTGTCATACATTGATATGAATCAGCCATGGATTTACATGTATTCCCCATCCCGATCCCCCCTCCCACCTCCCTCTCCACCCGATTCCTCTGGGTCTTCCCAGTGCACCAGGCCCGAGCACTTGTCTCATGCATCCCACCTGGGCTGGTGATCTGTTTCACCATAGATAGTATACATGCTGTTCTTTTGAAATATCCCACCCTCACATTCTCCCACAAAGTTCAAAAGTCTGTTCTGTATTTCTGTGTCTCTTTTTCTGTTCTGCATATAGGGTTATCGTTATCACCTTTCTAAATTCCATATACATGTGTCAGTATGCTGTAATGTTCTTTATCTTTCTGGCTTACTTCACTCTGTATAAGGGGCTCCAGCTTCATCCATCTCATTAGGACTGGTTCAAATGAATTCTTTTTAATGGCTGAGTAATATTCCATGGTGTATATGTACCACAGCTTCTTTATCCATTCATCTGCTGATGGGCATCTAGGTTGCTTCCATGTCCTGGCTATTATAAACAGTGCTGCGATGAACATTGGGGTGCACGTGTCTCTTTCAGATCTGGTTTCCTCAGTGTGTATGCCCAGAAGTGGGATTGCTGGGTCATATGGCAGTTCTATTTCCAGTTTTTTAAGAAATCTCCACACTGTTTTCCATAGCGGCTGTACTAGTTTGCATTCCCACCAACAGTGTAAGAGGGTTCCCTTTTCTCCACACCCTCTCCAGCATTTATTGCTTGTAGACTTTTGGATAGCAGCCATCCTGACTGGCGTGTAATGGTACCTCATTGTGGTTTTGATTTGCATTTCTCTAATAATGAGTGATGTTTAGCATCTTTTCATGTGTTTGTTAGCCATCTGCATGTCTTCTTTGGAGAAATGTCTGTTTAGTTCTTTGGCCCATTTTTTGATTGGGTCATTTATTTTTCTGGAATTGAGCTGCAGGAGTTGCTTGTATATTTTTGAGATTAATCCTTTGTCTGTTTCTTCATTTGCTATTATTTTCTCCCAATCTGAGGGCTGTCTTTTCACCTTGCTTATAGTTTCCTTTGTAGTGCAAAAGCTTTTAAGTTTCATTAGGTCCCATTTATTCTAAAGCATGACATTCCATCCAACCACTCTCTTGGTGTAGCTATGTCCCCTGCCATGGTACCACCCTTGAGATAAAAGCAAACCTCCTACCCTTGTCCTCCTTCACCATTTAAAGCAGCCCCCACCCCTTTTTGGTAGAAACTTCCTCTAAAGCTAAATTTAAAATCCTTGTGCATTTTTCTTCTGAATCCAGGTTCATGTGACTGACTATAGATGAAAAAGGCTCATGAGTTGGTGTAGAACCTATAACAAGTATGAATAAAGACTATTTCCTCCCTATAGGGTAGATCCTCTGAATATATCACCTTTCAGTGGCTTAACCTTCCCCTCAAACCCCCTCAGCCAAACCTGTCTTGCATCCTGTCTTTTGGCTCAGAAGAAACCGTTTTTGCTGCTCTCCAAGTCCAAACATCTGCAAGCCTTTCTTTCCATGCCTAGCTAAGTGCTACGTTATCCTCATAGCCTCTCATGAGCCTCCTTGTCCCCCATATGAAAGAAATCGCTTCCTTCTCAAATTTTTCAGTCCTTAATACCTCTCTCATCTGCCTCTGAGTGTTTTATACCTCTTCTTGTAGTTATTTTACTGCAGTATTTTCATTTTAGAAACTAAGATACTCAAACAGGAATCGTGCATGATTCTCTTGTATCTGCCCTGGTCTCTAGCACAGACCTGATGTATAGGAAGTGCTCAGATATGTTGAATGCTGACAAAGAGCAGGTCAGACCTTCCCTCAAAATAATGTTAGGTTTGGTTAGTCATTAGAGGTGGACTAGAATCAGCTGTCTTCCTCAAAGTCCAATGAAGAGGGATTGAGCTTAAATCATGTGAAGGATTCTGGTGCAAAATTCAAACTATGGAAGCCCAAGGCCCAGAATCCTTTACTAAAGAGGCTTGGAAATGCCTTTGTTAAAGTTTTTAAGGTAGGCTTTGGAGCTATGGATGTGGGCAGATGAGGCTGGGGTGAGAAAATTAGAACTATCTTCTGGCTTTATTATTGTTTCTAGGAAAACAGTCCAACTCAGAGCAGAGATACCCACAAATCAAAAACCATGGCCCAAATAGTCCTAAGGGCTCTCAAGGATGAATGGGAAGCTTGGTTCTACTTTGAGGCAATAACTGCATGTGCGCTCTCTTAAACATTGAATGAGGTGAATAATAGAACAGCAACCCAGTTATAGTATTTCCAGGAGTCTCCACCAGCGTTGTTATGTCCCATCAAACCCATTATCTTTTCCCACAAATCTATCTTTTTGGTGGAATTGCTATTTTCTCTAGAAATAAACTCACATCCCAGGCTTTTTTGAGTCTTCTTCCCAACCACTTGCCTCCCAAACAAACATTTCCAGATCCAGATCCTGTTTCTTTACCACTTTCTGTAGTAGTGAGGTCCTATATGTCAGATCCTACATCTGGACACTGTATTTCCCTCCCTTCTTTCTTCTCCCCTCTCTTGAATGCAGCATTTCTAAGCATTCCCATGCTCAATAACTTTTAGTAGTTCTCTGTTGCTTACAAGGTCAATTCTCAACTCATTAAAATGGCATACCAAAACCATTTGCAATTTGTCCCTTTGCTCTTGTTCTTTCCTTTCAAAATTTTATCCATTCTTCAGGATCCCTTATCTCTACATAGACTGAAATTCAGTTGTTTACCTGTTCGCCTTCCACATTAGGGAGTAGCTCTTTGAGGACAGGAACTGAGTCTAACTCACACTTTTATTCTCAAAGTGGCTAGGACAGCGCCTGGCACAAAGAAACACTTCACGAGGGTAGCATGTCTCATTCACCAGACACTCACACGGTGTCTGGCTCTGACAAACGTGTGTCTAATTATGCATGAATGAAAAACAGTGTTTGAAGGAAGGTATAATCCATCCCGCTTCCAGTTCCCCTTCAAAGAAGAGGTGCTATGCAGTCAAATAGTTGATTTAAATGTTGACTCTTCTGAAGGCTTCTATTGACTTTGGTCTTATCACTATTGTCTGGATCTTAGTTTTTGTTGCTTTCATAAGAAGTTAAGTAATATCTAATGGGGTGTGTGTGTGTGAGAGAGAGAGAAAGAGGGGGAATGTCAGGGGGAGGGAATTCCATCAGATCAGTATTTCCTTGGGGAAAGAGAAATAATCTTCCTCACAATTAGGCCTCATTTATATAAATTATCACAGGGTGATACCAAGGCCAAGAGACGTTGAAGTTTTAGAGTTCAAAGAGGTTCTTTTATCTCCTAAAACTGGAAGAAGCATTGATTTATGTTTGCCGTCTTGACTTGGCTCCACAATCTTGGGACCTAATAATGATAAATCACATCAACTAAACTCATCCTCTATAGTTTACAAAGTACCTTTGTTTGCCAACTTCTTTCTTTCTGTTTTTCTTTCTTGTTTCGCTACACATATTTTCCAAGCCCTTTCAAATCTTGAATTATTTCATTGGAGCTTCATAAATACCTTAGGAAATAGCTTGGGAAGGTATGGCAATGACCATTTTAAATTGCATTTTGGTTTTATAACTAGTTTTTTAATTTTTAAAAATCTTTTTATTATAAAATATTCTAACCAGGCTTGGTTTGTGATCCTAGTTTCTTTCTTATTTGTTTCTTACTAGGAGAATGACCTGTGGTACATCACTTAATCTCTCTGAAGCCCTGTCCCTCATCTGTAACATGGAGTTGTCAGCAATACCTACTACACGGGTTTGTTGTGAGGCTAGCTCCTGGAATTTTTTTGTTCTTGTTTTACTTCTTAGAGTTGCTATTAAGCAGAAACTCAGAGTCAAGCCACTTTAAAGAGTTGAATATGTCATTTTCAAGATTCATGCTGGCTCTGTCTTTGGCTATTTTTATGTCAGTACCTGCGCCCTTGGTCACCCTCTAAATAAGAAGGAGGTTAAAGAGGTCCTTCTCTCTGCAGATCATGGTTTCCTTGAGGACCGAGAGCGTTTCTTTTCTCTCAGATACTGGCCCTTGTCCAAGCCCAGTCTTGCCCTGTTCTTTACCCAAGTATGAATACTAAAGAGCACTGATTAAAACTTCTCTTTTAAGAAGAAATGGCTTCTAAAAAATAGGATTTTGTAGAACGAAGATGGAAAATGTTACTGCTGCAGCCATTATTGAATCATGACAAAATCCTGTCCTTGATGATTGCTACTCAAAATGTGGCCCTTAGCCCAGTAGCATCAACATTACCAGAGAGTTCACTGGAAATACAGAATCTCCACCTGTCTTCAGATCATTTTAACGAATTTCCCAGGGAAATCTACACACATTGAAGTTTGGAAAATGCTGCTCTAAAAACAGGCTCTTATCCAACCCGGTGATGAAGTCTTACCCGAAAGACACAGTGCTCACCAGATTAGTTCCCATACTGGCTATTATTAACGCTCTTGATTCTTGATCTTATCTCATTTTGTTCTGTTTCAATACCTGCTCATTTCTCTGTATTTCTATTTGTACCATTTTGGCAACCCATTCACATTTAACTTTGGGGTACTTGGCCCGTCTGCTTGGCTTCCCACTTAACAAGAAGCATTCGCCTTTCTGGGATGGTTTTCCTGCAGATTGTTAGTCCTGAATCCCCCGTGTTCATCTGTTCTCATGGGCTAGTCTCATCAGGCAATCCCTCAGGACTTCCTTGCTCAGACCTTAGTCAACAGGACCTTTCAAAGGCATCTGTTAAGAATTATTTGTGTGTAGGGCAAATGCAGCCAGGTATACGGCATGAGCCCCAGAGGAAAGGTGCAGATATTAGTGAGATGATTTTTGGAAATGGTGATAACTATTTCAAGAGATGGTGACTGTCCTGAACTGACTAGACTTCCTAAAATGCAGATGCTACATTTTCCATACAGGATTTTTTTAAAAAAGGACTTACATGATTGACAGTTTTAGACTGAATTTTGGACATTTGATTCTGTTTTACTTAATTCAAGTCTCTGGGAGAAATATATGACTTTTAAAGATTTTATTGGAGGAAGAGAGAAGCTTTTGAATTTCTTCTACACTGAAATTTTTGTGTGCACAGCAAAATACGAAAAGGAAATAAATTCAGTGCAAAGAAATGAGGAGCATAATGACCTTGGATGTTTTCATCATGCTTTTGAACTATTCTTCCTCCCTTTTGTAAAGCCTCAGAGTGAAATAACACCCTTGTCAAAATGTCTAAGCATTCCAACAATAGGGGATGGAGAAATGGTGACAGAGAGAAAACAGGTGTTTTTAGCTTACTAATACAGCATGCAGGCAAAGATTTCCACTTTTACCTGCTCCATAAGAGTATATACTTTAGATCTACAGTCTTAATAAGAGTAAAAATGACTGTGAATAATACCTAGTTTCTGTGAAGGAGAAATTTAACTTTAATACTATTTTAAATGAGATTTCGCCTATTTTTAGCTGTCTATTTGCTACCAATAGGCTGTTATTTGAACACTGGTAGGAAAAAATAAACTATTAACGACTATCCTATGTTAACATGTGCTAATGAGCTAAGAAATATTTTCTTCCCTCTACTGTGGAAAACTCAATATATGAGAAAAAGGTTTACATTAATGATGGTTTATAGTTCTGTCATTTAATTAGAATTGAAAAATGAAAGTGTTGGTCGCTCAGTCATGTACCGCTCTGTGTGATCCCATGGACTGTAGTCCGCTAGGATCCTCTGTCCATGGAATCCTCCAGGCAAGAATATTGGAGTGAGTTGCTATTCCCTTCTCCAAGAGGTCTTTCCAACCTAGAGATTGAACCCGGTCTCCAGCATCGCAGGCAGATTCTCTACTGTCTGGGCCACCAGGAAGCCTAAGCTCACTTTGTGCGTGTGAGCTAAGTCCTCAGTCATGTCCAGCTCTCTGCAACCCTGTGGACTGTAGCCCGTCTGGCTCGTCTGTCCGTGGGACTTTCCCCAGTGAGAATACTGGAGCGGGCTGCCATGCCCTCCTCCAGGGGATCTTCCTGACCCAGGGATCCAACCTGCGTCTCTTACGTCTCCTGCATTGGCAGGCATGTTCTTTACCACTCTTCCACCTGGGAAGCCCACATTAGGCAGTATTAAATGATCTGGTGCTCCTATCAAAGCTGGCATATTTCTTGTTCCTTTCCGCCAGTGCAATGATCTATAATTATATTAGATAAATATAGTAAGATAATGCGGAGAAGGCAGTGGCACCCACTCCAGTGCTCTTGCCTGGAAAATCCCATGGACGGAGGAGCCTGGTAGGCTGTAGTCCATGGGGTCGCTAAGAGTTGGGCACGACTGAGCGACTTCACTTTCACTTTTCACTTTCATGCATTGGAGAGGGAAATGGCAACCCACTCCAGTGTTCTTGCCTGGAGAGTCCCAGGGACAGAGGAGACTAGTGGACTGCCGTCTATGGGGTCGCACAGAGTCGGTCACGACTGACACGACTCAGCAGCAGCAGCAGTAAGATAACGATAGAGAAGTACTTATAAACTCTACATTGTCATGCAGTGATATTCTGTTCTGTAAAACTGAATGTGTGATCTGATGAGGAGATTTCAACAGATGCCGTTAGCTGACAGTGGCTAATACGTAAGAGTTGGGTTAGAGTTGCTTTGTGGCGGCCGCTTGCCCTCTCTTACCCTAGTGAAGTGAGTGGTGTGGAGACTTTGTACCCGGATTAGGTGTTGCGTTCTGTCCTGGGCGGCCTGTCTTGTCATCCCTGGAGTCAGGACTGCCACAGTCGCACAGCTCCACACATTAGCCCAGTCTCCTGAGCTCATACGACCTGGTGACGTGGCCTGAAAGCCCACTGGAAGAGGGGGATGGTTTTTGCCCTAGTGAGAGGGCTCGCATTTTCCCGTGAACCCAGACTTTCAATATGCTTTAAAGAAGCCTGTTCATATTAAAAAAAAAAAAAAAAACTTGGTCCATTTGACTTCTAGAGCTTTCTAGGGTGCACAAGTAAGATACAGGTCAGAACTGAGCCGCCCAGTACGGTATAACCCCTAGCTACAGGTGGCAGTTGAGGACT
Organism: Dama dama; assembly: GCF_033118175.1. Classification (NCBI taxonomy): domain Eukaryota; kingdom Metazoa; phylum Chordata; class Mammalia; order Artiodactyla; family Cervidae; genus Dama; species Dama dama. The sequence goes on along the minus strand of NC_083709.1, from coordinate 70,871,146 downwards.
TAACATGTGGTCGGTCCCAGCTGAGACGTGCTGTCAGTGAAAAACGCACACTGGATTTCAAAGGCTTAGGGAAAAGAAGAATGCAAATATTTCGCTGACAGTTTTTTAATGTTTTATGTTGATTTTAAGGTTGAAATGATATTTCGGTTATATTAATTAGTCATAACTGATTCAGGCTACTATAACAAAATACCACAAACTGGGCAGCTTATAAACAGCAGGACTTTATTTTTCACAGTTCTGGAGGTTGGGAAGTCCAAGATCAAAGTGCCAGCAGATTCAGTCTCTGGTGAGAATTCACTTCCTGGTTTGTAGACATGTAATTTTCACAATAACTTCGCGTGGCAGAAGGGGCAAGGCAGCTCTCTGGGGTCTCTTTTATGAAGGCACTAATCCCATTCAAGAGAGCTCTGCCCTCATAGACCTAATTACCTCTCAAAGGCCCTATCTCCTCATACCAACACATTAGGTATTAGGTTTCAATATATGAAATTTGAGGGGGCATGGTCTTTCAAACTTTTTAATTATTATTATACTTATTATGGTATCATAATAATAAATGTTACTGTGATCAGTTGTCTTTGGTGTTACTACTGTGACCCACTGAAGGCTCAGATGGTGATTAGCATCTTTTAGCAGTGAAGTATTTTAAAATGAGGTATGTACTTGTTTCTTCAGACATAATGCTATTGAATACTTCAGAAACTACAGTATAGTGTGAACATAACTCTTACATGCACCAAGAATTTTCTGGGACTTGATTTACTGCTGCTGCGGCTGCTGCTGCTGCTGAGTCACTTCAGTCGTGTCCGACTCTGTGCGACCCCATAGACGGCAGCCCACCAGGCTCCCGTCCCTGGGATTCTCCAGGCAAGAATGCTGGAGTGGGTTGCCGTTTCCTTCTCCAGTGCGTGAAAGTGAAAAGTGAAAGTAAAGTTGCTCAGTCGTGTCCAGCTCCTCGAGACCCCATGGACTGCAGCCCACCAGGCTCGTCCGTCCATGGGGTTTCCCAGGCAAGAGTACTGGAGTGGGGTGCCATGGCCTTCTCCTGATTTACCGCTACATTCACTTCATTGTGGTGGTCTGAACCCAAGCCCACATTATCTCTGAGGTGCACCTGTATTGCTCCTGACTTGCTTTATTATCAAAGATGATTTCATTAGTGTGTTTATTGGCTTCCTACTGCTGCTGTAACAACTTACCAAAAACTTGATGCCTTAATACAACACATTTATTTTGTTACAATTCTAGAGGTCATACATCTGAAAAGCAGCTACACTGGGCTGAAATCAAGGCTCTGGGGAGAAACCCATTTCCTTGCCTTACCTGCTTGCTAGTGGCAGCCAGTTGGCTCATGGCCCCTTCAGAGCCAGCAGTGTAGCAGCTTGCTCCACTTGTCACGTTGACCTGATTTTCTGTGTCTTCCTCTCTACCTTCCTCTTAAAAGGACATTTGTGATTGTATGTAGAGCCCTTTTGGATAAACCAAGATAATCTCCCTATTTTAGTATCCTTAACCACATCTGCAAAGTCCCTTTTGCAGTATAAGGTAACATTAACAGGTTCCAGGGGTTAGGACATAGATATCTTTGGGGACCGTTGTTCAACCTACCACCATGAAAAAAACAGAAGATCAAATTTTAACTTTATATGATGACGTCACCTGCCACCTAGTTTTGTTGTAAATGTCTGTGGATTTTGGTTTGCTGTCTAGTTTCTCCATTTTTACATAGAGATCTGGGAATAAACAAAAATGATCTTGCGACTGTCAACTTCATCTCCCCAGAATCCTCCCTTTCTTTCTGATTTACGTGTTTGACGCTTGTGTACATTACTGCTGAGTTCAAAAACTAGCTCTTGGGCTTATTTACCAATTCTGAGTACTGAGTATTCAGTCTTTTTATTATTTTACCTTTGTTAGACTCCTTTATATTTATTCATTCCTTTTATTTTTAAAATATAAAATTATACTATTTTTATACTATTATACTATTTTTTATAGAGTTTAATTCACAGATTAGTTCATTTTCCCCCATCTTGTTACATATTGAAATATTTAAGACTGTGGATTCCTTTCACTGAGAACTATTTGGACATTTCACATAAATTTTTATATACAGTTTTCTCATCTTCACTAAAAATTATCTACATTTGTGATTCATATTTCCTCTTTAACAGTTGTTTAGAAGGGTAATTTTTTAATTTCCAAGGGACTGGTACTTTCTTGAAATGTTTGTTATTAATTTATAATTTTGTTAAATTATATTCAGAGATACAGCTTGTGAAACTTTGGTTCTAGAACTTTGAAATTTTCTCTGTATCCTAATATTAGATAAATTGTTGTAAATAGATCATAGGTCTTGGAAAAGAAAGTGTATTTTCTGTTTGTGCAATATTGTTCACTTTTATAAAACTATATTAAATCAATTTTAATAAATAGATTAATCAGCACCTTTATATACTGTATTTTCATTTATTTTATCTGACAGATGTGCTAGCATTTCTGAATATAACATTTCTGTCATTTTTTTCATTGTATTCTAACAATTTTTGCTTTACATTTGCTAATACAGTGTTATTTCACATATAAATATTCAAGACAATTATATTTTATCATTTTTAAGCATTTACATAATATTCCTTTACCTTTTCCTTATACTTTTATGCTGATTTGTATTAAGATGTATTTGGTAAACAACAAATACGTTTTGTTTGACCCAATCTGAGGATCTTTGAATAGGGCATTATAATTCATTTACATGTTCTTGCTAAAACAGATATGTATATATTTTATCATTTTGTTTCATTAGCTTTCTTTTTTCTACTTTTTCTTACCTTTAGGGCATCATTTTCTATTTACAATATATTATTTCTTTCCTCTTAGCTTCTCCATTGCTAGGGAAATATTTATTTATTTTAAACTCATTGCTACTTTTGTAATTAAAGAGTGTTTGCTAGCTTGTTTTGTCTAAGTTTTAGAGAATAAGGTAAACAATATCTTTTGACTTTTTCCTCCTGGAGTCAAGGAACTTCACTCCTTAACTCACCTTTTATTCCTGCCTTCCATTTCCCAATCTTATTATTGATTCAGGTTTTGATCCAGATTTTAACTGTAAGATACTTACACTACATAATTCTCTTAAATAACAATAAATATTTATTAATTTAAAAATGTTGATATCAGTAATTTTGAAAATGTTCAGACCTGGCACAAAGGACTGGATAAACATCCATGAAGAAGATTCTAAACTTTATAATCTAGTAGGTGATAGAGACAAGTAAGTAGGTGATCATAATATGTCAACTAGTGGCCTAAGTTCTGTGATCAGGATGATATGAAGGTGCTGTAGGGGGACCCGGGAGTGACCCTAACTTGATTTTCATGGATCAAATAAGGTACTCAATAGTCATAACCTTCAATCAGAAGAAGAAATGACTTCTTACATTTTTTAGTTTCCTTTACCTAATGGGGACGTTCTCCAGATTTCTTCTGACTTCTTTTTTCTCGAGTAAATCCACAGGAATAGAAGAAGGACTCAGAACATCTTTGAGGCACAACTATTTGAGAGACATTATGCCAAGTGATTTACATTAGTCATATCTTTTTTTTTTACCTACGAGGTAGGTGCTTTTATTATTCCCATTTTATAGATGACAAAACTAAGTCATGCAAGGTTAAGTAACCTGTATGTTTAAGCCAAATATATGGTTAAAATTGGGGGTTCAAATTGTGAACAGACCTGGGCAGACACTCTTGGCATTCATACCCTTTTCTATGCTTCTCTTAATAATAGAAAGTGTTGATTGCAAATGGTAGAACTTTGATTTAAAAAAATACACAAGGATTCCCTGGTAGATCAGTGGTAAAGAATCAGTTCAGTTGCTCAGTTGTGTCTGACTCTTTGTGACCCCCTGGACTGCAGCACGCCAGGCCTTCCTGTCCACCATCAACTCCTGAGCTTACTCAAACTCATGTCCATCGAGTCAGTGATGCCATTCAACCATCTCATCCTCTGTCGTCCCCTTCTCCTTCAACCTTCAATCTTTCCCAGCATCAGGGTCTTTTCAAATGAGTCAGCTCTTTGCATCGGGTGGCCAAAGTATTGGAGTTTCAGCTTCAGCGTCAGTCCTTCCAATGAATATTCAGGACTGATCTCCTTTAGGATGGACTGGTTGGATCTCCTTGCAGTCCAAGGGACTCTCAAGAGTCTTCTTCAACACCACAGCTCAAAACCATCACTTCTTCGGCACTCAGCCTTCTTTACGGTCCAGCTCTCACATCCACACACGGTCACGTCTTTGGAAGCAGCCTTGTGTGAGAGGTGCCTTTTCCCCGCTTCACAGATGAAGTAACTGAGGCTCAGAAAGGTTAGGTAATTTGCTTTTCTATTGCATGACTTGAAAGCGATTCTGATCCAAACCTGGCTGGCCTCAGAGCCCTTTCTACCATAAGATGCTAAGACTGAGTATTTGAGTCTCCATGGGGTTTGATTTTTGGAGGTAGGGTCCAGGAGTTTGCTGCATCAGTTATGGTATAGGAGGCGCTTCTTGTTTTTCTGGGAGGTGTGTGTGTGTGTGTGTGTGTGTGTGTGTGTGTGTGTGTGTGTGTGTGTGTTAGAGGGGATGGTAACAAGATTCTTCTTGCTTCCTGGTACCTGAAACTGAATTTGTTATGAGGAATATAAATTGTTACTTTTTTTTTTTTTTTAGAAAACTGGGACTTTCCCATCATGGTAAGAATTGGTGGAAGTTTCATTTCTTTCTTCATCACTTTTTAGGCTACCAGCATTGGTTTTGAGTCCCTGCTTGTTTGGAATAATTTTCTTATTTGTTTCATACTCAGCTATGGCCTTGATTATAATTTCCCTTAGAAGCCAACTATAGAGAAAGGTATTCCTTTGAGACCCTTCACTGTAGCTCCTGGACATGGTGAGGGGAGACCATGTGTGGTGTGCACCAGTCCCCGCCTCCAGTGGAAAGGGAAACAGGACCACAACAGAAGCCTGCTCTTCTGGCTGTGCAGTGAGCTAGCTGATTTCCATGCCCTTCCCCCAGCAAAAATTTCCCCGTGTGTGGCCACAGAAAACTGCCCTGCTGGTTCAGTTCCTATTCTTACAGAAGGGCTGGTTTTAACCCTGGCTGGTGGCTGTCCTTTCTTTGTTGTTATTCGTGCTAACATGATGGCTTGCTAGTAACTAATTCTAGTGAGTCCAGCAGCATTCTCACCTTCCCTCCTCTGGTAAGCATGGCCCTGGGTGTTTAAGCATTGCGTTTCAGTCTCTCTCTTTCTCCACTGGAGACCAGTACCTTTGCAATGAGATGACAGGCAGCTCAACTATCGTAGGAGGAACCTGGGCATCCTGCTCCTTTAGATCCTTCATCAGTAAGACTTTCTGGGAGAAATGACCTTTGAGCTCAGACCATATCTGAAGGATGGACTGAGGAAGCAAAAGGGCTTGGAGTGGGGTGGGTGACACAGGGAGGCAGGTCGGAGCAGAGGAGGGTGTGACAGAGCAAGGCCATGCCTGCCCCATGGGAGTTTTGCAGGGGTTCATGAGAAACATACGACAGCCTGGTCAGTGGCCAGGCTCCCAGCTAGGTATCTACCGCGACTAGTGCTCCTGTGCCTGACATGAGTTTCTAGAGAAACTTGATATTGTTCTGAAATTTTTACCTCTAGAATTGTTACAGGAAAAGATCCTCTTTGGGAAGGGATCATCTGTTGATTCATGCATTCATGGAGAGTGCCTGGGACGCCAAGAAAGGAGGGCCAGTCCTCCAGGAAGGCAGCGGCTCTAAGGATATAACACGTTGTGCTCTACCGTCATAGGAGGGCAGCGTCATGGCTCCGTACACGGGGGTAGATGTCGAATTGGTACATCAGTTTATTGTGTACAAGTATCTTTCAAATCCATTTTCTCGCTTGAATGATTATACTAGTCATTTTATGGAAACTGAAGCAGACATTGAGATATTAAACAATGTGCTTGGGATGCATAGCAAGAAAGTGGCAGAGATGGGACTGAAATGCTGGACTCCTGACTGCCAATCTTTTTGACCACTGGAAGGACAAAATTCTTTGATTTGGGGATTTGCACTGCCCCCTTATGTTTCATGCTGTTGTTCCTGCTTCCCATATTCCAGGCACCACACGTGGCTTTGGGGACACTGCCAATCTTCAATAAGGTGGTCAGGCGTAATGAGGTTGACGCATTGCTGGAAAGGTTGTGATGTAACGGGGGCACCGTGGAGCGAGGAGAGAGACTGACAGTGGATGGTGGGCAGGGCTGGGCTGACAGCCAGCACGCAGGCTGAGCCCTTTTCCTCGGCTCCCTTCATTACTAGGGCTGAAGCAGCATTGCCAGGTCTACCTGTGAGCCTCGGCCCTTCCTTAAATCCACTCTCCTCTCTTCCCCACCCGTTGGACTGGACAGAGGCCACAGTCTGCTCACAGCTACTCTGAGCTCAGCAGTGGCAGCCTGCTCTGGTCCCCTTGGACTGACTTCTCTGTCTCCAGCCTGGTAGAATATACTGTCCCTAAAGGGCATCTAGAACTTCAGGGTCTGGCTTTGGGGGTGGTTAACCTTGCCTCTAGGCCTCTGTTTCCTCATCTGAAAGGCGGAGGGTTATTAGTGCCACCTCATGGGACTAAATGAGATAAGACATGTAAAAGGCTTGGCTCAGAGGCTGGGGTATAGATGGCTCTAACTGAAGATAGAGCATTAATGAGTGGGCCCAAGAATCGCCTGGGGAGAGCTTAAGACGTAGGTTCCCCAGGCCAGCTGTTAGTGATTCTGACCTAGTTATACTAATAGTTAACAATGATCAGTGTCTTATTGTGTCACAGGAAGGTCCCATTCTAAATACTTTGCATGAGTTATCTCATTTCCTCTTCACAACAACCATATGAAGTAGGTACTATTATGATGTTCGGTTTACATGCCAGGAAACTCAGACTAAAACAGATGAGGCAATTTGCCTGAGTTCACATCACCACTAAGTGTATGGAATCAGGATTTGAAACCCTTAGTCGGATTTAGGGCTTGGGTCCTGCCCTCTACCTTTGTACTACTTACAAGGACTGATTCTAGGGCTGGGAGATCTACACTTGTCACCACACCCTTTTTATTCAGAAACATGGTCTGTGGATAATGCTTTAAGAAACACTGTGAAGGCCGTTAACCTGCCTCCCTCAGCCTCGGCCTCTAGCATCCCCAGTGCACTCAGGGAGCTGGCATCCCGTGACCCACCTCTATTACTGCCTCTCACTTAACAAGCGTCTGTGCCCACCAGTGATTGACAAGAGTTCATGCAGAGGCTTCTGGGAGCAGGAGCTGAAACTCCGTTTCTTTGTGGCCAGAGCCTGCAGGTGTCTTTTCTTTCTACACCCTTTCCTGTGTCCTCACTTCATTTTGTGCTGTTATCTTGGGGGTTTCCTGCTTATTACTTCCTGTCCTGCTGTTTCCCTTGGAGTAGGGTCCTTCCTACTTACCTATCCCATTTACCTGATACACCTGAGGGCAGAGAGCAGGAAGGAGGGAGGGTGCAGGGTTCCCTAAGGTCTATGCTGGAATCTCTTTCCATAGTGAGGATGGTTACCAAAGCATTGTTTGTGGACTCATTTTCCTTGGACACTTGAAACATTTGGTTTCTTTGGTAACTTGGAGTACCCTTTTCCCCTGGGGCATGGTACACATACCTGGCTCTAGGAGAGAATGGAAGAGAGCTGCAGGGGCTCTGCTAAGCCTCTCAGAAACCTGAATTTAGACTCGACAATTGATAGAACCCTTCTGTCTATCACATCTCTTCTCCACTTAAAGTCTATTGATGGCTTCCAGTTGTCTTGAGTCAGAGTCCAAAAATCCTAATCAGGCCCTCCCTACATCTCCAGTCTCTGCTTGTCCATTCTCTGCTTATTCAGAGTCTTCTGACACATTGACCTTTCTAGTCTCTGGATGTGCTGGCCTCCTTGCCCCAGCATCTCATGTGCTCTTTCCTCAACTTGTACTGTCCTCCCTCCACGGCCAGCTTTCTTCTACTTTATCCCTTAATGAAAATGTCACTCAGGATGGCCTTTCTTGACCCTCCAGGATAAGTGAGCTCCCCCGCCCCCCGTCATGACCTGCCATATTTTTGTCACTTGGCACTTATTGTTATTTGGATACTTATTTGTTTGACATCTGACTTCCCCTTTAGATAGTCGTTTCTATGCAGGCATAGCCTGTGTTTGCCTTGCACAATGCTGGGTTCCTAGTGTTCAGCATGATGCCTTGAACATATGTGGATATTCAAAGAATAGTGCCAAATAAATGAGTCACTGGAGGTTGGGGGCCTGGAGCATCTTCAGAGCTGCTGGGTGGGTCTGGGGGCAGCTGGGAGGCATATGATATTACGGTCCTGCTGAAAGGCTTTCTTCCAGGGATCTGCAGTGAGTTCCTCAAAAAGAGCTGGGCAGAACCATAGCAGCCAGAGTAGGGGAAAACCTGGGAGCTAGGAAGCCAGGCCTTTTCCAAGAATGTTTTTTTGTTAAGTTGGTTTCAGAACAACACAGGTTATCCCAAGAAAGAGAAACTGATTTCTCAGTAGAAGTAGGTATACTCCTCAGACTTCTTATACCATGATGATCAGAGCTGGAAGGAAACTTAGACGTGTCTAAATTTCACAGAGATTGAGCCTGAAACTCAGAGAGGGAAAAGCACCTCATTCCAGAGAGACCACAACCAGATCTCTTGGCTTTCAGACCACTTCTTATTTCATTACAACATACTGCACTTTGATTTGGGACCACTGTTGGAGGGGAAAAGAAATCATTAGAAAATGAATGTTTCCTGAAATATCACCTGCAATTTATTGCACTCAGAATTTCACACTGATAAATAACCTCTTTCTCATTAACATGCAGGCTCCCTACAATTAGCACTCTCATTTGCACTATGTAAACAGCTTCTAACTGTGCCTTTTACCTCTTTGCTCAAACAAAGATTTCTGTTAGCAAAGAAACAAGAAGGAAATTAGTAGCAGGTGAGAGCTTATTTTTAATTATATTGAGATTGACTGTTGTTCTCCAAATCTTCTCTAATTCCCCCAAGATATTTATTTGCAGACCAAATAATCTATTTCAATCTATTAAAGCAGCAGCCATTTCTGATCTTTATTTACTAAATGAAAACACAAATGGCAGCCGTGGATTTTCTGGCTTGGTTCCAGGAGAGGCTGCTTGGGGGATGGTGCTGCATCAAGCTTTGATCTGAGAAGCGTCGCAATCACGGTTGAATAGTAAGGACAGAGATGTTGAAGAGCTCCAATTTGGGCATGGGATGGGCTTCAAGTTCCAGAGTCAAGGCTTTCTCGGTGGTAACTCCCAAGGCCTGTGAACTGAAGTCGAGTTTAGGTTCTTTAGCAGACTTTTAGTCTGCCTCTAAGAATGAGAAACTTTGTGTCTGCCAGTGATAAAGGGATGGGCTTGTAGCATCTTATGGTCAGAACATTTGAAAGAATATCTATTGCAGCTTCTCACTAAGGGCAAGAATTGCTTTTGAAATATCTGGCAGTTAAAGTTGCAGAAGCCGAGCGTCTCACTTGCTGGTGACTCCACTCTGAAATTTGTCTTCCCCGAATTGACATCTTGTCTCCAGCAGCTTTCACACATTGGGGAGTCCACACTGAAAGAAATGAACTTCTCTCTTACGTGACACTTCTGTCCCCATATACATCTGACGGCCGGGGCCTGTCCCGTGAACCTGCTCCAGGCTATGTTTACCAAGTTCCTGTAACTATTTTTAATGGGACATCATTTCCAGGCCTCTTATACTCTGGTTGGTTTCCTTCAGACATGCCATAGGTGGTGGGGGCCTGCTCCAGTGAGCTGTCAGGGATTGAAAAAGTACTCCAGGCTTGATCTGATCAGTTGTAAGCATTACCTGTCGATGGAAACCTGAACCCCTGACAGTCAAAGGTCATCCTCCTCGCCGGGACTTCATGCTGTACACCGTTCTCTTGCAAGTTTTCATCTGTTTGGGGAGCACGTTAGAACACTCTAGATTTCTTTTTAAAACCAACCATTCCTTCCTAGAAATGGGAAACCCCTGTGTGATGAGTCACTTACCATATTTGAGTATATTTTATTTAGTATTTCTGAGCTATTCCCATTAGTTGTTAAATAACTTACATTTTATAAAACATTTCATTTTACAGAGAACTTTTACAATAACCCCAGGAGACAGGCAAAGTCAAGATGGTTACCCCCATTTCATAAATGAGGAAAATAGACCCACAGAGGAAATGACTTGTGAAATGCCCTAAAGAGTTGAGAGTCCAACCTAAGTCCTCCGACTGTAGATTCACACCTGTTGTCACTACATCACAGCTTGTTCTCTTTAGCAGGTAATCGGGGTGAAAGGGAACAAGTGAGCTCATAAACAACTGAACATGGCCCTGGTTCCTCCACTCCATCAAGTTTAGCCGTCTTTCTGGGCCCTTTATCCTCTGTCATTTGTCCAATGAGTAACTCGATGAGGGAGCCCCATCACTGGTACAAAGTTGTAAAATGTAAGATCCACCCACATTTATAGAGAAGGTGAATAGAGGGTGACTTTCTGAAATTTAAGGTAAATTTGAATTGGAATTATTTATATCTCACTAATTTGTAATTTATGCTTTGACTGTTTCTATGTGACTTAATTCAAAGTTACATTTGAAAAGAATACTTCAAAAACAGAAAGAGAAATTAAGGAAACAATACCATTCACCATTGCAACAAAAAGAATAAAATACTTAGGAGTATATCTACCTAAAGAAACAAAAGACCTATACATAGAAAACTATAAAACACTGATGAAAGAAATCAAAGAGGGCACAAACAGATGGAGAAACATACCGTGTTCATGGATTGGAAAAATCAATATTGTCAAAATGGCTATTCTACCCAAAGCAATCTATAGATTCAATGCAATCCCTATCAAGCTACCAACGGTATTTTTCACAGAACTAGACCAAAGAATTTCACAATTCGTATGGAAATACAAAAAACCTCGAATAGCCAAAGTAATCTTGAGAAAGAAGAATGGAACTGGAGGAATCAACCTGCCTGACTTCAGACTCTACTACAAAGCCACAGTCATCAAGACAGTATGGTACTGGCACAAAGACAGAAATATAGATCAATGGAACAGAATAGAAAGCCCAGAGATAAATCCACGAACCTATGGACACCTTATCTTTGACAAAGGAGGCAAGGATATACAATGGAAAAAAGACAACCTCTTTAACAAGTGGTGCTGGGAAAACTGGTCAACCACTTGTAAAAGAATGAAACTACAACACTTTCTAACACCATACACAAAAATAAACTCAAAATGGATTAAAGATCTAAATGTAAGACCAGAAACTATAAAACTCCTAGAGGAGAACATAGGCAAAACACTCTCTGACATAAATCACAGCAAGATCCTCTATGACCCACCTCCCAGAATATTGGAAATAAAAGCAAAACTAAACAAATGGGACCTAATGAAACTTAAAAGCTTTTGCACTACAAAGGAAACTATAAGTAAGGTGAAAAGACAGCCCTCAGATTGGGAGAAAATAATAGCAAATGAAGAAACAGACAAAGGATTAATCTCAAAAATATACAAGCAACTCCTGCAGCTCAATTCCAGAAAAATAAATGACCCAATCAAAAAATGGGCCAAAGAACTAAACAGACATTTCTCCAAAGAAGACATACAGATGGCTAACAAACACATGAAAAGATGCTCAACATCACTCATTATTAGAGAAAAGCAAATCAGAACCACAATGAGGTACCATTACACGCCAGTCAGGATGGCTGCTATCCAAAAGTCTACAAGCAATAAATGCTGGAGAGGGTGTGGAGAAAAGGGAACCCTCTTACACTGTTGGTGGGAATGCAAACTAGTACAGCCGCTATGGAAAACAGTGTGGAGATTTCTTAAAAACCTGGAAATAGAACTGCCATATGACCCAGCAATCCCACTTCTGGGCATACACACTGAGGAAACCAGACCTGAAAGAGACACGTGCACCCCAATGTTCATTGCAGCACTGTTTATAATAGCCAGGTCATGGAAGCAACCTAGATGCCCATCAGCAGATGAATGGATAAAGAAGCTGTGGTACATATACACCATGGAATATTACTCAGCCATTAAAAAGAATTCATTTGAACCAGTCCTAATGAGATGGATGAAGCTGGAGCCCCTTATACAGAGTGAAGTAAGCCAGAAAGATAAAGAACATTACAGCATACTAACACATGTATATGGAATTTAGAAAGATGGTAATGATAACCCTATATGCAAAACAGAAAAAGAGACACAGAAATACAGAACAGACTTCTGAACCCTGTGGGAGAATGTGAGGGTGGGATATTTCAAAAGAACAGCATGTATATTATCTATGGTGAAACAGATCACCAGCCCAGGTGGGATGCATGAGACAAGTGCTCGGGCCTGGTGCACTGGGAAGACCCAGAGGAATCAGGTGGAGAGGGAGGTGGGAGGAGGGATCGGGATGGGGAATACGTGTAAATCCATGGCTGATTCATATCAATGTATGACAAAACCCACTGAAATGTTGTGAAGTAATTAGCCTCCAACTAATAAAAAAAATTAAAAAAAAAAGAAAGGGAAACGATTGTACCTAGAAATCTAAACCAGGAAGAGTTACTATCAGTTTTCAGTTTCCTGGTGTCCAAGGCAGGAGTGGAAACTCACTGGGTTACCAAACTCTCCTTTTCTTGTAAAAGGAAACAGACAATTAGAGAGAAGTGACTCCTACACCAACTGGAATCTCTTTCATCCTTAGATAAACAATACTGAACAGCAGCGTGATCCATGATTTCAGTGGCACTTTACAAACTGTTGGAGATTCCATTTGGGGTGGGGGGTGGGGGTCTGGGCTGTGTTTTGAGAATCTACACTTTGAAACTGCTCCCAGATGCTTCTGGTAATCAACCAAGTTAGAGAACTACTTAGGAATGGCTTATCAGAAATGCATATTTCTGATGCTGCCCCAGAGACCCATGCTCTTACCTTTCTGCTAGGCTTTTGATGAAAACAGTAGCTTGCAGAACTAATAATTGAGGCTCTTTAGTGGGGTCTAGAAGGCAGGGTGTTCTTTATAGCAGCAAGGAAGCAGCACCAATGACCTTTTCATCTGATAGTTAAGAGATTTTGGATTTATAACCTCCCCAAGACCGAGGATCCTTCCTCCTTTTCACGGAGCAGTCGGGATTACCTGCAAGCATGGCCTAGACTGCTGTTACACAGGTAACAGTTTTGGTTCTGATCAGTTGCTCAAGGCTTTCACAGCTGAGAGGTTTTCCATGACAAGGCACAAGAGAAGTGCTGTCATCCAGGATGATTTTGGAAGAGGGTCTTGTCAGTCATCTGGCTGTCGACAGAAGAAGCTTGTCACGGCTCCTATGGAGTGTTTGATACTGTGTAATACTGTCGTTATACACTCCCTCTGTACGGCTCAATGCAGCTCTGCATAACTCGATAAATTCACCTGTTAGAGTTATTTAATATTGTGCATCTGAATGATGAAGAATTGTCTGCACATTAGAATTAATGTCAGTCTTGGACATGATAAATATGATTCTACTGACTCCTCTGAGAAGTTTCACTAGGGTACTGTTTTATTGTCTGCTGTCTTGAGGGCTTAAATCTCTTTTTCTGCCTTCAGTTCATAGGATAAAAACATGTGAAATCACTGGGATTTATATAGGCAGATTTGGCAGCTCTTTCATTTTTTTTTACTTGGACTGTCAGATATAAATCAATGTTACAGCACTCTTTCCAAGAATGTGTTAGAATGTGCATGTGTTTGGGGAGCAAACATGGTATTTCTATTATAATTTTGTTTGTTAGGTGTGATCGGAATTGTTTGGCTTTGTTTTGTAACATTCACAATTTGTGGTTATTTAATTGGTTCTCCTCTGTTTATCCCTATCCAGTGACTGTTGAGTTCTTTTTTTGTATCTCTCTGTGCCTTCATTCCTGCCCAGAAGGCCCACCCTTCCTGCCCATACATTAAGACTTAACTCCAGTACCACTTTCTTGATAAATGCTTTTCTGAGTGGTTGACAAAGGGACATTCCCATATATCTTTGTAATAAACCTGCATGTCTGTGTGTGGGAATGTCCCTTTGTCAACCGCTCAGTCACCCAGGCTTCCATTCCTTCAGTACTCAGTTCCCATCCAGTCTCAATAAACAGTTCAGGAGAACTGCCAAGGTGTGGTATGTGTTCATGAATATATGACTTAGTTCAGGTTGCTAGGAAAAAAAAAAAAATACCATGCACTGCATAGTTTAAACAACAGAAATGTATTTCTCACAGTTCTTAAGGCTGAGAAGTCCAAGATCAAGGTCCTGGCTGATTTGGTTCTTCATAAGGGTCTGCTTTCTGGCTGTCTTTTTATTGTATCCACACATGTTGGAAAGCAAGAGAGGATGCAAGTCCTCTTGTGTCTCTTCTTATACTGGTACCGACCCCATCACGAGGTCTCCGCTCTCTTGACCTAATTACCTCCCAAAGGTCTCATCTCCAAATACCATCACACTGGGGGCTAGAGTTTCAACATATGAATTTTGAGGAAACATAAACATTCAGTCCATAACAAGATGTTTAGCAAGATGACTGACTGTTTTACTCCCTCACCAATACAGTTTGTGAAGATGTCTATTTTCAAAACCAGTTGAGGAGCAACAGGGTCCATTTGATTATCAGTTCCACAAAGGCAAGAACCATGCACGCTCTACTGGTCACAGCATCTCCAGTGTACATTCAACAACTCATACAACAGCTGCTGAATTAATTTGTTGAATGTGTGTGTTATATTTCTGTCTGTCTGCCTTATGAGGATTTAAGGACGATAGTGACAAGGATGAGTAGAGAGCTCAAAACCATGACCTATGAGATACTGTTGAAAGTTTTCTTGGTCTTATAGATATCTGAAGGCTACCATGGGGAGGAGGAGTTAGATAGATTCCATGATGCTCAAGAAGCCATATTGAGAATGGGGAAGATGCAGGAAGGTAAATTTGGGCTCAGTAAAAGGAATTATCTGCAATTGATTCTGTTTAGAGATGGTCTCACTGTCACAGGGCACCATGAGTTCCCCATTCCTAGAAGTATTTAAGCTAAGTCTACTGACCAGTCACTAGGGATGCTGGGGAAGAAATATTTTTTTAAGTAATAATATGAAAGACTGAAGTACTCAAATGTGTCTTCAGTTTCTATGCCAAAGGCTTAAGAAATGATGATGACAAAAGTAGGGGTAGACCTTTCCCCTTTTTGAACCTCAGTTTCCTTCCTTTCAAAATGGAGAAGGCTGGGCAGTGGACCCTCAAAGTTTTTGGAGGGCTCTCTGTTCTGTGCTAATGTTAACAATCCAAATAATTTGACATTCAGTTTTGAGGTCATATTGCTAAGGGCACATACAGGTGGTATGTCAGGTTCTTGGAGTACTTTAATTCTCATCCTCTGGGAGAAGAGAGGGAGAAAGTTCAGTGGTTTCATGACCTCTCACACCATGTATCAAAGGCCTTGGCAATTTTCTTGGCTGTCTGCCAATTTTCTTTGTGGGTTTCACCTCCCAGCCTCCTCCGTGTGCCTCAGGCCTCTGTGCAGCCCCAGGAGACATTGTTGCCCAACACAAGGGAGCGAAAAGCTGCTGTGAAGCTGTTGAGGACTGGCTGCTCTAATAATGCAGAGGTTTCGGCTCTGATCATTTGACAAGCTCTTAAGTTGGAATTTATAGGAACTCCTTTTCCCAGTCCTAGGATTAAGAACTAGAAATGGATGAAAGAGAAGGCCCACTGTCTTATCTGAAAATCTCAGGGCTGGCAGATGACTCAAGCACACCTCTGCTTATTAAACTTCTTTTTTTTAAAGTCCTCAAAGAGTCAATCATAGAAGTGCAAGGTGTGAGACACCCACAGCCTTCATTCATTCGTTCGTTTCATCACTACCTGAGTGCTCGCCATGTGCCAGCTACTGAGATAAGCACTCTGTGGGTTTGCCAGGGCCGCCACAGCGAAATATCATAGGCCGGATGGCTTCAGCAACAGAGACTTATTTTCTCACGGTTATAGCGGCAGGTGCCAGCTGGCTTAGTTTCTCCTGAGGCCTCTCTGCTGGGCTAACTGACAGTCACCTTCTTGTCCTCGCATGGTCACCCCTTGGTCTGCATGTGGTGCCTGTGTTCTGATCTTCCCTTCTCATAAAGATACCTGTCACATGGGATCAGGGTCCACCCATGCCACCTGATTTTACCTTAATTGCTTCTTTAAAAGCTCTAAGAAGTTAAGAAAGTCACATGGTGAGGCACTGGGGATTAGTGCTTCAACATGCAGATTTTGGGGGGAGAGTGACACATTTCACAAAGCTGTGACTCAGTGGCAGATGTAATAATAACGAAAATCAGGTTTCAGCTGAGGGAAGTCGGCATGATTTAACGGGCTGCCTAGTGTCACGGCAGCCGCAAGCTGTGTGACCAGATATATGACGCAGTATATGTCTCTTAATCAGTTTCCACTTCATCCACGTATTGGATTGATGTAGTCCTTTGATGACTTCGGCAGTTATGCCAACCAAGGCCCGCAGCATGCTGTGTGCTGGGGGCCAGGGCATCTTCTTCAGTGCATTCAGGTACTCGTGCCCCCTCCAAATGGGCCCACGCTCACCAAGAATCACTCGTGTTTATTTACAAACAGGGAAGTGCCCGTTATACTTGCTATTATAACTGTAGAATTTGATTGTATATTATGTAAATCAGTGAAATATGAGCACAAAAGAGAGTTGTTTCTACAGGAACTTTGAATGTTTTAGAAACCCTTGATAATGTTAGGCCGCTAAAAGAACTGGTGCCGGTGAGGGTATGGAACAGACATGGTTCAAGGCCTGGCGCAGCGCCTTCCTAGCTGGTAATTTGGGACATTTCACTTGACCCCAACAGGACGGTAACATGATGCTTGAGAGCGAGGACTCAGTCAACTCCCACAGTCTAGAAGAGTTTTGTACTCAGAGTCTGTACACTTGTTTCTTAAGTGTCCTTAAGTTCTTAGCTTAGCTTAGTTTAGTCCCCAGGTTATAAACTGTATGAAGGATCAAATAGGTCAATTTCCCCACCATGCCTGATGAATAGCACAGTTCCTGGCATATGATAGGTGCTCAATAAATATTTGCTTAATAAAGGACCTCTGTTAACATTTTTATGCATTTTCTTCCTGTGTTTTTTCTATGCATGTTATATACATATATTTTTAACACATTATATGTATTTTTTGTTCTCTCTGCTTTTTAAAAATTCTTTTAAATTAATTAATTTTTTAATTGAAGGATAGTTGCTGTACAGAATTTTGTTGTTTTCTGTCAGACATCAGCATCAGTCAGCCATAGGCGGACATACGTCCCCTCCTTCCGGAAACTCTCGCCTGTCTCCCTCTCCATCCCACCCCTCTAGGTTGTTACAGAACTTTTACTCCACTTAGCCTGATTACATCATTATCATTTTCTTAAGTCACTAGAAATCCTTAAGGAAAAAACTCTGTGATTTGGGATG
This sequence comes from Dama dama, assembly GCF_033118175.1. Taxonomy (NCBI): domain Eukaryota; kingdom Metazoa; phylum Chordata; class Mammalia; order Artiodactyla; family Cervidae; genus Dama; species Dama dama. Next base: position 70,853,558 of record NC_083709.1, on the reverse strand, counting down.
ATAGCTGGGTCTTTGGCCATACCACCCTGAACACACCCGATCTCATCTGGGATGATAGCAGGGCCTCTGGGAATCACACACAACGTGTACCACTCGTCGCCCTTAACTTTAGGGGTCTAAGACGCTGTGGGTGTGGTTTAAGGGATGCTGTGTCTGTGAATGACCTCCCTCACGTGTGCTGCTGCAGAAAAGAGATTGCACCTGCTGCCTTACTGGCCAGAATAGGTTGGTTCCAGTCCTGAACGGTACTTAGGAGGGTCAGAGACAGGAGATTAAATAGTTCTTCCCTGCTGAAATGACTCTGTCTTGGTTAGCTCCATAGAGGGCTTTACAGGCACCAGGAACCCGACAGGCTGAAAACTTTCTTATCCATCTACGTCGCTGTTGTTCAGTTGTCCAGTCGTGTCCAACTCTTTGCGACCTCACGGACTGCAGCAATCCAGGTGTCCCTGTCCTTCACCATTTCCCAGAGTTTGCTCAAACTCGTGTCCATTGAGTCAGTTATGCCATCCAACCGTCTCATCCTCTGTCGTCCCCTTCTCTTCCTGTCTTCAGTCTTTCCCAGCATCAGGGTCTTTCCCAATGAGTCAGCTCTTCGAACCAGGTGACCAAAGTATTGGAGCTTCAGCTTCAGCATCAGTCCTTCCAATGAGTATTCAGGACTGATTTCCTTTAGGACTGGCTGATTTGATCTCCTTGCAGTCCAAGGGACTCTCAAGGGTCTTCTCCAGCACCATAAATCAAAGGCATCAATTCTTTGGTGCTCAGCCTTTTTTATTGTCCAACTCTTATATCCGTACATGACTACAGGAAAAACTGTGTCACCGAGGGCATTTAGGAGAACCATTGTTCTCTTAGTTATTCGAGCTACCAACTTCAGGTTCGTCTTTGACTTGTCCTGCCTCCACACTCGATCAGTCCTTCAGGTGCCATCTCCGAGGACTCTCTTGAATCTTCCCCCCACCCTTATTCTCTGTTAACTGTGACCTTGTCCTCTCTCAGACCTTCATCACTGGGACTTTTGCAGCCTCCACCTAATTGGATTGGTTACTTCCTGCCTCATCCACTTGTCATTCATTCTTTACACTCTAGGGAGCTTTCCCTCTCCTCAATGCAGAGTTATCCATATTGATTTTTAAATGTTCTGCTCAAAATCTTTGGAGAGTTTCCTTTATCATGGAACAGAGTTTTAACTCTTTACTATGGCATTCAGGGCATTGTACTCCAAACTATATTTCTGCTCTCTTTTTCTGGGATGAAATTTTTAAAATAATTTTTTTAAAGGACGTTATTTTTATTACAGAAAGGCAGAGATGGAGTAAATCCTGGCTTTGCCCCTTTCCGGGTGGTAACTTTGACCACATTACTTAGCCTCTAAGGGTAGTAACATGAGGGCTGAGAGCAAGGACTCAGGAGCCCCTCCCCTGGGCTCTGCCACGCAGTGGTGGTGAGACCTCGGGCCAGTGACTCAGACACCGAGAGCTCAGTTCCTCCTCTCTGAGATGGGGTTTGCTCCTGTACCACTGAATTGTTGTGAAGATTAAATGAATTAATGCTTGTATCGCTTTTAGAATAGCATTCAATACATGATAAATACTAGAGAGGTATTTGCTATTATCATGTGGAACCTGGTTTCCACATGGGTAGAATGGGGATAGTATTACCCATATATCCCACTGGAGTGTTTTATAATTAAATAAAATGATATGAGATTGTCTATGTGAAAACACCTAGAGCAACCTCTGGTAACTGTTCAATTTTCTCCCTTATCCAGACTTCAACTTAGAATTCAGTTCTGCTTCTTGGGGTCTGCTATAGCCCTTTGTAAATAGCATTAATATAGCACCACTCTATGTTATAATTATATAATTTTATATAGGGATATTGCGGGTTTGGTTCTAGACCACCACAATACAGTGATTATTGCAATACAGTGAATCATAAGATTGTTATGGTCCCAGTACAGATAAAAGTATTTACACTCAACTGTAGTCTATTAAGTTTGCAATAGCATTATGTCTTAAAAGGGCTTCCCTGGTGGCTCAGAGGTTAAAGCATCTGCCTGCAATGCAGAAGACCTGGGTCCAGTCCCTGGGTCGGGAAGATCCTCTGGAGAAGGAAATGGCAACCCACTCTAGTATTCTTGCCTGGAGAATCCCATGGACGGAGGAGCCTGGTGGGCTACAGTCCATGGGGTGGCAAAGAGTCGGACACGACTGAGCGACTTCACTTTCACTTTCACTTTATGTCTTAAAAAGCAAAATACATATCTTAGTTAAAATATACAAAACAGAAAAACGACGACAATAGTACATAGGAATCACTGATCGAGGGGTGGACTGGGTAATTGAACCTAAAGTGCGATGACTTGATTGTAAGAAGAGCTCAATAAATGCTGTCTGGGCATGATAATTTACAGATATTTGTAAATTTTAATTATTGTCCTAAAATGCATAGGTATGAATACACTAATTTCGTAAAACAATTTTAAAATTGTTTTATATTATGATATTGGATAGATACAACCTGTGAATTAAATTTCAGTTTAAGTTTAATTTTAAGTTTCAGTTACTGGCCTTTCCCCCTTCCAGAAAGTTGAGACAAAGAGGTAGGTGCTGAAATGGGAAGCTCTCTAGCGAAGGGCATGGTGAGGAGAACCTTCTCTATTTTCCTTAATAAACACAAAGAGAGGCCACCCATGTGATAAAGGAACAACCTTTTCTATCATTTGTTTGTTGAAATTGAAGAAACGAAATGAGCACTGACGGAGATGGGTGACGTCACCTTGTCATCTGCCATTCCTGAAATACCACTTCCTCTTCTTGGGGACATGAAGACCTGACACAGAAACACAGCCCAGCCACTCATGGAGCAGGAGTCAGCTCTTCAGATGTTCACTATTAATGGAGGGGCATCATTGTCAAATACCTCGTCACCTACGCTTGCTGGAGAAACAGATATACGGTTAAGAAACATGTGACACCAGCATAGGAGGGGTTACTTTTCAGACAAATTATCCAAAAGGCCTGGTACAGTATGTGCTTCCTCCATCACCACCACACACATTTGCTTCAATTTTGCAAAATAAATTCTGTGTGCCACATTCATGCTAAGCATCATTCCAGATGCTGTGTGAAGTCTTGATGGGGCAAATGCAAGGATTCCTCTGATATAGGAGCACCTTCAAGAAAGTTTGTGATCTAGGGGGAAAACAGAAGTATTCTAAGGTCGTGGATAATCTTTAAAATAATGCATAATAAACTAGTGAGGGGTAAATAAAGAACCATGGACACTGAGATGGGAGGAATTTCCCAGGCAAGGGGAATTTAACATTTGTTAAGCAGCTATTGTGCAGCACATATTATGCTAGAAATTTTACATATATTATATCTTCCACTGAAAAATCAAATGAGATCAGTGTTATCAACTCTTTTACAACTGGCTGAGTTAAATCTCAGCGAGGTTAAGTAACTCACCCACACTGTACAGTTAGCATCAGTCAGGGTAGCATCCAGATTCAAGGCTGTTAGCTGCCAGAGTTTTGGCACTCCCTTCCCACTATAGAGAACAAGAGACAAAGTTTGGTGCCTTAAAAAAGTTTCAACAGGGGGAAAATGTGGAGGAGATGGAAGAAGATGAGAAGGCTTTCACCTAAGGAAAGGGTGACGTGTCATGAGAGAAGCTAATAACCTTGTTAGAACTCTACCCATCTCACTGTCCCATCCAAAGCATCCATTCCATCAAACAAATCACGTGCATTTTCTATGAGACGGGCCTGAAGTCCTAGTTACAAAGAGATACAGGTGCGTAACACGAAACCCGTGGCCTCACTCGTGTCCTGAGTCAGAATACACCCTGGGAAGTGTGAAAGCAATGCGCAGTGTGGTCAGTGTCCGTGCGGCCTCGAGTGTTATTGCTCATGATTACTTCACCTGAGAAGAATGATGGCGACTGAGAAGTGTCATGAAAAGGCCCTGGACTGGAATTTGAAGGATCTGCCTGGACTGGGCTCTGTTGCTTCCTGACTCTGTGATTTTGGACAAGTCACATCTGTTCCCTTCAGGGAAGGAGTGAAGGTTTAGTTTACGTGATTTTGAAGGTCTTCCTTCCAGCTCAAATCACACAGTGAAGAACTTTGCTCAAGTTACTTTTCTATACAAAGTTCCCTCTTGTCTTTCAAATTTTCTCCTCCATGTCCTCCCCAAGAGGGCTGGTGCTCCAGTCATTGGACCTCTCTCAGAGCAAGGGAGCAGCAGCTGAGGAGTGGGAGGGGACCAAACATAAACTCCGTCTCTGAGAAGGAAGGCGGCACTGGACGCTGGCTTAGGGAGGTCAGCTGACTGTGGCTGGGAAGCCCCAGGCTGGAAGGTCTCTGCGGCCCCTTCAGCCTGGCCATCTGTGTCTCTGTGCATGTCGGTGACGCTGTGGGCCTGCATTCTGCACTCAGCCACTGACCGTGCTCAGGAAACATCAGTGGTGAATTCTGCGTGGGTGACCGCTCCTGGCTAAGATAGAAAAGCCGCCATGGTAGTGTGCGTCAGCCCAGTGGAGGCAACGAAGATGGAAAATAAATTCCTGTGAGGCTAAATGTATGCATTAGGTCGTTTATTATCACAGAATCTCCAATTCTTCCGTTCGCTTATAATAAATGTCATCTGATTCCTGGATGGTAAATACACAAAGAAAGTGACCTCTTCCCAGTTACTCTGCTGGAAGGCTGGTTCACCAGGAACCCTTGTGTGTTCACAGAGCCTTCAAGTCTTACCTTGAGCGCTAACTCTCTGTCTTAGATAAGCTACCAACCTCTTTGTGCCTGAATTTTCTCATTGGTAAGATAATGAATTTGGTTTCACTTATTAGCTTTGATTACCTCTTTTTCCTCTCATTGACCCCACATTTTACAACATTGTTGCTCAAAAATTTACACCAGTAACACTGTTTTCCCAGTATTTTCACTTACCATAGCTGTGTACCATTTCTAGTCAGAACTTCTGTTCATAACGAAGTACCCAGTGTGACCACACTCTTATGATATGATTGCAGATGTCAGAGCAGAAGCATGGCTTTTGACCTCATCTGGGGTTGGAGAAGGCAATGGCACCCCACTCCAGTACTCTTGCCTGGAAAATCCCATGGACGGAGGAGCCTGGTGGGCTGCAGTCCATGGGGTCGCTAAGAATCGGACACGACTGAGCAACTTCACTTTCACTTTTCACTTTCATGCATTGGAGAAGGACATGGCAACCCACTCCAGTGTTCTTGCCTGGAGAATCCCAGGGACGAAGGAACCTGGTGGCTACAGTCCACGGGGTCACCAAGGGTTTGACACGACTGAGTGTGCACTTAGCACACACACATGGAAAGTCTTACCACAGGAACACCAGTGATTTCTGAGAAGACAAAATGATAGGATACTGAAAGAGAAACTCCCCAGGTCGGTAGGTGCCCAATATGCTACTGGAGATCAGTGGAGAAATAACTCCAGAAAGAATGAAGGGATGGAGCCAAAGCAAAAACAATACCCAATTGTGGATGGGACTGGTGATAGAAGCAAGCTCCGATGCTGTAAAGAGCAATATTGCATAGGAACCTGGAATGTTAGGTCCATGAATCAAGGCAAATTGGAAGTGGTCAAAAGGAGATGGCAAGAGTGAATGTCGACATTCTAGGAATCAGCAAACTAAAATGGACTGGAATGGGTGAATTTAACTCAGAGGACCATTATGTCTACTACTGTGGGCAGGAATCCCTTAGAAGAAATGAAGTAGCCATCAGTCAACAAGAGTCCAAAATGCAGCCCTTGGATGCAATCTCAAAAACGACAGAATGATCTCTGTTCATTTCCAAGGCAAACCACTCAATATCACGGTAATCCAAGCCTATGCCCCTACCAGTAACGCTGAAGAAGCCAAAGTTGAACGGTTCTATGAAGACCTACAAGACTTTTTAGAACTAACACCCAAAAAAGATGTCCTTTTCATTATAGGGGACGGGAATGCAAAAGCAGGAAGTCAAGAAACACCTGGAGTAACAGGCAGATTTGGCCTTGGAGTACAGAATGAAGCGGGGCAAAGGCTAATAGAGTTTTGCCAAGAGAACGCACTGGTCATAGCAAACACCCTCTTCCAACAACACAAGAGAAGACTCTACACATGGACATCACCAGATGGCCAACACTGAAATCAGATTGATTATATTCTTTGCAGCCAAAGATGGAGAAGCTCTTTACAGTCAGCAAAAACAAGACCTGGAGCTGACTGTGGCTCAGATCATGAACTCCTTATTGCCAAATTCAGACTTAAACTGAAGAGAGTAGGGATAACCACTAGACCATTCAGGTATGACCTAAATCAAATCCCTTATGAATATACAGTGGAAGTGAGAAATAGATTTAAGGGACTAGATCTGATAGAGAGCGAGCCTGATGAACTATAGACGGAGGTTCGTGACATTGTACAGGAGACAGGGATCAAGACCATCCCCATGGAAAAGAAATGCAAAAAGGCAAAATGGTTCTCTGAGGAGGCCTTACAAATAGCTGTGAAAAGAAGAGAAGCAAAAAGCAAAGGAGAAAGGGAAAGATATTCCCATTTGAATGCAGAGTTCCAAAGAATAGCCAGGAGAGATAAGAAAGCCTTCCTCAGCGATCAATGCAAAGACATAGAGGAAAACAACAGAATGGGAAAGACTAGAGATCTCTTCAAGAAAATTAGAGATGCCAAGGGAACATTTCATGCAAAGATGGGTTCAATAAAGGACAGAAATGGTATGGACCTAACAGAAGCAGAAGATATCAAGATGAGGTGGCAAGAATACACGGAAGAACTGTACAAAAAAGATCTTCACGACCCAGATAATCACAATGGTGTGATCACTCACCTAGATAGAACCAGACATCCTGGAATGTGAAGTCAAGCGGACCTTAGGAAGCATCACTACGAACAAAGCTAGTGGAGGTGATGGAATTCCAGTTGAGCTATTTCGAATCCTGAAAGATGATGCTATGAAAGTGCTGCACTCAATATGCCAGCAAATTTGGAAAACTCAGCAGTGGCCACAGGACTGGAAAAGGTCAGTTTTCATTCCAATCCCTAAGAAAGGCAATCCCAAAGAATGCTCAAACTACTGCACAATTGCACTCATCTCACATGCTAGGAAAGTAATGCTCAAAATTCTCCAAGCCAGGCTTCAGCAATATGTGAACCGAGAACTTCGAGATGTTCAAGCTGATTTTAGAAAAGGCAGAGGAACCAGAGATCAAATTGCCAATACCCGCTGGATCATCGAAAAAGCAAGAGAGTTCCAGAAAAACATCTATTTCTGCTTGATTGACTATGCCAAAGCCTTCGACTGTGTGGATCACAATAAACTGTGGATAATTCTGAAGGAGGTGGGAATACCAGACCTGACCTGCCTCTTGAGAAACCTGTATGCAGGTCAGGAAGCAACAGTTCAAACTGGACATGGAACAACAGACTGGTTCCAAATAGGAAAAGGAGTACGTCAAGGCTGTATATTGTCACCCTGCTTATTAACTTGTATGCAGAGTACATCATGAGAAACGCTGGGCTGGAAGAAGCACAAGCTGGAATTAAGATTGCTGGGAGAAATATCAGTAACCTCAGATATGCAGATGATACCACCCTTATGGCAGAAAGTGAAGAGGAACTAAAAAGCCTCTTCATGAAAGTGAAAGAGGAGAGTGAAAAAGTTGGCTTAAAGCTCAACATTCAGAAAACTAAGATCATGGCATCTGGTCCCATCACCTCATGGTAAATAGATAGGGAGACAGTGGAAATGGTGTCAGACTTTATTTTTTTGGACTCCAAAATCACTGCAGATGGTGACTGCAGCCTGAAATTAAAAGACGCTTACTCCTTGGAAAGAAAGTTATGACCAACCTAGACAGCATATTAAAAAGCAGAGACATTACTTTGCCAACAAAGGTCCATCTGGTCAAGGCTATGGTTTTTCCAGTGGTCATGTATGGATGTGAGAGTTGGACTGTGAAGAAAGCTGAGCGCTGAAGAATTGACGCTTTTGAACTGTGGTGTTGGAGAAGACTCTTGAGAGCCCCTTGGACAGCAAGGAGATCCAACCAGTCCATCCTGAAGGAGATCAGTCCTGGGTGTCCATTGGAAGGGCTGATGCTGAAGCTGAAACTCTAGTACTTTGGTCACCTCATACGAAGAGTTGACTCATTGGAAAAGACCCTGATGCTGGGAGGGATTGAGGGCAGGAGGAGAAGGGGATGACAGAGGATGAGATGGCTGGATAGCATCACTGACTTGATGGGCATGAGTCTGAGTAAACTCCGGGAGGTTGTGATGGGCAGCGAGGCCTGGCGTGCTGCGATTCATGGGGTCGCAAAGAGTCGGACATGACTGAGCGACTGAACTGAACTGAAAAGAGCTAGAGGAACAAAATTCCCAAATCATAAACAGAACTGGATTCAGATCCTCATTTACTCTTTGCTAGCTATGTATGTGACTTTGGGGAAATTACTTAACCTCTCTGAACCTCATTATTGCCATTTATAAAATGGATATAATCATAGAGTTTTATCTAACCTGCCTACCTCACTAATTTTTTTGCTCCCTAGGAGTTTGAATATGCTTGGAAATTTGTTCAAAACTGCAAAACCTGGTTCAAATATAAGTTGTTACTCCTAATATTATAAATCTTCCAATTCAATGATATTATTAGAATGTTTTATAGCAACCAACACCTTTTCAGACTTAGATTCCACCATCCATCTTGTTAGATATATGAGATGATTTGTCTCATCTTTAGCATCTCTTTCTTTCTCTTACTCACAACATGGTTCTTCTTTTAAAAAGAAGTACATATAACATAAATTTACCATTTTAACCATTTTAAAGTGTACAATTCAGGGGCATTTAGTATAATCGTAATGTTGTAAAACCATCAACATTAGTTCAAGAACATTTTCATCACTCCAAGGGGAAACCCCCTGTCCATTAAGCAGTCTCTTTCCCCTCCCCTTCCAGCCCCTGACAGCCACAAAGCTGCTTTCTGTCTGTAGAGGTTTGCCTATTCTGGACATTTCGTGTAAATGGAATCACACCCTATGTGGTGTTTTCTGTCTGGCTTCTCTCACTTAGCATGCCATTTCCAAGTTTATCCATGTTGTAGCATGTAACAGTCCTTCATTTCTTTTCATGGCTAAATAATATCCTATTGTATGGATGGATGTAGCACACAAAATGGTTTTTAACCTTTGAGTTGCCGTATTTGAGATGCTGACTATACACATAAACACACTTTTCTCCCTGTGCAATTTTAAGGCATTAACTGAGACCCCTGGGCCTATTAGTGTATCCCAGGTTGGAAACTTGAATGAGTAAAATGAGGGGCGGCAAGAGGTACAAACTTCCAATTAAAGGACACACAAGTCACGAGGATGTAATATACAGCACGATGAATATAGTCAACAACATTGTATTGTGTATTTGAAAGTTGCTAAGAGAGTGAATCTTAAAAACTTCTCATCACAAGAGAAAAATTTTTGTAACTCTATATGGTGATGGATTGGTAACTAGACTTGTTGTGGTGATCATTTTGCAGGGCACAAGTATTGAATGATTATGTTGTACATCTGAAACTAATATTATATGTCAAGTATGTGGGTTAGTTGTTCAATTGTTTCCCACTGTTTGCGATCCCATGGTCTGTCCATGGAATTCTCCAGGCAAGAATATTGGAGTGGGTTGCCATTCCCTTCTCCAGGGGAGACCCAGGGATCAAATCGAGGTCTTCTGTGTTGCAGGCAGATTCTTTACCATTTGAGCTATGAGGGAAGCCCAATTATACCTCAATTTAAAAAAAAAGAACTCTTGTTTAAGTAAGAGACAATTCTCTGAATCCTTCCACTCATTCATTTATTCATTTTGATCATTTATAATTACTAATCAAGTGTAAGACACTTTTCTATGCTCTGGGGGAAACAAAAGTAATTCACAAAGCAGACAAGACTTTTCTTTACCGTGGGGTTTACTTTCTCGTGATGGGTGACAAGAGTGAACAAATGAATCCTGAGGTTTGCAAGAAGGTCATGAATGCTACAGCGAGAAGCGAAGCCAGAGGGGAGTGAGTAGCAGGTGCTGAGGAGGCCCTGCAATTTTGAATAGCATAGTCTGAGAAGGTGACCTTTGGACAAAGATTTGATCATGTGAGGAAGTAGCCATGAGTTCACTCTTACCTGTAGAAAAACCTGATTACCATTGCAGAAGATGTCTTAGCAAAGAGGCCTAAGTAATGTTCCTTTTTCCTATTACAAGGGTCGTTCCATCTTTAAATTTATCAAGGAAGCATTCATATGGATAAGGATTTCCACAACTTTTACCCCCCAGATTCTAAAGTTTATGATGTCTCATGGTAATTTAGAGTGCAGGCTTGAGAAGCAGACTCCATATTTTTTGCCACATACACACAAAAAATCTGTATGCCTTACCAGAAAGTCAGATACCTCTCTCTATAGCCTCTTCATTTTAAAAATGGTAATACTAATCCTATGTGAAAGTGAAAGTCGCTCAGTCATGTCCAACTCTTTGTGACCCCATGGACTACAGTCCATGGAATTCTCCAGGTCAGAATACTGGAGTGAGTAGCCCTTTCCTTCTCCAGGGACTAGCCCTATACATCTGTTCTTTTTGCAACAACCCTCTTCAATGAAATAAAGTATCTAAAACACCTAGGACACTTTCTAGAGTATAAATTCTGCCCAGTAATGGTAGATGATGTTATCTGTTTGCAGAGCCCTTGCTGACCGCTGTCCTCTCCTGCAGTAAAGCACTTTTGTATGTTACTTGACTGTGGGAAAGAAAGAGAAGTGTTCTTTTGCATTTGTTGTTTCCGTCAGAAAAAGAAGGGAGTGGGGCGGTGTATTAAGGTGCTTGAAGAGAAAGAACTCAACTATTTCAGCCCCGCAAATTCAAACAGTTGATGTGTTACCCCTCTGTCTCTATTTTAGGAATCCTTCTGGATTTTCTTGGGATTTGAGTTCCTTGTGTCTTGTTTCGGCCTCGAAAGCAGAATCCCCCTTATCCTACTGTCTCCTTCAGAGACTCCTTCCCTGGACTGACTTTTCACCTCCTCCTCGCCAACCCAATCGCTCACCAGCTTTTACCCTCATTTACTTTTCTTTATAGCATTCAATACAATTTTTTTTTCTTTAATCCCCAGTACATAGAACAGGATTTAGCACTAGCAGGCACTCAAGAAAATATTTATTGAATAGGGAAATTTATTGAAAATCGTAGAAGTCATGAATTTTGTTCTTACTCCTCATTTGATGTTAGGTGTGACTGAATGACTTACTTTGACCAATAGATTGCGTGAGTGGAAATGACAGCAAGTGACGAGCTTAGGTAGAAGCGTAAAGAGCCAGTACACGCTCTGTTAGCTTCTCTTTCCTTCCGTCAGACAGCTGGCAGTGTTTGAGAGCGTGGCTGTGTTGGCGTCCTTGGTCCCAGAGTGCTTACAATGAATGGAGGCCCTCCTGATTGGCATGCTCCCCGGTGGCTCAGATGGTGAAGAATCCACCTGAAATGTGGGAGATCCTGGGTTTGGTCCCTGGGTTAGGAAGATCTCCTGGAGGAGGGCATGGCAACCCACTCCAGTACTCTTGCCTGGAGAGTCCTCCTGGACAGAGGAGCCTGGCGGGCTGCAGTCCACGGCGCTGCCACGAGTCCAGCAGGACTGAGCGACTCAGCACAGCACTCAGCACAGGAGCGAGAAAGGTTTGTTCCGAGCCGCAGAGCCTGTGAGCGCCACCGCAGCCCAGCTCAGGCTGTCCTGGCTACTGAAAGTGCCCACCCATCCTTCAGTCTTACTGTTCTCTCTGCCCGAGAGCGGGGTCTGGGTGTTAGTGTGTGTGTGTGTGTGTGTGTGTGTGTGCTCAGTCTCTTCAGTTTTTACCTTCAAATAAAAGCAAAGGTGCATGATTAGAAAAAATGGGTGTGGTATTATAATATCATGTTTGATCGTATCTGATTTATTCAGAGATGCCTACAGGACCACCCTTGGTCGGCTCCTGTTTCACATGCACTTGAGATGGCCCTGGAGAATGAGATTGCGTTTCAGAAGCATTTCCTTCAGGGAGCACCGAGCTCCAGACTCTACGCTTGCGTTTCAGAAGCATTTCCTTCAGGGAGCACCGAGCTCCAGACTCTACGCTTGCGTTTCAGAAGCATTTCCTTCAGGGAGCACCGAGCTCCAGACTCTACGCTTGCGTTTCAGAAGCATTTCCTTCAGGGAGCACCGAGCTCCAGACTCTACGCTTGCGTTTCAGAAGCATTTCCTTCAGGGAGCACCGAGCTCCAGACTCTACGCTTGCGTTTCAGAAGCATTTCCTTCAGGGAGCACCGAGCTCCAGACACCGTGCCGCTCATTCCTCCCCAGTTTCTGCTGCCCTGACCGAGTGTGTGCTGCCTATGATCATTTTACCTCTTTATGTTAATAGGATAAACAATTATCTAAATACTCAACTTCAGATCTCTTGAAGGGTAAGTGTGGTGGGGAAAATAAACCCCAGAAGATTTGCCAACAGAGAATTTTGGGTTAAGTATCTGCTTACTAGCATTATGATATTGGCTAAATTGCTTACCTTTCATTATTGGGATGATAGTGTGAGTCCATGATTTTTTCCAACCAAAATTCTTGGGGCAGGATGTATTTTGGAATTCTGAATTTTTCAGAATTTTTATAAAGGTAATATGTTGTATATACTATGTAGGTCAACACAAACCCAGCATGACCAGGGCAGTACTCTGAAAGCAATCATATTATTATTTATGTAGCAAAATATGTCAATATTTAAGGAAATAGTATAAAGATGATGTATAGGCTCATTTAATCTGAAATCAGGCTTTGCCATAATATGAGTTTCCTTAAAGTTTTGGTTTTTAGAGTTTTAAAAAAATTATGGATAATGTGTTACAGACTTGTACCTATGTTTCATGTTGTTTTAAGGAATAAATTTTTAAAAGTGTATAAAAGGATATTATGTACAATATCTCCATAAAATGAGAACTCACAGCACAGAACTGGTAGTTCATTCAACAACCTTCAACACGACATGCAACAATAGAAATAATATTCAGTGAGCATCTACTGTATGCTTGCCGGTGTTCCAGGCGCTGTTACTAAAGTCATTCATGGATCAAGGATCATTTCTTCCATTCGGTCTTTCCCAGAGAATGCACGTGTTTCTATGCAATTCTTTCCCAAACGTGTGGGCACATAGAGTCAGTCCTTTGATAGTTTCTTAGGCTTATTAAAATACTTCATTATTTGGGGCTTTAAAAATAAGTCAGATAAATTAAATTTTCTACTGTTCAGTACAGGTTAGCCCTAGAAAGTCTTCTGGTGAGTCACGTTCTGAGCAGGGAAATCTGGCGTTGAGGCATAATTAACATTCTGGGTTGCCCCCAGTTTCTATGGAGATGAGTGTAGCCCCTAAGGGGAGGAGTGATGGATGTGTAACCTCCAAGATAAGTAACTGACAGGTAAGAAATTTTCTTTTCTCAAATGCATTAATTATTCACATCGTTATTCATCAAACACTGTGAGATTCCATTTAGAAATTGGACCAAATAGTTAGAGAAAGCCCCCTAGCTATCCCCCGCAGTCAGATCCTTCCAGGGACCACTGAGCACATGAGTAGGTCTGCCTTTCCGTCTAGTTTAACAGCGAGTGTTTGTCCAGTGTCACGGGGACATTGAATGAAGATTGAACCTTGTTGTCTGTGGTAGCAGAGACTTTTGGGGCTTTCAATTGTCACAATCTCTGACATTTTCTTATTACTATTTCCTCCTTCTAGAATGTAAGATTGGTAAGCACCCTGACCTTGTCTGTATTGTTCACTCCTGTGTTCTTAGCCTCTCAGACAGGACAGAGACCCTTGTTAAGTATTTATTAAATGAGAGAATGAGTAAGTGAAGTTTGGGTCTGGGGATGACAGAACCCATCAGAATAACTGCACATGTGAGCTGTAATATGGGTGCTCTAACCCTAGTTCTTTGAGAAGGATCACTGTCTATATCCTCCTCTCTTGGCTAAATGATAACCTGCAATGAGGCCATGGAGAGAAGGCAGTTGGGGCAATCCCCTCAGCCCATTCCAGGATAGGTATGCCTTGGCACATCCTTTAAATCCTTTCTTATTGAGAACACTGCCTTTTAGTCAATTTACTTGACCTAGACCTGTTCTTTGCCTGAAGTGTATCCCAGAACCATGGTCAGTCATGAACTAAGGATTCCCTCCCCAGACTAGGCTGTGAAACCCTGCGCTGTGCTGAGTCCAACTATCCAGCCTTGGCTCTAGGTCAATTCTTTAAGAATTAGTTCACAAAAAAGAATTTGCTAAAGGTTGATTTGTCCAGTGACTAGTTTTCCAAAAGCATGTTTTCTGTGATCAGCTTATAAAGAGAGTAGCCATTGGTGCTCAATGGGATGGTTTCAAAGCCTTCGAGTTTTTCAGTGGTATCTTTTTCTCCAAATTACTATTAATTTCATCAGAGCCAGCCATTTATCTATGGCAAGTCAAGGTTTCTTGCTTTGTAGGTTTTCTGTTCTTTGGATCTGTGGCTTTGGGGTTTATTTCAAATCAGGCATTGTACATGTCTCAAATGTTAAAGATAATGTAGAAGATAGAGCAGGTGTCTGCTCTTTAGATCCAGTTTACTGCCTAGGTACTTGTTGACTGGTTCAAACAAATGAATGTTTTGTTTGGGTTTTGAACATTACAGACATCCCTCAGTATCTGAACACCTAAGAAACTGAGGTTCAATTCCTCTAAACTCAAAGGACCAAGTGACCAAGGAGAAACAGTTGCAGGAAAGCTAAAAACTAATTATGTTTTATAATAGCATTTCTTTTCATTCATTCATTAATTCAGCATGTTTTGAGTCCTTTTTAGGACTTTATTCTAGATTCTTGGAGTAAGAGAAAAAAATAGGACATGGTTCCTAATTTAGAGACTTTACTGCTATTTTGGAATCTCTTTGTGAGACGTAGGGCTCATTGTGTGGAATTCATTTGACATTAAAAATTTTTTCTGTGATCATTCTATAGTCCATTCTATAGAGTCAGACATGACGGAGGTGACCGAGCATGCACGCACGCACTTTGTACTTAAACAGGTATAGCTAAATAAACCACACTGAATTAGATCTTTGTGGCCTATCTCAATTCTCATGAAAATAGTCTTTCTCGTGTTATAGGTGCTGACTTATTGTTAGAGAGTTCAGTTTTATCCTCTCAGCCTCTTTTTGTCCTCATTTGCCCTGATAGCCCTGTCCTTTCAGAGGCCACATAATGTGAAGACCAGTGTTCAAGTCCTGCTCTTTCACTGAATCTAACCAATCATGTGACCTTGGGAAGCTCAACTCTGCATCTTTTTTAAGTGGGCTAATTACGATTCACAGTGTTATTGCAAATATAGTGGAGCTAAGAGGACTTTGTTAGCAATATAGCATTAATGTGAGAGACTGAAATAGATTAGTGCAAGTCAGGTTCTAATGCATTAAATATGGGAAATGCCACAGGGACACAGAAGAAAGCAATTAGGAAGATCAACAGTGTTTTACAAAGGAGATACGGTGGGCTTGGCCTGAGATTAGGAGCTCTCTAGGTGAAGAAGATCATTCCAGGCAGAAGAAACACACTCTCAGAGGCAGCAAATGGTTCCTGTGTTTTTGGCAAATAATGAACAAGAGTAGTTGTAGATTAGGTGGGATATCATAGATGTTGATAAATTAGGTCCAGACCAGTTCTGTACCCCGTATTGAGGAATTGAGCTTTCTTTATGGAGCCACTGAAAAGTTTCATTCTGCAATAATTTCTTGTATGAGCCAATATGTGCCAGACACTGTAGTAAGCACTTGTGAAGCATCAGAATAATAATAATAATAATAAATCCATGTACCCAGTTTAAGAAGTAGCTTAAAAAATGATCAATCCTTATGAAACTATCTGGGTTCCCCTCCTCAACAGAACTTACCTAGTTCCCCAAAAGTAGCTCAAACTCTAAATTTTGTGTTTCTCTTCCCCCATTATTCATTATGGTTTTATTCATATGTGAGGAAATGCTCAGTAAGTGTTCACTGGGTGGATGAATGAAAGTGTGTGGGTGGGCTCTGTGTGGGTGGTCTCACATGGCCTTTCTCACAGATGTGGCTTCTATTTCTGGGATCGTTATTATTTCAATTCTCTTAACCAGTCTTTATTCCTCAGGTTTCTTGATTGACATGATGTTGTATGTCTTTATCAAGTAGTTGTATTTACTATCAAAACAACTTTTTATAAATTACGCTCAAATCCTCTTTTCTTTAGCATAGAAACTACTTATAACTCCTCTTTTCCTGTCTTTATCCACATGTATATGGAGTTATTATAATTGTAAACTTTTTTTTTTTGCTCAGACTGTTTGCTTTGCATTATTGTGTTGGTTCTGAATTCCAAGATAGTCTTTGTATTAATTATTTCTATGATCTCCCAATTTTCTATCAAGCAAATATATTATAATTTGCTTTATCATAATTGACTTGCTGGGTATTCAGGTGGCTTTCAATTTTAAACTATTATGAGTAGCAGTGCTATGAAAGCCTTTTTACTTATAAGATTTTTTCTTCTTTTGAATTGTTTCCTTGGGATACATCTTCATGAATGAGAATACTCAGTCAAAAGCATGATTAATTTTGTGATTCTTGTTACCTGAGGGGCTTGCTTTATATAAGGAAATTGCTTGTTTTTCTGATTATAAAAGTTAATCATGCTTATTATAGAACAACTGGAAGATTCAAAATGTATAAGTAGAATACCAAAAATTTCCCCTAATCTTATTCCACAAAGATTACTATCATAATATTAGAACACTTTTTAAAATCCATCATTAACATTTGCTTCAACTTTCACAAAACTGGTATCATATATTGTTTTGTATCCTGCTTTTAAAAACTTGATCATCAGCTTTCCCCATGTCACTGAATGTTTTTCAAGGAACTGATATTTTTAACGGCCACGTACTACTGTGTTGTGTAGATAGCTATCAATCCCTTCTTACTGAACTTTTTACTGGCATGAATAATGCTGCAAATGAACATCCTGATATAAACCTTCATGAGAATTCTGATTGTTTTCATAGGGCAGATGTTTGGAGAGCTAGATGAAGAATACAAATACTGTCAGTTTTTGATCCATGCAAAAATCATGCATCCTGAATTATGATATTCCTTTGCCAGTCTGTATTGCCACTGTAACAATTTACCACAATTTAGTGGCTTAAAAAATACAAATTTAAGATCTTACAGTTCTGGGAGTCAGAAGTCCACAATGGGTCTCACTGGGTAAACTCAAGGTGTCTTTCTGAGATTCCAAAAGGTATCCATATCCCTTCCTTGCTTCTAGAGGTTGTCCTCATTCTTTGGCTTATGACCCCCTTCTTTGATTTTCAAAGGCCAAATCCTTTGATTTGATGTTTGACCAAATCATTACAGTAGCATCTCTCTGGATCTCTCTCTTCTACCCCACTTTTCCACTCTTAAGAACCTCGGTGATTGCTTTGGGCCCACCTGAACAATCCAGGATAATCTTCCTATTTGAGAGTCAGCTGACTAGCAACCTGAATGCCATCTGCAACCGTCTTTCCTTCTCTACCACGTACCCTAATATATTTACAGGTTCTGGGGATGAGGGCATGAATGTCTTTGGCTGTGGGGGCATCATTCTGCCTGCCATTCCTTCCTTCCTTTGGGTATTGTCATTCTATTTCCCATTGCTCTGTTTTAGTCAGGAGTTCAGTTCAACCAGGAATTAACAAAAGTCAAAAAACTTTTGGTCCTTAACTATGTGTAAGACACTTTACCAGACACAAAGCCCTGAAAGAACTTTTTGTCTGTTGGAGGAAACAGTTACTTACGCAGGGACTTTAGCTCAAGGCAGGTAAGATTAGTGACAAAATAGTAGTTCCATGTAGTTTGAAGGAACACAGAGGACAGCCATTCATTTTTACTCAGGAAAGCTTCCTAGAAGAAGTGACATTTGAATGGAAAATTTAATGATGTCTAGAATTCATTTAGCTAGAGATGGGGAATGGCAATTTAGACAGAAGGATCAGAATGACTAAAGGCACAGAAGTGAGGAATCGAAGATGTATTCAGAGACTGGTGATTAGTCTAGAGTGGTGTTGTCTGATAGAACTTTCAGCGATGATGGGTATGTATCTTTACTGTGCAACATGGTGGCCACTAGCCACCTGTGGCCATGGCGCACTTTACATGTGGCCAATGCAACTAAGGAGTCGTATCTTTCATTTAATTTTAGTCAATTTAAATCAATTTAAACTGAAATAATCGCATGTGACTAGAAGCTACCATATTGGACAACACAGATCTAGAGTGAATGGAGCAAGGGATCTTGGGGGATGGGGTTTTTGGAAGAATGCATTGGACGATTTATTGAGGCCACTTAACAGAGGGCCTTGAAGTACGTGCGCTGGGTAACGGGGAGTCACTGAAATGCTTCCAGCAGGAGAGTAACATGGTCACAACTATTTCAGAGTTAAGATAATATTCTGATGGCCTTTGGAGGATGGGAAGGATGGAAGTTTAAAGTCAGCTGATACCAGGACTGATACATGAGTCCTATTAAGTTCTACTTCCTAGTCGATGTTAACATTTTAGGGTGATTTTTTTATGTCCATACTTTGGGCGTTGGTATGTAGATATCCAAGGATAGATACATGGGTTGCCTCTCCTGTTAGATTCTCAGCACTGTTGGATACTTCATATTTCTTTTATGTAAAACTCTTGTTATGATCTGATTTAGAATTTTCCTGACATTTTTCTTCCTTTTCTTTTAAATGTTAACTTACAGCAAGTGATTTTTAGGGCTGTGAGTGATAGTCCATGCTATTCTCTATCGTATCTCTAGCTCCTTGAAAAATGCTTGACACCACTTATCTGCTCAATAATTATTATATGAATTAATGTTGTATCAAGTTGATGAAGAATCTTGTGTTTCTAATAGGATTTCCTTGTACTTTCCCAAAAGCTCATTATCAACCACGTTCCTGAACACCTAACTCTCCACCCTTCTTATGTATCTGAATTTTCATCTCCTAAGTTGCTTATCTTTCAAGGTTACACCTTTTAACGGGAAGAGGATGTGGGTTCTCTAGTCTTTCAGTTGACAATAGAGATATCTATGGTCTTTTAGAGATTCTGTCGATCTATAGACATGCATAGTAATCAGTGAGTCTAGGAAACCTGGCCATCTCTGTGACATCTCATGACTGGGTGTTCCTCACACCCTGTCCATTCGGGCCACCTCTAGACCCCTTACCAGAGACAAGTCAATCTTGGTAATAGAATGCTTCCTCCAGGCATCTGTAACTGATTTCTTTGCACTACTAGGATTTAAGAATACTTATTTTATCAAGCAGTTGACCACTCATTTTGGCAGTGTTTCATACCATTGTTTTATTGTTTCCTACATATATATATCTTTCTTCTCTCTTCATTGTAGTATAAGTTCCTTAAAAACAGATGTACAAATAAACAAACACCACCCAAATGAAAATAAGAAAAGCTATTTATTTGGAGTTTGCAATAGCAAGGGAATCAGCCACCCTGACTTGGGTTTGGCAGAGGTTCAAAAGCAGGCAGGGAGTGAAAAGCTTCATAGTGGGAAAAAGGTAAGAATGCTATGTCCTGCTTGGAGGCTGTTGGCCCGAGAAGGCTGGAAATGGGCTAGCTAGGGGTGGGCCAGCCTATGTGACTGGCTAGTAGTACATATTTGGCTTTTTCTGGTTCATCCTAAGTTGGAAGTCAGAACAAAAATAGGGGAAAACTTGGCTGTTTATCAATCAGTTCCTGCCATTTGGGGTTGATGGCTACAGGAGTTATTGTCTGACTTCTTAGACTGACGGCTGCTGATTGTGGGTCAGAGTTGTGTCTGTATGTATGGTCTGGCCATTGTCCATTTATATATTCAGGAACCATATCTCCTGCTTCTTTTATACCTAGCCTTCTTGCATGTTCTTCTGATCCTCCGTTGTTTACTCTAGGCCCAGGCACGAAACAGGTGGATGGTAAACGTTTGGTTGAATGATGTGGCAGCACATCAGATAATGAGTGTTGAGCTGTGAGTTCTATTGTTGCTTTCTAGCTTGGGCGAGTCCCTCAGTTATCTTCCAGTGCATTCCATTCCATTCACATTTATAGTGCCCTTGTGATATGTCAGGCCCTAGGAATCATGCTGATGGCACAAAGAAGAGTGATGCAAAATTCCTGCTCTCAGATCCTCAAGATATACCTCTGCTGGTTCAGACGGTAAAGAATCTGCCTGCAATGCATGAGACCCAGGTTGGCTCCCTGGATTGGGAAGATCCCCTGGAGAAGGAAATGGCTTACCCACTCCAGTATTCTTGCCGGGAAAATTCCATGGACAGAGGAGCCTGGAGGGCTGCAGTCCATGGGGTCACAAAGCGTCAGTTACAACTGAGCGACTAACACGTTTAAACGTGAGGTTTTCATCTATAAAATGGCAACAATAATCACATGGAGTTGTTGTGAGGGTAAAATCAGATAAAGTACATGAAAGTATGGAGTAAAGTGTAAAGAGCTGTAAAATGTGAGAAATTTTTTCTGTTTTAAATGCTTAACAATTATTTTCCTGAAAAGACAAAGCAACTCCAGAAGATAATGCATCTTGATAAACTTTTCCTTTATCTTCTTTAAGTATAGTTTATGATACAACCACGCCATTTACAGAAAACCTCTGCATTTCTTCTTCTAAATGTTTACTGAGGAATCTGGGGTTTAATTATACCTCTGTCTGTTTAGGGGGTGATACACTTTCAAAAGCCTGTTTAAAGGATTTCTAGTTGCCAAGCTGTCCTGTGAACTGGCCAATACGGTTTCTTGAATCATCGCCCAGCGCAGACCCAGTTTATATTTGGAATATCATGCCATCTTGAAGGAACATCATCCAGTGCCAGGGTCCTCTCTGAGCTAATTGGGCTTTGGCAGTGATGTCATTCCACAGCGGGCGTTTGTCGAGACTATGGCAGTGATAACTCCCATCTCGTTCTCAGCAGCGTGTGCCCATGTGTGCCGTGTCTGCTCCCCTCCCTTACGTGCAGTTACTCCTCCTGCTGAAGAGTCCCTGCTGGTCCCTTTATGAAGATGGGAGATCAGTAGGCTGTTTACACTCCGTGGCAAGAAGCATCTCTCCCCTGTCCTTCTGTGTACAGCTGTTTTCTCCAGTTACTAATATGGCTTAAAATAAAATTAGGGAGAGCAGTAACCAAACCTATCAAACTTTTGATTGGCAAGAAAGTCATCGAATCATAGAGGAAAGTGTCTCCCAGAGTTAAAAATTATAGGCACTGGAATCAAGCAGATGTGTTTTGAGTGGCTTCCCAGGCACTGTTAGCTGTGTTTGTTGGACAAGTTTGTTAAGCTGTATAAGCCTCGGTTTCCTCATCTGTAAGATGAGTTAGTTCATTTGCCTCATAGGGTTGGGGATTAAACATAAACAGATTTATGACTATTCCCCTATGTTTGCTGACTTCCTGATCTCAGCTTTTCTTTCTGTCCTGTCAGATAATCCTCATGTCCCAAGAGCATTGGGGAATAAGGAAGAATTTTCTGCTGATTTCCCAGGAGAAATGGGAAATCCCAGCAGTCTCCAGGATCCCTCCAGAACACAGTCTTCAGCCTCTCCTCTATTATTTCTGAACAATTCAATTCTGCCCCAGACTTGCACATCACTGCACAGTCTAGAGTCCTCTTGTTACTCAGCAGTTCAAAAGCCTTGCCATTAAGTGAACATCTGCCTGTTATCAGAAAAAGGTCTAAACTCATCTGTTGTTACTTCAGTATGTCTTTGGGGATCTCATCTCTCACTCAAATGGTCTATCAAAATATTGCTTACCATTTAAGTTTTCTCCTTGAGACAGAGAGGGAGAAAACGCTCCCTTTATATCCCAAGGGAGGATATAGAAACAACCACCCTCAAGATTGGGGGTTTGGGATTAGCAGATGCAAACTAACATATATAGGACAGATAAGCAACAAGGTCCTACTATATAGTTACACAGGAAACTATAGTCAATATCCTGTGATAAACCGTAATGGAAAAGACTTTGAAAAAGTATATAGACATATGGGCTTTCCTGGTAGCTCAGCTGATCAAGAATCCGCCTACAATGCAAGAGACTCCAGTTTGATTCCTGGGTTGGGAAGATCCCCT
Organism: Dama dama; assembly: GCF_033118175.1. NCBI lineage: Eukaryota > Metazoa > Chordata > Mammalia > Artiodactyla > Cervidae > Dama > Dama dama. The sequence continues at coordinate 70,831,281 of NC_083709.1, read as the reverse complement.
GAAGAAGGGAAAGGCTACCCACTCCAGTATTCTTGGGCTTCCCTTATGGCTCAGATGGTAAAGAATCTGCCTGCAGTGCAGGAGCCCTGGGTTCTATCCCTGGGTTGGGAAGATCCCCTGGAGGAGGGCATGGCAACCCGCCCCTTGCTTGGAGGACCCCATGGGCAGACGAGCCTGGCGGGCCGCAGTCCGCGGGGTCGCAGAGCTGGACCTGACTGAAGCCGCTGAGCACAGCGCAGCACAACTGCGTCTCTTTGCTGCGAAGCAGAGACTAATACGTCATAAACAACTGCACGTTAATAAGTTTAAAAACAAGGCAGCTTCCTCCATGCACTACATTGCTTTATATAACATACATCAAACACTTAGCACGATGCCTGCACTGGGTAGTATCCAGCAAACAAAACTTTGTCCTTTAGACAAAGTGAAAGCGTAGTGAGTGCATAGCTTTGATATCCATGAGACTGCTCTGCTTGACTTAATTTATGGCTTGTATTCGTCCCTTAATTATTAAACTTTAGGAAAGGTATTAACAAGCCTAAGTCAGAGGTGCCCAAGGCCTGAAAGGCATCAAGGGTATGTCACCTTGGGCTGAAACTCCCCTCTGGAGACCTGGGCATATCCACATAGATGGCTTAGTAAGCTGCCCTCATCTTTTCCTCCATATCCAGAGGGGCTAAATTATATTCTTGGCCAGGTTAGTTAACAAGTCTCTTCTTTCTGGTTGTAGTCAGTCTGTCTGAACTTCTTACTCCAGCATGGTTTGCCTGCTATTCTGCTGGCCTGGTAGTAACTTTTTACCCATTTAGCTACAGAGAATGTTGCTGTGGGCCAGACACTCAGCTAGAGGCTGGGGAAATAGGGAGAAGGCACAGTTTTCAGATGAGCCCAGCTGTAAGTCCCAAGGAGTGGTCAGCTCAATAACCCCCAGTGCACTGTGAGGGGCAGGATGGGAGGGATTCGTGGAGCGGGGAGCCAGGCAAGGTGTCAAGAGCTCTGACATTTGATGTGGACCTTGGGGAATAAGTAGAGATTTTGCAAGGCCACAAAGCAAATGATGACAACCTTCTAGACTTTTTGAGTGTGTTGGCTAGAATCAAAGTGAGAACTCAAAAGAGGGAAAGGAAACTCAAGGGACAAAATTAGAGCTTTTATTATATCATCTCCTCCCATGTGGAGACACAGCTCAAGTACTGGAGGGCTTTTTACTTCTCTTTAATCGGGAAGACCACTCCCTTATAAATGAGAGCTCTTTTCCTTCTTACATGGAGAGGTTAAGTGACTAGTCCGAGTCTATATGCTTAGTAGGCAATAAGCAAAGCCTAAACCCTGTACCTCTCAAAGGCTTGGCCCCGGTTTGTGGTCAATAATCAATATTTATTGCATGAACAATGAATGAATGAATGAACCTAGTTCTCTTGATTCCCGTATAGTAAAATTTATCACTTGTTTTTGTTGTTGTTTGTTCATACTACTAGCCGATTCTTATCACCATCCACAGAGGAATCCCTTGAGATATACCTTCAAGCCTTTGTGAATCCTCAGATTCACAAAAGCATCTATAACATGTATATTTTCTCTTGATATAAGAGTTTTTCACAGGGCAGGGAGTCCACCAAGCAGTTTTAAAAATTGCTTTATATTCTTTTTGCCTTTAGTCTGAATACCTTCCCATCTCTCCTGCTCATAGCCAGCGGGAGCTTGGCCTATTTGTACCTTGAATCACACCCCTCATATGCTTGCCATGTGACCTTTTTATTATTTATAGGCCAAAATTGCTCCCCAGCCCAGAATTACAGGCTCCAACCTGCCTTCTCATCCTTATCTTTCATTTCATTTATTCTTGCATTCCTTAAGCAAATATTTATTGAGTACTTCTTAAGAATCAGACTCTGAAAAAAAAAAAAAAAGAATCAGACTCTGTGCTAGGAATTGAAGATACAGAGGTAAAGAGGAAAGACACACAGTTTTGCTTCATGGAGCTGACTATCTAGTGGCAGAAACAGTAATAAACGAAAGTTATATTATATAATGGTTTATATTATGTAATGTAGTTTTGATAAGTGCCACAAAAGGGAAGTATAAGATGGTTAGATTGTTCAGCAGGGGAATCTAATCTATTTGGGAGGGTCAAGACCAGCTTCCCTGAGAGACTGCATTTGGGGGAATAGGAAACGGCTCGGCGCAGAGACTGGGAGGACAGGCCGGGCAGCAGGCACAGCCTGGGCAAAGGCCCTGGGGCCGGGCCGCGCTTGGCTTTGCAGAGAGACTTAGAAAAAGGCTCGTGTGGCCGCCATGGCTCCGCCCGCAACAGCCTGCCGTGCTTCCTTTTGTGGGGACAGCAAAATCCCAAGTCCTTATTCTAGTGCACAAGACCCCACATGGTCCAGGGTCCCACTGGAGCTCAGATCTCATTTCCTCCCACTTCCTCTCCCCCTCTCCCGTCAGCCTCATTTTGTTGTTCAAAACTGGCAAGCATAGTTCATTTTCTGGACACCTGCATTTTTTCTCCCTTCTACCTATGACAGCCTCATACAAGATGTCTACATAGCTCATTCCTTCATTCTATGTGAATTTGTGCTGAATGTTATCAAAGAGGCCTTCTCTGATCACTCTTTCCATAAGAGTGACCCTCTGCCACTCTCAGTCCCATTACTCTGCATGTAATCCTTCATCCCCTTTACCACCACTTGGCATATCATTTGTATTTGTTAATGAATTGTATTCCTCCATTACCTTGTAAGGGTCATGAATGAGGCTGTCTTCTTGATTCCTGTATCCTCAGGACCTAGAACATCACTTGGCTCACCTCAATAAATACGTGTTAATAACAGTTAAATGGGAAGAGTGATCTCAGACTGGACTGCAGAGAAAGCCAAGAGCCAGACAGTGGGATACACACCTTGTACTTTCAGATCCAGAACAGCCTTGCTCATGCTTTTTCCTTCCCTGCAATGCTCTTCTCCATCGTCTTCCATCACCATCTCCGCCAATGGAAGTCCCATTGACGTAGCATTTGTTTAATTTCCTTTTGGATTCTGCCGAGTGAGATGTATGTTTGACTCCTGTCCCCAGTGCAGCGCAGAGCTTGACCCAGAGTAGGTGCTCAGAAAAGTCCTTGCTTATTTGGGTGGCAGGAAGGCAGTAATCCAGGAGAGCTGATAATCCAGTTTAGGGTTTATCATAAGGATGGGGAGTTGAGCCAACGTGTGATTGGATTTGAAGGAACATATAGTTAAGAGCATGAATTCAGAGCTTAGTTGACTGGATTTTAAATATGGTTCTGCCAGTTACTAGTGACTTTTTAATCTGCAAAGGCCTCAGTGTTGTTTATAATGGGCATAAAGAGTGCCTCTGTCACAAAATCATTATGAAATTTAAATTAATCACTACCCGTGAAAGCATTCAAAACAGTGCAAGAAATGTAATGAATACTATATACATGTGCTGTTTTAAAAAATAAATAAAAAGGCTAGGATGCTGTCTACGGGCAGGGGACCTCAAAGTCTAGGGGAAGCCTGAAGGTGGTAGAGGGAGGCCATTTGTAGATGCACTAGGGAACCTGAGCAGGAACTAGAAGGAGGTCTTGGGAGCCGGAGCCTAATCCCACCCAGTGCTTCAGTTCATTTTACAGAAAGGGAGGCTGAGCTCAGGAGGCATCTTCCCTGCTCTCCCACCACAGCAGAGGAATGCTGATGACTCACGTGACTCCCAGAGTAACGCTCACAATTTATCAATGGACTCCAGCAACTGGCATCCCAGGTGGTGGCTTGTTATTTATTTTCTTGTTTATTTCCTTTCTTGTTTCTCAGAGCAGCTGAGGTAGTTTACAGGAAACAATAGAAGCAAACTATGGATTAGAAACAGTATTAGGTCTAGGAAAAGTATACGTTAAAATAAGAGGCCAGGATGGTGTAAGGTAGGATAGGCGAGACCACTGATGATAAACAAGCATGGTTGCTATTTCCATGTGCAAATTATGTTTGTAAGGGTCAACGTGAAAAGAGACACATGGTTAGTTATAGAAAAAGGGAAAGCAAAGTGTTTTCCTAGTTCTTATTCCTAAAAGAAGTTTCTCATTTGTACCAGACTCTTTTTATTTATTTTAAATTGAAGGGTAGTTGCTTTACAATATTGTGTTGGTTTCTGTCGTACATCAACATGAATCAGCCACAGGTATACATATATACATATATCCCCTCCCTCTCAAAGCTCCCTCCTACCTCCCACCCCATCCCACACCTCTAGACTGTCAAAGAGCCAGACTCTTTAGGATGACCTTTCCATTCACATGCCCTAGGGCTATCTTGGCCCTTGGGTTGTCCAGGTTTCTTCTTTAAGGCGTTTATAACTTCTGGATTTGCTTGAAAAATCTTAGATCCTCATTCTGACTCTACTGTGATTATGGGCTTCCCCTGATCCGTCAAATGCTACATTTGTGATTCAAACTCTTAGAATTTCGTGGTTCTTAAGACCTTAAAGGTCATCAAGTCTAATATCCCCATCCCACTACCTTCTGATGTTTGAATTTTCTCTGCAACAACTCCATCAAGTGGTCTTCCAGCTCTTTCTTAAGTGCTTCCAGTGACAGAGAACTCATTACCTTCAGAGACATCTCATTCCATCTGTCCATGAAGTTTCCTGTTCTGTTGAGTTGACATCTGAATCCTGGCCATACTTATTGAAAGAGACATTTCATCACTGAGGAAAGAAGTCAAGTCTAATTGGCTAGCAGCAAGCAACTCCGGGAATCCTAAGCTTCATTAGAAGTAGACTTTTGTTCAAATAAAGTGTTAAAATTAAAGCAGTATATGTCTGAGTGGGGCCAATTGGCATAAACTCATCACAGCATATGGCGTGCTTCCTTTTATATGCATGTTTAGCAGCTAGTGGGTACCAAACCTCACACAGCTCCCAATTGCTAGCACTAATGAAGGATCTGTTTGCTTTGGGGGATAAAGATGGTATCACTGATTCACAGTTGTTTTTCCAGGAGTGATGAACAGATTTTACTTCCTCATCTACACTCTCTTGCTTGGTCCTTTCTTGGCCCCACTATTACTGCCCTACTTCAGACCCCACTGTCTCTTGCCAGGACTGTTTACCTGTCTCTAACTGGCCTCCCTGCCTCAGGCCTGGCGTCCTCTGGTCTAATCACGCCACCAGAGAGGTCTTCATCAAGCATAGATTTGCAGTATCACTTCCAGCTTGAAATCTTCAGTTAGCTCCAGCACGGAGTCCAAATCTCCTGGCTCGTAAGATGGGCAGGAGGGTCAGGATTTGCTTGTGGCCATGAACAGGACAAAGCCAAGTGTCAGTCATTCAGGGACAGCTGAACCCCCAGAGTAGTGTCAGACCCTTGGGACCAATGGCTTGAATCCGTGTCACTTTACAATGGTCACGGTCTGTTCACGGACAAAAATTAATTTCATCTCTAGTTAACAGAAGAAGAAACAGATTCTCTCAGTACCACTCCTATTAGGGCTGCTGCTGCTAATAACAACGGGGAATGGTTTTACAGCGCTTGCTGTGTGCCAGCACTTCATTTATCTGTTCCTAAGCCCTTTATTTCACTTAGATCCTCATAGCTAGGTGACTGGGGGCCCTGAGAGTGAGCACCTCCTGAAGTGTCTGCCCCGCTGCTCCCTGTTGCTGTCCAGCCCCAGGCCCGGCCGGATTCCGGTCCAAGTGTCAGTCCCTCAGTCGTGTCCAGCTCTTTGTGACCCCACGACTGTAACCCACTACCCTTCTCTGTCCATGGGGTCTTCCCGGCAAGAATACTGGAGTGGGTAGCCATTCCCCTCTCCAGGGGATCTTCCCGACCCAGGAATTGAACACAGGTCTCCTATCTTGCTGGCAGATTCTTTACCATCTGAGCCAGCAGGGGCTTACCTGCCAGGATGCATGTGTCAGTGACACGTGGAGCAGGGTTTGGGGGCACCATCTGGGGGGCATCTCAGACAGGAAGTCTGGTCCTTAGCAGACCCTCACTGCTGGCACTGGGATCAGAAGGACCAGCCCAGAGTCTGGTAGTCCAGGGCTGGAGAGCAGGCAGCGTGGTGGAGAAGACTGCAGGCTGGGGAGCCACGTTCCTCCGTGTGTGCACCTCATGGACCTGTTTCCCTCTCTGCACAACCAGAGTGTTAAGATCCCCGTCTCCTTCCCAGGGTCAGTGTGATGAGGGCAGTGAGGGCATCCGATGGAATGTGAAGTGCCGAGGCAGTGTGGGGTGGGGGAGGAGGGTCAAGTGGGTATGAGGAACCTGGGGGGTCAAGCTTATCCCCACATGACTCCCCCTTTCATATCTCATTAAGATGAATGAAACAACTTCGCTTGATGACGGCAGTTGTGCTTCCCACCCACTATTAGGAGAGCACCCCGCCCCGTCCTACCATCTCCACCCATAAGCAGCCTGCAGCCAGAAGCCGCCTGGCCTTCAAATCCCAGCAGAGCCCTGCCCTTGTGACGAACACCTCTTCCAGCTCAGTCACAATGAATTGTCTCCTTCTTTCTTATAAACCCAGGGCTCTGTCCCCACCAGCCTCCCCCATTACCCACACTTCCCCTGGGTCTTAAAACATGCCACTTCCACAAGACCTGGAGGCCCACCTTAGGAAGTGTGAGATCCATGTTGATAACTAGCTAGGAGGCTAATTTGAAAATATTTTGGAGTTTGCTGTTAGCTCTGTCAAATCAAGTAAAAAATCATTCTTATCTACCACAAGCAGCAGTTATGCAAATCTGCCCATGGCGTTAATTAGAGGACTTCCTTACTCCTCAGAGTGTTTATCATAAATGAGGAACAGGAACATTCAGGGGCCTATTTCATCTCTCCCGCAGCCATAGCCCTATCTGAATTAATGTCATATCCGGAGAGTCTGCCCTAGAGGGCAGGAGAATTGGATTCCTGTGGGCAGATATTTGACTTCCGTATTTGTGCAGCACTGTATGTTTACCAGGTGTCAACTTAGATGGGACAGACCATCCCTCAAGTGAATCTTCACACTTGTCACATTATCACACTTGTCACTGGAGATTTCTAGCCTAATCTTGAGCCCATGTTGTGGACAGGTAGCTGCCATTTACAGAACAGTTTTACATCCGCTGATGTAACTTTACAGATGTTTGTACAGAACAGTTTTACATCTTCTCTGATCCTCATAGCAGTTCTGTGATATTAGTTGTTGTTTTTCTTATTATTATTACCTCTGCATTGCAGATGAGATTATTTGGACTTCCTTGCTATAAAACAGGGGTAACCAAAACCTTTGTAAAGGGGCAGGTAGCGAATGCTTTCGGCTTTGCAGTCTGTGAGGGGTCTGTGATGATTCTTAGCTCTGCCTCTATAGCATGAAGACAGAGGTAGACTCTGAATAAACAAACAGATGTGGCTGTGTCCCAATAAAACTTTATTTACAAAAGCAGGTGGTGGGCCTTGGTTTCCTGACTTCTGCTATAAAGCACTGAGGCTGTGGCAGGGAAAAGATACCTTTGGCAAATAGAAAACCTTAATGAGCGGATTTGTTGTAATCTCAATAAACATTACTGAGCATCCACGTATGTCCAGCACATAAATCATAGGTAAGTCAAGGAGCATCTGATCTCCAGAGCAAAGACCTATATGAATTCACATCACTATCATGGAAGCCTCAGAGTTCAGGACCATTAGAGGAGGCCTGTGGAACTCAGAATTCAGAACATCTGGAACCAAAAGGAGCTTTCTGGAGGATCTTGTATGTTACCTGGGCTTTGAGGAACCACTGGGATGAAACACGAAACCTTGTCCATGGGGCATCGTTGGTGAAGGGTCTGTGTGATCATGTTTCCCCTCCTCACTCTGCCCTGTCCACCAACAGAGACCAGATAACGTTTGCTGTCAGCGTTCAGGCGAGGGCCCTTGTAGGACAGGCATGGTGATGGAAGGGGACCTGAGCTTGGGACAGTGCTCAAGGCCCCATATATATGAAAAGAATAGGTTCAATTTGGGCCATGCAAGAGCCAGCTGGAGTGAGACAGGTAGTTACAGGCAGCAGAGAACGAGAAGTTGGGGTGAAAGGTGTCTCATGGCACTGAGTCACAGGCAGGGGGTTGTGGCTGCGTGGAACTGTAGCTTATATGTCATGATGCTGTGGCTACAACCCCTGATCCCTGGTCTGGGCTGTGGGGATTCCCCGCACCAATTACAACAAGGATGAACTCATTCTGGGCTAGTACCTGTGATGCTTTGAGGGCACCTTCACAACTATTAATCTTCACAACAAATCCTATGAGGCTACTACTTTCATCCCTATTTTATAGGTAGAGAAGCCGAGGTTCAGAATAATGCACGGTTGTGCCCAAGCATCTGAAGCTAGAGATGGGTGACCTAGTGATTTTCTCACCGTTCTCTACTGCCCCATAGTACATGTGCCTGGAGTCAGAGACAGAAGGGTAAGAGGATAAGAAAATGTGGGTCAGAATCCTAATCAAGAAGGGCCACTCCAGTGGACTTAAGGCTCAAAAGAGTGCTGTGGGCAGGAGATAGATTCCCACCTGATCAGAAGCTCTGGGTTCCCACCGAATGTGCTTTTATTCTTGTATCACTGGCTGGAGCGACTAAGTGATTCAGCTCCAGGCTGTCTCCTTAACATCTCAGAGCATATGATCACCCACGTGGCTGCCAGCTGGTGGGGCTGGGGGTGCTTTTGGGCTCTGCCCCATTTGCTTCTTGCTTTTACTCTTAGCCTCGTCTCTCTGGCTTACAGCTCTTTCCAGCCAGCACCTTTGAATTAATTATTTCTTCGGGTGGTTTTTCAGGATATGGTATTCACGTCCAGCCCTCAGGATGTCTACCCAGAGGACTGCATGCCTAGGTCGCACATTCATGTGGAGCCCTCTCTGTCTATTTTTAACCTCATCCCTGATCGGGGTTATGCACACTGTCTTACTGAGGCACTGCCAAGGCTGGGAGAAGACTGTCTTCATAAAACAGAAAATTGCACCTCTTTGTGAGACCAGAGCCCTGATGGTGCAATAAATAAATTGATCATTCCTATGATTGCCTTGGAAGAGTAAACAAACATATATTGCATTGTGCACATGGTTTAAAAGCCATAATTTTTTTTAAAAAAGCAAATATTTCAGAGGTACCAGTTTATTTGGCTGTGTTTTTGCATTTCTTTCTTTTTATTTAAAGCACCAAAAGCCTCAAACACAGAAATGCCCAGGATATCTTTTGACCCCTGAAGAGCCCTGGTGTTCCACACCCCAGTGTTCTGGGAGTAGGGGTGAGCTGAAGAATCCTGCCACTCGCCTTCTGTCTCGATCTCGGTTAACAGAACATCTCCCAGCTCAGGCTCCCAAGTTAGAACCCCCGCTTCAGTGAGTGCTTCTGCCCACACTGCTACTGCCTTCATCTGGCGGTCTTCATCTCTCTCTTGGACTGTTACTTAAACATTCTGGAACGTGATCTTTCTGTTACCAGTTCCTTCCCATGCACTCCATTTCCCACACTGCTCTTAGAGTGATCTCTATAAAAAGCAAATCTAATCATGGCTGGAAAACCTCAGTACCTTGGTCTTACTCCCAGCTTAGTTGGGGTGGGGTTTCTTTGCTGCTGTCATCGCCCGCGATGACTTCTCTCACATAGGAGCTCAGGCTGGGGCTTGGGGAGAGGAGGTGTAAGGCCCAGCGTCCCCCTAGTCCCAAAGAACAGAGGCACCTAAGGCCGGTCGCTTCCCAGGGTTCCCCTCCCCAGCCTATCGCACCAAGCCTCCACCAATGCCGTCAGCCGGATGGTGGACAATGGTGTCCTTCTGAGAGGGTCTTTCCTGGATCTAAGAAGGGGCATACGGTATCAAGGCACAGAATCCGGACACTGGTTCCTTGTTCTTTTATGCTGCAAAGGCGGGCTCCTGGACCGTGTCTCCCTTCCGCCGATGGGTCCCTATCTCCTTGGAGCCCCTTGCCCGCACGCTCTCTTCTGCAGTGTGGGTCCTCACTGCTCACCTCTGCCTAGGAGCCATGCTACCTCTCTCTGAGCTCACAAGCTTTAGTGACACTTCAGGTTTCTGTGGGTCCCCCAGGGAGAGGTGAGGGTGGCTCTGATCCTCTGGGTGACGGTGGGTCCACAGGTCCAGTTCAGATGATCTCTGCTGAGAGCAGTGTCTGATTTCTGTGTGTGGTTACCTACCGGGCAGATACACTTCACCCAGGCAGCCGTGGAGTTTTGCTGTTTTTAGAATGAGTCCGCCCCATTTGCAGTCCTAGAGAGGAGAGAATTTTCCCCTCCTAGTAGTGCGTTTTGGCCTTGTTTCTTTGAGAAGCTTAGGTGACTATTACGTCTGCTTTCGACTAACAAGCCTGGCTCTCCCTGTAAAGAAGTCAGGATACCTGTAAGTGGCTGCTTTCTCAGCTACCCAGCAAGGAGAGCATGGCCCAGATCCACATCTGATAGAAAAGGGGTCTCTGGGGCAGCCAGCAAATCATCCTGAACTCCTGCCACAATAAACTTCAGTCCATCTGTATTAGGCTTCTAGGGCTGCTGAGACGAAGGATCACAAACTTGGGGGCTTAAAACAACAGAAATAGTCTCTCTCATACTTTGAGAAGCTAGGAGTCTGACGCCAAGGTTGGTGGGCCCACGCTTCCTCCGAAGGCTCTAGGAGCGCTCGTCCCGCCTCTCTGGGCCTCCGGGGCCCTGTGGTGGCCGCACCCACTGTCTCTGCCTCCATCCTCGTGTGGCCTCTCGTTAGCGTGTCCTTCGCTTCGCCCCTGTCCTGTCTCGAATCGTCTGTCTTTCTCTCAGAAGGATCTTTGTCATAACAATCCAGGATAATCCAGGGTGAACTCATCTCAAGAACGATCCTTAACTTAATCCCATCAGTGAAAAACCCTTTTCCAAATGAGGCCCCACTCACAGGTCTCAACAGTTAGGACATGGACACACTGTTGGGGGCTGCCGTTCACCCTCCATACCATCCCAACACACACCAGGCCTTTCACACTGTGCCTTCCAGAGGTGGTCTCCCCTCTGCCTGTCTGGTCCTTCATCATCTTCCCGTCTGTCCCCCACCCCCATGCTTTCCTGACCCTGCAAACTCATCTGCACCGTGAAGCAAGAGCTCCAACACCCCTTGTGCACAAAGCCATCCCCTCCAGGCAGCACTGCCGTGGGCTCCTTCCTCTAGGACCCTGCAGCATGTGCTCACAGCCTGGAAGGCATCTGCCAGCCCCAGTCTGCACGGTGAGTGTGCAGCCAGGCCGAGTGAGTGAGTCATCACCCTGAAACCTCCTCTCAAGGTCACCAGGGATTTCCATCTCGCTAAATCCACTGGTCACTTCTCCTCCTTTTCTTTTTTCCAACTAAACTGCTCAGCAACCCTTGACACAGTTAACTGCTCCCTCCTTCTCCATCACTTTCTTCTCCTGGCTTTTTATAACACTCCTTGTTTTCTTCCTACCTCACTGGCCATCCTCTCTTCTATCCCTTGCTAGTCCATCCTCCACTGCTGAACCTCTGGATATCGGAATGCCCTAGAGCTCTGCCCTCCCCTCTTTTTGTCCTTTCTCCCCAGGGATTTCACAGGTACAAGTAATAGGTATATTTGTCAATGACACTTACCTTTATGTTTAGCCTAGACTATTTATCTATGGATTTTGTATCCAGCTATTGGCTTGACATTTTCATTTGAATGTCTAGTGAATATTTTACGTGTAACATGTTCAAGGAAAAACACTTGTTTTTCTCCCAGCTGTGTTCCTTCTTGCCCCTACTCAAAATGTCACCACAATTCACTCAAGCAAAAACCCCCAAATCATTGTTGATTATTTTTTCCTGTGCCCTGTGCCACGTCAATCTGAAAGTGCTATGAAGTCTACATCCAAGCTGTGTCTTGAGCCTCTCTCTGTATTTTCTTTTCTACCCCTTCTGTACCAGCCTCACTTCTCTTGCCTCAACTCCCCCTACTTACCCTTCCCTGAATCTTCCAGCCTCCTGGGTCTTTTTTGTGTTCTGCAAACAACCATGCTCATTTCTGCCTTCTGTATTTCCTCCTTCCTTTGTCTGGAATGCTGTTCTCTTAGATCGTGGCATAATTTCCTTCTTGTCTCTAAGGCCTTGATTCAGATATGACTTACTAGCAAAGTATCCATCCACCCATATCACTTTCTATCCCAAGACCCATTTTGATTTCTTTCTACTACTACTAAGTTACCACTGCAGACAGTGACTGCAACCATGAAATTAAAAGACGCTTGCTCCTTGGAAGAAAAGCTATGAAAAGCAGAGACCTCACTTTGCCAATAAAGGTCTGTATAGTCAAAGCTATGGTTTTTCCAGGAGTCATGTATGGATGTGAGAGTTGGACCATAAAGAAGGCTGAGCATTGAAGAACTGATGCCTTCAAATTGTGGGTGCTGGAGAAGACTCTTGAGAGTCCTTTGGACAACACGAAATCAAACAAGTCAATCCTAAAAGAAATCAACCCTGAATATTCATTGGAAGGACTGATACTGAAGTTGAAGCTCCAATACTTTGGCCATCTGATGTGAAGAGCCAGTTCATTGGAAAAGACTCTGATGCTGGGAAGGATTGAAGGCAAAAGGAGAAGGGGACAGCAGAGGATGAGATGTTTAGATAGCATCAATGGACTCAATGGACATGAATTTGAGCAAACTCCGGGAGATAGTGAAGGAAAGGGGAGCCTGGTGTGCTGCAGTCCATGGGGTCACAAAGAGTCGGACATGACTTAGTGACTGAACAACAACAAGTTATCTGATTAATCTTGTTAATCTGATTAATTTATTTGTTTGCTTGATTAATGTTGTCTTCTTTCTCTTGACAAACACAGATACTTTCCTGCCTTGATCACTCACCATACCTAGATAAGTTGCTATCACTCAACCTAATAGCAACTGTATATATGCTTGTCAAATAAATGAGTGTAAGTTTTAGAAAAATCAGTCTGGAGACAATTTGGAAAAGAGACTTGAAGGGAAGAAATCTGTGCTTTAGAAAATTCTCTCTGGTTAAGGTACGTAATGTGAGTTGAACTTTGAAACCCCACAGTCACTTGGAACACCAAACCTTGTAGGATTTTGGTGAGATGAATTCAGGACGATTATAACTTAGAAATGAATCAGAAGATTTCTTCATTGGTTCTGGCAAGTGGGCTTCTTTCCCTTCTCTGCTGCCTTTGTGTAGTTTGAAAATACAGCCAGAATAGATGCCCGTGTTTGGGTTGATGACACTGCAAGTGTGTGAAAGTGGAATTAGATACTTTTCCCATGGCAGCTTCTGACCCTCAGATTCTGGACGATTGCTGTGAGGACAGAGTTCTCTGAGAGTATCATCTGGCGGTGAAGAAGCGAGGGGGTTGAGCCAGTAGTGGGCACGCTTTGCTCCTTGAGTCAGAGGTCCTTTCGGCTGGCCTAGTGGTGGATAATGTGGGGACAATTCTTTTCTTCCCATCTCTTCATTACTGCACAAAGGAACACACAGACTTTCACAGAAAAGGGGTTAGCCCAGCTCTGTAACTCTAGGATTCTTCTTTCTCTCTTTATCCCGGAGTCTGGGTCCTCTTGCATTCTTTTAAAAGCTCACTAGAAATAGAAAGGATGCTTAGAAAAGTGGATAAAGAGAAAACAGAATAGAAATTTCCTACACCTGCTAGATTCTTCCCCTGAATCTCATGCAGAATTTATATTCAGTAAAATATATATATATATATATATATATATATTTTTTTTTTTTTTTCAGGACAAATAAAAAGCCAAACCAATAGCAATTTTCCCCTTTCCCCCTTCTCCCCTTTTTTGGTAGATTTTTTTGTAGTGATTTGAATTCATAGGGCCTCTCTTTCATTGTGCAGACGAGGAATTGTAAACCCCGTAATCGGGAGGGCTGGGTGATCTGACTGGGTAAAGCAGATTCAAGGAGTTGGCGCAGTCCCCACAGATCCGCATGGAAGCTGAGATTTGCCAGTCTGCATGGGCAGTCCCCTTGCTAAAAGGCATATGATGTTCTATTTGGCAGCACGATACAGCAGAAAAGTGTGGAATTAGAAGGAGGAAATCTGGACCGTGGTCCTCACTACTTGGATGACCTTGGGCAAGCTATATAGGTTTTCTTAGTTGAGGCTTTCATGTCGGGAAATGAGAGTAATTATACATTCTTCCCCTTTGTACAATACCATTCTGAGAATTAAATATATATGTGAATGTGCTTAGGAAACTGCAAGGACCTCTGTGTATCTTAGTCATTATTTTCTAGTTTGTCAAATCAAACTCTTAATCTAGAATGGATAAATCTATTCACAGTGAATGTTCATTCATTAGACAGACTGATTGATGATGAGTTGGGATTCTGGATTCAGACCAGAAGACAGAAATAAATCTACTCTTGATGATATTTTAGAGCCTCTCCAATTCAATATGACTTAATTTGCACATTTAGTATAGAGCTTGAGTATTAGATAGGGCTAAAAATGAGATTTAGTGAGAAAAGATGGTTTTATCCATTCGACTGGCACTCAATAAATATTTTGGGGTGCAGATAAAATGTTTATAACAGCACTTGGCACATATCAAATGCTCAGTAAACTCCCACTGTTGTTATTGTTATGCTCTCGTTGCTGTTTGCCAGGCCCTAGGCTGGGCTCTGGGGCCTGCGAAGCCATGGTCTCCGCCTTTTAGCAGTTCTGAGTGTAGTTGCGGAGAGAGACTTGTGAGTTGACAATTACAGAAAAGTGAAGTAAATGAAGGCAGTCAGAGACTGATTCAAGTCAGCCTGTCTATATTTGAAGTTCTGTGTTACTATTTGTTAGAGAGGTGAACTTGGGCAAGTGACTTATCCTTTCAGGCTTTATTTCCTTCATCTGTAAAAAGGGAGAATAGTAGCACTGAGTGAAATTAGGTAATTAACCATTCACTTACTTATTGAGTGTTGGGTTGGCCAAATATTGGCACCCCCAGAGGTATCTTTGTTTTCCTTCCCAGAACCTGTGACTATGCTAGGTTGCGTAGCAAAAGGGAAGTAAGGTTTGCAGACAGAATTACGGTTGCTAGTCAGCTGACCTTAAAATGGAAAGGTTATCATGGATTAATGGGATAGACCCAGTGTCATCACAAAAGTCCTTCCACAGAAGTGGAAGAGGGAGATGTGTATGTGTGGTGGGGGTCCTGAGTCAGAGAGAGATTTGAAGATGCTTTGCTATTGATTTTGAAGATGGAGAAACAGGCTGCAAACCAAGGAATGAAGGAAGCCTCCAGAAACTGGAAAAAGTCAGGAAGTGTATTTCCCCCAGAGCCTCTAGAAGGAATGCAGCCCAGCCTAAACCTTGATTTTAGCCCAGGGAGATCCATTTGGAACTTCTGACCACCAGAGCTGTACGATAATAAATTTGTGCTCTTTAAGCCTCTCCAGTATCCACTGGAAGGACTGATGCTGAAGCTGAAGCTCCAATACTGCGGCCGCCTGATGCGAAGAACTGACTCATTGGAAAAGACCCTGTTGCTGGGAAGGTTTGAAGACAGAAGGAGAAGGGGATGACAGAGGATGAGTTGGTTGGATGGCATCACTGACTCGATGGACATGAGTTTGAGCAAGCTCCGGGAGTTGGTGATGGACAAGGAAGCCTGGCGTGCGGCAGTCCATGGGATCGCAAAGAATCGGACACAACTGAGCAACTGAACTGAACTGAACTGAAGCCTCTAGGCTTGTGGTAACTTATTACAGCCACAAGAGGAAACTGATACAATGTCTCCCATGTGCCACCAGACTCTGTTCTAAGGGCCAGGGCTAAGCAGTCACCCATGCACACACACATACCCACCCACACACACACATACCCCGTGCTATTTAGAGCTGAAATTCTAGAACAGCAAATAAATAGACAAATAAATATGTGTCAGAGCCTGATACATGCTATGAAGAGAAATTAAAGCAGGATCATCATAATATTTTAAATTCAAGTGGTCAGAGGCCTTCATAATGAGATGGCATTTGAACAGACGTCTGGCTTCCCTGATGCAGGAGATCCAGGTTCAATACCTGGTTGGGAAGATGCCCTGGCGGAGGGCATAGCAACCCACTCTAGTGTTCTTGCCTGGAGAATCCCATGGACAGAGGAGCTGGCAGGCTAGAGTCCATGGGGTCACAGAGAGTCAGACTCAAGGTGAGCCACCGACACTTTCACTTTTCACTTCCACTGCTGGGTTACGTGAGGACTTGCCCCAGGAGGTTATCTAGGGGGAAGAACAAACTTGGGTAAAGCAGCTCCTTTCTGAGGGCCATTCCCAAAGAAGGATATAACTCTGAGACTTCAGCAGCCAGAACCCCCAGCAGCCAGGGAAACAAATACTTCAGTCCTAAAGGGGGGGGCCTGATGAATGCATCACAGAACCTGGGACACAGGCCTGTTACAAGAGTCTGGCCGAGAAGTGACGATAATTTGCGTGGGGAGAATGGGAGGAGACAAAGTGAGAAATTATATTTTTTCTTATTTAATTATAATTGACATACAATATTATATTAGTTTCAGATGTGCAGCATAGTGATGCAATATTTTTATATATTATGAAATAATCACGATGATAAGTCTAGTTCCATTGCCATCATACAAAGTTATGACAAAATGATTGGCTGTATTTCCTATTAGCACATTATGTTCCCTGTGATTTGTTTTATAGCTGAATGTCTGTGCCTTTTAATCCCCTTCCCCCATTTAGCCTGTCCCCTAATCCCCTTCCTTTCGGTAGCCACAGTTTGTGCTCTGTACCTATGAGTCTTGTTCTGTCTTGCTTTATTTGTTCATTTGTTGGTTTTTTAGATTCCACATATAAGTGAAATTATACATTTGTTTTTCTCTGATTCCCTTAGTTCATTTAGCATAATACCACGGAGGTCCATCCATGTTGTTGTCAATGGCAAGATTTATTCTTTTGTATGCCTGAGGAATATGTTCTTTATCCATTCATCTATCAATGGACCCTTAATCTGCTTCCATATCTTTGCAATTGTAAATAAAGCTCCAATGAACATAGGGGTGTATACATCTTTTTAAATTAATGTTCCCACTTTCTTCAGAAAAATACCCAGAATTAGAATTGAAAAATAATCATTTAATGCAGAGCTCACAGGATTTGCAAATGGGTTTCCTAGACTAGAAAGAGAGACATTAAAGGATGACTTCAAGCAAGTGGAATAAAGTTACTTAATTGGGGAAAACTAAACTAGGGGTAAGTTTGGGGGACAGCAAGGAAGAGTTGCTAATTGTGTCTGACTCTTTTTTTGGGACTTCATGGACTGTAGCCAGCCAGGCTCCTCCATCCATCAGATTTCCCAGGCAAGAATACTGGAGTAGGTTGCCATCGCCTTCTCTAGGAGATCTTCCTGACCCAGGGATTGAACCTGCATCTTCTGCATTGGCAGGCAGATTCTTTACCACTGAGCCACCAGGGAAGCAATAAAGAGTTTAGTTTTAGATACATTAACTCTGAGATGCTTTAGCATCTCCAAGTAAGGAAACGTTGAGTTCAGAGGCGAGATCGGGACTGAAGATATAGCTATGAGAAGGCTGGGGAGCTGACCTCAGTCACTTTAGGGAATGGATGTAGGCAAAGGGGAGATCCAGGATTGAGCCCAGGGCCCTCCGTCAGTAAGAGACTAGGTGGACGAGAGGAGGCTCTCAGAAAAGCACAAGGCCTGGCACGTGGTAAGTGCCTGGTGAAAGGCGTCTAGCTGCTGTGGTCTGAATCATGTCCCTCAAAAATCCACATGTTGAAGCCTTAACCCCTCTCTCCCTGAGTGACTGCATATTCAGCAGGGCTTTTAGCAGGTAGTTAAGGTTAAATGAAGTCACAGAAGTGAGCTCTGAGTTGATAGGATTGGTGGCCTTCTAGAAACAGGAGGGAAGAGCTCTGTCTCTGCCATGTGAGGATATAGCTAGAAGGCGGCCGTCGGCAAGCCAGGAAGAGGATTCTTACCAGGAACTGAATTGGGCAGCTTGTTGATCTCAGACTTCCAGCCTCCAGAACTGTGAGAAGAGACGTTTTTGTTGTTTAAGCCCCTCAGTCTGTGGTATTGTGTTATGTCAGCCCAAGTGTCTGACTGAGACCCTAGCCTTGGAGGGAACAGGCAGAGAGGTCCAGGGCCAGAAAGCGCTGGGAGAGCTCAGAGGCGCCTCACCTCCTGACTGAGCCACATTCATCAACGTTCCTCTTTGGACCTCAGTCTCCTCTTCTGCAAACTAAGGGCTCCTTTCAGTTCCAGAATTCTAAAAACTATGATTTAGAAATAGAACGATTAGAAAACATGTATTACTGCATTTATGTAGATTTTTTAAAAATATTTTTTAATTCTGTTTTTTATTGTGGTAAAGTATACATAACATAAAATTTACTGTTTTAACCATGGTCCATCCCTGGGAATTCTTCCTATTCCCGTCTGAAACTCTGTACCCCTCAAATAATTGTTACCCTTCTCCTCCTCCCAGGCCCTTGCAGCCACCATGTTACTGTCTGTCTGTGAATTTGACTGCTCAAGGTAACTTGTATAAGTTTGATCATACAATATTTTTGTCCTTTTATGTCTGGCTTACTTCCCTTAGTATAATGTCTTCAAGTTTCATCCATTTTGTAACCTGTGTCAGAATTTCTTTCCTTTTTAAGGCACAATCATATTTGTCATGTGGATTTGCAATCATGAGACCTGGGCCCAAATTCCAACTCTTCTACTTATGAGCTCATGTGACCTTGAGTGTGCCCTCTGCTTCTCATTTCCTCATCCTTAAATAGTGAAAATAGTACCTACCCCACAGACATGTTGGGTGGAGAATTTAATTTAATGGATGTGAAACCTCTTTAGAAAGATTATGATGCTACGGCTATTTTTGGCTGTAAGAGGCCACTACGTTGGCTGCCAGGGTGATTTTTTTTCCTCTTGGTCACCCTAGTGACATCTTTCCAAGCAGTTCCTTGGCACAACTGCACAGCTGATCCAGTTCACTTATCATGGCAGTCAAATACATGGACTTGGTTGTTCTCCTGTCAGCTTCTTAATGTGTCACATCAGCACAGCTGAAGATAAGGAGCCTCCGCCTCTGACCCAGACGCTTTGGGCCTGGGTGCTTCCATTGTCTGCCAGGGAGAGTGCAGCCCTGATGGCCGAGAAAACCCTCCCCGACTTGGCTTTCTGTTACATTCTACAGCAACATGAGGCTCCTTGTTTCTGGGCCTGACTCCATGAGGTCATTCCACCCTGGAGAGGGTGGGAGGATGGATTAAAGGGAAGAGAGATGAGGCAACACAGCCTAGGAGTCTGGGGGCTGAGGGCCAAGCTGGATCTCCAATGGACCAGTTTTGGGACCATGTGCAATGCACTTCTCTTTTCTGGGACGGTTACCCTCCTCTGTGTGATAAAGGATGGGACTTGATGACTTCCAAAGTCATTTCCAGCTCTGGCCTTCCGTGAATTGTGAATGACACATGGATTACCATTCCAGTTTCTGTCAGTGGCTCTAGATCTTTCCTTCACCTCCATTCTTCATGTACTTGACTTGTCCCCAAGAGTTACTCACTTCAGGTTTAGACTTGATCCTTCCTTCTGTCTCTGAGCCCATCTCTTCCCTCCTCCCTCTTCATTTTGATTCCTCTCCAGTCCAATTTTCTGCTGTCTAGAAGATCTGGCTTTAGGAACATCTGCTTTCCTAATGCATGCTGAAAGATTAATGGCAGATTATGGATTCAGTTCTCATTTCACTTGAGGAATAATACTTCAACCTCAAACGAAGGGCCCTCTCACAATAGAGTCCAGACGCAGAGTGGAGAGATAGGCTCAAAAAGTAAACAGGGGGCCAGATTATGTAGGCTTCCAAAGAGAAGAGAAGGTTGGACTTCATCCAATGGCAACAGGGAGCCACTAAGGGCTTTTCAGCTGTAGCTGAGCTATGTCTTCAAGTGATCATTCAGGCAGCTTTTTGAAGACTGGATTGAAGTGGGAAGAAAGCAGAGCCAGACAGAAGAGTGAATTCTGGATCCTGGTGAGAAAGACAAAGTGTGGTAGTAGACCTGAGAGGTTTACCTGGGCCCTGGTGAATTTGGGGGTGAGAGTGAGTTTCGAATAACATTATAAACTAGCTCGCAAGTCTGATACCCATTTTGTCTGTGACTAATATAGAAAAAAATGCTTTGCCATTCTCTCCCAGCTCACTGTGCTACTGCCATGCCTGAATCTGCTCCCACCTTACGGCTTTTGCACTTGTGGGTCTCTGTCCCCAATTTTAGCCAAACGTCCTCTCTTTTGAGGGGCTTCTCTGATGGCCAGTCTAAAGTAGTCTCTCTGCCCTGCTCACCTCCCACCTCAGTCCTTATTCTCCTCACTTTTTGTTCTCAGCTAAGACGAGCTCCTTCATCTATTTGCTTAGTTCCACTAGAATTTAAGTTCCAGGGTTCTCATATGTCTCCTTCATGAGTGTGTCCCTGGTACCTAGAAGAGGACCAAGCACCTGCTTGGCTCATAGCAGGTGCTTAGTAATTGTAAGTTTAATGAACAGGAAGGAAGGAAAGAAGGAAGACGGCTGGAATCAGATGTGGCAAATCATTTCCAAAGATGGCTGCAACACTGCCCGTCTTGCCTGCTTTTTGCCATGAGAGTTGCTGCTCCTGTCATCAGTTGGAGCCTGTTTCCTGCTTTTGGGTCTGGGCTGGCCCCATGACTTCCTGTGACCTGCAGAATGCAGCTGCCGTGACGCCATGGCTTCAGAGTCCAGGCTTCCAGAGGTCGTGCCGCCCCCACTGGCACACTCTTGCCACGCTGCTTCTCGTGTCCTGAGACACGTCAGAAAGGCCAAAGCCCCGCGGGGAAGCGGAGCGCTCCAGTCAACAGCGCCTGCCGAGCCCGGCCCGCTGCAGGTCTGCCAGCTGAGCGTGGCCACATCAGTAATCCCAGGCAAGAAGGGTTGTGACAGGCCAGACAGACAGGCCAGACAGGCCACAGAGTTGTGAGAAACAGTACATTGTTTTAACCACTAACTTTCATTCTCCACTTTGGGCTTTGAGTTTAAGGAACTGCTGGGCATCCAGATGGAGGTATACTGCAGGAATTGAGTATAAGGAATTCTAATATATACAGTATATATATTCTAATATATACAGTTGTGTATAATTATTTGTATATGAATGCATATGTATATATTTATGTGTGTATCTGTGTATATTGGAGAAGGAAATGGCAACCCACTCCAGTATTCTTGCCTGGAGAATCCCATGGACAGAGGAGCCTGGCGGGCTACAATCCATGGGGTCGCAAAGAGTCGGACAGGACTGAGCGACTAAGCACAGCACACCTGTGTATATACATATATATGTGCAATTAAATACATATATGTTACATAGGTACATATTTCTGGCAGAAACAGTTTTGATGACCTTTGAATTATGTGTATGAGACTTTTATCTGATAAACAAAGAGCTTTATTGTTTCTTGACTAGATTGTGAAGAAAATTATAACAATGGTGTATTTATGCCTCTTCTGAAATTTTTTCAAATGGACCAATGAGGTCAGTTATGGACAGATAAAGGAAGTGTTCCCATCAGTGTCATCTGAGAAGCATTCAGGACACTGCCTGCCCAAAGTTTCTGCCCACTCCTTTGGTCGAGAGTTAGACAGTGGATGCAGAAGCATCAGTTCTAGCCCAGTTTAGTACAGACAAATATGCATCTGATGCTGTCCATCTTACAGAGCAATTTTCCCATCATCATTTCATTGACTCCTCATAGCAGTTCTATGACATAGATTCTGATTTTTTTTTTTTTTTAATGGGAAACAGGGTCTCAGTGAAAGTTACACAATGCACAGGTAGCAGATTGAGGACAGACCCAGTGGACCCTCTAAACTCCGGGGTCAGCCTGCTTTCAGCACTATCACAGTTACTCCAATAGAACAGACTATGAGTTTCTTGGAAACTACTTACATAATAAAGAGAATGACCTTGGTCTTAAAAGTCATTCTTTGTCTGTCACAGGAGACAGGCAGATACCATCTTCGGACAAGGCCCTCACCCATCTTGTAATTTAAATAAAACTTTCATGCTAATTTCCTCTCCCTCCTAGAGTTAGCCCTGGCTTCTAAGAAGGAAAGGAAGTGCTTTCACACTTTATAGACAACCTTGGCTTCAATCACATCATTTGCCCCATTTTTTTTCTCCTATGAAATATGAAAAAGCAAATGTAAAGGTTTTTCTGTTTCTCTTTAAAGGAAGGAGATAATAGTTGTTTTGTACATTCTAACAACATATTTAAAAAGATTGAGAGTTGATTTTTTTTAATTGCAAAATTTATTCTGGATAAAAAATTAATGTGGCATAAGTTAAGAATACTGTATTTTTTTGTATTAGGAGACAAGAGGAAGGCTCTGGAAATCTGTTTGTAAACCTTCAGCAGCCCTCATGGTCTCCCTGAGACCAAGCGTATATTACCTGAGACGCTGGCCCAATCTGGGCCACAGTTAGAATATTTGATTGGGTGTGGGGTGGGGGCCTATCTTCTAACAAGCTTCTCATCTCTACAGTTCTCTATCACAGAATGGAAGGCTATCCCTGACTCTCCTTTTCTCCTGTAGGTATCCCACTTATTTCTTGAATGATCCCATCTTTCGCTGTTGAGTCCCACTTCTCTCCTCTGTGCCCTGGGTCCCTGCTTCACGATGGACCACTCACCATCCACCTCCCTCATCTGCTGAGACCTGGACTGCCCTCTGTGGACTTCCCCAGGGGAAACTACTCACGCTTCCACTTTTCACACCTCATGATGCTGATAAGGGGGTTGACATACTCCTGCATGGCTTTCTTATGTTTATAGACATTACACTTTCACCCTAGTGAAAACTGCGATTTATTTTGTTTCATTCTATTTGGCCACAGAACCCACAATTGTTACCGGCCCTTTCCAGCTGAGCTCCAATAAAAGTCTTCCCACCTGGTGTTGCTCAAGCCAACAGGAGACCGAGTCTGGTTAAGAGACAAAGGAACGTTCTAGCCTTTGCTGGAAAAATGGAGAGGCATGAGCGGCTGCTCTTGAGCAGCAGGCCCCAACCTTGTTGGCACCAGGGACTGGCTTCCTGGAAGACAATTTTTTCCACGAACCGGGATGGTAGGGGAAAGTTTGGGTTTAATTCCAGCATATTACACTTATTGTGCACTATATGTCTATTATTATTCATCAGTTCCACCCCGGATCATCAGGCATTAGACCCCGGAGGTTGGGGACCCGCTCTCTCGAGCACAAGCACTCGCTAACAGGCCGTCAGGGGACGTGCCTCCTCAGGTTCTCATCAGGCGTTCTCAGCAGGGAGGGGCCGGGTCCACCTGCGCAGGCGCAGCTGTGCTGCTCACGCCCCAGCGCGCAGTGCGTCTCTGCACACGGCCTGCCGCCGCCATCTTGGATTGCGCGTCGTGCCCGCCGTCTCTGCCTGCAGCCCGAGGTGACGTGTCAGGCAGCGCTTTCACACTAGGAACTCTAGTCTGAAGTGCCAAGTGTGAGGCCTCTGCACGGAGCACCCTACAAGCAAGGGAACTGGACTAAGCACAAAGGAAAAAAAGGTTAGACTTTATTTTCTTACCCAGGTTCTATTTTTACTTCCGGGAATTGTTCTTGAACTTTTCCGGTGACGCGGCCTCTTACGTATCGCTGCCCTCTACTAGCCTCCAGTCACTGCTGTGCATTTATTAAAGGCTTTTGGCACCAGATTCATGACCTTTCTCACCGTTTCAACTCCTGACGTCGCCATCCTGGGAGATTTCCTCTGCAAGAATCGTACGGTTCCACACCCTGGTCTCATAATTCAGGAACTCCCGTTTCCAGAGACCATCACCTTACCTCAGCTTCAGTCACAGACTCCTGGACCATATCCTAGAAGAGATTCCCGTTTGAGGTCTTCAGTTCCCTTCTAATAGCCTCATGCCTTCATCTCCTAGAGGTGAAGGAGACGGGCAGTCCCTCCATTTTCTCCTCATCATTTGGCTGTCTCCCAAACTTGATTTCTGCTTTTTCCTCTTTGGAGTCCTCTGTTACTCACCCTTCCTTCTCAGTAACTCTGAACATTTACCACTCTCCTTGAATTCCATGCGCAATGCCCCACACCCCCACATTGCTAACAGAAGCTCATGTATCTTATGCCACTGAGAAAATGATCCCTTCGATATGATTTTTCTCGACTTTCAATAGCTTACCATTCATTGCCTCCTCTTTCCTCAGCCTCAGAGGAGATGTATCCTTAAGGCCGCTTTCTCCTTGTATACTTTTTTCTGTTAGTCATCACCTCGCATTCCTTCTGTGAAATCTCCTTCTTTAGGATATAAAGTAGTCGTTTTTTTCCATTCTAAAAACCAGACCAAACCAAAAAACCTCACCAAAACATAAATGCCTTTACCCCATGTTCACCTCTAACTGGGTAGCATCTTATCCAGATGTCTCAAAAGAGTTGCCTACACTCACTGCCTCCAGTTTCCCACCTCTCTTTGATTCTTCAACCTGCTATAGCCTGATTTCTTGTCTAATCGTTCTCTTGAAACAGCTGCCACTGACATCAAAGATAACTTCCTAATTGTCTGACTGCAGTAGATGTTTTCAGTTCTCACCTGACTGAACCTCTTTCCTATATTTGGTATTGTTAATCATTATTTTCCCTCTTGAAATTCTGAATTTCCTTGCATCATTCTTCTGATTTTCATAATGTCTGGCAATTTTATCTGTTTTTTTGTAGGTTTCTCTTCCTTTCTCTTATTGGAAGTCACCAGAGTTGCCAACTGTTTGACACTCTCCCTAAGAGAGCTCTTCTACCTGCATGACTTCTATTAAAACCTATAAGTCTCCCTCAACTTCTCTTTCTCCTTTGCCAGCCATGTGGTATCAGTGATTACATCCTGCCAAATTAAGTCAGTCTTCCTCTCTCTCTGTCTCCTGGACTGTTGCAGTGGCCTTCATACAGGGCTTCCTGCTTCTATTCCTATTTACTGCCAGTATATTCTCATACCGGTTTGCCTTGTGGCTCAGTGGTAAAGAATCTGCCTGCCAATGCAGGAGATGAGCATTCAATCACTGGGTCGGAAAGATCCCCTAGAGAAGGAAATGGCAACCCACTCCAATATGCTTGCCTGGGAAATCTCATGGACAGAGGAGCCTGGTGGGCTACAGCCCATGGAGTCGCACAGAGTCAAACATGTCTTAAGTACTAAACAACAACAACAAATATCCTAATATTATAGTCAATACGATCTAATGAAATATAAATCTGACCAGGTCAAGCCCATGCTTAAAGCATTTAAATAATTCCCCAGTATCTATAGAAACATATTCAGGCTCTTCCCATATAAGGACATCCACAATCTAACATCCACAGGTGTCTTTGGCCTCCCTGATCAGAGCTTTCTGCCCGATCCTTTCTGCTGCAGCAACAGTTAACTGCACAGCGTCCACACTTGACTCCACTCTAGCCGTGCAGGCCTCGGCGCCTTTGCTCCTGCTCTTCCCATATGTGGGATTTCTCGTCATTTTTGGCCCGTCCTTTATCTGGCTGAATCCCACTCATTCTTTATGACTCAGTTCACCAGTCCTTCACAAGCCGCTTGGCTGATATATGAGCCTTTCCTCAGAGCTTCCATGTATCATATGTGTATCTCCTCAGATTGCTTTATACTGGCTTCTCTGTCCATCCTTCCACTATTCTCTCAGTTTCTCATGCTCTCATTCAGCATTTCGTTTCTCTTGACCAGTCAAGTGCCAGATGCCTAGAAGGTTCTTCGAAAGAGCTTTGAATTTGGAATTAAGTACCAGGGTTCAAACCCTTTCTTTTCCATGCATTATCCCTGTTACATTGATAAGTCACCTCCCCTGTCTGAGTTACAATTCTTTACCTACAATTATTTTATTTACCTTTCAAAGAAAAACTAAAGATCAAATAAGATAACGTAAATGTTCTTTGTAAATTGCAAAGTACTATGAAAATGTTTTACTTTTTAAAATTTGAAGAAATACATAGAGGAAAAAAAGATCTACTACAAAATTGTGGATCCTGTACAAATTTTAATGAGACTCGTATTCATTCAAAAATCTACATAAGCATTTTTATGTCAGTGTGGTAGTCTGCAAAGTGAGAGAATTATCTATTCGTTTTAAAAATATGGTCAGTGTGCCTGGCGGTGCTAGAATTGGACTTATGAAAATAATCAGCTAATATATTATTTAATAGTTTTGTCAAGAGCACTAATTTAGCTTTAACATTAGCAGGTCATGAATCTTCTGACAGTCTTCAGAACTTAAACCATTACATCTTCTTTCCTCTGTGCCTTCAGACTGTGCTTTCTCCCCAACTCTTCCAGCTCTTTACATGCATCTCAATTCTGTGTGAAAACCAGACCTTGGAGAAGGGGTGATTCAGATGAGATTTCGTATACCAACCTGATTTACCTTAAGTGAATACATGTTATTTATCCAATTCTTTCTTTATTGCTTAGCAAAAGAGAAGGGGAAATAGTTCCACCCTGCAAGAACTCCCAATACAAATAAAATAGAATTAGAAATAAATGACAAAACAATCACTAGGAGTGATCTGTTCTCACGAGTCAAATCCTCTATAGAAAATTGGAGTTAAAAACCTCCTAGTTCCAGGTTGTGCAACAAAAAACTTCAAGGAATTAAAAGCTTCAAGGAAGAGGAATGTAAACTTTTCACCTTCATGAGGAAGAGGGGGCAGTGCAGGTGCTCCCAGAAAAGGGAAATTTCTATGGGGGGCAGGCAGAGCCTCAAACATGGGCTTTGGAGGTAGTGACCTGGCTCTGCCACCTACCACTCAGACAACATTTAGCAGGTTATTTTATCTGTTCCGGTTTCATTTTCCTCGTGTGTCCCATGGTGATCATCACAAGGCATCTCATAGAGTGATTGAAGGGGGATGGGGAAGCCAGGGCTTTAGTAAATAAATAGTAGATATTGTTTTAATTAAAGTTAAATTTATTTGAAGGAAAATGAAAATACAGGGGAATAACAAAATATTTAAAAGATATGTTGGGCCCAAATTATGCCATTCCTGAATTCTAGGTTACAAAGTTTAAATTTTGTTAAGACAATGAAGAGATTTTGAAGGTTTTGAGGCATGTGTTGTGACACAATGACAGATGTGCTTTTTGAAGATCAATCTGGAAGAAGTGTATAGAGGGAGATTAACGGGAAATAACAGAAGGCAGAAGAACCAGTAGGAAGCTATCGGTTTAATCTCGTGAGACCATTTAATCCAGTGAGACCTGATGGAAGTCCTATCCAGGGAAGTGGTAATGTGGATGGAGAAGGAGGATGTTACTGGGATAGAACTAGCTAGAGAGAGTTGTTAAGGATGGCTCCTGTGTTTCACACCCTTGTGACTGGGAGAATGGTGGTGCTTTTTATTTGAGAAACAGGAAGCATAGCCGGGGGAGTAGATTTGGGAGGGTGTATAACTTAGTGTAACAGCGTTGGATGTAGGTGTTTTTGATTCTGGTAAGCAAACAGGCATTTGGGTATAATAACTGTAGCTCATAAAATGTGGGTATAATATGATCAACAGATATATTTCATTGGACTGTTGGTTCCTATTTCAAAAGAATCCATATCTGATTTTTTTTAAAAATGCCATCAGTAGGGATGTAGGATTCACCGGCAGAAACACACACTATAGAAAACCTGTCTGGAATTGTCTCCTTAGGACTTTCCAGCTCACTACTGTGCTGGCCAGGTTAATCACATTTGTTTGCTGCTAAAAAGATGTTTGAATCCAGGCAGTATCCCATGCAAATTCGTCTGTCTCCTCTTCTTAGAGTGTCTGTGTTCTACTCCCCATCCAAAACTGGCTGAAAACATGAGCAAATCTGATCCTTGTACAACCTTGTTAAACAGTCTGTTCCTTCGTTCTCCTTATCAAAGAACTCAGCCTGGTTATAGAGGCCTAGGCTCCCCAGGGAAGCCATGCTGAGACCTAGTGTCACATCCACCTTATCTGTGTGGTACTATTCTGTCTGTCTTTAACTCTTCATCTGTTGTCCTTATACTGAGGTGAAGCTTAATGGTCTGCAATCCCCAGGTTCCCAGAGGTGCTTCTGGGAAAGATTGGGCCCATATTAACAACTATCCAGTTTTTGGCAACAGTGTCTTTTGTAACCCCATTTCTCTGTTGACCATTTCACACTTCATATCCGTCCAAACCCCAGAGTCTCACTGTCATTGCTGGTCATATCCAGCTTCCAAGGAGAAAATAATATTTTTTCTTCAGAGAAGCTTAGTGTATTGTTTTAAAACGTGTATTTGGATTTATTGTTGGTAAAGCATTGCACTAGATAATGCTGGAGGCCTCCTCAAGATGAAGGAAACGTATTTCTGGTCTTCAAATGAGGTTGGGATCCAGATTGACATGTACACAAATGAGAAAAGTGAGGCTTGGTAGGGACAGACATGAGGAGGAGGAGGCTGAAAAGCTAAGCATGAGTTAAATCTGCATCTAATCAGCTACAAGACTTAAATTTTACACTGAAGATAGGGTGCTTACAGAGAAAGGCTGATGGCAGAGTCCAAGAAGGGTCCAGGGACAGGTGAAGAAAGGGCCCATTTCAGTGCCATTTCTGAGACCTATTGGACATGGAAATGAAAATGTTAGTCAGTCAGAGGTGTCCGGCTCCTTATGATCCCATGGACTGTAGCCCACCAGGCTCCTCTGTTCATGGGATTCTCCAGGCAAGAATACTGGAGTGGGTTGCCATTCCCTTCTCCAGGGATCTTCCTGACCCAGGGATCAAATCCAGGTCTTTGAATTGCAGGCAGATAGATTCTTTACTGTCAGAGCCAGCAGGGTGAGACCTATTAAGAGTTAGGCTAGAAGAGTGTTCCAGAGTTCTGATCCAAGGGGACATTTTGTGTAAGTGAAAACAGGGAAAACACATTTAAAAAGTAACTAAAATACCATCTTTAATGATATATAAGGGAGACTAAGAGTGCACTGCTTTTATTTATTTATTTTTCTGGTGTAAATCTAGAGCTCAAATAAGTTTTCTGCTGATTAATTTTTTGTACTGTTTTCAGACTGAGGATCTCATTAGTGCAACCTCAAATGGAAGACAAATTTTATGTAATGGTCCTTATGTGCAGAATGTGTGTGTGTGTTTCACACATGTACTTTACATTTTCTCTTTTGACCCTCATACCAACCTTGTAAACAGGGCAGGTCTTAGCTCAAAAAACTGTGACACTTGTTCCAGTTTTTCCCGAAACAGAAAGTAATTATCAGGAAGTTAAGGATCAATTTGTGTCTCCAAGGCCAGAAAAGGGCTGAACTAAAAAGTGTGAGACACAGATGCTACAAAACCTCAAAAACTTCCCCCAGTTCTGTGCTCTTATTATAAAACAGAATAGCAACCAATGTTGGGTGAAGCAGATCAGCTAGGATTATACCAAAGGAACACCTCTGATGCTAAAGACATTTCTAGAATACTGAGGTTCTGAGTGGAGGTTTCAGCATGATCAGAAATTCAGAAATTAATGAGTTCATGAAGAAGAATGGAGATTCAAGTCCACAGGTCCAGGGCCAGTCAGGGACTAAGCCAGAGGTACAGTCTTTGGAATCGTATCTATGAGGTCACTGACGTGTGCTCTTCCTTCAAAGGATGTCTTCAGCCTCAGCTGCTTTTTGTCTTTAGATTTCTGTGACCTATCTCATTGTCCTGACCCTGAAGACAGGGATTTAGAGAACTTATGGGAGTTTCAAGCAGTTAAAACATCTCTAGTCCTCTAAGGAGAGACGTATCTTCATCAATGTCCATGCCTTCTGTTAAGCCAGGGTTGGATCCTTTAGCAGCATTTGTGTTTCAGTAGTGGAGACAGTATCCACAGCAATCCTGATATACTGTATTCCAAAGGTGACAGTGAGGGTTATGGAGACACACCCTCTTGGGAAGAGTTCTCCTTCTCCAGGAGGGGTAAAAAAATGTGGCCGCCAATTAATTAAGTTTAAGGATTCTAATTTAACTTAAGACACTGGTTCTTTTTTTTTTTTTTTTTTTAAGACACTGGTTCTTAAACCACAAAATGAGACAAAGCTTGGCAACAGCACTTTAAACCTGTGCTAATCATGGAGCATTAACGAAGTTGGCTATTATTTTGGCCTAAGACCCAGGAAAGCATAAATTTTGTCTTAACTCAGCCTCTTCTTTTCTTTATGTGTTTACAAAGATACACGTTTATAAAGAACAAAGGCAAACTCACATTTTATTGTTAGCTGAGACTGAGACCCAGTGCAGCACAGAGAGCTTTGGCAAGTTAGGCTGGAGCACTTTGACTCAAGCCGTGTAGAACTCCAGAGCTTCTGCCAAGGGTCAGTTCAACATGCTTAACACAGGACAAAAATAAGCAAAGGGAAAGAGACTCATCTAGGTGCCAAGCTAAACTGCCTGGGCAGTAGCCTGAGGACTCTTGCTATTAAATTTATTAGTTTGTTTATTTTGTGTTTCAAGCCTTTTGTGTCTTGAAAAAAAAATCATTGCCTGTTTCAAGTTCTCAAAGGTTTTTTTCTTATGTTTTCCTCTAGGAGTTTTATAATTTTAGTTTTATGTTTTATTCTATGATCTATTTCAAGTTAATTTTTGATATAATAAGACATAATGGTTGAGGCTCATTTTTTCCCCATAAAGATATTTAGTAATTCCTGAAACATTTGTTCAAGATTGTCCTTTCCCCGCTTTGAGTTACCTTGGCACCTTTTTGAAAATATATGTATGTGAACTATCTAATCCATTGATCCATTTCCCTATCCTTACACCAGTATCACACAGCTTGAGTTCTATAGTTTTATACCAAATCTTGAACTCAGGTAGAGTAAGTCTTCCAACTTTCTGCTCGTTTTTCAAAATTGTTTTGAATATTTTATATCAATTGCAATTTCATTTACATTTTAGAATCAGTGTGTCAATTTCCACAAAAAAAATGACTCCTGGGGTTTTGACAGAGATAACATTGAATTTATAATCAATTTAGAGAAAACTGACATCTTAACAATATTGAGACTTGCAATTCATGAACATATGTATGTTTCTCAGTTTATTTAGATATTCTCAATTTGTAATAGCAACATTTTATAGTTTTCAATGTACAGGTCTTGCATGTATGTATTAAATATATTCCTATTTCATTTTTAACTGTAATTGATACTGTTTCTTTGATTTTTATTTTCTAGTTTTTCACTGATAGTCTATAAAAATACAGTTGATTTTATATATTTTCTTTGTAACCCATGATCTTCCTAGATTCGTTTATTAGTTCTAGAAGGTTTTTTTAATAGATTTCTTAGGATTTTCTGCATACTTAATTATGTTTTATTTTACATTTTTTTTAAAGAAGCAATGATATTCCCCACTTGAAAAAGTGGCCCAATTCTTGTCCTGAGAACTGACCAATAAAATTACTATTTCCTCATCTTTGGGGAAAGTCACAGAAGATACCCATGGATGAGGGCATGTTGCTTATGCAATGACTCAGAAACCAGCCGTCACTGGGAGTCTTAACAGATTCCCTGATCGAGTAGAATGTGAAAGAGCTTGGGGAATATCTGTTGGTTTTCCTCCTTAAGAAAGAGGTAGACAGGGAAGGAGGATAAAGACCAAAAAGATCAAGGAGTATAAAAGATTTTAAAGGACTGTGGGTTGTACCAGTCCTCCAATGAGGAAAGGACTGACTTCTTGAAGCATGTGTCTGGGCTGTGGCAGAATCTGCTAAGATATCCCAGTATTAATGAATCATTTGTGTGGGCAAATGTTATCACCAATATCTCCAGGAATTCTTCCGTGCTGAATGTGTGTGCAAGTTGCTCAGTCATGTCAGACTCTTTGCGATCCCATGAACTATACAGTCCATGGAATTCTCCAGGCCAGAATACTGGAGTTGGTAGCCTTTCCCTTCTCCAGAGGATCTTCCCAACCCAGGGATCGAACCCAGGTCTCCCACATTGAAGGTGGATTCTTTACCAGCTGAGCCACAAGGGAAGCCCTGTGCTGAATAGGACACTGCAGAACCTATGGGTGCTGGAACAGCTCTCTTCTCTGCTTCTTCAGCTCATTATTTGTAAGAATAACTTGGAAGAAATAAGTTTATCTGGTAAGTGAATGAGTGCCTGAGACACATATCTGACAATGGAATTTGAATTTGGAGATCAAATATTAGAAATCATGAGCTCTTCAGTTCAGTTCAGTCACTCAGTTGTGTCCGACTCTTTGCGACCCCATGGACTGCAGCACCCCAGGCCTCCCTGTCCATTGCCAACTCCCAGAGTTTACTCAAACTCATGTCCATTGAGTCGGTGATCCCATCCAACCATCTCATCCTCTGTCGTCCCCTTCTCCTCCCACCTTCAATCTTTCCCAGCATCAGGGTCTTTTCCAGTGAGTCAGTTCTTCGCATGAGGTGGTCAAACTACTGGAGTTTCAGCTTCAGCATCAGTCCTTCCATTGAATATTCAGGACTGCTTTCCTTTAGGATGGACTGGTTGGATCTCCTTGCAGTTCAAGGGACTCTCAAGAGTCTTCTTCAACACCAGTTCAAAAGCATCAGTTCTTCATTGCTCAGCTTTCTTTATAGTCCAACTCTCACATCCATACATGACTACTGGAAAAACCGTAGCTTTGACAAGATGGACCTTTGTTGGCAAAGTAATGTCTCCACTTTTTAATATGTCGTCTAGGTTGGTCATAACTTTTCTTCCAAGGAGCAAGCTTCTTTTAATTTCATGGCTGCAGTCATCCCAGTGATTTTGGAGCCCCCCAAAATAAAGTCTATCACTGTTTCCACTTTTTCCCCATCTATTTGCTGTGAAGTGATGGGACCAGATGCCGTGATCTTTGTTTTCTGAATGTTGAGCTTTAAGCCAACTTTTTCACTCTGATCTTTCACTTTCATCAAGAGGCTCTTTAGTTCTTCTTCACTTTCTGCCATAAGGGTGGTGTCATCTACATATATGAGGTTATTGAAATTTCTCCCGGCAATCTTGATTCCAGCTTGTGCTTCATCCAGTCCAGCATTTCCCATGATGTTCTCTGCATACAAGTTAAATAAGCAGGCTGACAGTATACAGCCTTGACGTACTCCTTTCCCAATTTGGAACCAGTCTGTTATTCCTTGTCCAGTTCTAACTGTTGCTTCCTGACCTGCATACAGATTTCCCAAGAGGCAGGTCAGGTGGTGTGGTATTCCCATCTCTTTCAGAATTTTCCATAGTTTGCTGTGATCCACACAGTCGAAGGCTTTGGCGTAGTCAACAAAGCAGAAATAGATGTTTTTCTGGAACTCTCTTGCTTTTTTGATGATCTAGCAGATGTTGGCAATTTGATCTCTGGTTCCTCTACCATTTCTAAATCCAGCTTGAAAATCTGGAAGTTCACGTACTGCTGAACCCTGGCATGGAGAATTTTGAGTATTACTTTACTAGTGTGTGAGATGAGTGCAATTGTGTGGTAGTTTGAGCATTCTTTGGCACTGCGTTTCTTTGGGATTGGAATGAAAACTGACCTTTTCCAGTCCGTGGCCACTGCTGAGTTTTCCATATTTGCTGGCATATTGAGTGCAGCACTTTCACAGCATCATCTTTTAGGATTTGAAATAACTCAACTGGAATTCCATCACCTCCACTAGCTTTGTTCATAGTGATGCTTCCTAAGGCCCGCTTGACTTCGCATTCCAGGACGTCTGGTCTAGGTGAGTGATCACACCATCATGATTATCTGGATCATGAAGATCTTTTTTGTATAGTTCTGTGTATTCTTTTCACCTCTTCTTAATATCTTGTGCTTCTGTTAGGTCCCTATCATTTCTGTCCTTTATTGTGCCCATCTTTGCATGAAATATTCCCTTGGTATCTCTAATTTTCTTGAAGAGATCTTTCCTGTTTCCCATTCTATTGTTTTTCTCTATTTCTTTGCATTGATAGCTGAGGAAGACTTTCTTATCTCTCCTTGCTATTCTTTGGAACTCTGCATTCAAATGGGTATATCTTTCCTTTTCTCCTTTGCTTTTTGCTTCTGTTCTTTTCACAGTATTTGTAAGGCCTTCTCAGACAAACATTTTGCCTTCAGTGAGCTCTTAGTTTGAGGTAAAGTTATCATGGCATTTTGACAAGATGAAGGGCTTTGGAGTTAGACATACCAGTGTTTGGATCTCACTTCTGAAGGATGTTCTTCATTTTCCTTCAGACCGACTTTCCACCCTTCACCTTGCTCTGTGTGCTAGGATGCTGACTCAAGGTTTATTCTCTTGCTTCTTGTTGAGTTTAGCCAATGGGAGGTTCTGGTAGGTAATTTGACAATTGAAAGTGAGGTCAGGATGTTTATTTTCCCAGTTCCCCCTCTGCTGGTCTGCAGTTTGGCTGTGGCTGCTCCTGACAGGTGTCCATCTTTTACAGTTTTCACTCCAGCTTCCAGTAACCACTGATCCTGCTTTCACCTTTGTGCCCAAGGGTAGTGAAAGCTTGTTGCCATTTCTATCCAAGGTTTGTTTTATCACCCCTTGCAGATTTTCTGTAACTCTGCTCACACCTTAAAACTGTCCCTTCATTAAACTTTCTTTAATCATCTCTTTTGAGGATGTCATTTGGACCCTGATATACCACCCCAGATCCTTAATAGCTCAGGAACTTTGAAAAAAGTTATTTAGGCTCCTGAGTATCAGTTCTTTCATGTATAAAGGGAAGATACATATATGAGGGTCTTCCCTGGTAGTCCAGTGGCTAAGACTCGTGGTCCTAATGCAGGGAGCTGGGTTTGATCCCTGGTCAGGGAAGTGGATCCCACATGCCACAGTGAAGATTGAAGATCCTGCATGCCATAACTAAGACCCAGTACAGCAAATAAATAGATCTTTTTTAAAAAGAAAGAAAATATGTATATGAGATAATAAATGTAAAAACACATAGTAGGTATTGGTACCTGTCATCATCATTTGTAGTAACTATTATCACATGAAGACTAGGAAGCTCATGATATCCCTGTGACTATTCAAATAAAATTGTAGAGCTATTTATTACTCATCCAGAAGCATAAGACTGAAGGGAAGAGTCTCAGGGAATTGAAAGTAAAGACAGGGAAAGGGGTTGGAAAGATTTTTTAGCACTGTGCAATAGAATAATTTTAGTATTTTAATACTAGAAGGGTCTCAGAGACTTGATGGGAGGATCCTCATACTAAATATGGCAGTGAAGGTGTTCACTTTGTTGAAAAGGAGCAGATTTTCAGAACTGTCATGATATTGCCCCATGTCACAAGAGGAACAGTTGAACAAAGATGTATTGAGCTATGAGTCAGATCTTGAGAAAGGCAAAAATATAAAAGAAAAGAGGTCTTTATTGACATGGGGCATCTTGTAGATCTTCCAGCCAGATGGAAGGAAGGAATCCCTGATCCAGACTGCAGGTCTGGTAAGGAAGCAAGTTGTATAGGTGTTGTACCTTGAATGTCCTTAGCTTGCTCACATATCATCACTTGATGCCCACTGCTACTCCAGGAGAAAGGAGCAGTGACCCCACAAGAGACTGAGCCAGACTTGCCTGTGAGTATACAGGAATCTCCCGCAGAGGCGTGGGTCATCAGTGACCTGCCACAGGGTCAGGGGCACTGAATGCAACAGTGCTGGCATAAGTCTTTTTGAAGAAGGTTGCCATTACTGCCATTACCCCTACCATAGTTTGGCCTCAAGGAACACAGCCTTGCCTATCAACAGAAAATTGGATTAAAGATTTACTGAGTATGGCCCTGCCCATCAGAACAACACCCAGATTCCCCCACAGCCAGTCCCTCCCATCAGAAAGCTTCCACGAGCCTCTTATTCTTATCCATCAGAGGGCAGACAGAATAAGAACCACAATCACAGAAAACTAACCAATCCGATCACGTGGATCACAGCCTTGTCTAACTCAATAAAACTATGAGGCCTGCCATACAGGGCCACCCAAGACAGATGGGTCATGATGGAGACTTCTGACAAAACGTGGCCCCCTGGAGAAGGGAATGGCAAATAATACTTCAGTATTCTTGCCTTGAGAACCCCATGAACAATATGAAAAGGCAAAAAGATATGACATTGAAAGATGAAGTCCCCAGGTTGGTAGGTGCCCAATATGCTACTGGAGAAGACTGGAGAAGTAACACCAGGAAGAATGAAGAGACAGAGCCAAAGAGACAGTGCCCACTTGTGTATGTGACTGGTGATGGAAGTAAAGTTTGATGCTATAAAGAACAATATTGTATAGGAACTTGGAATGTTAGATCCATGAATAAAGGTAAATTGAAAGTGGTCAGACAGGAGATGGTAAGAGTGAACATTGACATTTAAGGAATCAGTGAACTAAAATGGACTGGAATGGGTGAATTTAATTCATGACCATTATATCTACTACTGTGGGCAAGAATCCCATAGAAGAAATGAAGTAGCCCTCATAGTCAACCAAAGAGTCCGAAATGCAGTACTTGGGTGCAATCTCAAAAATGACAGAATGATCTCTTTTCGTTTCCAAGGTAAACCATGCAATATCACAGTAATCCAAATCTATGCCCAAGCCACTAATGCCGAAGAAGCTGAAGTCGAGTGATTCTATGATGAGTTACAAGACTTTCTAGAACTAACACCAAAAAAAAAAAAAAAATGTCCTTATCAGCATAGGGGACTGGAATGTAAAAGTAGGAAGTCAGTAGGTACCTGGAGTAACAGGCAAGTTTGGCCTTGGAGTACAAAATGAAGCAGGGCAAAGGCTAATAGAGTTTTGCCAAGAGAATGCCCTGGACATAGCAAATACCCTTTTCCAAAAACACAAGAGAAGACTCTACACATGGACATCACCAGATGGGCAATACTGAAATCAGGTTGATTATATTCTTTGTAGCTGAAGATGGAAAAGCTCTATACAGTCAGCAAAAAGAAAACTGGGATCTGACTGTGGTTCAGACCATGAACTTATTACCAAATTCAGACTCAAGTTGAAGAAAGTAGGGAAAACCACTTGACCATTCAGGTATGACTTACATCAAATCCCTTACAATTATACAGTAGAAGTACAAATAGGTGGAAGGGATGAGATCTGATAGACAGAGTACCTGAAGAACTATGGACAGAGGTTCATGACATTATACAGGAGGCGGTGATCAAAACCATCCCCATGAAAAAGAAATGCAAAAAGGCAAAATGGTTGTCTGAGGAGGCCTTAGAAATAGCTGAGAAAACAAGAGAAGTGAAAGGCAAAGGAGAAAAGGAAAGATATATTCATCTGAATGCAGAGTTCCAAAGAATAGCAAGGAGAGATAAGAAAGCCTTCCTCAGTGATCAATGCAAAGAAATAGAGGGAAACAATAGAATGGGGAAGATTAGAGATCTCTTCAAGAAAGTTAGACACCAAGGGAACATTTCATGCCAAGATGGGCACAATAAAGGACAGAAATGGTATGGACCTAACAGAAGCAGAAGATATTAAGAAGAGATGGCAAGAATACACAGATCTTAATGACCCAGATCACCACAGTGGTATGATCACTTACCTAGAACCAGACATTCTGGATAAGGTGAAGTCAAGTGGGCCTTAGGAGTATCACTACAAACAAAGCTAGTGGAGGTGACGGGACTCCAGCTGAACTATTTCAGATCCTAAAAGATGATGGTGTGAAAGTGTTGCACTCAATATGCCAGCAAATTCGTAAAACTCAGCAGTGGCACAGGACTGAAAAAGGTTAGTTTCCATCCCAATCCCAAAGAAAGGCAATGCCAAAGAATGTTTAAACTATTGTAATATTGTAGTCATCTCACATGATAGCAAAGTCATGCTCAAAATTTTCCAAGCTCAGCTTCAACAGTATGTGAACTGAGAACTTACAGATGTTCAAGCTGGATTTAGAAAAGGCAGAGGAACCAGCAATCAAATTGTCAACATCCGTTGGATCATAGAAAAAGCAAGAGAATTCCAGAAAAACATCTACGTCTGCTTTATTTAGTATGCTAAAGCCTTTGACTCTGTGGATCACAACAAACTGTGGGAAAGTTTTAAAGGGATGGGAATACCAGACCACCTTACCTGCCTCTGGAGAAATCTATATGCAGGTCAAGAAACAACAGTTAGAAACAGGCATGAAACAACAGCGTGATTCCAAACTGGGAATGGAGTACATCGAGGTTGTATGTTGTCACCCTGCTAATTTAACTTCTATGCAGAGAATATCGTGCAAAATGCCGGACTAGATGAAGCACAACCTGGAATCAAGATTGCTGGGAGAAATATCAATAACCTAAGATATGCAGATGACACCACCGTTATGGCAGAAAGCAAAGAGGAACTAAACGAGCCTCTTGATAAAAGTGAAAGAAGATAGTGAAAAAGCTGGCTTAGATCTCAACATTCAAAAAATTAAGATCATGGCATCCAGTCCCATCACTTCATGGCAAATAGATGGGGAAACAGTGACAGACTTTGTTTCTTGGGGCTCCAAAATCACTGCAGATGGTGACTGCAGCCATGAAATTAAGACGTTTGCTCCTTGGAAGAAAGCTATGACCAACCTACACAGCATATTAAAAAGCAGAGACATTACTTTGCTGGCGAAGTCCATCTAGTCAAAGCTATGGTTTTTCCAGGAGTCATGTATGGATGTGAGAGTTGGACCATAAATAAAGCTGAGCACCGAGGAATTGATCCTTTTGAACTGTGGTGTTGGAGAAGACTCTTAAGAGTCCCTTGGACTGCAAGGAGATCCAACCAGTCAGTCCTAAAGAAAATCGGTCCTGATTATTCACTGAAAGGACTGATGTTGAAGCTGAAGCTCCAGTACTTTGGCCACCTGATGTGAAGAACTGACTCATTGGAAAAGACCCTGATGCTGAGAAAGATTGAAGGTGGGAGAAGGGGATGACAGAGGATGAGATGGTTGGATTGCATCATCGACATGAAGGACATGAGTCTGAGTAGGGTTGGTGGTGATGGACAGGGAAGTCTCCATGCTGCAGTCTATGGGGTTGCAAAGAGTCAAACACAACTGAGCAACTGAATTGAACTGAACTGCTACTCCAGCTGGCTCATCCTTTCCTTCCTCCATGTCTCAGTCTCTTAGAGGAGCCCACAACCAATTTTGGCAGAAAGCTCTTTGAGTTGTCTAACTGTTCCCTTCTTTTCAGACCAAACATGTCCACCTAGATGGAGGGGTCAGGGTGGGTTCAAGTAAAATCTCCCCATTGTGGTACCTGGAGCCTCTCTCCCCATAGACCATCGTGTTCCATCACTGAGTCTGACAAGTTATACAACAAGGCTGTCTTTCTTTTGAAGTAAATTATCTCCAAGAGATCCTGCAAGTCCTCTTACAATTAAGTTTCTTTTGAGTGCCCCTACCTCACCAGTTATTCTTATTTGACCCGAATATGTTCTTCTCCCAGAATTCCCTTATAATTCAAAGGATAAAGTTAGAAACCAGGGAGAACAAGATGGCGGAGGAGTAGGTGGATGTGGAGTACATCTCTCTCCAGAGATACATCAGGAACACACCTTCAGACACAGAAGGGCATGCAGAACACCAGCTGAGAGCAGGCAGGAGTACCTGTCGCGTGGAAGAGAATATACAGAAACACGCAAAACTCGAGATCAAGCCCTGAGGCTCTGGAGTGGGAGCACTGACGCCAAGACCCTAGGCTACCGGAGATCTAACCCTAGGGAGTATCAAATAGTGAGAACTCCTACAAAGGAAATCACTTGAATACAAGACTTAGCATCACCCAACCACCAGTAGCAACTTGTGCAGGATGCCTCATCTAAACAAGAAACAAAACAAAAATACAAACCCAGGCATCAGCAGATAGGATTACCACCTCACTCAGCCTTGCCCATCAGAGGAAAAGCAAACAAACAAACAAAAACTCAGCACAAATCTCACCCTATAGGAAGCTCACACAAACCACTGAACCAACCTTAGGAGGGAAACCAAAAGGGAGAAAGAATTCAACCTTTTTCAAGGAAAGAATTCAACTTTTCTTGAAGCCTGGGAAAAAGAAACCTCAAACACAATAACTTTAAAAAAACAAATGAAAAGGCAGAGAAATACTGCACAAATGAAGGAACAAGCTAGCAACACTGAAGTCCAAATAAATGAAGAGAAAATAGAAAAATTACCTGAAAAATAATTCAGAATAATGATAGTAAAGATGATCAAAAACATTGAAAACAAAATGGAGAAAATGCAAGAATCAATGAACAAAGACCTAGAAGAATTAAAGAATAAACATACAGAGACAAACAGCACAGTTACTGAAATAAAAATATTCTAGAAGGAATCAATAGCAGAATATCTGAAGCAGAAGAACGAATCAGTGAGCTGGAAGATAAAATGGTTGAAATAACTTCTGAAGAGCAGAATAAAATAAAAAGAATGAAAAGAGCTGAGGACAGTCTCAGAGACCTCTGGGACCATATCAAATGCACCAACATTCAAATTATAGGGGTCCCAGAAGAAGAAGAGAAAAAGAAAGGGTATGAGAAAATTTTTGAAGAGATTATAGTTGAAAAGTTCCTGAACATGGAAAAGGAAATAGTCAATCGGGTCCAAGAGGCACAAAAAGGATAAACCCAAGGAGAAACACACCAAGATATATACTAACCAAACTAACAAAGACTAAACACAAAGAAAGAATGTTAAAAGCAGCAAGGGGGAAGCAACAAGTAACATACAAGGGAAACCCCCTGTGCTTAACAGCTGATTTTTCAGCAGAAACTCTGCAGGCCAGAAGGGAATGGCAGGATATATTTAAAGTACTGAAAGGGAAAAATCTACAACCAAGATTACTGTACCCAGCAAGTATCTCATTTAAAATTGATGGAGAAACAGCTTTTCAGACAAGCAAAAGTTAAGAGACTTCAGTACCACTGAACCAACTTTACAACAAATGTTAAACAGACTTATATAGTCAAGAAATACAACAGAAGAAAAAGCATCTACAAAACCAACCCCAAACAATTAAGAAAATGGCAATAGGAACATATATATCAATAATTACTTTAATTGTAAATGGACTAAATGCTCCAACCAAAAGACCCACACTGGCTGAATGGATACAAAATCAAGACCCATATATATGCTGTCTACAAGAAACCCACCTCAGACCTCAAGACACATATAGACTGAAAGTGAGAGGATGGAAAAATATATTCTATGCAAATAGGAAACAATAGAAAGCTATAGTAGCAATCTTCATATCAGACAAAATAGACCTTAAAATAAAGAATATTACAAGAGATAAGGAAGGACACTACATAATGATCAAGGGATCAATCCAAGAGGAAGACATAATGATTGTAAATATCTATGCACTCAACATAGGAGCACCTCAATACATAAGACAAACACTAACAGGCATAAAAGGAGAACTTGAAAGTAATGCAGTAATAATTGAAGACTTTAACACCCAACTTACACCAATGAACAGATCATCAAAACAGAAAATTAATAAGGAAACACAAGTCTTAAATGATACATTAGATGAGATGGATCTCATTGATATCTTCCAGACATTCCATCCAAATGCAGAAGAATACACCTTCTTCTCAAGTGCACGTGGAACATTCTCCAGGATAGACCACATCTTGGGTCACAAATCAAACCTCAGTAAATTTAAGAAAATTGAAATCATATCAAGCATATTCTCCAACCACAATGCTATGAGACTAGATATCAATTACAAGAAAAAATTGTAAGAAACACAAACACATGGAGATTAAACAACACATTTCTAAATAACCAACAGGTTACTGAAGAAATCAAAACAGAAATAAAATTTCTAGAAACAAACAATGAGAACATGACAGCTCAAAACCTATGGGATACAGCAAAAGCAGTTCTAGAGGGAAGTTTATAACAATACAATCCTACCTCAAGAAACAAGAAAAACATTGACTAGACAACCTCACTTTACACCTAAAGCAACTGGAAAAAGAAGAGAGAAAAAAAAAAAATTAGTAGAAGGAAAGAAATTGTAAAGATCCAAGCAGAAAGAAATGAAAGAAACAATAGTAAAGGTTAATAAAACTAAAAGCTGGTTCTTTGAGAAGATAAGTAAAATTGTCAAACCCTTAGCCAGACTCATCAAGAAAAAGAAGAATCAAATCAACAAAATTAGAAATGAAAAAGGAGAAGTTACAGCAGACAATGCAGAAATACAAAGGATTATAAGAGACTATTATGAACAACTATATGGCAATAAAATAGATAACCTGGAAGAAATGGAAAGGTTCTTAGACAAGTTCAATCTTCCAAGACTGAACGAGGAAGAAATAGAAATTATGAACAACCCAATTACAAGCACTGAAATTGAATCTGTGACCAAAAATCTCCCAAAAAACAAAAGCCCAGGACCAGAAGGCTTCACAGGAGAATTCCATCAAACATTTAGAGAAGAGCTAATGCCTATCCTTCTAAAACTCTTTTCAAAAAACTGCAGAGGAAGGAACACTTAAAAATTCATTCTATGAGGCCATCATCACCCTGATAACCAAAACCAGACAAAGACAACACACAAAAAGAAAACTACAGGTCAGTATTACTGATGAACATAGATGCGA
This sequence comes from Dama dama, assembly GCF_033118175.1. NCBI lineage: Eukaryota > Metazoa > Chordata > Mammalia > Artiodactyla > Cervidae > Dama > Dama dama. The sequence goes on along the minus strand of NC_083709.1, from coordinate 70,788,670 downwards.
AAATCCTCAACAAAATTTTAGCAAACAGAATTCAGCAACACATCAAAAAGCTCATACACCATGATCAAGTTGGGTTTATTCCAGGGATGCAAGGATTCTTCAATATATGGAAATCAATCAATGTGATACACCATATTAACAAATGGAAAGATAAAAACCACATGACAATCTCAATAGATGCAGAAAAAGCCTTTGACAAAGAATTCAGCACCCATTTATGATTAAAACTCTTCAAAAAATGGGCATAGAAGGAACCTACCTCAGCATAGTAAAGGCCATATATGGTAAACCTACAGCAAACATTATTCTCAATGGTGAAAAACTGAAAGCACTCTCCCTAAGATCAGGAACAAGACAAGGGTGTCCACTTCCACCACTATTATTCAACATAGTTCTGGAAGTGTTAGCTACAGCAATCAGAAAAGAAAAAGAAATAAAAGGAATCCAGATTGGAAAAGAAGTAAAGCTCTCACTGTTTGCAGATGACATGATACTGTACATAGAAAACCCTCAAGATAGTATCAGAAAATTTCTAGTGCTAATCAGTGAATTTGGCGAAGTTGCAGGATACAAAATCAATACACAGAAATCACTTGCATTTCTATATACTAACAATGAAAAATCAGAAAGAGAAATTAAGGAATCAATCCCATTCACCGTTGTAACAAAAAGAATTAAATATCTAGAAATAAACTTGCCTAAGGAGACAAAGGAACTGTACACAGAAAATTGTAAGACACTGATGAAAGAAATCAAAGGTGACATAAACAGATGGAGAGATATTCCATGTTCCTGGGTAGAAAGAATCAATATTGTGAAAATGACTATATTACCAAACACAATCTACAGATTTAATGCAATCCCTATCAAATTACCAATGGCATTTTTCACAGAACTAGAACAGAAAATTTCACAATTCATATGGAAACACAAAAGACCCTGAATAGCCAAAGCAGTCTTGAGAAAGAAGAATGGAGCTGGAAGAATCAACCTTCCTGACTTCAGATTATACTACAAAGCTATGGTCATCACAACAGTATGGTGCTGGCAGAAAAACAGAAATATAGACCAATGGAACAAGATAGAGCAGAAATAAACCCATGAACCTATTGGGTACCTTATTTTTGACAGAGGAGGCAAGAATATACAATGGGGCAAAGACAGTCTTTCAATAAATGGTGCTGGGAAAACTGGACAGCTACATATAAAAGAATGAAATTAGAACACTTCCTAACACCATACACACAGATAAATTCAAAATGGATTAAAGACCTAAATATAAGACCAGAAACTATAAAACTCTTAGAGGAAAACATAGGCAGAGAACACTTGATGACATAAAGCAAGATCCTCTATGACCCACCTCCTAGAGTAACAGAAAGAAAAACAAAAGTAAACGAGTGGGACCTGATAAAACTTAAAAGCTTTTGCACAGCAAAGGAAACTATAAGCAAGGCGAAAAAACAACCCTTGGAATGGGAGAAAATAATAGCAAATGAAACAACTGACAAAGGATTAATTTCCAAAATATACAAGCAGCTCATACAACTCAGTGCCAGACAAACAATCCTATCAAAAAATGGGAAAAAGACCTAAACAGACATTTCTCCAAAGAAGACATACAGAGGGCTAACAAACACATGAAAAGATGCTCAACATCACTCATTATTAGAGAAATGCAAATCAAGACTACAATGAGATATCACCTCACAGTGGTCAGAATGGCCGTCATCAAAAATGTCTACAAACAATAAATGCTGGAGAGGTTGTGGAGAAAAGGGAATGCTCTTGCACTGTTGGTGGGAATGTAAATTGATACAGCCACTATGAAAGATGGTATGGAGATTTCTTAAAAAACTAGGAATAAAACCACCATATGTCCCAACAATCCCACTCCTAGGCATACACCCTGAGGGAACCAAATCTGAAAAAGATACGTCATTCCCATTGTTCATTGCAGCCCTATTTACAATAGCTAAAACATGGAAGCAACCTAGATGTCCATTGACAGGTGAATGGATAAAGAATTTGTGGTACATGTGCAAAATGGAATATTACTCAGCCATAAAAAGAACACAGTTGAGTCAGTTCTAATGAAATGGATTTACCTAGAACCTATTGTACAGAGTGAAGTGAGTCAAAAAGAGAAAGATAAATATCATATTCTAACACATATCTACAGAATCTAGAAAAATGGTACTGAAGAATTTACTTACAGGGCAGCAGTGGAGAAACAGATGTAGAGAATAGAGTTATGGACACGGGGAGAGGGGAGGAGAGGGTGAGATGTATGAGAAGAGTAACATGGAAACTTAATCACCATATGTAAAACAGATAGCTAACAAGAATTCACTGTATGGCTCAGGAAACTCAAACAGGAGCTCTGTTATCAACCTAGAGGGGTGGGATGGGGAGGGAGATGGGAGGAAGGATCAAAAGGGAGGGGATATATGTATACCTATGGCTGATTCATGTTGAGGTTTGACAGGAAACAGCAAAATTCTGTAAAGCAATTATCCTTCAATAAAAAATAAATTAAAAAAAAAAAAGAAACCAGAGGGTGTCAGAGTTAAGCCAATTTCAGATTCTACACAGCTTCTTATAAATCCTTATTTGTCCCACAATTTTTTCCCTCCCAACAGGTCGATAAAGGGATGAGACCCTCTTTTGTATTTAACTGTGATCAGAAAAGGGAGAAAATTGAGAGAAAGAACTTGTGTTAGCCAAGGGGAAAAGTGAAATCTAGAGGAAAGATTTGGCTAGCTGGAAATCGTGTTAGATGTCTCATGTGAGTTGGTAAGGTCCCTGTGTGTACATTTTGTCCATGAAATTACACATGATCCTGATAAAGAAGAAACAGCATGGTCCTTGAATAGAGATAATCTTCTGGCTTCACAGCAACTCTCTGTGTGAGTTCAGATCTTCAAAGGACATGACTGGAAACCAAGAATGAATACAGAAGTTGCTGAAGATTTCTGCAAATGATGTCACAAAAGCAAAAACTCAGAATGAACTGTGACTTGTGAACAATGCTCAGGACAAAATTCTGTTTGGAGCAAACCAAAGAGTTTAAAAAAAAAGGCAAGAGCAAATGCCGTGGGTACATTTTTTCAAAGCTGTTCAAACGCTCTTGGCCTTCATTCACTTTGCCAAGGAGAATGACGTTATGAATGGAAAGGGTAGAACAAACAGGAGCACAAAAAAGATCATTGAAGGCCAAACTGGTGAAGAGACTGTGAGTGAGCATAAAGCTTCTAGCCTCCTGCCCAGGAACATTGTATTCTAGGGTACTGTGAGACCTTGCAAATGAGATTATTGGGCCACTCTTAGTAATCTTGGAGGAGCTGTGGAAAATGGGGGATGTGTGTCAGGGGACTGAAGTTAGTTAATTATAGTCATGATTCTCTAAAAGGGGGAAAGTGGGTTATATAGAGAGATTGTAAACCTAAATGTTTATGAAAACCAGAAAATAACTACGAAGAGTCAAGTAGGGCAGTTGGAAACTAGTGATTGGGAAAGGACAAGCTCCCTTTTAAAAGGGCAGCTCTTCTTAAGCTCCAGTTGGCTGTTGTCATTCCCAGAAGTCCTAGAACTTTAATATTTTTATTTTAACTCTTATTATTTGTCAAATAAGAATAACTATTTAAATAGATTTTTTAAATATATGGGCTAAATGAAAGAGATCTGTAGACAGATAGGGCCACCAGGCCACCAGTTTGTGACCTTTCCCCATAGATGTGCCATCTTGCAGCTAAGAAGCTAGAACAGTCCATTAAAAGATCATCTTGTAAACGTTTTAAAGGAATTGGTGGTCCTCAGGAGTTGTGTGGGTTCACTAGGATTAACATACCACACTCTAACCTCTCTCTTCTTAGACTGGCAGAGGGATGTGATAGTCTTGGGCACTCTGATTTCAGTAAGGTTCTGACAAAGTGAGCCATATTCTCCTTGGGAACCAGTTGGAGCTGTTCAAATAGAATATTAGTACTTCTGGTTCATTTGGGTTTTTCCATAAGATCTTACAGAAAAACCCAAACAAATTTTTGGCCAACCAAATAGATTCCTAGTTATGCTTGAGGTTAATGGACTAATAAACCAGTACTGGCCAGTAGGAATGACTGTTTTTTTCTCTTTGACAAACCTAGACAGTGTATTAAAAAGCAGAAACATCACTTTACTGGCAAAGGTCTGTATAGTCAAAGCTATGGTCTTTCTAGTAGTCATGTACAGATGTGAGAGTTGGACCATAAAGAAGGCTGAGTGCCAAAGAATTGATGCTTTCAAACTGTAGTGCTGGAGAAGACTTTGAGAGTCCCTTGGACAGCAAGGAGATCAAACCAGTCAATCCTAAAGGAAATCAACCTTGAATATTCATTGGAAGGGCTGGTGATGAAGCTGAAACTCCAATACTTTGGCCACCTGATGTGAAGAACTGACTCATTTGAAAAGACCCTGATGGTAGGAAAGATTGAGGGCATGAGAAGAAGCGGGTAACAGAGGATGAGATGGCTGGATGGCATAATCGACTCAATGGATATGAGTTTGAGCAAACTCGGGGAGATAGTGAAGGACAGGGAAGCCTGGCAGGCTGTAGTCCATGGGGTCTCAAAGAGTTGGACATGGCTGAGCAACTGAACAATTAAACTTTTAGAGCCCAAAAACAGCCTCAGTTCAGTTCAGTCTCTCATTCGTGTCTGACTCTTTGCACAAGAATTGGCTCATGGCTTGACGCCTACAGGGTACTGTGAGAATGTCAAGTACTTGATGATGGCTTGGTATTTTATAGCCCAGGAGTTGGCAAGCTGACCCAGTTTGTATAAATAAAGTTTTTTTTTAATTGAAGTATAGTCAATTTACAATATTAGTTTCAGGTATGCAACATAGTGATTCAATATTTTTATTATATGCCAGTTAAAATGATCACAAAATAATAGCTACATTTTCCTGTGCTGAACAATATATTCTTTTTTGCTTATTTATTTTATACTAGTAGCTTGTGTCTCTTAATATCCTACCTCTATCCATAAAAAAGAAGGAAATTCTGCCATTTGTAATTAAAGTTTTATTGGAAAACAGCAACACCCATTCTTTTTACACACTATTTCTGGTTGCTTTTGATAGACAACAGGTAAGTAATTGTGACAGAGATTGGATGGCCAGCAAATTCTTGTTATTACTTATAGTACTTATAGTTTCTTCACTGAAAACCTTTGAGGACTTTCTGATATATCTAACATCATATTAGTAATCTTAGTGACCTTCTTACACTGTTGAATGATGTTGGTTAATATTGGATTTGTCAGTGATGGTCAATAAAAGCCCAAAGTCTATGTCATATGAATTGGCTGTCAAACCATATCTTCTCTACTCTCAGATTGAAACAATCAATATAGTGAGTCAAAGAGCAGAATTTAAATATATTCTTGAGAAAATTTGGCTTGTCATTTCTTAATATTTTGTCCAGTGTGTTGATGATGCCTTTGGGGTCATGTCCAGTGCATCCCACTTTTGAGAGGAGCCAGGGTGGGTCATTATGTGGGGTAAGATTTAGAGGTCTGGTTCCAGATGATAGAGTGGTCAAAAGTAGATCTAATCTGAGGACAAGTTCATCATGAGGACCCAGGAGCAGAGTTAAGGGTCAAAATCAAAGAAATCGTGTCCATCATCATTGTGATGGACAAAAGGCAAAGCAAGAGGTCAGAGGATGAATTGATGCAGAAGCAGGATGCAGAAGTGAGGTTAACATGAGGGCAAAGCAAGAGCATTCTGGATTTTGTCTGTTAAGGGGTCAAGGATGCCCAGAGCACTCTTTCTGGATGCTGGCTACAGGAAGTAATTAGATTTAGATGAGTTCTTGAGGATGGGGCCTCCATAATGAGATTAGTACCTTTATAGGAAGAGGAAGAGACCAGAGCTCACTCTGTCTGATGATGACACAGTGTGAAGGCAGCCATCTGCAAGACAGGAAGAGGGATCTTACAGGAACAGAATCTGCCCGCACCTTGATCTTGGAACCCCTAGCCTCCAGCACTAGGAGAGAGAGAAATGTCTGTTGCATAACCCACTTAGTCAATAGTATTTTGTTATAGCAGCCTGAGTTAAGACAGATGTCATCAATTTTACCTTTTTAAAAAAGTGGTAAAACCACATAACCTAAAATTTACCATCATAACCATTTTTAAGCATATAGTTCAGTAGTATTAAGTTCATTCACATTGTTGTATAACAGATCTCCAGATCTTTTTCTCTCTCAAAACTGAAACTCTATACGAATTAACTTCTCATTTTCTCTCAATTTTACTTTTTAAAACAAAAAATTACCAAAGCAGCTAAAGAGAAACACCACCAGATATTTAAGAAACTGTACTTCAAAAGCAAAAAATAAAGTAGATGTAATTTGGCATATTTTCATGGCTTGCTAATTAGTATCTTCTTTTCCACTAAAGCCTTTGAAGAGAAAAAAAAGTAATTCCTTCTCCCGTTTACCTATTTGAGCATTGAGAACTTCAGGGGCTGGGACCCAGAGTTTTGACTCTAGGTGGAAGAGTCCTGCTTAGTGTCCCTCACAGCTATGACCATCATGTAGAAGAAACCTCAAAGGGGGATGCATCTCTTCTCTGGTGGCATACCCCAAAGGTTTATTTTTAACAAACTGACTCCTAATACCTTCCTTTTGCTACTGAGGAAATTCCCTAGGGATTTAGAATGCCTTTCTTCCCAGAAAAGGATTTTTTCACATTATTTCTTATTCATATTCTTTTTTTGTTTTTTCATATTTTGTCCATATGGCTTGACCAAAGCCCAAAGAGGAGATTACTATCACATGCATTCTACATTTTCAAGCATGAAACATGGTCAGTTTATTTGCCCTGATGAGAAAGGGCTCGCCAGTGCCTGAAAACTATTTGCAATTCTCCAGTTTATTTAGTAAAACAATTTTTCCATATGTGCAATTCTGTAAATTTTAGTGGTTTTAAAAAAATATAGAGAGATTGCTATTTGAAAGTGCTAGGAGTTATTAATCTTCACACAATGCAACTTTTTAAAATGGAAATACTTTAGTTTGCTAAAAATACATGATTATTGTAAAGAAAGAGGTTAGAATCAAAACTCCCAGTGCAATCATACTCTCCGAGACTGTCCTTTTTGTCTTAAAAATGAAAACAACAAACATTTAAACAGAATTCAGTAAGAGCTTTCATGTATCAGTTCAACAGAATGTTTCTTTCCATACCCATGAGCTGCTGTAGAGTGCGACATTGTTGTGGAAGTTGTGTAGTTGAGGACCAAGATTCCAATGTCAGAGAGACTTGGACTTGATTGCTGTCTCTACCACTTACTAGTTGTGTGCCCTGGAGCAACTTACTTTATTTCTCTAAACCTCAGTGTCCTCATCTTCGATGTAAGGATAATAATAATCGTCCATGGAGGGATAATTACTCAGGTTTGTGGGATGGTGTGATGCAGGTCACCTGAAGTGCCTAGCATTAGTGTCTGTGATATAGCAGGTGCTCAGTATTGGTGGTATCATGATTATAACTGTGTCAGTTTTTAGATTTTTAATTTTGGTAAAATACACATAACAAAATTTACCATCTTAGCAATTTTTAAGTGTACAGTTCAGCAGTATTAAGAACATTCACATTGTGATATACATAACCATCATTATGGTTTTAATGCCCTCTCCTGAAAGAAAAAGAAAAAATGTGAATTTACCTCTTCTGTATGAGGCTTTGTCAGAATAGACTCCTTCTAGTCTCTCAAAATCTTTAGAAACATGGTCATGTCTATCTGTGGCTATATTTTGAAAACCCCTTCGTGTGAAATGTTCAAGGCATCAGACCGATTCTAGTGTTATCTTGTGTTTGTAGCTGTAGAGGTAGGAGCTAAACAGACCTGCTCAGCTACTCTAGGGTAAAATTAATTCCCAAATGCCCTCACTGACACTTTGCAGTGTCTTCCTCTGCAGACGTTTCTGACTGCTGCCGGCCTAGGCTCTGCTAATGGAGGTTTATAAAAGCCTTCACAATTCCTATGGTAACCCAGGAGAAAGGCTGTTGCCATGGGGACTAGTCAAGCCTATATAAACCTTCCATCTCGATCAGACAGATGAGAATGATGTGAGAATGAATCCTTTACTAGTTCACCTTCTGAAATTGCTAACAATTATCTCTGTTTTAGGAAAAGGATTCATCATTTCTTTCAGGTAGAAACTCATTCACGTTTTCAGCTTGAAAGAGGTATTGTTTAAAAGCTTTCTTGATCTTGCTGTCAACCAAAGTCACCCAGAGAATGAAATGGCTGGTGATGGAACTATTTCCAAATTTCTACAGTTTTACCAACCATTAAATAACATTTATCACAAGTGTGTGAACTTCATATTGTTTTAAAAGAATGGTATGTTTTTTAAAGACTATATTAACCTTAAGCCTATGTCTATTAATGCACTTTTACATTATTTGATAATTAAGTCTAGAAGAATCTGAGCTCCCCAAAGAGAGGGTCTATGTTTTACTTACCTCCATGTACCCAGCATCTAACCCAGTTGTGTTGCAATATTAGAAATTTAGCAAATGAATGAATGAATGAATCAATCAATGTACACCCTCAGGTTGATAATAGCAGAGATAGTAGGTATTGATATTCAAGTGTGTAATGGAAGCCATCTCTATTATTCATTTATTAAAAGACAGTTTGTTAATGCTTATCAGCCTCATTTATTCAACAATGGCACAGTCCCTGCTTTTAATTCATGGAGTTTATCTTTAGGTCTATAACAGTAAATAAGACAGAGTCCCCGTCTTCCTGGAGCTCTTGGTCTGTAGGCAGAGATAAACTTATACCACTGTCTGAGTAAAATGAAGTTGGTGTTAGAGTAGGAGCATAACCCCAAATCCATGTTTAATGCAGACTGGGTCTGAGAGAGAGAGAAGACGCTGTTCGAACTGGGCCTTGATAGATGAGAAGGAGTTCTACAGGGATATGAGTGTGTGGGAAGGATGAAATGAGCCATTTAAGGCAGCAGGAAGAGCATATGTTTAAGAACATAGTACAGGGGAGGAGTGGTAAGTATTCTCAGGTGACTGAAATATAGATTGTATGAGGCTGAGACAGGAGGCTGGCCTGCAGCCGGATTATTATGAGTCTAATGTGCTGTTCTTACCCACATGCTGCTCCTGGGAAAGTGGACCCTGAGAGCCTGGGTCTGGTGAAGGGGTCTGGATATCAGGGCTGTATGAGGACCTATCCCGAGGTAAGGGATGCAGAGGGTCCACAGAGCACTTCTAGGGCGGAAGGCAGGACCAGGCTCAGAGTTGCAGCATGAGAAGGCCGCCATTCAAAGGTCAAAGGGCCAGACCTGCCTTCAGCACAGCCTCAGTGAGTGGCACAGTTGGAGAAGGCGGCCGGGAGGGTGGGGCTGATGTCAGAGCCGGTTCTCTTTTAGAGGGTGCTTGTACCCCTGCCTGCAGGTAGAAGGTGTGAATTGGAACAACACTAAGGAATTTAAAGATTTTTTCCCAGCAGAGGTAAGATATATTTACAGAGTTCATATCTGTGTTTTATAGACATCCTTCTAATGCAGGCAGTAAATAGGATGGGAGAAGGGGAAAACCTGGAGCCAGGGGTAGAGGTCCAGGGAAAAATCAGTAGATAGCTCTAGCATGGAGAAGGGACATGAGTTCTCTCCTTCTTTTCTTTCAGATATCAATATTTTCTGATCACTTTTTATTTGCTCTGGGTGGTGCTGGGTTCTAGGAATGCAGAGATGTATAAGATATGGGCCTGCCCAGGGTTTCTCTGAGTCTATTGAGATAGATGCACAAGTAAAGCTCAACTCATGATGCGGAGTGGTGTGTCAGTAAGTACATCAGATGGCTTTCTTTTAGACCCTTATTGAGTGAATGGATGAAAAAGAGTTGACATCTGTTTAAAGTTTGGTGTAGAGGGCAAGAGAGGAAGTGGTTGAAGATCATCTCATCTAGTTTTGTAGCTGAGTATATGGTGATCCAAGAAGGCAGAACTATAGGAGAAATATTAGGCAGCAGGAAAGACAGTGCTTTCCAATGTTATGATTATAAGGGAGCAAATTTCAGACTGGTGGGAGAGATCTTTTGTAGGCTGAGGGTCCTTATATGCTTACATTTTGATATATAAGTAGCCTATATTTTGCCTGTGTGGAGGACACATGAAGAAGGTGGCTATTAGTCATGCAGTCAGCAAGAGGTAATAATTTTTCTTAGCCTTCTCTCATTCTATCCGTCTTAACTTTCATCTTTCCGTATTGTATAACCCTAGATAGTTAAAGCTTTTCCATATGCGTTACTCATTACTTGGCTGTTTGCGGGCTGTGTAGTGTTGTGGAAAGTGTGTAAAACTAGGGATCAGAGACATTGAGTTCAAAACCCACCTTATCATTCCCTGCCTGTGTGACTTTGTGCCAATATTTAATCCTTTCCGAGTTCAGCTTTCTTCCATGCAAAGTGGGAATAGTAAGGGCCTTTCTTCCTTCCCAGGATTCTTCTACAACAAATGAAACAAAAAAGTGTTTTGCGCACTCTCCAACATAAATCACAGCAGGATCCTCTATGACCCACCTCCCAGAATATTGGAAATAAAAGCAAAAATAAATAAATGGGACCTAATTAAACTAAAAGTTTTGCACAACAAAGGAAACTATAAGCAAGGTGAAAAGACAGCCCTCAGATTGGGAGAAAATAATAGCAAATGAAGCAACAAAGGATTAATCTCAAAAATATACAAGCAACTCCTGCAGCTCAATTCCAGAAAAATAAATGACCCAATCAAAAAATGGGCCAAAGAACTAAACAGACATTTCTCCAAAGAAGACATGCAGATGGCTAACAAACACATGAAAAGATGCTCAACATCTCTCATTATGAGAGAAATGCAAATCAAAACCACAATGAGGTACCATTACACGCCAGTCAGGATGGCTGCTATCCAAGTCTACAAGCAATAAATGCTGGAGAGGGTGTGGAGAAAAGGGAACCCTCTTACACTGTTGGTGGGAATGCAAACTAGTACAGCTGCTATGGAAAACAGTGTGGAGATTCCTTAAAAAACTGGAAATAGAACTGCCATATGACCCAGCAATACCACTTCTGGGCATACACACCGAGGAAACCAGATCTGAAAGAGACACGTGCCTCCCAATGTTCATCGCAGCACTGTTTATAATAGCCAGGACATGGAAGCAACCTAGATGCCCATCAGCAGACAAATGGATAAGGAAGCTGTGGTACATATACACCATGGAATATTACTCAGCCATTGAAAAGAATTCATTTGAATCAGTTCTAATGAGATGGATGAAGCTGGAGCCCATTATACAGAGTGAAGTAAGCCAGAAAGATAAAGACCATTACAGTATACTAATGCATATATATGGAATTTAGAAAGATGGTAATGATAACCCTATATGCAAGACAGAAAAAGAGACACAGATGTATAGAACAGATTTTTGGACTCTGTGGGAGAAGGAGAGGATGAGCTGATCTGAGAGAACAGCATCAAAACATGTATATTATCTAGGGTGAAACAGATCACCAGCCCAGGTTGGATGCATGAGACACGTGCTCGGGGCTGGTGCACTGGGAAGACCCAGAGGAATCGGGTAGAGAGGGAGGTGGTGGGGGGATCGGGATGGAGAATACATGTAAATCCATGGCTGATTCATGTCAATGTATGACAAAAAACGCTACAATATTGTAAAGTAATTAGCCTCCAACTAATAAAAATAAATGGACAAAAAAAAGTGTTTTACGAAGTGTAAAATGCAACACAGCCAAGAGTTGTCATCATTACTTGGGAAACTCTTTCTTTATTTTCTTTAGTTCTACTGCATCTTTCTCAAGTAATGTGTAGAACAGATGCCGTGAGCTTATTCCTTACCTTAAGCGGATACACTAAGAATTAAGGGATTGGTGATGGTGTAAAGTTTGGAGACTGAGTAACGACGTGTATGGTCTGATTTCTGGACATTACCTGACCCTCCTCTCCAAAAAGGGCAAAACTTGTTTTCTTTTAAACTACATTGAAGTGTGCCTAATTTAAACTGCCTGACCCAAAACTCACACATTTAAGGTAGAAGTAAGACTTACGGAATTAAGCAATCCAAATGAAGATTTTATTCAATAATAATAAAAATGTCCTCACAATTAGGGTAGAAAAAAGATGAGAGGAACTTCCTGGAGTGGCACTGAATGGTTTCTGGCATGTTTTAGAGAGTTCTTAATAAATTATTAACTATCACATATCTTACAATAATTTAGTAAGAAGGTATCAAGGATGTACTGCCCTTATCAAAATGATTTAGCAAGTATTAAATCTTTTGTTACACTCTGGAAGAAATTATCTAAAGTTGGTGTCATTTCTTTCTTAAATGTTTAGGATAATTTACACCTGGGTGTGGAGTTTTCTTTGTGGGATATTTTTTAATAGATATTCAATTTATTTAATAGAGATAGAATTTTCACATTTAAGAATTTTTTTTGTCTGTGTCTGTTTTAGAAAGCTATGCTCTCGGAATTTGTCTGTTTCATCTCAGTTGTCAGATTTATGGGCACGAAACTTTTCATAATATCTTATTCTTTTTAATTTCTCTAGGTTCTGTAGTGATGCACTCTTTATTCATCCCTGATACAGCAAATTTGTCCATATTTGTTTTTACTTGATGAAACTTGCTGGGAGTTTATCAATTTCATTAGTCTTTTCAAGGAAACAGCCACTTTAGTCTGGAATAGTTCTTTACTCTTCCTTCATCTTTCATGACATTGACATTTTTGAAGAGTTTAATCCCATAATTTTTTAGAATGTTTCTCAATTTGATTTGCTCTAATGTTTGCTAATAATTAGATTCAGGTTATGTATGTTTGTCAGGAAAACCATGAAAGCCATGACAGTGTTCTCCATGCATTGTATCAGGTGGTGCATATGACGATTTGTCCCATTACTGGTGATGTTTAGTTTTGTCACTTGGTTAAGATGGTGTCTCTAAGGTTATCTACTCTAAGATTAATTAATAATGATTTTGGACTTAGCAATGAGTAAGTATTTTATATTCACTAATTGATAGATATTTTATGGGATGATATCTTAGGATGCAAATATCCTGTTTCCCATTAAATTACCACCCATTAATTTTAGCATCCACTGATCATTTTCCCTGAATTATTACTGATAGTTACCAAATGACAATTTTCTAACTTTTGTTATTCATTCTATATTTATTAGTTTGTATTCTATTTTAAGGTACAGCTTTTCCTTCTCTCCCATTTATTATTTATTTGTTGTGTCCATATAAATTCATAGATTATACTTTTATTTAATGAGTTATAATCTATGATTGTCGCTACATATTTTGATGCTCATATTTTCATGGATTCTAGGCCCCCTTGGTGGAAAAAATTAGGAAATGTATCCATGTAGACACGTTCACATACCCATATAAATTTTATCAATCTGTATTAAAATTCATTAATTCACACTGATACATCCACCAACCCAATACCCTTTCTGTATTTGAAACTCTTTTTCTCTGATAGTAAGAAGTCTGGTCACATTATCCTCATTATATTTTCTTAATTACTTAATAATCCTGTAAATAACCACTCCTAGCCCATATGATGTCTTTATATAGGTAGAAAAGGATGTCCCTTCTGAGTAAATTCCACCTGTCCCAGGACGCGTGGCATTGTTAAGTGAGAAGCTGGATTTGGGGCCCCACTAACCCCTCAGCGACCACTTCTGTGCAGTGAACAAGAGTCATAACCTCCAGCAGCCCCGTCAGTTTCAGTCTGTCCTCCTGACAGTTGTCCCTTCATTCTTCTTTTAGTATAATTAGGAACCATGTGTGACACTGACAGAAGCAGTACAAGTGAAAAGCAGTTTGGGTCCCTAAGCTATTTCATTGTATTTTTGCCTCACCAGAGTCTTGTGTGTGGTTTCTTCACATTTATTTGTTTTCCTGGAAAGAGGGAGCTCAGGGAGATTCGGGTGTGACCCCACTCTGCTGAGGCCTGGTGCCACTGCAGCGGGCACAGGGCGTGCCTCTGTGCTCAGGGAGGTTAGAACGCTCTGATGGATACACAAGGCGGGGAAGATGTGATGTGTGGGGTAGGCTGGAGCTGCGGAGAGGGAGGGAGAAAGAGAGAACTTAATATACCCATCTGAGACTATATAGAAGGAAGTTGAAGGGGCCCTGATTGGTCTGTAAAGAATTTTAAGGGAATTATGCAATTCTTTAATTTCTTCCTTTTCTATTTTCTGGTAAGGAATAAGAGAGGAAGAAATTTATAATTGTCCAACTTTGATGCCATTGCCTTGAAATCTTGAAATCGTCCATAAAGTCCACTATATTTCCATAGTCCCAGTCCCAAATCATGGCAGAAATTTGGTTATAAGATGACACAAATCTGAGACAGAATGGAGAGGAAAGAGTCCTCTAGGATCAAAGAGGGCACAGAGACAACTGAAAAAAAAGAAAAAAGGAGAACTAGAATGTATTGGGCATTTACTATGTGCTGAGCACTTTTCTGCAGATGGTGACTGCAGCCATGAAATTAAAAGAAGCTTGCTCCTTGGAAGAAAAGCTATGACCAACCTAGAGAGCATATTAAAAAATGGAGATTACTTTGCCAACAAAGGTCTGTCTAGTCAAAGCTATGGTTTTTCCAGTAGTTCATGTACGGATGTGAGAGTTGGACTATAAAGAAAGCTGAGCGCTGAAGAATTGATGTTTTTGAACTGTGGTGTTGGAGAAGACTCTTGAGAGTCCCTTGGACTCCAAGGAGATCCAACCAGTCCATCCCCAAGGAAATCAGTCCTGAATATTCATTGGTAGGACTGATGCTGAAGCTGAAACTCCAATATTTTGGCCACCTGATGCAAAAACTGACTCACTGATGCTGGGAAAGATTGAAGGTGGGAGGAGAAGGGGATGACAGAGGATGAGATGGTTGGATGGCACCACCAACTCGATGGACATGAATGTGAGTAAGCTCCAGGAGTTGGTTATGGAAAGGGAAGCCTGGTGTGCTGCAGTCCATGGGGTCACAAAGAGTCGGACACAACTGAGCAACTGAACTGAACTGAACTGAGCACTGTTCTACATGCTTTACACGTGTTCACTCATTTTAGGTCACACCAGCATGATGAGTAAGGTGTTATGACTGTCAGCCCTTTTGTTGATGTGACTTGCCCATGGTCAAGTGGTTATTGAGTGGTCATCTGAGTTTGCTTTCTGGTTATAGAATGCATATGACCACTCAATAACCACCTGACCGTAGGCAAGTCACTCAACATCTCTTGAGTCTTTTACCTCATCTATACCAATAGTTACTTTGGGCTTCCCTAGTGGGTCAGAGGTTAAAGCGTCTGCCTGCAATGTGGGAGACCCGGGTTTGATCCCTGGGTCAGGAAGAGTCCCTGGAGAAGGAAATGTCAACCCACTCCAGTATTCTTGCCTGGAGAATCCCATGGAGGGAGAAGCCTGGTAGGCTACAGTCCATGGGGTCACAAAGAGTCAGACATGACTGAACGACTTCACTTTCACTTTCTTTCAGTAGTTACTTTGATCACTGAGGCAGGCTTTCTTATCTCTCCTTGCTATTCTATGGAACTCTGCATTCAAATAGGTTTATCTTCCCTTTTCTCCTTTGCCTTTAGCTACTCTTCTTCGCTCAACTATTTGTAAGGCCTCCTCAGACAAAATTTTGCCTTTTTGCATTTCTTTTTCTTGGGGATGGTCTTGATCACTGCCTCCTGTATAATGTCACAAACCTCTGTCCATAGTTCTTCAGGGATTCTGTCTATCAGATCTAATCCCTTGAATCTATTTCTCACTTCCACTGTATAATTGTAAGGGATTTGATTTAGGTCATACCTGAATGGTCTAGTGGTTTTCTCTACTTTCTTCAAGTTGAGTCTGAATTTTGCAATACTGAATTCACAGTCAGCCCCTGGTCTTGTTTTTGCTGACTGTATAGAGTTGTATAGCTCCATCTTTGGCTGCAAAGAATCAATCTAATTTCAGTATTGACCATCTGGTAATGTCCATGTGTAGAGTCTTCTCTTGTGTTGTTGGAAGAGGATGTTTGCTATGACCAGTGTGTTCTCTTGGCAAAACTCTTGTTAGCCTTTGCCCTGCTTCATTTTGTATTCCAAGGCCAAATTTGCCTGTTACTCCAGATATCTCTTGACTTCCTACTTTTGCATTCCAGTCCTCTATAATGAAAAGGACATCTTTTTGGGGACAGAAGTGGTATGGACCTAACAGAAGCGGAAGACATTAAGAAGAGGTGGAAAGAATACACAGAAGAACTATACAAAAAAGATCTTCATTACCCAGATAACCATGATGATGTGATCACCCACCTAGAGCCAGATATCCTGAAATGCAAAGTCAAGTGGGCCTTAGGAAACAAACAGAACTAGTGGAGGTGACGGAATTCCAGCTGAGCTATTTCAAATTCTAAAAGATGATGCTGTGACAGTGCTGCACACAGTCTGCCAGCAAATTTGGAAAACTCAGCAGTGGCCACAGGACTGGAAAAGGTCAGTTTTCATTCCAATCCCAAAGAAAGGCAATGCCAAAGAATGCTCAAACTACTGCACAATTGCACTCATCTCACTCTCTTGCAAAGTAATGCTCAAAATTCTTCAAGCCAGGCTTCAATAGTATGTGAATTTCCAGATGTTCAAACTGGATTTAGAAAAGGCAGAGGAAGCAGAGTTCAAATTGCCAATATCCGTTGGATCATCAAAAAAGCGAGAGAATTCCAGAAGAACATCTACTTCTGCTTTATTGCCTACGCCAAAGCCTTCGACTGTGTGGATCACAATAAACTGTGGAAAATTCTGAAAGAGATGGGAATACCAGACCACCTGACCTGCCTCCTGAGAAATCTGTATGCAGGTCAAGAAGCAACAGTTAGAACTGGACATGGAATAATAGACTGGTTCCAAATTGGGAAAGGAGGTCGTCAAGACTGTATATTGTCACCCTGCTTATTTAACTTATATGCCGAGTACATCATGAGAAATGCTGGACTGGAGGAAGCACAAGCTGGAATGAAGATTGCCGGGAGAAATATCAATAACCTCAGAGACGCAGATGACACCATACTTAATGGCAGAAAGCGAAGAGCCTCTTAATAAAAGAGGAGAGTGAAAAATTTGGCTTAAAGCTCAACGTTCAGAAAACTAAGATCATGGCATTCAGTCCCATCACTTCATGGCAAATAGATCGGAAAACAATGGAAACAGTGAGAAACTTTATTTTGGGGGGGCTCCAAAATCCCTGCAGATGGTGACTGTAGCCATGAAATTAAAAGATGCTTGCTCTTTGGAAGAAAAGCCATGACCAACCTAGAGAGCATATTAAAAAGCGGAGAGATTACTTTGCCAACAAAGGTCCATCTTGTTAAAGCTGTGTTTTTTCCAGTAGTTCATGTGTGGATTTGAGAGTTGGAATATAAAGAAAGCTGAGTGCCGAAGAATTGATGCTTTTGAACTGTAGTGTTGGAGAAGACTCTTGAGAGTCCCTTGGACTCCAAGGAGATCCAACCAGTCCATCCTAAAGGAAATCAGTCCTGAATACTCATTGGAAGGACTGATGCTGAAGCTGAAACTCCAATACTTTGGCCACCTAATGCGAAGAGCTGACTTATCAGAAAAGACCCTGATGCTGGGAAAGATTGAAGGTGGGAGGAGAAGGGGATGACAGAGGATGAGATGGTTGGATGGCATCACCGACTCAATGGACATGAGTTTGGGTAAACTCCAGGAGTTGGTGATGGGCAGGGAAGCCTGGCATGCTGCAGTCCATGGGGTCGCAAAGAGTCGGACATGACTGAGCGACTAAACTGAAGAGTTACTTTTCCTCCAGGAATCCCTGTTTGTCTAGAAGCACAATTGGTGTTCAGAGGCTGACCAAGCATGGGTATGAATGTTTGGGGAACCAGAGACAAGTAACAGGAGGATGTTTGCACTGATAGAACATGGCTGGACTGAGACATGTGTGGGTCTTTGAGAAGGAGAATCTGTAAATATTTAATATCTTAGTAGGTTGAGAGAGAAACTGATTTTCTAATAATAAAATGGTGTGCCTCTTTATGTTAAAAAATAAAAGACTACTCGTGTATCATAATACTTTCATTTATTTAGAATTGTCTAGGAATTGTTGATTGTTCAAAATCACATAGCTTTGGAGGAAGTATGTTAAAGTGTTTGCATTTTAAATAATAAAATGAATCACTCATCCCAGTGAACAACGTTGTGCTATGTACTGTTTGGCTTTAACTGGCTAGTCTCAGAGTTAGTGGTACAGCCAGTAGTTGGACTATATGCTTTGCTCATGCAAAAACGAAATACTTACTTTGGATTGGTTAGCACCAGCTGAGAACACTTAAAAATTCTATTCCAATGTCTTATGTTGCTTTTATCAGGTCCAATTTATATTTTGCCAATTATGTAAAGGATTCATGTGGAAACCTGAGCTTGCGGGTGCCATATTACTATTTTTCTGATGTTTCAGCATCCTTTATGGATTGGTATCCCAAGCAGCTAGAGTTAGGATAGGTTGTAATAGGCTGTAAGAAGTCTCAATGTTAATCTCTTCTAGCAAACTGATGAAAGCTTGAATCCTTTCCTTGTAAACGATCGTTAGACTGAGCCACCTTGTCACTATGGTGAGCAATGAAGTGAAGCACTGGGTGGGAGCCTGAACTTTTTGACATGTTACGTCTCTTCTCAACATTAGAGTCTATGAGTTTACAGCTTTGTATATGGATGACCCAGGTGGTGCTGGTGGTAAAGAACTTGCCTGCCAATGCAGGAGACATAAGAGATGAGTGTTTGTAACCTGGGTTGTGAAGATCCCCTGGAGGAGGTCAGGGCAACCCACTCCAGTATTCTTGCCTGGAGAATCCCATGGACAGAGGAGCCCGACAGGCTACAGCCCATGGGGTTGCAAAGAGTTGGACACGACTGAAGCGATTTAGCACAACCCAGTACCAGGAGAAAGTGCTTCAGGGAAATTTCTAAGACTAGTTCAGTGTATGAAATCCAGTGGTCATGTGATGAACATGAACAGGTGAGGTAGAGATGAGCCAGGTAGCTCCACACTCATGGAAGTCGAAATCTATTTGGTAAATATGTGGGTCATATTTATCACAGGCAAAAGCAGGGGAAAGAATGACTTCCCATGTAGTTAGTCTAGGAAGATTGTGCCTTGTAATTCTTCTTGAGGCCCGTCTTCTTCCACCAGTCATCTTCATCTGTTCCCTTGCCATCACCACCACCACCGTCACTAGAATTGGCCATTTCTGAGACTTCTAATATGCCAGCTTCTGCTCATATTTCTGCTTGTGATTTCTTTCTTTGACTCTTCAGTAGCTGGGAATTTATCTTTAAGAGCACATAT
This sequence comes from Dama dama, assembly GCF_033118175.1. Classification (NCBI taxonomy): domain Eukaryota; kingdom Metazoa; phylum Chordata; class Mammalia; order Artiodactyla; family Cervidae; genus Dama; species Dama dama. Next base: position 70,769,226 of record NC_083709.1, on the reverse strand, counting down.
GTATTTTTAAATGTTTATTTATATTGCCCAACATATATGTGTTGAAAGTGGGGAGAAGAATCAGTTAATTCCAGTTCACTTTGCCATGTTGAGAGCAAAATTCATATCTATTCAACTAACATTTAGTAATTGCCTACTAAGTGGCAAGTATCACTCTAGGTGTTAGGGGTAAGAGACATATCACCTGGCCTTCGTGAAGCTTAGATTCCTGTAGAAATCTATTGAGCACCTACTATGTGCCAGGAGACTATTCGAGGCTTTACATATATTAACTCATGGGATCATCACATTCATCCTGTGAAAGAAGTGTCCTTATTACATGCATTTTACAGCTGAGGAAACTGAGGTATACAGAAGTCAGGTCACTTGCCCAAGGTCACGCTGACAGTGAGTGTGAGAGCTCCAGGGCAGGTGCCGTGTCCATGGTGTGACCACGATGCCATGCAGCCTTTCTGCACGTGCGTCTGTGCCTGGAACACAGTGGGCTCTGGGTAGTTCCTTAGTGAGTGATGGCATGAGGACGTGATCACACTGCGCCGTGTCACCTGCAGTCTGTCTGTCCTCTAGCGGAGTCTGAGCTCATTGAGGGTGAGAACAGTGTCTCCTTTGACTTGGTGCCGAAGTCAGGGCCTGCATGGAGTACCTGCTCAGTGAGATACTGAACACTGGAATGAACAAACTGCCAGATGGTTTTTGGAATGACAGTGATTCTCAACTTTATGATGCTTAAGGGTCACCTGGGAGTCTGGAAATGGAGGCTGCAAGATTGCACCCTCAGGTCTTGGAATCTTCATTTTTAATGGGCCCCAGAAATGGTCTGCGTACCTCCCTCTGGTCACACTCTATAGGGGCTGTCAGGGAATAACTGAGAGCCGCGGGGCACCATGGGTGACTGGCAGGTCACTGAGGTCTTGCTAGGGTGGAAGCTTTGAAGCCTCATTTTAGAGAAAACTCTTGAAAACCAGTAAGGAGTGATTTACTCCCCAGGGAACCTAGGTAAATTGGCTTTGATACATAGTGACTCAGACCTGTGGAGTTTCAAGTCTTAGATTTGATGTTCTACAGATTGTCATAAAGAGATACATTCTGCCATCTAACATTGCTGAGAAAGGCACCTACAGGCTTATCGGAACACATCCCAGTTTTTGTCATAAGTGATGGTTTGAACAGCAGCATTGATTTTTGGAAGTCTTAGTGTAGGCAATTTCAGAGGATAGAAATTTAAACAGTGAAAGGCTATTATATAATAAAATGAACACTAAGAATTCTTTCTCTTAACTGGTCCCCAGGGTTTTCATCTTTCTTTCTTTATTTTTTTTCCATTTATTTTTATTAGTTGGAGGCTAATTACTTTACAATATTGTAGTGGTTTTTGTCATACATTGACATGAATCAGCCATGGATTTACATGTATTCCCCATCCTGAACTCCCCTCCCACCTCCCTCTCCATCCCATCCCTCTGGGTCTTCCCAGTGCACCAGCCCCGAGCACTTGTCTCATGCATCCAACCTGGACTGGCGATCTGTTTCACACTTGATAATATACATGTTTCGATGCTGTTCTCTCAGATCAGCCCACCCTTGCCTTCTCCCACAGAGTCCAAAAGTCTGTTCTATACATCTGTGTCTCTTTTTCTGTCTTGCATGTTGGGTTATCATTACCATCTTTCTAAATTCCATATATATGCGTTAGTATACTGTAATGGTCTTTATCTTTCTGGCTTACTTCACTGTATAATGGGCTCCAGTTTCATCCATCTCATTAGAACTGATTCAGACGAATTCTTTTTAATGGCTGAGTAATATTCCATGGTGTATATGTACCATAGCTTCCTTATCCATTTGTCTGCTGATGGGCATCTAGGTTGCTTCCATGACCTGGCTATTATAAACAGTGCTGCGATGAACATTGGGAGGCACGTGTCTCTTTCAGATCTGGTTTCCTCGGTGTGTATGCCCAGAAGTGGTATTGCTGGGTCATATGGCAGTTCTATTTCCAGTTTTTTAAGGAATCTCCACACTGTTCTCCATAGCGGCTGTACTAGTTTGCATTCCCACCAACTGTGTAAGAGGGTTCCCTTTTCTCCACACCCTCTCCAGCATTTATTGCTTGTAGACTTTTGGATAGCAGCCATCCTGACTGGCGTGTAATGGTACCTCGGTTTTCATCTTAAAATGAGAAGGTTGAATTGAATGATCTCTGAAGGTCTTTCCATAGTATTTGTAATAATATCTCTTATTTATTGCATGCCTACTGTGTGTTATGCACTATTTTGGGGCTTTACCTTTATTGTTTCTAATACTTAATTTTCCAGAATAATGTAAGCATATAGTCATTATGCTCCCAGAGAGATGTGTTATTTTTTTAAATCTAATATCTATTGATAGCTTCCTATGTGCCAGGCATCAGACTAGACACTGAGTACTTTGCCAGGCACTGAAGCTTAAGCTGCCCTATGTCACAAAGCTCGCAAGTAGTAGGGTGGGAGTCAACCTCAGGTATATTAAACTGAAGTCCAGTCTCTCTCTTGTTCCTCTCACTTATTTCTTATAAGACTCCATATCTGTAAAGTAGATGTGAGATCACTGACGTTTTCCCTTAATTCCTGTGCTAGTGAGTCTTGTGGTTGCACAGTAGAATCGTCCAAGACACTACATCTCTAGGAGAGGAGAAGGGGAGGGGGAAGGGGAAATCAATGTCTTGTTTTAATAATTGCCCAGGTTCAAATGTGTTTCCAGAATTGAACACCAAGTACTGTACATTCTGTTTTTTGAAAAAGCACATATATTTCTAATTGATGTAGAGTACGTGACAAAATTGACCATCTTAATCATTTTTAAGTGTACAGTTTAGTAGTGTTAAGTATATTTGCCTTATTATACTAATCTCCAGAAAATCTTCCCAAACAGAAGCTCTGAACCCACTAAACAATAATTCCTCATTTCCCTGCCTAACCTCTAGCAACCACTGTTCTATTTTCTGTCTCAGTGAATTTGCCTATTCTAGGTAACTGATACAAGTGGAATCATACACTATTTATTTAATGGTCCCAAGGTTCATCCATGTTGTAGCATGTGTCAGAATTTCCTTCCTTTTTAAGACTGAATAATACTCCATTTTATGTATATTCCACATTTTGTTTAGCTACTCATCCACCAATGGACACTTCCAACTTTTGGCTATTGTGAATAAATGCTGCTATGAACATGGGTGTATAAATATCTGTTCAAAACCCTGATTTTAATTCTTATGACTACATCCCTAGAAGTGGAGTTGCTGGATCATATGGTAATTCTATTTTTAATTTTTTGAGGAACTGCCACACTGTTTTCCACAGTGGCAGCACCATTTTACATTCCCAGCAGAGCACAAGGGCTCCAATTTCTCCACATCCTCATCAACACTTGTACTTTTTCTATTTTTTGATGGTAACCATCCTAAAGGGTATGAGGTTTTAGATTCTAGTTTTTAACTCCAATTATATTTATGTGGGGAAGTCTATCACATAGTTTTAGTTTTAGTTATTTGTCTGTAAATCTTTAAATGATGTCACTTTCATTTTGCATTATTTTTCTTCCCACACTTGGAGAATCTCTCCAGATTCAGTATTGATCACTCTTCTCAGAACTATGGGGAAGGGGTTGATGTTGAGGAGGTGTTGGAAGGGATCTCTGCTTTCAAGTTGCTTATCATCTCTGGCTGGGAGTTTGGCTGTAGCCTTATTGGATTTTCATCCTGGTTCAGGTCATACCTGCTCATATCTGGTGACTAATTTGCTCAAGTCCCTGAACGATGTTGATAGCTAAATACACACAAAAGTATCAGTGGTAGTCAGGTGAAGAGTGAGAAGATCCTTCATGTAGAAAGAGTAAGTGGAGTGAATTGCGGAGCCAGGAATGGCTCTAGTATTTCAGAAAGAAGATTGGCTTGATTAGAACTAAAATTCATGTTGGTTAAAGGTGGAAAATGATGTCAGATAGGTCAAAGCCAGGTTTGGAAAGCTCTTGGAAGTTAGGTGGGGCATCTGACACTGCTGGGGCAGGCTGTAGGGCTGTGAGTGAGGGCAGTGTGTGGCCCGCCCCCAGCAGCGTCTGCACCGCGGGATGGAGAGGAGGGACGCTAGGCCAGGTGAGTGGCCATGGAGACAGACGCGCCATCAAGAGTGCTAGGCTGGAAAGGCAAGCATAAAAGTTACCTCTAAAGGGGAAACTGTAAGCTTTGAAAATAGGTTGAATATGGGAATTCTGAGAGTGGGAAGAAGCTTCTTTTAAAGTTATAAACATTCCGGGGATAAAGTAGTTATCTTTTCAAAGGGGATTGTTGTTGTGAGGAAAAAGCTCCAATATTGGTATTAGGCTTATGTTTGATTGCAAGAAACAGAAATTCCAAAATATCAATGACTTAAAGAAGATGGAAGTTGATATTTCTGTCGCTCAAACAAAGTCCAGAAATGAGCAGACCAGTATTCAGATAACTGACCAGGGTTCTGATGGTCACATCCACATCTGTGCTGATAAAACCCGACTCACCTTCCCGCCCGCCTTTGCTGCTCCTCCTTTCACTTCCATTGACTGTTAAAGTCCAGACTTTATTCCACCTGATTCCCTGTAACCAGCCATCAGTAAATGCCAGTGTACACCTACCATCTGCCCTTGATCTGCCCTTTCACCTGGCCTCTCCTGCCCCAGCCCTGGGCTCAGCGCTCTCCTGTGGACCTTTACCACAACCTCCATAAAACAGTCTTGCAGGCTCTTCTCCAGCCCATCCTGCTCACGGCTGCTCAGTTAACCTTTCCAGAGCACACATCACTCCTGACTCCAAACCCTTTGATGATCTCTCCCATAACTTCTAGAATAGTTAGAACTTGACATTCAAGGCTCCAGGTCTGTTAACTAAAATCTTGCCCCCTAAAACAATTGCTTAATTTTCATTTTAACATCCTCATTTTACTCTCATCTAATTTTCAAAACACTTTAAGGGAGATGACTTTTAGGTAAGTTTCTCTTTAGGAGAATTAATGACAAGGAGAAACCACTTTAGTTGAAGTGTTTTTACATTCAAGGCCAAATAACAAGCTGACTGCACTCTACTTTTTCAAATATAGTCCAATTTTGTCTTATTAGATCAAGACTATGTTCCTAGTTTACCAAATATCTGTGAATTTTTGGATTATATTCCCTGCACATCAGAATTAGGAAGTTAGATCTAAGAAGAGTTGGCCTGACACCTAGAAACAGGCCTGGTTGAGGGGCTGGAGGAGCCTGAGAGCTCATGGTTTTTTGAGGTCTGCCCTGCCCAAGATGATGCTGGGAAAGGGACAGGATCTTCCCCCTCTATTTGGAGGAGGGAGAAGAGGATGGGCAATAGGAGGGGAATTTGTATTTTGAGGGGAGTATCTCTCTGGGCCTAACTTGAAATGGATGTCTCAACTGTAATGCTCACTGTTACATGACTATTTTATCTTACATCTCCGGCCTCAGATGCCTAGTCCATAAGATGGAGACTAATCACAGGAATCCCCCAGCTTCCTTCTGTTATTATCAAGTTCAAAGATGCTGGATTTGAAACACTTTCTAACTTTATCTAGGTTATGGGAGTTTTAATGCTTCCTCTGTTCCTTTTCTATGGCTTCTATAACAAACTACCACAAATTAAATGGCTAGGCTAGCAATACAAAATCAAGGTGTTAGCAGCCCTGACTCTGTCTCCAGTGGCCCTCAGGAAGCATTTTCCCTTGCCGCTTCCCAGCTTCTGGTAGGTGCCAGAAATCTTTGGCATTCCTTGGCTTGTAGATGGATCACTCCAAGCTCTGCCTCCGTGGGCACATATGGTTCTTCCTGTGTGTCTGGGTCTCCATCTTCTCTTCTTTTACAGAATGACCTCATCTTAGCTAATTACGTCTATAAGGGCCCTATTTCCCAATAAGATCCCAATCTAATTCTGAGATTCCAAGTGGACATGAATTTTGGGGGATACTATTCAGCACAGTGTACCCTTTTATTGCCTGTTGTTAGAACTAAGATAACAGGCCAAGGGCTCAGCACAGCACTGCCATAGAAAGTGCAGTGACGGGCGCTCTCACCACTGTTGCCATAGTTGTCACACTGTTTACCCTTCCTCATTTACGGTCCCCTCTCCTGTTCCGACCTCAGCTCCACAGATGTGGGCTTTGATCTGCTAGACTCTTCTCTCCCCCAGCATGGAATGAATCTAAAATTTTCTTCTGTAGAGGAAAAATGTGTTCATTTTTACAGGGAGAGAGTAAGAGGGGATGCTGGGAAGGTGCATCCTTAAAATAATGAATTGAAAATGGGAGGGGTGTTAAGGGCCAAGCAGGCCCATGCCAAAATATTTTAGGACCTCTGACAACTATTCATCCCACAAAACTCATATTTAACAAACAACTGAGCCAGCACCTTTGCGTATCTGTAGCCTGTGTAGTGAGGGTAGGAATGGCTTCAGAAGGGGCAGCAGGAGCCATCTCGGGGTATGGAAACTGACTCAAGGAGACACGGCGGGGAGACAGCCCAGGGTGAATGGGTGGAGAGGACACCAGATGCCCAGGTTCTAGTCCTGGCCCTGCCTCTGACTCCATGTGAGATTTGGGGCAGGTCCCTCCCCAGTCTGGGCTGCAGTCTCCCTATCTGTGAAATGAGAGCGCCGGGCCCACACAGCTGGGGGGAACTTGGAGAGGAGGGTGTGCTAACAGGAGCCACGAGAGAGCTCTGCTGTAGGGGTTAAGAAAAGCCACCCACTCCTCACGCTGCTTATGAAAACGGGACATTCACAGCGAGATGCGGCACGACATAGAGACCTCTTTCAGTGTTTGTTCATGTGATCTCAGAACAGCTCTGTGAGGTCAGCGTCTGAGGTGTTTATATTCCTGTTTTACAGATGGGGGAAATGAAGTTCGAAGCAGGCTGTCCTGACTCCAAGATGCTGTATTGTTTCTGAGGTGCCACGGTGGTGGCTGCCTCTCGGCTCGGCGCCAGCTCACTCGGAAGTGGAGATGAGTCCCCGGGTTCCACATCACTCCACACCATGCCACACACCGTGTGTGCTCTGCAAATAGCTCTTGGTGGTAAGTGACTCAGACCCTGGGGAGGAAGGGGAAACTAACGAGGGTGTGGCTCGGCCAACACCTACCGCCTTGTGCCGGGCACTGCCCTTGGCTCTGTGGGCTTAGGGGTGAACAAAGCTGGCACAGTCACTGTCTTCAGGAAGCTCAGAGTCTCTCAGGAGGACAGACACTTAACCAATAATTACCCAAATTTAATGGAACAAGGACAAGCATGTGATATGCTGAGGAGGAGAGGTTCCTAGTGCTTTGAGGGGGAAGGGTGAAGAGGTCCCCTGACTCTGGAGACAGCCAGGGAAGGCTTCCCTGAGGAGATGAGGCTGCAGCTAAGACTTGTCAGAGGAAAGGAGGTGGGGCAATAGCCGGCACGGAGAGTGGGCCTGAGGGTTACAGGAGAGCTGGAAAGAAGACCAAAGCAAAGGTTCTGTTTTACTTCCTTTGCTGTAACTCCAGCTTCCCTAAAGGACACCTTGAAAAAAAGAGACAATGGTTTCAGGAGCTGTTATTTTTTGCCACCTCACACTTAAAACTGGGCTCAGTGGAAGAAGTTTAATGTGAAACTTTTACCGTACTGTGCCTTAACTGCATTAAATGTAAAATGAATTTAAAGTAAGACTCCAGGCCTTTGTTTCTACTGTGCAACACGTCCACTTGTGTTGGTATTCAGAGATTTAGGGACTGGTCTTTTCCTCACATTAGAAGCCAGAGGGTATCTCTGTGGGACAAGAGCATGGGTGAACTTGAGTCGGTATTTAAGCATAGGTTCACTGCCATTCTTTCCCCTCTCTGCTAACATCCCTTCCTGGTCACTCCTCTTCCTTCATGATCAAGAGCAGCTCAGGAAATCATTGTGTAGACAGATACTGAAAACATAATCTGAAAAATGTTACATTGCCTTGGTTCTTTTCCTTATTAATTGCATGGCCACAGTTTCCTCAACCTGTAACAAGGAAATGGTAATACCTCCTTCATAAGATTAGTCCTTTAAATTTTCCAGGTTTTGCATTCTGTAGATGTAGCAACAGTCCTAAGAAAATTAGGTGATTTGTGCAAAGTTATGCAGCTAGCTACAACAGTCAGGAATATAGCCCAGGTCTCCTATCTCTAAATCTGATGTTCTTCCCACTAGCAAAGCTCCAGCCGTGGCTCATTGATGTGTCATGAGTGGGTGGTCTTTGCTCTGCTAAAATGTCAATCCCCTGGGGTGACAAGGTAAGGCCTAGGCTGAAAGAAAAAAATTCAGAAGCCCTGAAAATAGAGTACTATAGTTTAAAAAACAAACAAACAAACAAAAAATCCCTCCAATATGCTTGTTTTGCTGTTATGTGACATCAGTGGTCATAGCTGTCATTGTGTGTGTGTGCCAGCTCATTGGTTGGAAGCAGAATTCTCTATGAGAACATTGCCCTAGGAGCGTCATACACTTGTATGGTGAGTGACGCGCACAAGGTCTGTGGCATGATCAGATCTCCACTTCCCTCTGTGCTGAGCAGCTGAAGGCTGCACGTCCCCCATCTCACCCTCAACTCCCGAAGTCGTCACTTAGTCATGCTGGCCATCCTGGCGTCAGATTCAGATGGTGACATGGCCTCCAGCAGTCACTGCCATCTCTCTTATTTTCACAACCTCAATTCCAAATTTATCAGGAATAACTGCTTGGCTTCCAGTGTCCTTGCGTGGACTCCATTATATTTCGTGGAATTTTAATTCACACCCCTTTTAGTCAGAAAACATGGATGAGTGAGTCGGTATATTCTTTTTATTTTATCTCTTCACTGTTAATTCCCTTTAAAAAAAAAAAAAAAGGATAGGAGAATGTTAAACATTTTGAAAGAGACACCTAATCAATACACATTATTCTCCAAACATTCTAGGAAATTCAAGGAAATTATAAAGTACCTCCTGAAGGCTCTTCAGTTATCTGAATGCCTGCCCTTCAGATGGAAAGTTTCCTCTTGGCACATAAAGAAGTCAAATTAGGCCCAGAAGAGACTATCCTTGTTGGAGCGTGAATGTCAAAGAAACAATCTTCAGCAAAATAGCTTTCTCTCTCAGCAGGCTCTGGAGAGAAGAATAACTTTGGTTATCGGTAATGCCTGTGCAGAGCATGGTGAGAGAATTTTGGAGATTGTAAGAACTGATACTTGTATGGGATCAAAATGTCATGATAAGGATTTTCACTTGTTCTGTTGCTGGTGACGACAGTTCACTTCAGAGTGCACTAGGATTTGGGAGATACAGAAGGGACTGGACCAGCCTCTCACGAGACAGGGCAGAAGTGCCTTTATCAAGGCTGAGTGGTACCTGCTTGAAAATGTCTCCTTCCTTAGATATGTGGACAAACATTGGCCTATCTCCTCTGCAGACTTCAGAGGATCTGGTAAGATCTAGAGTCAGGGCATTGTCTCCAGCACAGAGGACAGCCCCCTAGAGGGATATTTACAAACATTTTCCTGGTGACCAGCTTCCATAGCTGAGAGATTTCAAGAGAATTAGAGGAAAGAACCAGTCCCTAGGAACCGAAACCCAATGAGTTTCACAATCATTAATCAAGCTAAAGTTCACCTTTTCTCTGGGTGAATTCCATGATACCAGTTCAGGCTGGACCAATAGGCTGAAGTCTTCATTTGGGAGACCCTCCTAGGGTCTGAGAGGAGGCTGTGCCTCTCACAGCTTCCTGAGTGTCAGAATTACAAGCCACCAGAGGTTCCTGGAGTGGTCACTGAGGTCCTGGCTCAATGTCCTTGATTATCAGCTCTAGAAATTCTATGATGTCCTTTCACACTCCAGGAACTAACTCAGAGGTCCAACTCAGCTACATCTGGGGGCTACTGCAGAAGGGTTCATTCAGTTTAAATGCATTAGGGAGGCAGCACTGCTTCCCTCATAGCTCAGTCAGTAAAGAATCTGTCTGCAATGCAGGAGACCCAGGTTCGATTCCTAGGTTAGGAACATCCCCTGGAGAAGGAAATGGCAACCCACTCCAGGATTCTTACCTGGCAAATCCCACTGACAGGGGAGCCTGGCGGGCTACAGTCCGTGGGGTTGCAAGAGTCGGACACGACTTAGCAACAACTACCACCATGGTTTGTTTACAGTCTTGTTCCATAGGAGATGCATTTCTCCTTTATCCTCTTAGGTTCTGTGACTGGACCTGAGAATTAAACTGTCATGAAATAGGTTAACAGGAGAAAAGCATACAAATTGTATTTAATATTTTTACATGCATATGGGAGCCTTCATAAGAAAAAATACTTTTACATGTATGGGAGCCTTCCCCATTTCCTTCTCCAGGGGATATTCCCAACCCAGGAATCGAACCCGGGTTTCCTGCATTGCAGACAGATTCTTTACTGACTGAGCGACGAGGGGAGCAGTGCTGCCTCCCTAATGCATTTAAACTGAATGAACCTTTCTGCAGTAGCCCCCAGATGTAGCTGAGTTGGACCTCTGGAGGTGCTCAGTCTCTTAGGACTGAGAACTCATACCCTTTTAAACAAAGAATGATAAATTTGTAGAAAAGTGATAAGACAAAGGAAAAGGCATTTAAGTTTCTAGGGGCGGAGGATCATGGAAAAGTGACTGGGAAATATATTGGGGAAACTAATGGAATATAGGGATTATTTTAGTAGATTTGTTTGTAAAGATCCATTTTGGTGTCAACTTACCTGGTGATAAGAATGTTCTCTTCCTGCTGCAGGGAGGTAAGTTTTATAACCCGTTTTCATGTCACAGAGGGGAGGTCAGAGAGCCCTTCTGGCATGTGCCTTTAGCTCAAAATAATCGGTATGCCAAAATGCATATTTTGGGGTGGCATGTTCTGAATCCCTTTGGTTCAGATCTCAGTTTTTTATTGAATATATTCTGCCTGTAACTTTGGGCAAGTAATTTAACTCCTGTTAGCTGGGACTTCTGTGCTCTTTTATCGCGCCTCCTTATTCCTCAGTTCCAGGCAGAATACCTTTTGGTTGATACATGGTTCTCTCTAAACCCTTGATTATCCCGTCAACCAAGCTGGATTAAGTGTTTCCCCAGCTGTAAGGCAGTTCTGGTCTCCTGGTAGGTTCAAGGATGTGTCATAAAGCCACTGAAAACATCTACAAGAGAGTATTTAATCTAAATGCTGGAGATACAGCAACAAATGAAAAAGATCAAGTGCCTGCCCCTGTGGGGCTTATATACCAGTAGAGAGACAAACAGTAAACAGTAATATAATACAAAACAGTGCTGCATAATATAGTACGGTGTAACATAACATGATACGTCAGTGCCAAGAAGAACAAACATCAGAAGTGATCAGGAGACCAGGAGATCATTTCTCTGAGGAAATGATGTTTGTTGCAGAATTTTCGGTAAAGTAGAGAAATGAAATGTGAATATCTGGTATAAAAGTGATCCATGCAAGGGGAATGACAAGCACAATTTTTCCTGAAGCAAGAAATTGGTGGCCTAGAGCACCAGAGTGGCAGGATTGAGTGAGTAGACGGAATGAAATGAGGTTGAGAGGCAGTGAGAAGACAGCTCAGCTCAGCAGGGGTCTTGTAGGCCATGGTTAAGGTTTCATCCATATTCTGAATGAAATGGGAAAATATTGAAGGTCTCTTGATTGGCCTAAGTTATATCTTTTAAGCATTGTTCTGGTTGCTATAAGAATAATAGACTGTAAAGAGGTAAGGGTGGAAAGACCAGTGAAGACTGACAGTATTCCAGATAAGAGAAATTTGTGGATTGGAGGAGGGTGGCACTGGTGGGGAGGCAACAAGAGGTTGTATTCATGATGTATTTCAAGATAGAAGTGACAGTACTTCTAAGGGATGGATTGGACATTAATGGGGAGTAGACAGAAGAGTTGAGCTGAACAACTGAGTGAATGGAGTTGCTATTTACTGAGATGACGGGAAGTGGTGAAGGAACAAAAGCTGGAGAGCTTAGAAATCAAGAGTCAAACTCAAGATGGCCATCAGACATCTGAACGTAGTCTGTGTGTGGCCTTTGGTAAAATTGTGCTTAGAAGACTAATCACAGGCCTTGCTTTCCCAAATCAGAGATGTAACATTTTCAGGCCTGTGACCATAGAACTGAATGAAGCCTTAGGAAGTATCCCCAGAAGGCACTCTGAATGTACAGTCATAGGAAATATCCAGAGCAAGTATGACCAAGGCCAGGGTGGCTGGAAGACAGAGTGTATCAGTGAAGAATAATATTTGTGCATAGAGAGACATTCACTGGATCTGAATTTGAATTTTTTTGTAAACAGAAAAGGAAAACTTGGATTTATATACTGTTTAATAATTTAATAAGTGCTTTCAAATCCTTCATCATATTTATCCTGTGAGGTATGATTGATTGTCTTCATTTTGGAGATGAGGAAATGCAAACTCAGAGAAATTCAAATATTGCCCAGAGTCACACAACTAACAGGTGAGGGAATCCTCAAATCTAGGTTTTTCTGACCCCCAAATCATTTCCATTTTGTTGTGCTGATTCCATTTCACCACGGTTATTTTAGAGTAGCCACATATTGATTCTGCCAGTATTTAAAAAAAACCAAATAAGTTGTACCTAGTAAGGGTGTAAAAATGTCCTCTTTGCCCCTTATTGACTGCAAATGACCCGTGTATTCAGCCCACACACACCCACGTCCCACCCCACCCCATGTTCATCTCCAATCCAGTCTCCTCTGGCAGCTTCGCTTCCCTGGCAACCAAGTGGCTAATGAGCTTCACCCCAACTCCTGTCTCTCTTAACAGATTCCTTTTATCAATGGCTGATTTGCATTGAAAGAGGTTTTCATGCCAAGCAACATTTTGGGGAACATTTTACAACTCCTGTTGCTTAAATTCGGAGAGAAACTGCTTCAAAAATGTCCAAACCCTTTACCCTACTGGATCATTTCAAAGTGCAATTAGGAGAGAAGAGTTTTTCAATGAGCATTTCGGTGTTTCCTGCAGAGTATTGGTTAGTCTCGATTGAGGCCACAGGTGTATCTATCTGGCGCTAAACATCTGGATAAAAAGTGCAAATGGAATGTACTGGGATGTTAATACTGGGTCAAAAGCCAGCTTTGATGTCCTCAGACACTGTGAATGGTTGCCCTTGGGTCACCCAAACCCCCTTTGGGGCTCATCTTAATCATGCCAGTGTGTAAGGGAGTGGGCAGAGTGCTAAACTTAAATAAAAAAGGTTGGAGTACCAGTCTTGACGTTGGTAATTACTGGTATGTAACCTCCCCCAGCCTCAGCTTCCTCATCTATGAAATGGACATGCTTATGCCTGCACAGCTTCCTCAGATGTTTGAAAGGAATAAATAAAACAAATTTTGAACTAGGCAGTGATCATATTGTATTTATCTTTGCATCTCCAGTGCTGAACACAGGCATGTAGTAGAGACTGGATACATTTTAGCTGAATAATTTATGAATGAGTATAGATAGTACAGGCAATTCTAGTGCTCTAGCACCTATTATTTATATAGCTGTACTTACATTCACCAGTTCCCTGTGGTACTTAAGCAAATTTACCATCCCTAGAATATGAGGACATATAGCCCAGAAAAAATATGCACTAAAAGCATAAAATGTACTGTGCTAGGTGTAAATAATTTTCCCAGTTAGTCCAAGTGGTGAATAACCCCAGCTTTTGTTCTGTTTGGAGCACCTGTTTGTAATCCATGTCATAAATATTTTCAGGACTATTGCTTAGTAGTCAATGAGTTTCTTTGTTGGCACAGAATTTAAGATATTTCCTTAATAAGGACACCCAGTGTTAAAGCAATGAATTTCTATAGCTATGCAGTTCAGAGAGTTACCTAGGAGATGAAAAGCTAATCTGTCTGGAATTTCTGCCCTTGAGACCAAAGATACTATAAATTTGCTCGGGAGGAAAATAATCATGGTAAGCATCTTAATTTCTTCCATCTCGTTTCCAAGCAGATGTCGCTGTGTTTTAGCCTGGAATTCATCATCTCTCTGATACATCAACATTGACATATTACATCTTCATCTCTTATTATAGAAAATGGAAATGAAACTAGAATGTGAACATGTTGAATGAATCGGACTCCCCAGAGATTTGGGGGAGAAGAAAACCTCCCACTGTCCTTTGACTTTTGGGTTTCTTGTTTCCCTCATGTTTGGATTGCACTTTAAGAAGTCCATCTGGAAGTTCACTTTTTTATATTTTGCAAATGCAAGTAGAGCTTATTATCAAAAAACAAACCCCTAAAGGAAGAAAAACCTGTGAGCAGGGATTGGGGGGACACAGTCAGAGAATCACCTCAGAAATCCATTGATGGTATTTAGGGTTAAACTCCGGAGATTAAATTCCATTTATTGCTGGGCTTGACTTTGCCAGTCTGCTAGTTTGGGTGAATGCATGGATATGTTTAGCTGCTGCTTCTATCTATTAAGCTCTTCGTTTTAGAAGATAAGTTTGGGTGGGTGTCAACCCCTGCAAATGTCATCAAGCCCGTAATACCGCCATAGCCCTGAGTTATCAAAGCAGCACTGCCAGTCTGTCTGAGACTTCACCCCACAGTGGGCACCAGCACACTTCTTTCCTTTTTCTGGCCTCAGGCAAAACACTCTTAGGATTTCAGGATCCTATTATATGTTGAGTGAGTTGCGTTCTTCTTGAATTCCTTACGAAGTCACTCTGGTCCATGGAGATTAGAAGTTTAAACTTTGAAGGCCATACCTCATCGAGTTCTCTTCACTTTGGCTCCCCAGCCATTTCTGTCACAGCCAAACTTAATCCTCTTCAGACATATCAAGCCAACCATCAGTCAAGGGGGTCTTTATTTCCTCACACGTGCTACAGAGATTAATGCTGCCTGATTTTCTCATATATTCCCTTGGCACCCTGACCAGATTCACCTACTGTCTGAGATTGATGTAAACAATGTTTACAACTTGGCCGAAACTTGTTGGCCATTTATGGGAAGAATCCATCTTATTCTAGAATCACAAACACTCCTGGTGTCTTGCCCATAACAGGATAGCCGGATAAAGCATTAGCATCCTAGAATTTCTTTGTAAATTTCCAGACCCGGGAAAATAAAGAACATTTGCTTCAGTAGGTCTGAGTAAATCTGTCAGCATTAGGCAGAGAGGCCCATGAAAATAGCATTGGATTTAGAGTTGGCTGTCAAGTTATAGGTAGTTGTACCACCTTCTAGCTGTGTGGTCTTGTACAACTAACATAATCTCCCTGGACCCGTGTTCTCATCTGGAAGATAGAAGTTCTATCATGAGCCCTGTACATACCCCTGGATGATTGGACTAGGGATATGAGAGTGTCTTGAAAACAATGAAATGCTATTTAAGTGAGAGCTACCACCATTTTGATGTATAGCACACTGTAGGTTGTCTGATGACCATTTACTGCAAGTTTTATGACAGTCCTAAAATACATCAAGTTTTTTTATTTGTATCTCTGAGCCTCAGTTTTCTTATTGTAAAGTGAGGTGAAATGATACTGCGTAGCCCACAGATTCAGCAAGTTAATAAGTGTGAGTGGGCCTGGAGTGCACAGGATGGTGGTCTGCTTTCTCTCTTGGCACTGCTCTGAAACCAGGTAGAGCAGCTGTGCATTATACAGTTTTGAATTCAAGTCTCCCACAAACGCCTTTTTGGAAGCTTTCTGGTGATAGGAGCAGTGACCTTGGTGCTCCACTGCTGAGGGCATCTGAGAACTGAGCAAACACTGGAGTGGGCAGAACCCCTGCCTGTCTCCCTGCCCCAAGGTGTGTGTCGTCGGCACGACCCCAGTCTTGTCCTGTCTGAGAGGCTCTGTGCCTTCCGTTTCAAGTGGAACATCCAAGAAAGAGTCTTGTCAGAGAAGCTAGACCATGGTAGGGAAGAGACTAGAAATGAAGACAAATGAGAAGTGTTACAGAAGACTGTCAGTGAATCTGAAGAACAGAAGACATAGGGGTCCATGACACAGCTGTCCTAACCTGAAGGAACTGATACTTTCTGAGCTTTTCAGTGGCAACCCATAGTAAGAAAGACATTTAATATCAAACCTGGTACATATTTACATAAATCTATAAACAATTGAAATACCTTGAAAAACAAAACCTGTCTCTCTCACATGCTATAATTCTATTATTTTCTATTCTACTCTTCTATTAGCCCATCCTATCCTATTCATTTGCATTGATTATGATACTGGATATAATTCCAAAATTTATTTTATAAGCCATTAATTAAAAATATTGCTATGGAAGACATGTATTATCCCAGAAGATGGAATTAGGACTTTGAGGGGAAAATTAGAGCAAATTTTAGCTCAAAACAAGGAAGAAACAACTAACAATTAGGCCCATTTAATATAGAATGGACCTCTCAAGTTAGTAAGACTCTTGACATTGGATATTTTCAAGATTAGACCTAATTTGTATGCTGTGTCTGTAGATTAGGGACTTTCCCACTTCAAAGATTTCAAGAGCCCACAATTCACACTAAGTTAAAGGAAAAAAAAAAAAAAAAAGAACATAAAGGAAAGTTTTCAGTTCATTAAAGCTAAAAATAAAGAGGCAGGGATGGGGGGCTGGGGTTGGGAGATTGTCTTTCCTTAGCTTCTGCCCAGTTAGAGAGAAAACATTCTCTGTTACACTTCTGCTCCCTACTACTGAGTGATCTCCCTTCCTTAGAACAATTTTTCTTGCTGTTGACAATAGCAGATTTTGAAGCTATTGCTGCTAAGCTCCTAGGATGTTCCTTTTTCAAATTTTTGGTTACTTTAAGCCTTCATCACAGTTCAGGTAGTTGTCTTTTGAATGATCTTACAGTCTGTGTGTCTCTGTACCCTGGGCTTAGCAATGTCAAACATAGAGTCAGTACAAATGATTGCTTATTGCATAAATGAATGCTTGAGTACAGGCATGAATGAATGAAGATTCCACTAGTCTCCTTAAAAGGAGGATCTTTGAGTCACTGATGCACATCTTGATTGGGAAAGTAGTATGTTTAAGAATAAGTAAGAATGGTAACAATTGTTGAAATGTTGACCTGCACTTGATTCCTAGGCATTCTGGAAATTTTTAGAGACAAGGACTCCTTTGTGTATCTCATGAAAATTATGGCTTTTATCCTCAGAAAAACATATGCATCTTTGTACAAAATAGGTATACAATTTCAAGAGTGCAATTATTCTCTCTCTGGCCTAATGTTAGGCTTAACAATTAGGTCTGACTCAAATGGAAATGCTTTGTCATTTTGTCTTTGCTTAAGCAAGTAGGATTTTGGAGAGAGCAGAATGCTTCATTACTATGTACCAGATACATGCTCAGTGTTTTATTTACATTAGTTCATTTACTTTACATAATAATCATGTGAAGCACTGTTATATATATATATGATCTTCACATGATGTACTCTGCATATAGGTTAAATAAACAAGGTGACAATATACAGCCTTGATGTACTCCTTTCCCAATTTTGAACCAGTCAGTCGTCCCACATAAGGTTCTAACTGTTGCTTCTTGACCTGCATACCACTCTTTCAGGTTTCTCTGGTACTCCCATCTCTTTAAGAATCTTCCACAGTTTGTTGTGACCCACACAGCCAAAGATTTTAGTGTAGTCAATGAAGCAGAAGTAGATGTTTTTCTGAAACTCCCTTGCTTTCTCTGTGAACCAGTGAATGTTGGCTATTTGATCTCTGGTTTCTCTGCCTCTTTGACACCCAGCTTGTGCATTCTGGAAGTTCTTGGTTCACATACTGTTGAAGCCTAGCTTGAAGGATTTTGACCGTCACTTTGCTGGCATGTGAAATGAGTGCAACTGTGTGGTAGTTTGAACATTCTTTGGCATTGCCCTTCTTTAGGATTGAAAGGAAAACTGACCTTTTCCAGTCCTGTGGCCACTGTGAACAACAAGGCTTTTTTGGTACAGTTCTGTGTATTCCTGCCACTCTTCTCATTCTCTTCTGCTTCTGTTAGGTCCGTACCACTTTTGTTCTTTATTGTGCCCATCCTTGCATGAAATGTTCCCTTGATATCTCCAGTTTTCTTGAAGAGATCCCTAGTCTTTCCTATGCTATTGTTTTCCTCTACTTTTTACACTGTTCAATTAAGAGGGCCTTCTTAGCTCTCCTTGCTATTCTCTGGAACTCTGCATTCAGTTGGGCATCCCTTTCTCCCTTGTTTTTTGCTACTCTTCTTTCCTCAGCTGTTTGTAAAGCCTCCTTAGACAACTGCTTTGCCTTCTTGCCTTTATTTTTCTTTGGGATGGTTTTGGTCACTGCCTCCTGCAGTGTTATGAAGCTCTATCCATAGTTCTTCAGGCACTCTGTCTACCAGATCTAATCCCTTGAATCTATTCATTGCCTCTACCATATAATGATAAGGGATTTGGTTTAGGTCATACGTGAATGACCTAGTGGTTTTCCTTACTTTCTTCAGTTCAAGCCTGAATTTTGAATTAAGATTTCTGGAAGAAAAATCAACAACCTCAGATATGCAAATGAAACCACTCTAGTGGCAGAAACTGAAGAGGAACTAATAAGCCTTTTGAAGGTAAAAGAGGAGAGTGAAAAAGCTGGCTTAAAACTCAACATTCAAAAAAATAAGATCATGGCATCCAGTCCCATCACTTCATGGCAAATAGAAGGGGAAAAAGTGGAAGCAGTGACAGATTTTATTTTCTTGGGCTCTAAAATCATTGCAGACAGTGACTGCAGCCATGAAATTTTTAAGACACTTGCTCCTTGGAAGGAAAGCTATGACAAATCTAGACAGAGTATTAAAAAACAAAGACATCACTTTGCCGACAAAGGTCCACATAGTCAAAGATGTGGTTTTTCCAGTAGTCCTGTATGGATGTAAGAGTTGGACCATAAAGAAGGCTGAGCCCTGAAGAATTGATGGTTTCAAATTGTGGTGCTGGAGAAAACTCTTGAGAGTCCCTTGGACTGCAAGATCAAACCAGTCAACCCTAAAGGAAATCAATACTGAAATTCATTGGATGGGCTAATACTAAAGCTGAAGCTCTAATACTTTGGCCACCTGATGCGAAGAGCCGACTCGTTGGAGAAGACCTTGACTCTGGGAAAGATTGAAGGCAGGAAGAGAAAGGGACAACAGAGGATGAGATGGTTAGATAGCATCACCGACTCAATGGACCTGAATTTGAGCAAAGTCTGGGAGGTAGTGAAGGACAAGGAAGCCTGGCGTGCTGCAGTCTGTGGGGTCACAAAGAGTGGGACACAACTTAGGGACTGAACAACAACATGATCTTCATATATGTGCTGTAGAATCATGTATGCACACACATATACATATGCTATGTATATAATCTTCACATGCAGAGATAATATGCATATGCACACACATATACAAAGAAAGTCGTGTTTGTACCACCCTTTCTTCTTCCCTGTCCTTCTCTTCCCTTAAGCACTCAATAAATTGTTTCCATCCCCTCGTCCCTTTCGATCTCAGAATTTAAAACACAAAAATATCGTTCCGCACTCGTCTTTAGAGAAGCTCACTCTCACCTGGTAACTCCTCTGAAACAAGGCTGGTTACCGTGCTGGGGCAGGAACACAGACTTTTTCTGTCTCTTTGCTGATGAGGGGGTCATTGAGAAACAAGACACAAGTCAGTTTCAGCCGAGTCCTCTGTTCTGCTCTAAGAGTGCTGAACAACGTGAGGACACAGAGATAAACGGGACTTAGCTCTTGCCCTCAAGAAGTTCACGATGTAGTTTGAGTTCAATTATATTGTTTGTGTAGTTATAATCCAATAATAAATAGCTTAATAAATAGCTCTGGACCACTGGGCCCTAACTAAGGATATATTTATTAATATCCTTCATGAATAAATGGGGTACATCATGAGGTCTATTGAGTATTGTGTGCCGACAAGCCCTGGGGAGTGAAGTCTGGTGTACAGGGTTTCAAGTCATTGACATAGACTGCTTAGGCCAGGGGTGTGGAGGAAGTCACCCAGAACACTGTGGAGAGTGAGAGGGTAGACTGCAGCCAGAACGCTGAGCAGTGGCACCCTCGCCCCGGGGGAGGGGAGGAGGATCAGCAGTAGGACAGTGAAAGGGAGCAGCCCGACCGGGAGGCAGGAGGAGAACAAAAGGGGAGTGGTGTTGAAGCCAGAGGGGCAGTTTAAGAAGCAAGAGGAGGCCAGTATTCATGCCAGAGGGAGAAAGGAAGAGAAGTCTTGGCTCTCAAGAGTTCATGGTGATATAAGCAAGAGCAATTTCTGCGAATTTCTGTGGCGAAGTGGAAACCCATTGCCGTGGGCTGTGGAGTAAACGGGAGGTGAAGAAGGTGAGAATGGAAATATGCACCAGTGATTCCCAAATGCTGGACCATGGACTCAGCGGCATCAGAGTCACCTGTGGGGCATTAGGAAGTGTAAATCCTTGGCCTCAATCCCACATTTCCTGATTTAGTGAGTCTAGGGTGGGTCTCAAGGATTCACAGTTCTAAAAAGCAAGGTTTGAGAACCCTTAAGAGTATTAAGTCCATGAAAGGAAAGATCTTCCCTGTCTCATTCACCATTGTACCTCCAGGAGCTAGATCAGTTTCTGCCCATAAAAGTTTCTCAGTAACTATGTAGAATAGCAGCTCCATAACTGAACTGTTGGCATCAACTACTTCCAAAGGTTATAAATTAGGCTGAACCATATGAAATGACCATTTTTTTGTGGGTCACAAATAGTCAAATTGGGGCAATTTCATGTAGTTTAATATCTTATCAGTAAAACAGATGATATAAAAATTATGATATTCATCTCATGGGAGTCAACAAAAACTTTAGAATTATAAAGGGATCCTATAGTAGCCAGTCTCCAAAATGATCTTCATGATCCTCACTTCATGATATTCATGCATGGGTGTAATGCTCTCCCCCTGAGTGTGGGCTGGACTTAGAGAATAGAATACGGCAAAAGTGGTGGTATGTCACTCTTAATTAGGTTAAAAAAAGACTGCAGCTTCCGTATTGGGTATACTCTGTCTCTCTTGGATCACTCAGTCCAAGGGAAGCCAGCTGCCACATCATAAAGACACTCAGGCAGCCCATGGAGATCACCGCCCATCCCCACCATGGGGGGAGTAGAGGCCTCCAGCCACCAACCACAGGAGACAGCCTGGAAGAGGATCCCAGCGCCTTCAAGTCTTGAGATGCAGCTTTGCCAAAGCTTCCCAGTTAAGCTGCTCCCATATTCCTGACCCTCTGAAACTGGATAAGAACTTAAATGTTCACTGTTATAAACTGCTATGCTTAGAGGTGGTTTACTCCCCAGCAATAGATAACTAATAGAAGCCTTCATTTTCAAGATGCTAGGAACTGATTTGAGTAGTTTTTACTTCAGCATACTTTCACATATATCCTGTAAGTTTTTCAAGACGAGTTTTAATTCCTTTTCATTATTGAGGAATTTGAGTCATATGCATTGGTGAAGAAAGTATTTTATTTGGAATCAGAAGATGCCATTTTTTAGCTGCGTAATTTTGCAGATCACTTAATTTCTCTGAGCTTGTCTTTCCTTTTAGACAAAATGCAGATTACCGCAGTGCCCCTTGTCTTAATGTTTATTATAGGGATTAGATTATGAATACAGTGGATCAACTCTAAAGTGCTACTGAAATGCTAATTTTAATAGATGATAGATTTAATCACCTTTCACCAATGATAAGTCAATCAAGGTAACATAGCTAGTCTGTTGCAGAATAGGAACTTGCACCAAAGTCTCCTAATAGTAGCTAAGAACAGGGCTTAGCTATCTTTAGACAGTGTGAGCCATCTTTACTCTATGAGCCTCAATTTCCCCATAAGTAAAATGAATAAAATGAACCAAGTGATACAGGGTTAACAGGCATTGATCAGAACCTAAGGAAAGAATGCTTGTCCAGATGTCTAAGTCTTCAGAGAGCCAGGGTGAGGTGTGTATCTGACATCCCTGGGGTTTCAGGGCCTGGCTAGGCTGAGAGCTGAGGCTGTAGGAAGCCTTGTGACGTGCTCAGCGTGGGTGGCAGCCTTGGAGAGGCAGCCTTGCAGAGGCTGCCGATACCACTGCCAGGGAAAATGGGGCTCATTCTTCTAATTGTGCTGCCAGCCCCACAAGCCCCTGCAGTAACATCCTATCCTTTGTCACTTCAAACCCATATACTTCATATACCCATATTTGTGCTGGTGCCAGGAGAATTCACAATGAATTCAGTCTCCATTCATTCAGGAAATCAAGTAAGGCTTGGGGGTAAAAATCTGAAAACACGGCTTTGGAGCTTCTAAAGAAGACAACAAATATCACATTTCAAATCAGGCCGAGAAGGTCAGGGTTCAAGTTAAGTGTTTGGAGTTGTACAAGATGGGTAATAATACTGTTAACTAGAGTTTGTATAGCACTTTAAAGTTTTCAAAGCACACACTATATATGTTTTCATTTGAAGTTCATTATCCTCATTTTCAGCTAAGAAACTAAGCCTCAGGGGGATCAGATAATTCATGGCGGAATCAACTTGAACTTTGGTGAAAGTCTTCCAAATTGTATCCTCTTTCCACTGGATACTCCTGTACCTGTCAATACTACTTCCTGTTTCCCACATTGGTGATTTTGTTACTATTGCTGGCCTTGTCCTCCAAGAGTAAAAGCTCCTCAAAAGCAGACAAAAAGAAGAATATGATTCTGATCACACATCATGAGGGAGATCATTTATAATCTGAGATGCCTGACGAGTGAGTGAGTGCACACTGGCGGGCACACAGTAGTCTGTAAACCACTGAACATCTCTGTGAATGCGGAAAATGGGTGCCTGATTCCTGCAAGTATATGACTTTGTGGAGAATCAAGGGCCTCTTTGTAGGAGCCAAAAGAACTGGGTTTGCTCTTTCTTGCCTAAATGCTGATGCTACTATGGCATCCCTGGTTTTGGGTGGGGCAATGTGGAACAAGCTGAGGAAGGATGGAAGGTCAGGAATAGGCAAGAGCTGGCCCAGGGCTGAGACCACTGACTGGAGAGGAGGCTGCTACAGCAGCCAATGCTTGGGGCTTTGGAAAAAGGCAGATCTGTCGGAAATCCCAGTTCTACCTTTGGAGGGCCATGTGGCTTTGGGCAAATCACAGCACCTTCCCTGTTCCTTGTTTTCACAACGAAAAATCAATGACAGTACTGTTGCCTACTCTGGGTACCTGTTTGTTTTGACTGTCCCATGGGATCTCATGCTGTTGGATAGGGCTTTAGGGCAGAGGTTGGCAAACTATAGGCTGTGGGCTAAATCTAGCCTAATGCCTGTTTTTGTAATAGAGCATGAGCAAAGAATGGTGTTACATTTTACATTTTTAAGTAGCTGCAAAAATATCATACACACAGAAGAAACCAGAATTGGAAGAGATACATGTACCCCGATGTTCATCACCACACTGTTTACAATAGCTAGGACATGGAAGCAACCTAGATGTCCATTGGCAAATGAATGGATAAGAAAGCTGTGGTACATATACACAATGGAATATTACTCAGCTATTAAAAAGAATGCATTTGAATCAGTTCTAATGAGGTGGATGAAACCGGAGCCTATTATACAGAGTGAAGTAAGTCAGAAAGAAAAACACCAATACAGTATATTAACGCATATATATGGAATTTAGAAAGATGGTAACGATGACCCTATATGCAAGACAGCAAAAGAGACACAGATGTAAAGAACAGACTTTTGGACTCTGTGGGAGAAGACAGGGTGGAATGATTTGAGAGAATAGCATTGAAACATGTATATGACCATATGTGAAACAGATGACCAGTGCAAGTTTGATGCATGAGACAGGCCAGTGCGCTGGGCAACCCTGAGGGATGGGGTGGGGAGAGGGATGGGAGGGGGTTCAGGATGGGGGCCACATGTACACCCATGGCTGATTCATGTCAATGTATGGCAATGTATGGCACTACAATATTGTAAAGTAATTAGCCTCCAATTAAATAAATAAAATAAATAAAAATTAAAAAAAAAACAGGGAGAGTAGTAAAATTGCTACCAACCTGAAACTATTTTTAAGCAAATAAAAAAGCAAGTAGCAGAAAAAAAAATATTTTGTGATACGTGAAAATTTTATAAAATTAAATTATATGCATATTTAATTATATGTAATTATATAACATTTGTAAATGTAATTATATATTATAATATGTAAATGTTATATATGTCATATTGTAACATGTTTATTATATAATTTAAATGTACATTTATTTACATATCTACATATATTTAGATATAAATGTTTATACATAAATATAAAATTAAATTTTTATATTCTAAAAAAGTTTTGCTAGACTACAGTCATGCTTATTAATGGACTGTCATTGTCTACACTATTTTCATGGTACAATAGCAGAGTTGAGTAGTTGTAATAGAGACCATATGATCTGTAAGCCTAAAATAGTTACTGTAGGGCCCTTTACAGAAAAAACTGTCTGACCCTGCTTTTACAAGCTTATAGTTCTCGTATAACACTGTGGGGTAAGCAGATAAGTGAGAAAAGAGGCTTTGAGAGAAAAAGTGAATCAATTAATGCCACATAGCTTTAAAAAAAAAAAAAAAGGAATTTATACTGGAACCCAAACTGCAAGTGACATTGTCTTAATCCCTATCCAAGTTTGTAGACTTTGGTTAAACAGTACACAAATAATGGATCAAGTGGTGTCAGGGAGATTAGCAAATAGGTTATAAAGCCAAAGCAGGGGAGAACAGTTTATAAATGCAGGAACCCAAACATTTGGGCCACTAGAGCAAACGTTCTTGTTCTTTCAAAATATACAAGAGGCAATGTGGTTAGTAACAAGCATAAAGGAAACCTGCCAACTCACCAGTGAGTAAAGAAGTACAAGAAAAATTTAATATGATACTAAGAACTGACTCATTGGAAAAGACCCTGATCCTGGGAGGGTTTGGGGGCAGGAGGGGAAGGGGACGACAGAAGATGAGATGGCTGGATGGCATCACTGACTCCATGGACATGAGTTTGAGTAAACTCCGGGAGGTGGTGATGGACAGGGAGGCCTGGCGTGCTGCGATTCATGGGGTCACAAAGAGTCGGACACGACTGAGCGACTGAACTGACTGACTGTACATTCTAAATTAGCAAAAATGTTAGATAATCATGTCTGTTAGAGGTGATGTGCTAAAGCTGGAATAGTTACTTACATATCGCTTATAGTCATGTAAAGTCATTAAAGGTACCTCAACAAGAATCAATATCGCTGATTCTTGTTGATGTATGACAGAAAACCACAAGATTCTGTAGAGCAGTTATCCTTCAATTAAAAAATAAAAGAAAGCAGACACTATTACGGTGGGGGACGTACCTCCTTAAATACTAACTGTGGGCCTGGGCGCCGCCATCTTGGGGAGCTGAGTGGCCCAATGGGCCGCCGCCCTGTGGGGAACGCACGCAGGGCACGCACACGCAGGCGGGGCTCGGCGGGTCACGGCTATGGAGGCGCCCGCAGTCCCGCCGCTGCCGTTGCTGCTGCTGTTGGCGGCCTGGGCCCCGCAGCCAGGCAGCACCTCCGCGGAGGCTCCGCCTCTGGTCAACGAAGAGGTGAGGCGCACGCTGGACCTGAGCAGCCACCTGGCCAAGGTGACGGCCGAGGTGGTCCTGGCGCACGCGGGCGGCGGCTCCTCGCCCCGCGCCGCCTCCTTCCTGGTAGCGCTGGAGCCCGAGTTGGAGGCCCAGCTCGCGCACCTCGGCGTGCAGGTGACGGGAGTGGGTGAGGAAACCAGCAGTCTGGACGTGCGGGAGACCAGAGTTAAGGGTAAAAGCGGGAGAGTCTTCACAGTCCAGCTCCCAGCTGCTCTTGATCCTGGGGCCGAGGTTTCAGTCGTTGTGGAAGCCGTTTATACCCACGCGATTCAGCCGTATCCAACCCAGATCACCCAGTCTGAGAAACAGTTTGTGGTGTTTGAGGGGAATCATTATTTCTACTCTCCCTACCCGACCAAGACGCAAACCATGCGTGTGAAGCTCGCCTCCCCAAACGTGGAGAGCTATACCAAATTGGGCAACCCCATGCGCCATGAGAACCTGCTGGATTATGGCCCTTTCCACGACACCCCTGCCTACAGTCAGGATAGTTTTAGAGTACATTCTGAGAACAACAGCCCTTTCCTGACCGTCAGCAGCATGACCCGAGTTGTCGAGGTCTCCCACTGGGGTAATATTGCTGTGGAAGAAAACGTGAACCTGAAGCACACGGGGGCTGTGCTGAAGGGGTCTTTTTCTCGTTATGATTATGACAGATGGACAGATAGTGGCAGCTCCTCCATCCGTTCTTTTAAGACCATCCTTCCTGCCTCTGCACAGGATGTTTATTACCGGGATGAGATTGGCAGCATTTACACCAGACACCTCCTTACTTTGGATGACTCGGTGGAGATGGAAGTGAAGCCTCGTTTCCCTCTCTTTGGCGGGTGGAAGACTCATTACATTATTGGCTACAACCTCCCAAGCTATGAGTACCTCTATAATTTGGGAGACCAGTATATGTTGAAGATGAGGCTGGTGGACCATGTGTTTGATGAGCAAGTGATAGACTCTCTGACCGTGAAGATCATCCTCCCTGAAGGGGCCAGGAACATCCAGGTGGACAGTCCCTATGAGATCAGCCGAGCCCCCGATGAGCTGCACTATACCTACCTGGACACTTGTGGCCGCCCTGTGATCGTGGCCCACAAGGAAAACCTGGTGGAACAGCACATTCAGGACGTCGTGGTGCGCTACACCTTCAGCAAGGTGCTCATGCTCCAGGAGCCCCTGCTGCTGGTGGCCGCCTTCTCCATTCTGCTCTTCACTGTCATCGTCTATGTCAGGCTGGACTTATCCATCACAAAGGATCCAGCTGCAGAAGCCAGGATGAAGGTGGCTTGCATAATAGAGCAGGTCTTGACCCTGGTCAGCAAGAGACTAGGTCTCTACCACCACTTTGACAAGACGGTCAGTAGATACAAACAGTCCCGGGATGTGTCCACCCTCAGCAGTGGCAAGAAGAGCCTGGAGACGGAGCACAAGGCTTTGACCAGTGAGGTGGTGCTGCTGCAGTCCAGGCTGAAGGCCGAGGGCTCCAACCTCTGCGACAAAGTGAGCGAAATGCAGAAGCTGGACGCGCAGGTCAGGGAGCTGGTCCTGAAGTCAGCAGTGGAGGCTGAGTGGCTGGTGGCCGGCAAGCTCAAGAAAGACATGTACATCGAGAATGAGCAGCTCATTTCAGGAAAGCGACAGGAGCTGGTCAGCAAAATTGACCACATCCTGCATACCCTGTAGCCCTCCAGAGGGCAGAGTGGGGGGTGAACATGGAGGCCAGCAGGTTATGGCTTCTATATTTGCCAAAGGTCTCCAAGGAAGAGAGAAGCTAGGCCTTGCCTCAAGCAACACAGAAGCTTAGTTTTGTCCCTAAGATGTTCTTTAAAAAAAAAAAACAAACACCTAGATGTCCATTAAAACAAAATATCTTTGAATTTTGAACAAAGAAGTTTTTTAGTTGGCTTTGTTTGTTCTGAAGCCTAGGATATTATTTTCACCTCAAGCCCCTTGTTTTACACCCTTCTAATTCCTGAGATTTGGGTATTTTACAAGCATGTGTGTGTTTTTTAAAGCACATATGACTAAATGAAAATAAAGCCAAGGCTGTAAAAAAAAAAATACTCTGTATTGAGTCTTTGAAAGCTCTTATTCTTTGATTCATTGAGTCCATTTCTGAACATCTAACCTTGAAAGTAATTCTAAAGTCCCAGAAAAGGTATTCATAATAATATTGTTTAGCATCAATTTGAAAGTAACTAAGTGTCCCCAGAATAGCTGATTAAGTAAATTGTGGTATAACAACCTGATAGAATACTATGCAGCCACTCGACCACTAAAGACTAGATAACAAGGCAGAAATAAAGTTTTACAATGTGAAGTTCAAAAAGCACAATAAAACTTTAATTTTTATATGGTTTTTGCTATGAAAATTTATGTCTGTACTAGTACAAGGAGCAGTGAAAACAGGTGATTTCTTAAGGTGCTGGCACTCCAAATCCATTGTTGTTACAGCATTGACTAGATGGTAAAAGAACTGGAGGTCTTGTCTCCCCTCCAAGAGATTGGATCTGAGTTGTCTCAGTCACCATGTTGGTTATGCTTATACTGAGGCCTCATGCTTCTCTTCACCTCAGGCCAGGATGGTGTCCAGAACTAGGGGCCAGGCTGAGCCCACAGGTAGTGTTGAGGAGGCATTCCTGCCAGGGTTAGACAGGTAAAGGAAGAAGGGGCCCGCTGGTGGTCACGTCTCTGTCAGCAGGTATTCATGGAGATCTCTCAGTTAGCTTGGGGGTTGCATTGTCTTAGAAAAGTTCTGGACTCAGAGTCAAAGTTTTGCAACTCAAGACCTGACCCTGCGGCTCGCTCAGGTGTAAGGAAATGTGGTCCAGCCCCCGGTTATAGAGGAAGGACTGTGTGTCGCTCTCTGCTGGGCGCCAAGAAGACAGGCAGGACTCAAACTCAGCTCTGCCCCTGAGGCACCCCAGCAGGGAGCAGCTACAGTACCTGGTAAACTGCAGGCAGGGGCATTAAACTCACTCAGAGTGCTCAGAGGAGGAGCCCTCTAGCACAGTTTGAACATCTCTGCTTTTTTGAGACTCTCCAGTTAGCTTAATTGATGATAATTTCTGCACTGATTGAACAATAATGTTTATTCTCTGTTCACATCTAGCTTTTCATTATGGATATTAATCACAGCCTTACAGAACATTGTATATGGAAAGCCCTGTGAGGATATTTTGTGTCTTTCCAGGGTGAAAAGTCCCCATAGCTCTTCTCTCATTTGTTTTCTTACACTAGATTGCCTTTTCCCATCTTGAAAATCCTGTCTGAACATAGAGTAACACTTGGGTTCACATTTTCCCTGACTTCAGTAGTTTATCTTTCTACTTCCTCTATGGGTCATTGGTACCATCTTCTCTACCTCATCTTCCCCTTAAGCCCCACTCTGAACTTGCCCATTGAGATGGTAGCAAGGTTTTTGCTCTTCAGGAGGTATCGGGACAGAGGAGAGAACACTAGGGGAAGCAGAGAGTGTGAGACTTGGAAGATGGGTAGGATTTAGGCAGAATAAGGGGCTTATTTGGAGACCTCTCAGTGGCTCAGTTTGGAATTACTCCAGGAGTTGTATCATTTCCATTTTCTGGCAATATGGAGCATGGTACGAGAAATGGGATTTATCTTGGTAGATATCCCAGGAAAAAAACAGGTCGTCTGCGCGGATGCTGCAAGGTTCCCTCCTTGGGCCTGTGAATGGCACAGTGGCTCCTGGAAACCTCAGGACTTGGTTAACAAGTTATTACGAACAATCCCAGTAAAAGTAGCAGTAAAGCTAGATGCTCCTTAAACAGATTCTTCACATTTCTATAGTATAATTATCATTGTAATGATTATTATCTATTGAGTGCCTATGTGAGATATTATTGTCTCCATTTTATAGGCGAGAGAACTGAGGCTCAAAGAGCTAAGAGACTTGCCCAGGACCATACACCTAGTAAGGGCTGTTGGTGGAATTTGAACCCAGGCCCATCATATCTCAAAGCCTGCACTACTCTTTTGCCTCTTAGGCATGTGTAAACTGGCAAGGTGGTGAGGATGGCTCGGTTTAACCACTTAGCAGGTGCTTTTCTCCAGGGACTGAGAAGGAATGAGATGTGCCATGGGAAATTTTAAGAAATGATCTATGTGGCTGACCACTACGACACTAAAACTTTCAGCTGCAGTGAATCAAGGCCCAGCTTCTCCTTCTGTGAAACTAAAACAGGTCAGTGGGCCAGGTCTCTCAGGAGTAAGTTATCAAGAGAAGAGATGAGAACATTGATTCTGTGGGTGGAAGAGGAATACAGGTGCTAATAGCTGCAGAGATACTGCTAGGAGAATAGCAGTGTACTTCTGGACATTCTTTGTAGTTCATGGAACTCCTTCCCTTCCACCATTTCGTGATCGCTGTACTCCAGCCCTGGTCGATGGGGTTCTTTGTAGTTCATGGAACTCCTTCCCTCTCACCATTTCGTGATCGCTGTACTCCAGCCCTGGTTAATGGGGTAATAGTTTCTCTTCTACAAATCTCTGCAGCGAATAGAGACTCAGTGTTAGTCACCCAGCCGTGTCTGACTCTGCAACCCCATGGACTGAAGCCCACCAGGCTCCTTTCTCCAGAGTTCTCCAGGCAAGAATACTGGAGTGGGTTGCCATTCCCTTCTCCAGGGGAACTTCCTGACCCAGGGATCGAACCCGGGTTCCCACACTGCAGACAGACTCTTTACCATCTGAGCCACCAGGGAAGCCCGTAGAGGCTCAGAAATGCTACATAATTTTCCGTAGGTAGCACAGCTTGTTAGTGTGCCATTTGCATTCAAGCTTTCAAAAGCCATCCTTCCCACTGCACCCTCCTTTCCATTATATCTCTGAAGTGCTTGGTGGGAACAGGGAGGCGGCGGTGGCGGCTCTGGCAGCTTGGGATTGAGTGCAGGCGAGAGGGTCTCCAGGTTCTTCAGAGGCCCCTCAGGTCCGCTGTCACTCATTCTGCAGTCTCAGTCTCTGAGGAGGGGCATAGGTGTTAACAGCGGTGGCATCTGATAAGGAACCTGATCCTGTACGGTAATTCTTCATGGACAAGACCAGGGAATATAGAACTAGGGGACAGACATCTGGAGGACCTGTTGATGCTGACCCAGAGTGTCAGCAAGAACTGGACAGGGAGCTTTTTAAGCTTGACCAAATATATGATAAAGCAGACATGAACACTTCCCCTAACTTCACATTTGAAGACCCCAAGTTCAAAGTTGTTGAGAAACCACAGTCCTGAATAAATAATGTAAAATTTTTCTGGTAATTTGTGCTGGATTAGTTGTACAATGGGTCAGAAGTAACAATAAACATACATTTCACAGCTGTAAAAAAAAAAAATAAAGTGATTGATGGGAGAACCCAAGATGATGCTTGTCAGAAGGAATTGTGTGAAGTGTAAAGAATGAGGTGAAAGAAACAAAATCATTAAGACTAAATACCAGATTCAGTAAGGAAACAGCAGGATCAAAGGAGTTCTTCCTGAGGACAGGGTGCCCGAATGGGCTTAGGTGGGTCAGCTGCAACTAGGGTCCATAGAGGAGATGAAGAGGTGGGGGGAATATGTGCAGAAAGGAGCGGAGGACCCATGTAAAGAATGGGGCAGCAAACCTCCTTCAGGTGGAACCCACTTTGGAGGGACTGGGGGGGAGTGGCAGGTTTACCAGAGCAGGGAGGTGAAAGGAGAGGCCATTTGGAGGCCAGGGACGCTCGTTCACTTGTGAGGAAAGCAGAGCCTCCCCACAAGTTTTGAAAGCTTGAAATTATACCAAAAAAGAGTGAAGCTCAACTGTGTCATAGATATCACATAAAACAGAAAGTGGGGAGTATTCTTAGATAAGACATAAAGGCATCAAAACTGGGTGCACTCATTATAATTAAGCTACGCGTTTTTTAAGGGACATTATTGGGAATGAAAAACTGAATTTAGGGGTCACATCTTTGGAATGCTGTGGGAAGTACTTAGGCTTCCCAGGTGGCGCAGTGGGAAAGCAGCCACCTGCCAGTGCAGGAGACGAAAGAGACAGCAGTTCGATCCCTGGGTCAGGAAGATCTCTGGAGGAGGAAATGTCAACCCACTCCAGTATTCTTCCCTGGGAAATCCCACGGACAGAGGAGCCTGGCGGGCTACAGTCCCTGGCGTCACAGAAGACTTGGACACAAGCCATGCACACACCCAGAGACACGCAGATGGGAGGTGTTTACTCCCACGCCTCGTGTCCTGTTCTGCTCCTTGCTCGGACTACTGAGGCCGCAGACCACTGCCAGCTCTGGCTGTTTTTGGATATCAACCAGGTGTCATTTCCTTGACTCTGCCTTCGTTGGAGTCCGCGAGCTGCGATGAGTAACATTCCTGAATCCTATTCTAAAGATGCTAACTGTTCTTTAAGAGTACTATGACTGGATGTCACAAACCTTTAAATAGAAGTAGCCACGTGACACCCGCAGTCAGTCCCCAAAGACCCAGCAGCTGCAAGAAGATGCTTTAAAAGTAAATTTGCTTTTCATATTCTGTGAGAAGTTTAGCAATTTCAGCATCAGGGAGCATTACATGATTCATCCTCACATTTGTTCTTTAAGACCTCCCCAAATACATTTGTTACGACTAGTGAATGTAATCATTTAAGAAACTCTTTTGATTCATAATGATAGTTGGGAGGAGAGTGGTAATTCGATACAGACATTTTATTATTTTTTTGCATTTATGTTTAATCGGAGGATAGTCGCTTCACACTGTCGTGCTGGTTTCCGCAGTACGGCACCATGAACCAGCCGTGAGTGCACACACATTCCTCCCTCTGAAGCCTCTCTCCCACGCACCCCCAAGACCCCACCCCTCAGCCTGGTGCTCTCTGATGATGTTTTTTGTAACAGCTTTAATGTCTTTTACTAAGAGTCCACTTTTACTCACTGGGGGCTCTGTGTATTGTGGACTCTTATCAGATAAATGGATGACATTATTTTTTAAAGTGTATTGTATGGGATTGAGTTCACTACAAACTATAGGTATCAAGAAATATGGGAAGGAGTAGGGTCAGATTATAGGGAGCATGTTGCACAGTGTCCAGATCTGGTTGGGAGGCCAAAAAGGAATTGTTAATGGGCCCCAGCCCAGGAGAACTTAGGCTGGGTGTCAGGCTGGGAGTTGTAGTCATGGGGCAAAACCAGCCTCCAACTGGGAGAGGAACAGGAAGGAGGGAGGGCAGGAAAATGCTTTGTATAGGTGGGGAGCTGGGCGGGGTTCTATAGCTTCATGGCCTGCTTTGAAGGATTCTCATCCCCAGGAGTCATAGACTGAAATCATTTGGACCCAGAGCTTGGTGTTTATATGTGACCAGGAACTGATATCTATCTGTGTGTAAAAAGCCTTGGAATCGAATTATACCATGTTTAGGGGCCCGTGGAAAATGGTCTAAAAAATGTTTAAATACAGTCAGTCATTCAATATTTCTCTGTGTTAATCTCACTTGTTAATGTTTTTGGTTATGTTTATAGAAGTCATAATAAAACAATTTTAGGGCAAAATATTTAGCAGGTGTGTGTCAGCATGCTGTGGTAGAGAGGGCGTGGAACAGAAAGCCTGGGCTCCGACTCCAGAACCACTGATCGCCATCTGTGGATGGGGGCAGGCACTCCATCTCTGTGAGGCTCACGACTTCACACACACTGGGGGACTGAGAGAATTCAGAGTAGCAACAGTCACAGTCAGCGAGCTGTGAGAGGCCCTGCGTGTATAAGGCAGTGATACTAGTAAAATGAACGACAGTCTGGGATTCAACATCCTGGCTATAGAATTTACCGGGTCTGTCACCTTTGGCAAGTAAATTAGCATCTCTGGGACTCAGTTTTCTCAACTGTTAAGTGGAAATAATAATCGAACATCTAACTCCTAGGGTTCCTGCAAAAGTTAAATGGCCCAGAATATATGCTCAGTAAATGTGACTATAATGATTACATATAAAAAACACTTTACTGAGGTTTGACTGACATGTAAAAAGCTCTGCCCAGGAAACCATCAAGGCTGAGAGCATATCCGTCCTCTCCTAGAGTCCCCTCCCACTCAGTCTTTATTGCTGTTGTCATTTTATGGTGAGATGCTTAATATGAGGTCTGTGCTGTGCTGTGCTGCGTTTAGTCGCTCAGCCATGTCTGACTCTTCGCGACCCCATGGACTGCAGCCCTCCTCCAGGCTCCTCTGTCCGTGGAGATTCTCCAGGCAAGAATACTGGAGTGGGTTGCCATGCCCTCCTCCAGGGGATCTTCCCAACCCAGGGATCAAACCCAGGTCTCGCGCATTGCGGTTGGATTCTTTACCAACTGAGCCACCAGGGAAGCCCAGTATAAGCTCTGCCTCCTTAGCAGATCTTCAGTATGTAGAAGAGTATTGTTAACTAAGTCACGATGCTGTATAGTAAATCTCCAGGTTTACTTGTATAACTGGAGCTTTGCTCCCGCTAACTGTCATGCCTTCATTTCCTTCTCTTCCCAGCTCCTGGCAACTACCATCCTACTCTGCTTCTATGACTGACTATTTTAGGTTCCATATATATGTGATGTCACACAGTATTTGTCTTTCTGTGTCTGCTTTATTTCAGTTAGTATAATGTCATCTAGACTCATCCATGTTGTCACAAGTGGCAGGATTTCGGTCTTTTCTATGTCTGAATAATATCATATATATATATATATGTATGTGTATAATTACATTATATATTATATATGCAATATATATACCACGTTTTCTTTATCCATTCATCTGTCAATGAACACTTGGGTTGTTTCCATATCTTGGCTACTATGAATTATGCTGTAATGAACTTGGGAGTACAGATGTCTCAAGGTATTTATTTCATTTCCTTTGGATATATAAGCAGAAGTGGAGTTGCTGGATCTTTCATCATTGTTTTATAGTTTCCAGTGTATAGATTTTTCACCTCCTTGGATAAGTTTATTCCTGAGTATTTTTTTTTTGGGTGCTATTGTACATATGTTTGTTTTCTTAATTTCTTTTTTGGATAATTTGTTGTTAATATATAGAAGAAATACAACTGGTTTTTGTATATCGATTTTGAATCCTGCAACTTTGCTGAATTCATTTATTAATCCTAACGGTTTTTTGGTGAATTCTTTAGGATTTTCTATGTATGGTATCATGTCATCTGCAAACACAGACAGTTTTACTTCTTCCTTTCTGTTTGGATGACTTTTATGTCTTTTTCTTTCCTAATTGCTCTGTCTAGGACTTCCAGGACTACGTTGACTAGAAGTGGCAAGAATGCACATCCTCATCTTGCTCCTGATCTTGGAAGAAAAGCTTTCAGCTTTTCATCGTTGAGTCTGATGTTAGCTGTGGTCTTGTCATATATGGCCTTTACTGTGTTGAAGTACATTCCTTCTGTACCTAAGTTATTGAGAGTTTTTATTATGAAAAGATGGTGAATTTTCTCAAAGGCTTTTTCTACATCTATTGAGATGAGTATATGGTTTTTAATCTTTCATTTGGTTAGTATGGTATATCACATTTATTGATTTGCATCAGTTCAGTTCAGTCGTGTCTGACTCTTTGCGACCCCCTGGACTGCAGCACGCCAGGCCTCCCTGTCCATCACCAACTCCCGGAGTTTACTCAAACTCATGTCCATTGAGTCGGTGATGCCATCCAACCATCTCATCCTCTGTTGTCCCCTTCTCCTCCCACCTTCAATCTTTCCCAGCATCAGGGTCTTTTTGGATGAATCAGCTCTTCGCACCAGCTGGCCAAAGTATTAGAGTTTCAACATCAGTCCTTCCAATGAATATTCAGGACTGATCTCCTTTAGGATGGACTGGTTGGATCTCCTTGCAGTCCAAGGGACTCTCAAGAGTCTTCTCCAACACCACAGTTCAAAAGCATCAATTCTTTGGTGCTCAGCTTTCTTAATAGCCCAACTCTCACGTCCATACATGACTACTGGAAAAACCATAGCCTTGGCTAGATGGACCTTTGTTGGCAAAAATAATGTCTCTGCTTTTTAATATGCTGTCTAGGTTGATGTGAGATGAGTGCAATTGTGTGGTAGTTTGAGCATTCTTTGGCATTGCCTTTCTTAGGGATTGGAATGAAAACTGACATTTTCCAGTCCTGTGGCCACTGCTGAGTTTTCCAAATTTGCTGCACTCAATAGGCCACCATAGTTTGGCCCTAGGTAAATAACAGGAAGGGAACACAGCTCCACCCATCAACAGAAGATTGGATTAAAGATTTACCGAGCATGGCCCCACCCATCAGAACAAGACCCAGTTTCCCCCTCAGTCAGTCTACCCATCAGGAAGCTTCCATAAGCCTCTTATCCTTCTCCATCAGAGGGCAGACAGACTGAAAACCACAGATTGATTAGGGATAACGCCCTCTTGATCAGGTGTTTGGTCCATGTGATGTGCTGTGGAATGGGTGGGCTGGTACCTCCTTGAGGATTTTTCATCAGTGTTTACCAGGGATATTGGCCTGTAATTTTCTTTTCTTGTAAACTTTTTCGTCTGGCTTTGGTATAATGCTGGCATTGTAAAGTGAGTTTGGAAGTGTTCCCTTCTCTTCAAATTTTTGGAAGATTTTGAGAAAGATTGGCATTAATTCCTTAAATGTTTCCTCAGTGAGGTTGTCTATTCTCGGACTTTTCTTAGTCAGAAGGGTTTGATTACTGATTTAACCTCCTTGCTTGTTATTGGCTTGTTTAGATTTTCTATTTCTCTGTGATTCCATCTTGGTATCACTAATCACACTCTCTTCATGTGTCTAGGAGTTTACCTATTTCTTCTAGGTTACCCAATTTGTTGATGTATAATGGTTCATAGTAGTCTCATGATCCTTTGTATTTCTGTGAAATCAGTTTACTGTTTCATCTTTCACTTATAATTTTAATTATTTGAGTCTTTTTTCTTAGTCTAACTAAAGGTTTGTCAATTTTATCTTTTCACAAAACCAACAGTAGTTTTGTTGATCTATTCTAGGGCTCTTGTTGAAGACTGCAAGCTAGTTAGTGGGATCTGTGGGTGGTTGTTGAGATATGCATGCTGGTTGCTCTGAGCCCCCACCCCTTCTCTCTGCTTCTAGCTTTTCCCAGATGAGTCAGCTGAGCCCATCCCCTCGGTATTCTGGGTGGGATGAGATAGAAGTGGGCATCTTGGGCAGTGCCCTGCAAGCCTGGGGAAGCTGGATGCTCACTTCACTTTCACTTTCCCTTGTGGGAAAAACCATGGGCCATGGGGGTCTCTCTTGGCCCTGAACTGTGCCACTTTGGGGAAGGGTTGGCATAGGTAAAGGAAAATGGCTCTTCTGACACGTCAGTGCACTATTCTTGAATTTTATGCTCCGCCCAGGTCCTGACACCTCTGCTATACTCTTAGACTCTAATAAAGGTACTCTCATCCATGAGTGGTTGTTAGTATCAGTGTTTCTATGGGAGTCATGAGAGTTAGAACTTCATAGTCTGCCATCTTGCTGACACACAATAATTATATTTTAAGGAAAATAAAAATAGGAGAGATATTTCTGAAGGCCAGGTTGAGTTCTGGAAGTTGGAGAAGGCTCTACGTCTAAATGGATCACAGTGATCTTGGTAGGGAAGGCCAAGCGGTCAAGAACAGTCCAAAGAGGTGAAGGGAAGATGTTTGATAGGGTAAGCCGGCCAGCTGCCAGGTGGACTCATGGCCTGATTCATAAATTACTTCAAGTCACAGTAGGCTGCTCCTGGGCAGCAGGAGGGCCAGTGTGCTCAGAGGCTCCAGAGGGCACAGTTAGGACTAGTGGTGGGGTGCTGCGGAGCAAAGAGTCTTCCCCTGTCCAAGAAGGTTTTCCAAATGCTGGAGGGCTCCTCAGAGAAGCCAGTCAGCCACTGAGGGTGATGGTGTGCAGACACATGAGTCCTGCTCCTAGAGGCTCTTAGGGCACAAAGGCAATGATAGGCCTAATCCCCTAAAATGGCCCCTGTGATTTGAATCTTGCAAACTTGCAGCCCTTTTTTCTTTTTCAGGTAGGTTCAGAAATTCATAAACTTTTATCCTTTCTGTGGCAGCAAATGATATTAGAAAGCTAATTAGCTACAGAGCTAATTTTCATGTCAGAATGAAATTATAGGTTTCGTGATATAGAACAAAATTATCTTTCTGTCCCTCCTCATCTTCCACTCCTCCACCCACTCCAATTTCTTCTTCCTCGGGCGTATGTATACACTCCCCTCTTCTGTCTGGTCACAAATGTCAACGGAGAGGGGTGGCCACTCAGGAGTCCCTTTCTCTTCTGTGTCAGGCATATTTGCATTTGCAAACAGCTTTAATTGAGTAGAGTTTTCATTGCTCTTTTTCCTGCTCCTGTTTTTAAATGCAAATGTTAATGTTTGGTTAGCATGGGTTCAGAATTAAGCCCCTGCTACCTGTGGCTGCCTCCTTCCTTGGGTTCTAAATAAGCACCAGTGGAGTATCATGACCTGCTGTGAGCTTGTGAGTCCTGGAAGGCTGGAGTCCAGCTAATTGCCAATCATGCTGAGAGGGCTGGGCCGAGCCTTGTCTCACTTACCACCTCTCATGGAGTCCTGCTTCCTACCAGCACGGAAGGAGAGAAAATTAGTGTGCTGGGAACAGAGAGGGAAGTGGCAGGAAAGGCTGCTTTTGGGAACTAGGTTCTGTACTCTCTCTTGGCACCAAAACTTTGTGGAATTGAGATGGCCATTGGATGCCATTAGCTTTGAGTCGCACAAGTTGGAATCTCACAGACCATCATGCTTTTAACGGCTTGTTATCGAATCTCTGCTTGAACACCCACTGGCAGAGGCTGCCTTCCTTCACGAGGCAGTCTTTCCCACTGGTAGCCAGCTCAAAATCAGCTTGTCTTCAGCCATTGGTTTTAGTTTTCACATAGATCATGGTTGATCTTATTTCCAAATGACAACCTTTCAGATATTTGGAGGTGGCTCTTAAAGGGTCTCACATGCCTTCTTCCCTGTAAGCTAAGATTCCCAGTTTCTTCTATGCCCCACCGTTTATCCACCCTGCTCCTCTTCCCATTGTGGACTCAGGTTATTTGTCTTCTATGAAGGGACTTGTGATGGGGAGTGTGGTAATCCACCTGTGGACTGACCAGCACAGGCTAGAATGGGGCTGCCCACTTCCAGCCCATTAATTTGACCTCTTCTCATTTGCCAATGCTGCCTATGTTGCTGTGGACTTGCTAAGCAGCCGTGTCACTGTTCACCCATGCTGAGCCTACAGCCAATCTCAGCTCCAGGCTCTTCCAATTGCACTTCTGATTTAGTGACAAAGAAAGTATGTTATCCTAAAGTATCAGACTGAGCTCTCATCTGATGGGAGAATCTCACAGGATTATCAGCATATTGCAGAGGATATGTGTCCATTGTGTCCAGTTTTCCCTTTCAGAAATCAGGGACCTGGATACTCAGAAGTCTTAACAAAGGCAGTGTCCCAGGAACCTGGTGCCTCCCTTGCCTTAGGCCTGCAGTGAATTATTTGGTAGAGAAGTCAAATCTAACATCTGTAGCTAATTCGGGCTTCCCTTGTGGCTCAGCTGGTAAGGAATCCACCTGCAATATGGGAGACCTGGTTTCGATCCCTGCATTGGGAAGATCCCCTGAAGAAGGGAAAGGCTACCCACTCCAGGATTCTGGCCTGGAGAATTCCATGGACTGTACAGTCAGTCCATGGGGTGGCTAATCCTAAGAAGTTAACAGTCTGAAAGGAACCAACCAGAAAAGGATCATCTGTAAGTGTACTACTGGCTTAAAATTAAGGGAAGGGGTTGCAAGGACTCTAAGGTAGAAGGTCCTTGTCTGTTCACGGTTGACTTGACGGACTGTGCTTAAGAAGGAGGCATGGCAGGAGGGCAGAGAAGTCATAGCCTAGAGCCAAATTTCCTGTTTCCTTCTAGGTTCAATGCCACTCCACCCATGACACATGGTAATTGTAGGAGAGATGGGGATAACAAGCTGTCACTGTGACCTTTGCCCCCATTTCAGAGGTGTTTGTCTTTCAAGCTCTCACCCAATAATATTTTCTTCCGGACTCTGGGCACATTGCATTATACAAGAGCCCCAGGAAAGTTCCACATAGATCTGGTTCTCCTGACATCTTGGCACCAAGGATATGTCTCTCAGACACATATATGAGCTCTCCCGTATCTAGAATCAAGAGATAAGAGAAATACTCACATCATATAAATTCTACATATCAAATGGTGGAAAGATGAAGGATCTATGCTGTATTTTTACGCTCAGGCCTTACTCAACTGGCCATAGATAAGAAAAGTCAGGATACTGGTGTGCTGGCAGCATTGTGAAAAAAGGAGATAAACACGGGTCTTCACACAGGATGCTCGGTGTGGCTTTCACCAACTCCATTTGCACATCCCCTTTCATTGTCACCACCTTAGCAAATTCCATCTGCTAAGATGAACCCCTCCAGGGCCTATTGACTCTCTATAATAAGAGAGGTCATTTGATTTGTATCACTTCTGGACTCTCGTTGTAGATGCCAGCCATGGTCCTGACCCTGGTATTTTTGAATGACTCCATTTACAGTTATAAAATCTGAACTTAAAGACTGCTGTTTGCTGTAGGCAAGAGCATCTTGGGCTACGGTGAATAGCACTGTTTTGGAAAGGTCAGACGTGGATGGAAAGAGAATAGAAAAATAGTGATGCCTGTAAATCTCTTAGAGAAGGAAAAGGGTAATATTCACACAAGCACAAAGTTACCACTTTTTTGTTTTAACATGTCTGCAAACCTAGATAGTATATTAAAAAGCAGAGACATTCCTTTGTCAACACAGGTTCGTCTGGTCAAGGCTATGGTTTTTCCAGTGGTCATGTATGAATGTGAGAGTTGGACTGTGAAGAAAGCTGAGCGCCAAAAAATTGATGCTTTTGAACTATGGTGTTGGAGAAGACTCTTGAGAGTCCCTTGGACTGCAAGGAGATACAACCAGTCCATCCTAAAGGAGATCAGTCCTTGGGTGTTTATTGGAAGGACTGATGCTGAAGCTGAAACGCCAGTACTTTGGCCACCTCATGCGAAGAGTTGACTCATTGGAAAAGACTCTGATGCTTGGAGGGATTGGGGGCAGGAGGAGAAGGGGACGACAGAGGATGAGATGGCTGGATGGCATCACCGACTCGATGGGCATGAGTTTGAGTAAACTCCGGGAGTTGGTGATGGACAGCGAGGCCTGGTGTGCTGCCGTCCATGGTGTCACAAAGAGTCGGACACGACTGAGCGACTGAACTGAACTGAACTGAAAGCTCCTTTGGGTATACTACTTCCTTCAATCCTTATAACCTGTGAAGTGCAACAATAACTATTTTGCAGTTGGGAAAAAAACCAAACAAACTATTTTTGCAAGAGATGACAAGACTCACTGAATCAGCGATGAATGAGATTAGAGCTGCACCCAGGACTCCTCCCCATCAGTTCCACACTCTTATTGTCGTTTAGCTGCTCAGTCATGTCCGACTCTTTGCAACCCCATGGACTGCAGCGCGCCAGGTTTCCCTGTCCTTCACCATCTCCCAGAGTTTGTTCAGACTCATGTCCAGTGAATGGGTGATGCCATCCAATGTGAATGTCTAGAAGGGTGACTTTGTTTGGATGATCTGTGGATAATAGCTGGTAGCTCTGGGTTAGCTGCAAAAGAAACCTTGATTCAAACCCCAGGGTAAAGCTGCCCTCAAGGGTTGGATCTTGGATGATCTTATTGATTCAGCCAAAATTTCCTGAGTGCTTAGTGAACAAAAGTCACTAAAGAAATGGAGATGAATCAGACATAGTCCTTGCCTCATTTGGAGACATAGGAAAGCCTTGTCTGGAGAAACATAGCAGATTCATAAGAAAAATTTTATCATGTGTAAGCGTGTATGCTCAGTCGTATCTGACTGTTTGTGACCCTGTGGACTGTAGCCTGCCAGGCTCCTCTATCCATAGGATTTTCCAGACAAGAACACTGGAGTAGGTTGTCATTTCCTCCTCCAGGAGATCTTCCTGATCCAGGACCAAACTTACATCTCCTGCATTAGCAGGCGGATTCTTTAGCACTGAGTTACGTGAAAAATGTTATCAAAACCTAAGGTATGTATGGGAAGTGCAAAAGAGGTGGTGCATGTACATAGCCCATGAACTAGGAGTTCTGAGGAGCATGTATCCAGAGAGAGCCGGGAAGATCAAGAAGGCTTCCTGGAGAACCACTGGGTATGGAGGTTGGGAGAGAGAATTCAAGGAACAGAGGAGCCTGTGAGTAAGAACGCTGAGCGAGGCATGTTGATGGTGTGTTTATGCTGAGGAAGGCATGCACCCAGAGCATAACATACAATAAAGAGATGAAAAGAGAAGCCTTCAGTTCTCCTTGAATTTTTTTGATTCTAAACTCTATTTAAAAAGTGTCTTGCCCCTCTATACCCTCTACATTTCCACATAACTAATGGGTAAAGAGCTAAGTGGAAAGAAGAATAAACTCATATATTTTTTAATCACCACAAAATGGCCTCCACAATCA
Organism: Dama dama; assembly: GCF_033118175.1. Lineage (NCBI taxonomy): Eukaryota > Metazoa > Chordata > Mammalia > Artiodactyla > Cervidae > Dama > Dama dama. The sequence goes on along the minus strand of NC_083709.1, from coordinate 70,727,015 downwards.
GGTCAAAAAAGAAATACATCTGGCCAAAGGCCAGAGTGATTTTCCCAAAATTCAAAGTAGATCATAGTTACACTGTCTACAGTTCTTCAGTGGCTCACCATTGCCTTCAGGATAAGTTTCAAACATCTGAGAATGTCTTACAAGCTCCTCTGTCTGTGACCTCCCCCACCTCTCTGCCTATGCTATGATCTAGTTTGCATTTTGGGAAAAATCACTCTGACTGGTGCGTGAGTAGATCATAGCAGGCAAGAATGGAGGCAAGACACCTATTAGAAGCCTGCGGTCCTTATCCAAGTGAGCAAAATTAGTATTGATAGAATAACCAAGGTTACAGATTTGGGAATCCTCAAGATAGAAATGGTAAAGCTGTGGAAGCCAGTGAAATCATCAGGGAGACAGCCGCCCAGAAAACAGAAGTGTGCGGGCAGAGCTTATGTCCAAGGGGAGGGCAGAGGAAGAAGAACCTGTGCGAGCAGCCCACAGGTAGTCAGAGAAGTGTGCGTCACCACACCAGGGGAAGGCGGTGCTGCTGATGGCAGAGGCCGGTCACGCGAAGCACTGCAGAGCCCAGTTAAACCAGAAGCGCCAAGCGTGGTGTTCTGTGAGCTCAGCGTTTACTCAGAACATGTTGGAGTGAATCGCTAATTGGTAAACTACTAAATTGATGCTGTTGTTCTTAACTTAATTATTTGCTGTGTTTTGGTTTTCATTAGAAACAGCACATCTAAATTGTGTTTGCTGAGACAAAGTGGTAAAGCCTGTTTATGTTAACTCTTGTTTCTTGGGTTAAATAATGGACTTAAAATTTTAAAAAAACAAAATCAAATTTGTTGTTTTAGAGTGACTATAAAGGTACTGTCTACTCGCTAAAGTAAATTTGGTAAATCTAGACAAGAAGCAAATAAAGGCCACGGCGGGCAAGGCAAGCAGAGGTTCATGGCTGTTTCTTTTGGTCACAGCCATGGTTCACAGAAGCCACCCCCAAGGGAACAGGACTTGGAAGAGGGCTATTCAGGTGTGAAAGTCAAAGTTGCAGCTTGTGACAACTGTTCTTTCCCTTCTGTGGGTCAGGGATGCTTCTGAGAATCTGATAAAGGCATTGGACCACCTACCCAGAAAATTACCCAGTGTACTTATGCATATAACTTTGCATTCAATTTCTGTGGGACCCTGAAATGTCAGAAGACTTGCAGGCTCTGCAGGAATTGTTTCTGCTGAGAGCCATGTCCCTGCCAGGGATCATCCCCCAGGGGCTTCTCGGTGCCTGTGGGGGGCCTCCGTTTAGAGCAGCCACGGAGGCTTTGGACTCACTCGGGGCTGTGATGTTCACCCGCCACCAACCACCTCTGGCTGCACACAGGGGATTCCTTTTCGGGCCAAAGGACCAGCTTGGAGATTGGCTCTGGCCCTTTTCTTAGCGGGGACAAAGCTCTGAGCTGAGAGGAGGAAGATCTGGGTTTCAGTTTGTTCTGCGCTTCTTACTCACCATGTGACCTCGAGTAAGTCACTCCACCATTCTGAGCCTCCCTTTCTTTGCTGAATAGGAATAATAATTCTTGCCCTGTCTGCCTCACAGAGTATAAATCCAAAGAGTTAACAGATGTGGAAGTGCTTCATAAAGTGAAAAACATGACACCAATATGAGGGGTGATAAATAACCATTAAAGCAACGAACATTCATTGAGGATTTACTACGTGCTGCCGTTGCATTAAGCACTTTGTCTCCATCTCATTTCATTCCCACAACTGTATGAGGTCATCACTCATTGTTTTACCTTATTACCCAAAAAAAAAATGTGGGGCTCAGAGTAGTAAAGTAACTGCATAGGCTACACAGCTGCTAAGTGGTGAAGCCAGATTTGCAAAGAATAAAGAAACTGCTGCCCCAGAGCAGTAGGTCTTTTGTTTGTTTGTTTGTTGGGGGGTTTGGTTTTGCTTTAATTTGCTCAGGCTGTGCGGCACACGGGATCTTCGTTCCCTGACCAGGGGTTAAACCTGGGCTGGGAGTGAACGCAGTGAGTCCTAACCACTGGACCACCAGGGAATTCCCGAGCGGTAAGGTTTTGTAAGACGCAAGGATCAGGGGTGCAGAGAGGAAGCTCATCTTTGTCACGTGTCCACTAGCTCATCGGGTACTTTAGCCAGTTGCCTCAGAAGAATCCTGAGAAGTAGGTTGCATGTGTAACACCCACGGAGCACATGAAACAACAGTGTCTGACACATAATAACCAGTGAAGTTGCTCAGTCGTGTCCGACTCTTTGCCATCCCATGGACTGTAGCCTACCAGGCTCCTTCATCCATGGAATTTTCCAGACAAGAGTACTGGAGTGGGTTGCCATTTCCTTCTCCAGGGGATCTTCCCGACCCAGGGATTGAACCTAGGTCTCCTGCTTTGCAGGCAGACGACTTAACGTCTGAGCCACCAGGGAAGTCTGACACGTAATATGTCTTTAGTAAATACTAGCTACTGGGATGGTATTATTATTGTAATACCCATCGTACAATGAGAAAACCAAGCCTCAGAAAAGTGCTCTGGCCAAGGCTATATAGTCAATAATTAGCGGAGCAGGGCTTGGTCTTCCAGTGTTTTCAGCCTCAAAGTTCGTGCATTTTCAGCAGACTGTCTTCTGCACAAGGAATGCGGGCACGCTTTCCCCCAGACCCTCCCCTTTCCATAGACCCCGTGGCCTTGAAGTTCCAAGTTCTGTGGCCACCAGACCTCTGGCGTTTGTCAGTAGTGCTGCCTGGGACCCCTTTGGACTCACTGCACTAAATCGACAGGTCTGAGACTTGGTACCATCTCGATTAGACACTTGTTGGCCAGGTTCCCTGTCTGTCAGTGTGCCGGCTGGTAGGCCGACAGGCACAAGCCTGCAGCCCTGGGGACTGTCTGGTCTGAGCAGCAAGCAGTCCTGTTAGTGGCTGGCTGGCCCCACAGCCAAGCCCTGCAGGCTGGAGGGGAGGATTAGGGGAATGGCCAGATGACTGATAGGAGACAGCGAGTCTGCACAGAGCCTAGAGAGGCTTTCTCTCCAGCTCTGGTTTTATTTATGCATCATTTAGACCCCAGCGATTTCCCAAAATAATTTGACATGGCTAATGGCTTAGGTCTATCTGGTGTTTCTGTCTACAGAGCACAGCGATTTAGTGATCTGATTTGAGTCATGGAAACATCTATGGAGATGGGTGACATAATTTCCATTTTACAGATAAAGGACATTGAGGTGTAGGTAGGGAAAGTAATCTACTCAAGGTCACATAAATGCACAACAGTCAGAACTGAGACTCAAGTCCAGGGTTTCAGATTCTAAAGTTGCTGTCTTTTCCCTATGCATGCTGCTTCCTAACAAAGTATACACTGGAGGTAGGGGAGGAGGGGCTGGTGTTTAAAAGGAGGTGGAGAGACAGTGCTAAGCCTGGGGCCAGCATGGAGCCGGCAGCCAGACTGAGAAGTGTGTGTCTTGCCCCTGGGATTCTTTAGTGCCTTGCTCATGTGCAGCTCCAAGGGCCTCTGACTGAAGGCCTTTCCTTGGGCAAATATGTATCCTCTGAGTAGATAGCTTGCTCGCTGGCCTGGGAAACCTGCAGTTCAGGAGCCAGCTTCCCGGAGGCTTACTGGGGCAGGGAGCTTCTGGAGCCGTCCAGGAATCCCTGGGGGCTGTTCTTACCTTGTGTCCTCTAACTCAGCACAAAGTCTGGATCACCAGGAATTCTGAGCCGCCTTGCCCTCTGGTCCTGCCTGACCTTCTCTGCGACCAAGCCGTTTTGCCTGTGCCAAGGGTCAAGAAGGGAGCCTTAGAAATCCCTGGTTCTGATCCTCCATCCTTGACAGGGAAGTGGAGGGTGAGAGAGGTAAGAGCAGCCACTCTTCTTCTCAGACAGTGTGTTCATGAGCGGTGTTGCCAGGGCCCCCAAGCCATGTTCCCATGCCCTCAGCCTTGGCCTTGCCATTATTCAAACCCTATCCAGACTTCTAGCGATCTGCCTGCATCCCTAGCTCCAGGCAGACTCTTGTCTAGCCTTGACTCGGGCAAGTGTGACAACAAGGTTGGCAGCTCTCCTTGCAGACCCAGCCTGCTGCAGTCTCATTGGAGGCAAAGGTTCATCCCAGCTGTTGCCAAAATCCCAGCCTGGAACAGCCAGATGTCTTTGACCTATCCTGTTACCGGAGCCAGGGAATGAGATCAGCCTGATGAATACAGAATACAGGGATGGGAAATCCCTCCCTCTAGTCCCTCCAGATCCGTTAGTATTTGAGCAGGGCACATGGGTTTTACCATAAACACTAATCTGAGATTCTTGCAACAATGAATGTACCCCAGTCCCTTCAAGAGTCTGTGTGGCATTCCCATATCTCTCCCTTTGCTTTCGGGTGCAGGATAAGCCCCAGCCGAAGTCAAAAGCACTTGTCCTCTTAAGTAAAAGGGACTGCAGTGATTAGGAATGACTGCAGAAAGGTGCAGCAAGCTTATTTACACCAGTACTTGCAGATGAGAAGGAAATTGGTTAAATGAAATATGGGACTGTATATTGCAAAACATGCTATAAAATGGATTACTGCTGACTGTATCCTCTTAATACATCAGATTGTTCCCAAGTAGTAACAAAATGTTGGAAAAGGGAAAATGATTATATTGTTAGGGAATTTTTTTTTTTGAGAAACGCCCTCTTCTTCAAACACATAATTAGTAATTTAGTTTGCCTAGTCAGAAGAAAATGAGTTGTTTAAAATTATTTAATTATATTCAAATATTTTTTGAGCATTGGATTATGTTCCCAGCACTGTGCTGGGTTCCAGGGATTCAGAAGCAAATAACACGTGATATCTACCCTCTGGGAGCTCAGTTTAATGGAGTGCTAAGGGGGTAAGTGGTACACTGGTACACATTTAGAGCCCAGCATCATGGGGGTGGTCATAGATAAATAAGCATGATTTGTATCAGGAATTAGGGAAAACGCTGCTAAGAAGCTGATGGCTGAGCTGGGTTTTGAAGGCTGATGGGAGCAAGAAACAACTTGGTATATTTAGGACTGGGACTGTGAAGTGAGAGGAAAAAACAATGTTTGGAATGAAAGTGGGAAGTAGGGAGCATGACATGATGCTTATTTCCAATCAGATATTTCAACTCCAACACTGAAGAAGCCAGAGGAATTTTACCTTTCAATGACATGCTGTTGAAGTGAGGAGCTAGCATTCATTTTTATATGTACTATTATTATTATCATTATTTACTAATATTACTATGGACATTGGTATCTCAAAATGAAAAAGCAAAGTTTTTAAAATTTATTTTAAAAATTTTCAGACAGTAAAAACTGTACTTTTATCGTGTATAGTTCTAAGGGTTTTAAAATGCATAGTATCCACCACCACCTTAACCCTTATTCTCTATCTCTATAGTTTTACCTTTTCCAGAGTATTTCCAGAATAAATAGAATCACACAGTATGTAGATATAGAGACAGGCAAGTTGTTAATATAGGAAAGAAATGATCCAATTCATACCTTTTCCAGTTCAGACGTTAGAATACTTTCACAAAATGGGAGGGAAAGAAGAATTAGTGTGATACATGAAAAACTAGTATATATTGAAAACATGCCTTTCTAGTTTTCTGAATCATTGATAAACAGGTTAAGCGAGAAAAGCATGACCTCCCCCCCAAATTATTTTTTTAAAAAATTTTTAAAAATATCCCTTCTCAAGGCTTCCCTAGCCATCCAGTGGTTAACAATCTGCACTTCCAATGCAGGGGGCACAGGTTCGATCCCTGGTCAGGGAACTAAGATCCCACGTGCTGCTTAACGTGGCCAAAAAAATAAATAGAATAGTCTTCCTTGCCAACAAAAGAAAGAAAAGGTTCAAATGTAGGCCCTTTGCAGACATTTAGGTGCTTCCAAAAAGGGTGTCATCATTAGAAACCTATGTGTTGCGGGCATTTTGTTAAATCTGTAGCCCTGTCCCCTTTCAATCCACTCTATTCAGAGTGGTCCAAAAGTATGTTGCAGATAGTTGGGCAAATGCCTTGCTGCAGCTCACTGGTGCAGTCCACTAAGGAAACTCCCTGATCTGTATTTTCACCAAAAAAGAGAATAACGATGACCTGCTAGAGCACCCATGCCAATTCTGTGTGATCACAGCTTTCTGGGCCCAGACCAGAGAAAGGAAGTTCCACATCCGAGCTCTAGGTATCACAACAAGGCTGGTGGCTGATGTGGAATGAATCTGGGGTGTGTGGAAGAGGCTAAAAAAGCATATGATTGAAGACTTTTACATGGTGTTAGCTTTCAGAGTTACACAGGGTGAGATGGCAAGGGTGAGGAGGATAGATTTTGTCCAAGGGCTGAAATCTTCAGGAAGGAAGAAAAAGAGGTATTGGTAAAGAGCTCTTGGATATTTCTCTTATATTCATGAATTTTTATGTTGTGGGAGAGTTATTAATAAATTAAAATTTATGAGAAAAAAATCAATTCCAGATGATTTTTGTGGTTTTTAAAAAAATACTAGATTTTTGTGGTTTATAGAAAAGATACTAGCAAGAATCTGTTGTCGTGGTAAAACTTTCACATCCAAAGGATGAAAGAAGACAAATAAAAGCCTCTCATTTTCCTTCTCTTCCTATTAGTATTTCCCAGCAAATAATTTTCTTGCATATTCTTCTAGAAATTTTCTGCACAGATACAAATATATACATTTCCTATTAAATCAAATGGGATCATACTATATAATACCACGACTTATTATATTTTTTGCTACACAGTATCTTAACGTACATTGGACACCATCTATGTTATGATAGAACATGTAGCTTAATCTTCTGTTTTTAAACAGCTGCATGATATTCCTCAGTGTGGATGCACCATAATTTATTCCAGCCAGTCTCCTGTGGAAGAAGTTTAGATTATTCCCAGTTTCTTTCTTTTACAAATAACGCTGCGGTGAGTGTCCTCGTGCGTGTATCTCCCATCTCCTCTTTCCCACTATGCTGCCAGTTGTCAGCATGAAGGAAAGCAGTTCCTCAGGTCCAGCTTACCTTATGTTCAAATGCTCTTGTCTTCTGTATCCAGGCTGCTTCTCTCTTAGGATCCAGCCACCATTTGAAATTAATCTTTTAATAAGTTCAGCTTCTTTTTAGCCTTTCATCTTTGGAGAAAGACCTCATGTCGCCACATAGGTTTCCCTTGAAGACCTCGTGTTTTCTTCATTATTAGTCTGGGTCTTTTTAAAAAGTAAATGTTCACAATTGTTCCCTGTATTTTAAATTTATAGAATCTAAAACAGGGGACTGTGTTTATCTGATGATCTCTCTGGTCCCTCCTCTCTGAATAGTGGATCCTAAGTAGCCATTGAACCTGGTGAGGCAATGGAATTTAGATTTAAGAAGGAATAAAAGAGAAATAATTTTCACTTTTCTAGCGAGAGTGTTATGGAGCTTCCACTTCTCATCAGCTGGGGGAGGAGGAGAGTGAGGCTGGGAAGTCTGCCACAATATTTGGCATGGCTGGGCTTCCAGATTGTATCTATTTTTGTAGCTGCACAAGTTGGGAGGAGATTAGAAGGATAGTCAAATTTCCTGCTTCAGGTTGTAAATTGATCAAGAGGTGGAAGGAGCACTAGATTGGGAGTCAGAGGACCTGGTCATGGTCCCAGACTTACCAGATATTAGCCACAGGTCCTCGGAAGTGTCCTGTCCCTCTTCCAAACCCTGTTTCCCTCAGCTCTGAACAAAGGAGGTTGGATTAATTGGCTCCAATATCCCTAAATCTCTAAAATTTTATTGTTCTGAAGTTCTAAGAATGTTTATCCATTTTAAGAAACTTTAAGAACTGTGAGAATGTTTACTCATTTATCAAAAAGATTAATTAGGAATATCTGTTAATAAATAAATGCAGAGGTGAATTGAGAGTCAAATCTTTATCCTTGTGTCCTCTGCTTCAGAGCTGTGATTCTAGCAGTAAAGACTGGGCTGAGGGATGTGCACACTCAGGGAAGAAGGTTCTGGAGCCGTGTAGGAGCATCCAGATGAAACCGCCAGAGGCCTCAGAAGCAGAGAAGTCCGCCTGGGCCTGGAGAGAAGCTGCGAGGTGGGCGGGTCTACGCCAAGCTGCGCAGCCGAGTGGTGGGTGGGTCTCCCTCTCTGAGGGTCCCTCTCAGAGCAGAGAACTGGAGAGGGCCGCTGCAAGCACGTGGACATGCAGTGTTCCTGGTGGGTCTCCCTAGCTACATGTGTCTGAGGGCACCACTGGGCTGGGCCCTTCCTGGGTGTACCCACCCAGGTCTCTCCAGAGGCTGCAGTCATAGGGCCCCTGATGCTTCCAGCATCCTTTCTCCTCAAGGCCTTCCCTCTGCACTCAATAACAAGCATGCTTTCTTCAGAGATTGTTCTAAGAAGAACCTTATACTTCTCCAGGATTCTTTGACCTCAGGAAATTTCCAGGCCTGGCCTACATAGAAAACTTCACCTTTTTTTTTTTTTTTGTTTGTTTGTTTGATCTATAAGGCTACTCATACCATCACTTTTTAACAACAGTTTAAAAAAATTTACTGTCTAAGCAAGAAAATGATTTCTATTGAAATAAAGTCTTTTTTTAAGGAAAAAATGGTATGGAAAAATAGGACCAAATTCCAATAAACAAAAAGTGTAAATAATAGTAATCTTAATAATCTCAGTCTTATAATTCTAAAAAATTATAATTACAAGCAATTTATTGAGTACTTCTGTAACATAAGCTCCATAGGATTAAGGGCCTTGACTGTCTTCTTATATATGGCATCTCCAGCTTTCTACTAGTATCTGATGTATAGTGATTGCTATGATCCAGTTGGTATTATTACTGTCCCTGTTTTGCAGATAAGGTAACTGAGGCTTAAGGGTTAAAGAAATGGCCTTGCCTAAGATTACAGAGTTAGGAAGTGTCAGAGCTGCATACTCCAAAACGGTCAACATTATGCTACGTGGAATAAGTCAGAGAAAACAAATCACTACATAATTTCACTTGCATGCGGAATCTAAAGACAAACAAACTTATAGACACAGAGCAGAATGGTGGGTGGCTGGAAGGCGGAGGGAAACAGGAGAGGTCAGTCAAAGGCTGCAGGCGTCCACTTACAAGATGAATAAGCGTTGGAGATCTAATGTTCAGCAGGGTGAGTATAGTTAACAGCACTATGGTATACATGTAAATGTTCTCACTCCACATATAAAAATTATACTATGTGAGGTGAAGGATGTGGTAACTATCCTTATTATGGTCGTCATTTCTCAATATATATGTGAGTCCAATCATCACATTCAGCACCTTAAGCCTATATAATACTATATGTCAATTGTATCTCAAAAAAGCTGGGGAAAATTAGTGGAAGATACCAAGCTCTATAAAAATAATTTTAAAATTTTACCCTAATTTCAGCAGAAAAAGTTGAATTGACAAGGGGAAAAAAAAGCTTCTATTACTACCACATGTCCTTTCTTGTTTCTAGGTCATTTTAAACTACTCAAGGTGAAAGGTCATATCTTGCTTTCTTATGTCTATGGTGAGTGATGGCTTATTGATTTCACTGACTAATCATCTTTTGTAAGTTTCCACCCTTGTAAAATTCCACTGGTTAAAACAAGCCTTTTCTTTAGAAATCAGCAGCATCCCACATATGACCACTGTGGGGTGTGTGAAATTGGAAAATAAGGAAGTAAAATTTACTGCTTTCTTCAGAATTATTATTGTTACAATTTCTAAAAGAAAACGCCATTTGCCTAGGAGAGTTTTAGGATTACTAACTTCCTTGTGAAAATCCTATGAATGTTAGAAGTTAGAAATGTCTCTGAGAGCTGGTGTGTGTTTTGGAGAGAGATTTATTAGAAATCTCCTTCTCTGCCTCATTCCTAAAATGCTAATTTGATGTACGCACTTACCCAGAAGATGACTGATTTGTTCGCTGCCTGATTGATATTTGGCATCACCCCCACACTGCTGCTCCTCGCTGAAAATGCAGGAACAATAATCAAATGTTAAGTTTCTCAAGAACCTTCTTTCCAAAGAAAATCAAACCACTTGCCCTTTGTTATCTCAATTATCTCCAGAGCACCTTGAAAAGAACTTGTTTTTACCTTTATTATGAGAGAGGGAGGAGAACCAGACTGAAGTTAGAAGACCTGATATGGGTCCTGCTCTGCTACTGTGAGGAGTCATAAAAATCACTTTACTGCACCTTTCCAGTCTAGTGGGATTATTGACTGTTGTGATAGTTGAATGAGATGGCATATGTAAATAGAAAATGAAATATATTCTACAAGTTTGGCATGTTGCAACATGTTAGCAAGTTTAACATGTTATAAAGGGCATGGACTCTGGAGCCGGCCACCCTGCGAGTATATCCCAGTTCTGTCACTTACTGTGTGACCTTCAGCAATTTCCCCAACCTCTGTGCTCCAACTCTCCCATCTAGAATAAAGAGGTAACAGTAATACACTTGCCTCGTGGAGTTGTTGTGACAAGTAAATGAGATGCATAAAGAGGCGCAGTGGCGGTGCTTAGCCCAAGTCAGTGCTCAGGAGAAAGGGCTGTGATCAACCCTGGGTTTTTCTGTGAGAAAGAAGTGATATGGTCTACATAAAAATATGCATAAACTGTAAAACACTGCACAAACATTCATCCAGTTAAGTCGCTGAGCTGATGAGGATGTAAAGAAGCTCAGACAGAGGCCCCTACCATCCAGCAGTGCTGATTGCATCCGGAGTTGGAAGTGAGAGAGCAAGGTGTCTCCTGGGACAGTGAAGGAGAAGATGGCAAAATCCAGCTTCCTGGGGAGATACTCTAGTCTGGTCAGGCAGCCTCCCTTCTGGCTGCAGTAAATCTTTACTGTTTGCGATGCACGTTCACAAACTGTCTTGGTATTACTCCTTACCTTAGCTCTGTAACATGGCAGGGTGGATGGAAATATTTTGCAGTCAAGGGTACAGAGGTTTGAAGGCAAAGTGGCTTTCATGAGGGCTCTCTGCTTATAAGTGACGGAGCCTGGGCTCCCTCTTCCTTCTCCTTCCCAAGCTGTGCCCAGTGGCCATCTGTGTCCCAAGCCAGCTCTTGTCAGTGTTCTAGGATATTGTTTTCCCTTGTTCTCTGCTGTGACTATTAGATCCAGAAGGTCTGCTCAAGGAGAGCTGTGTGGATGGTGGGAGAAACGGGAGCTGGCAGAAAGAAGGAGGGGATTGGAATCCTAATCCTCTGAGAGGTGCCCAGTGGGGAACGATGCCTCACAGAGAGGTCGGAGATCGCCGAACATCATGCATATTCACCTCTGCAACCCTCTGTTTCCACATCAGTGAAATGGGCTGATAAAGATCTCCCTACTACTCCAGTCTACTGTAAGCATTAAAAGACATAAACTGTAAAAGGAGCCTCATACTTGGGGTCCCTAAAATGATTGAGTCCTTCTACCTTTTCATCTTGGATGGTATTCAGGAACCCCTGGGAACTTCCCTCCTATCCCCACAGTGACCACATGGGCTCCATCTGCTGAGGGGACGAGAGTGGAAAAGAGCATCTGCCTGGTCTCCCCGATCCCATGACACACCCACCTGAGTTCATGTCTGGAATTTGGTGAAGAAAGAGGAACTGGACTCTATAATTTTTTCTTGACCTCTGGTTCCTTCTTGCTCTCTGTTCCTTTCAGCCAGGGTCACAACCTAGAGTCATCTGGACCAGCCACCCTTACATCTACTTTCTGCTCAATCAGGTTATATCCTTCCATGTATCTGGGAGCTCAGGAGATGCAGGTGCCTTCTAAGAAAACCTTTCGGGTCAGACACTAAGGTGAAGAAATCCTTTTGTATCATCTTGAGAGAGTGGCTCCTTGAATTACTCACACGATAAAGAGACATGTACACATTTTAGTACCATTATTTTTATATAGACTTCTTTGTTTAAGAACAGCACTAAGGCACTCTTGAGGAAAGATATCAGGCAAACAGCTTTCCTCTCCAGGAAGTTGGATTTACTGAGATGAGTTTTTGTGCTAAGTTCCAGCTCCACCCAGAGCCTCTTCAGGAGGAAACAGGTAGGCCTGACCCCCATTTCTCTCTGCTGTGATCCTGGACATTTCCTCCTGCATCAGTGGCCAAGTAACCCAGCTACTCCAGCCATAGCAGATTGGATCAGGGATGAGCACTTGACTTGTAGACAGGCAGCCAATCTTTAGGCTGTCCAGTGAAAAAAGAGGGAGGACTGTGAAGAACTAGACCAATCAGATTTTCTCTCTCGGGGAGCTTAATGGAAGATGTTAGCATAGTAGCCATTGGTATTTGGAGCCAAGGCAAAAAGACATGTGGAAAAAATCAGAGTCAGAGACAAAAGTTATAGGAAGGCTTGGGCTAAGGATCCTCCATTCCACTGGTGACTGTGTTGGTCCTGCTCTGGATCCTGAGCAACTAACTGTCCATTTCTGAACAATTCTCATTGTATCCCTATAATGGAGTTCCTCTTCTGTCTGGGAATCTGGCTGGGAGGTTTTCCCTCCATTACCTTTGGACTTGGTCAAGGGTGATAAGCTTGGTTTCTTTGCTTCTACATTTATCCTTTCAATAAATAGTTCATCCTTTAAGGTGACCTGAGTGAGTCTTTATTCTTTGGACCGAGGATGTCAAACTGTCCAACGCCAGTGAGCTCCCTTTTGATTCCTGGAGGAGACAAGGCATCAGAGAAGCTGAGCTGACACCCTCAGAGCGGCCTTCCCTGACCGCCCAGCTGGAAGCAGTAAGCCGTCCTCACCTCCGGCTAGTCACACTGTCAGGACCCCCTGTGTGTTCTTCACTGAACTTACCATCAGATAATATGATCTTTGTATTAACTTCCTGTTGCTAACATAACAAATTACTACAAACTTAATGCTTTAAAACAACTTACAGGTCTTCCTCAACTTCCAGTGAGGTTATGTCCAGATAAATCCATCATTAAGTTGAAAATAACCTAAGTCAAAACGCATTTAATACACCTAACCTACAAAACATCATTGCTTAACCTAGCTCTTCTTAAACATGCTCAGAACACTTACAGTTATCCTATGGCTGGGCAAAATCAGCTAACACAAAGCCTATTGTATTTTTTTTTTTAAAGTGCCCAGTATCGTATGGAATTTATGAAATACTGTGCTGAAAGTGGAAAGCAGAATTGCTCTCTGGGTACAGAATGGTGGTAAGTGGTGTATCAGTTGTTTACCCTCATGACCGTGTGGCTGGCTGGGAGGTGAGGCTGCCACTGCCCAGAATCATGAGACAGTATCATGCCCCATATCGCTAGCTCGGGAAAAGATCAAAATTCAAGATGCAAAGTACAGTGTCTGCTGAATTCATACCACTTTTGTGCTATCAGAAAATCAAAAATTGTTAAGTGGAACCATTGTAAGTTGGGGACTGTGAGTACATGTGTTCTCTTAAAGTTTTGGAGGTCAGAAATCTTAAATGAGTCTATGGAATGCTGGCAGGGCTGATTCATCATAGAGGCTCTGGTAGAGAATCTATTCCTTGCCTTTTCAAGAGGCTGCTTGCATCCTTGGTTTGGGTCTCTGCATCTCCTGGCCTTTTCTCTCCCTGCTTCTGTCTTCACATCACTGTCTCCTGTCTGTCATTCCCGAACCCCTCTTTTGCCATATAAGGTAACATTCACAGGTTCCAGGGGTTAAGATATAGGTTTCCTTAGGGTCCACTATCCAGTTTACCACAGTCTTGTTCGTATATTTACTTGTTTATGTTTTTAACTCTCCTTTCCATCCTCAGTAATAGACCTTCCATGGGAGCAAGGATCTCATCTGCCTTGTTTACCACTGTGTTCCCAGGGCCTGGGATAGAGCCTAGTGAGAGTACATGGTGAGAAATAATTCTGGAATGAATACATAAATGAATTAATAGAATGACAAAATCTCTAATATTCCAAAGGCTCCTTTGGTCTGGAATCATATTCTCTTTTGGATCTTCTAAACCAACGTTTCTTAAGCCAATCTGTTGTATGGGGTTCTATTTCTGCAAGATGCTTTATAGGAAAAAAGTAAAAAATACTGTGGTCAAATAAGTTTGGGAAATACACTTGCTATATCTTCTTAGAGACATTCAGTGCACATTAGCATTAAATTCTCTGGGAAATCCCTTGATAAAGAAACTTCATTAATTGATTACACAACCCAGCAATTCTGAAACTTGTTTGACTAGAGTTCTTCTTTTCTTTTCTATATCCTTTATTAATAATATCATTTCACAAAATTAATGTTCAGGAACTCATGTTGGGAAATGCTGCTCTCGTTGGATTGTACCTTTTTTTTCCCCTTTTCCTCTGAGTTTGTTGAAACCTTTTTTCTCTCTCCTCCCCTTTTAAATTTTATCTCTCACCTTCTTTGGTCTCAGCATTCCTGTGTTCTTACAAGTCCGCCCCCCATCTACCTTCCCATGCCTCCTTACAGGTCCTTCTTGGAGAGCACTCTATAGCTCCTGGGCTCAGGCCTGTGGACACTGTCCTTAAGTGTCCTCCCTCACCACACTGTTGTATTCAGCTTTGGTTATGTGACCCTACTTCTGTCTCATGGACATTTTCTTTTAAGTCCAAGTTTTTCAAAGATAAAAGGAAAGTTTATTCCATGATTTTAGCTATGGCTCAGATGAGGGGTAAGAAATGTTGTCAACCCATTGACAACTTACCTACCAAATGTCCTCACTTGAGCTCTGGAGGAGTTGCAACTTGGGGTTGGAGTTTCATCTTCTGGAAGATTAATCCTGCAGGCATGGACACTCAACTTGATCTTCTAGTTGTGTGGGAGCATGAGCTGGACACCACCACCTCAGTGGAGTCCCAGAAACTATTGCTTGGATAGACATTTGTTTTGTTGGAACCCCAGGTCTGTTGAAATGTTTGTTCTCCCCAAATTAAACGGCAAGCTTTGACTAATTTTCTGTTCCTGGCACATCTCCAGGATCCAACCAGTGTAACTGAGGTCCCACAGTAAACACATTTTAGTGTAATCATACCTTTCTGTTACTTCATTTTTCATAGTGCTTTCACCTTCATTATATCTTGTCAAGTTCTCTCAACAACACTATGGGCAGTACTATACCCATTTTACAGATGAGGAAACAGAAATGCAGGTTCACCCGGTCAGTGAACCGTGATATTCAAGACTCAGCTTCAGAACTTTGCTCTTTTATAGCTACATTCATATAAAAAAGAAATGCGCAAATATTTGTAAAGTGCTGTCATGTTTAAAGTGCATTTTATATACACTATATATAAAATATACAGAATATTTTATACACTTGCAAGGATCTTATTTAATCCTTGCAAGTGTTCTGCAGAATAGGCAGAGCAAGTATTTTAATCCTCACTTTATGAGTGACAGAAACTCAGGCTCAGGCTTTCCCAGGTGGCGCTAGCGGTAAAAACCTCGCCTGCCAGCGCAGGAGACATAAGAGACAAGGGTTCGATCCCTGGGTCGGAAGGTTCCCATGGAGGACGCCATGGCAACCCACTGCAGTATTCTTGCCTGGAGAATCCCATGGACAGAGGAGAGTAGCCTGGCAGGCTACAGTCCGTAGGGTCGCAGAGAGTCTGACACGACTTAAGCGATTTAGCAAGCAGGGATTAGATATAAAAACAGCTTCCAAATTCATGCATGAAACACTTTCAGGCACCCGAGACTCTCTCATATCCCAGAGTTCTTGGAAGCCTCATACTGAGAGTAAAGATACAAAATATGTGGAAATTTGAATCTAACCAACAAGCTAAGGGTAACAACTGGCTGAGATATTTAAGATATAAGAGTTAAACGGTAGAGACCTTCGTTTTGTTCCCTGAGGGCAGCAGCTTTTAGAGATGGACAGTGTGTAAAACACCCGCAGTGTATTCCAAGGGCAGAGTCAGCGAGTAAAGGAGATTTTACCCCTTATCTCGGTTCCCTATTCACTGTCTATCCTCGTTGTCAGGAAGCTTCTTTTTTATTTGTAAATGAATTCCCTCTTGCTGCAATCTGAATCCTTCTCCTCTGGTTCTGCCCCGGGGGAGAGGAACCTGGTTTGTCTCAAGCCTTTCCTTTCTGTTTCACTCTGGCTGGAACAGGGTTGTCTGGGTTTTAGTTCCCCTATTGCCTCTGCATCCTCGCCTTGAATACTTCAGTAAAGGAAGCCCTCCCCCTTCAGCTTTTGAAAATTGAAGTAATTAATATGAAAGCCACCCTTACAAAAAAAAAAGTTATTTACTACCACCCCGCGTCAGGGTGGAAGAATTCCGGTTAGTGACAGGGTATAGGTTCAAGGTGACTCCAGGACACGGAGCAGGGCTGGAGGTCTCTGCCCCCGAAGCTGGATTCTGACAAGGCCTCGAGCAAGGCCACGTGGTCCTGCCTCTGTTAGCATGTAAGCTACACTTGGACCTGGCCAAGCGTTCCTGTCTTGGGCCCTGGAAGGGCTCGTCCCCTCTGCCTCGTGAGGATTTGTTCCTGAGGGGAGGTCACCTGGCAACTCCTGACTTGGAATTTTCTCCCCTCCTCACATAGAATAATTTATGGAAAGCCCCAAAATAAGCTCCTTAAAATATCCAAACGTTGTTATTGTTAGGTTTTTTTCTTTCTTTCCCCCGAAGCGTTTTACATCCAGGCCTCCATCAGGCAAATTTCGGATAAAAGGTGATTAGTGTTTTGGCAGAATTTTCATGAGGCTTTCTCTTGTATTCCCGCCAAAGAGCTTGCCAGGCCCAGATTTGATTAAAATGGCAGTGGGCTCTGCTACTTGAATGTAATTAGAACCATTCATTAAAGCTTTTGCTGACAGTTTGGCAACCTGTGCATTTTTGCAAAGTATGGCCAGCAGCCCATGGAAACAGCTCAGGGGAGGAGCAAGGGCCCAACAAACAGCACAGGCCAAGCTCTAGGGACGGGACATCCTCCACGGCTAGGAGCTTTCTGCCTGGCCAGGCTGGCATTCACAGCCACGGAGAGCTCCTTTAATTGGATTAAGGGGGATGGGAGGGCTGCCTTCTTAAGGAAGCCGAAGCTAAGCAGGTTTATGCACCTTAGAAGGTGCATTTCATAGAGAATTCAGTGTGCTCAAGTTCTAATGACACGCACCCTTGAACAAACCCATCTTCCAAGCACATAGCTGCCCCGGGCAACCAACCACTTTCTAACAAGGCGAATGTCCTATTCTTTCCACCTCCGGTGCCTCATACAAGGTCTGACACTTACTAGACACTCCACAAATGTTAATGAATAAAGACCAGAGGAGAATTTTTAAAAGAAAATTATTTATTTTGACATCAGTTTTCAGAGGTGAGGGTCTCCCTGCCTCCACCTTGCTTTCTCCAATCTGTTTGCCACAGTGATCTTTCTAAAATGCCAATCCGGTCATCACTGCGCTTAACCATTTCAGTGGCTTAACCATATGGGTATGGGGAGCCTGCGTGGCCCTTGATTACCGCCCTGGTTTTAGCCCTCATCACCTCCCCTGTCTTCTGTGCTTTGGTCACTACAAATTCCAAGCAGTTCCTGACCTAGGGTATTAAACTTTCACTTTTGCACGAGCTGCGGCTTCTGCCTGAATGCTCTTATGCTGCTGTATCTCCGTCTGATCCACTTCTGTATATCTGGAGTCCTTTGCCCGAATGCCACTCCCTCCATGTAATCTTCCTTGTGCAACTCAGAAGCACTCCAGAACAGTTTTTCTGGTCCCTGTCTTTGTGACCAGCAGAGTTTACTGAAATAATCTTGTGTGTGTGTGTCTCAGTCCAACTAAGACAGAGACTAGGCCTTATTCACCTCTGAATCCTCAGAGCCTGGCTCAGGACTTCAATATGATCAATGCTCAGGAAGAATGGTTAAATATAAGGAATCTGCCTTGATTTCTAGGTCTCAGCCATTGTGCAAAACGATTGTGATGTCATGTTTTGGCTCACAGATGGTTGGTTCTGCCCTTGGCAGGTGGCATCTGTAAGACAGTTCACAGAATAGTCAGGGAGGTGTGTGCCTGGCCCCACAAAGACGCCTCATGCCAGGGAATCACAGCCCAGTGCGACGGTTCAGTTCGCCGTGCAGGTCCTCCAGCACCCGTTCCCTGCCCGGTCCCTGCACCGACATTGACTCTCGTGTCTGGGGGCTCCACCCTTGGCACTGTCCACCCTGACTCCAGAAAATGCCTTTGGCTTTACTTTGCTGCTCGGATCTGACCTCTTAGAGTGCTGCGTGCTCACTGCAGCCACACTGTATCACACCTCGCCACCCCACTTCACAGGCCGCAGTCAAGTCAGAGAGGTTGCATGACCACGCTGAGAAAGACAGCCATACAGTCCAATCTTCAGATCCTGTGTGATATGCCGTGCGCCACGGCCACAAGGAGAAAGGAGGAGGTGGAGCCCCAGTCGTTCTTAGATGGAAAGAGCAAGGAATCTGAAAGATTTTAAAGTGTGGTTCACGACTGAATTGCAGTGAAATGAGAGTTTGAAGTCACCTGACTTTGGTAGCAATCTTAATTACCTTTTGTACCCCGGTGCTATGCCTGTTGGCAGCAGTTGGGTCCCTTGCCCCGTTTTGAAAGTATAATCCCGTCTAGAAAGGTGACATTGTTATTGGGACAATGTGACATGCAGCACTCAGAAATCGCCATATCGGCACAACAGATTCATTGTTCTCGTGAAAAGCAAAGTATATATATACACACACACACATATGTATCTGTGTATTTGTGAAAGTGTCAGTTGCTCAGTCATGTCTGACTCTTTGTGACCCTATGTACTGTAGCCCACCAGGCTCCTTTGTCCGTGGGATTCTCCAGGCAAGAATACTGGAGCGTGTAGCCATTTCCTTCTCCAGGAGATCTTCTCAGCCCAGGGATCAAACCTAGGTCTCCGGCCTTGCAAGGAGATTCTTTACCGTCTGAGCCACCAGGGACGCCACCCCCACCTCATCTAAGTATATTTATACACACACACACACACACACACACACACATACATATACATATATACATTTTTATGTATATATATATATATATATTGAATTATATAAGTTACATAAATATATAAATTATACAGATAGATACTTGTTTACCTAGATATATGTCTATATAGATATTAAAGAGACACACTAAAAGCTTGGGAAAAAATGTAGGATGGAGGACTCATATGAAGGGGACACTTTCACTTATTTGTATACTTCGTTGAGAGAATTCAAAATGATATTTTTTACTTTTTAACATTATTCTACATTTGTTTAGCAATTTTACTTCCAGTAATATATCCTAAGATGATAACTGAACAATGTATGTGAATTGTGTACATGTATAATAGTGTTCATTGCAATGGCATCTGTGTACATAATAACAAACTTCGGAGATAATATAAACATTCAACAATGGGCACTGATCAAATAAACCATGATATTTCCTTAGAACGAAGTTCATGGAGCCATTAAAAATAATCTTGTAGAAAAATATTTATTGACGTGTGTAGTCATTCACAATATATTGCTGAGTGAGAAAAAAGATGAAACAAAGTATACATAATGATATAATTTTTATTTACTAAATGCACATGCATATAGAGAGACAAAGTCTGGAAGGGCTACAACAAAATGTTATCTGTGACTTATCTTTTGGGGATAGGTTGAAAAGTGTCTTAATTTTCTTTTTGTGTTGTATGTATTTTCCAGTTTTCCTACAATGAAAAGAAATCACATTTATAATAATTTAAAAAGTTATAAATCAGAATTGTGCCGCCTGGAGTTCAGCACAAACATGGGCCTCCAACTGGGGCTTTGCCATTTGCCAAGGAAAGCGGAGAAACCAACTGTTTGGTTTCACACATGATGTTGGCGAGACCGCAGCCAAGGGCAGCATTTGTGTATGAGTGTGACCACTGAGACCAGTGCCCGGGAACTTGATCATCACTCACGCCCACGTCCTTTGCATATTGTTCCCAGTCTGGTTGAGATGCTGCTCAGAAGATGCATATTTCACTAAGGAGAGAAAAGTCTGAATCAAATTGTTTTTTTTTTTCCTCTAGCTGCACCATGTATTTGCACCAATATTTATCCCATCTGTTCTGAGAGTCTGCTCCCCTCTACTTACCAAAACTTTCATCAGCTCCGCATCATTTATGAAGTCTTTGGCCTGGCACGTAAGGTCTTATGAGGTCTCCCCCTAGCTTTCTTTCCCAGCTGTCTCTCCCTCCCATCCCCTTCAGGTAACTTCTGCTCGAACCAGTCGGGACTGCTCACCATTTTCTAAGAGCTCAGAATCCTTTCAGCTGCCACCATCAGAAACCCGACCTGACTTATAGAGGAAGGAAGTGTGTTCTCTCACGTAACAGGGAGTCCAGAGATTGGGTGGGCTACAGGGATGACTGATTCAGCAGTTCAATGATGCAATCCAGGACCCCACCCCCCTGCTCTGCCATTCTTGATAATGGATTCAGCCTCAGACCAGAAGCAATTGGCTCCAGCAGCTCCTAGGATCATACCCACACATGGTGATATCTTGAAGAGAGAGGAACACCATCTTTCCTGCGGTTTTTTCCTTGGGATAGTAAACTCCCTGTCATCTCTCATTGGCCAGAGACAGAATGCATGCTGTTCTCAGGCTAATTGCGGACAATCATGAGTGGCATCACTCTTCAACCAGTCAGGGCCATCTTAGAGTTGGGAGAGGACTCAGTCTTCCTGACGCATGGAGCTGTGTGATAGAAAGGTGAATGTCTGAAAGAAATTTGAGGTTCGTTTAGGAAGAAGGGGAATGCTGGATGGCCACTCCACCAAACTGACGTGTTCTTTTCCGTCTCATGCACTTGTTCACATGGGTTCCCCTGACTGGATTGCCCTTCTTGCTAATCCTTCTTGTTCAGATTTTAGCCTTTTGTCCATCTTTCACAGCTTGACTCAGTCGACATCTCCCATGAAGACTCTAGTCTCCCCAGCCAGCTGTAATGTCTTTTCCTCTGCTAAAACTGTAGCATGTTTTATTTACTTATTTTTACTAATTGCCTTTAACATAGTCTGCTATATACCATGGTTGTATGTGAGTGTCTCTGTTTTTTAAACATACTAGGCATTACGAGATTAATCAATGCATTTGTTAGACAAATTATGACTCAAGGTCAGTGTGACCAATGTGTAGTTTCCTAGGCCAGGCATGGTATATGTGCTCTATTCTTTCCCATGTGTGTGGAAGATAGAATTGACTGTAGCAGTATTTTTAACTAAGCCTGCACTCAGCCTCAGAACCATTCTCAGCATGGTGCTCCAGGAAGCTATTATTAAATGATTAGGGCTAATGCTGCAAACAAAACCTATTTGCCATTTTTGGCCCAATGTATGTAAGATACAGGTCAGTCTTCAGAGGCAAAGGTGAGAGTTGGGTGGAATAGAAATAGAGATGAGCAATGCATGGTTCCCTTGATCCAGGAACCTAGAGCTGAGGGAGGGAGCATATACAAACTCTTCAAAAGCAAGGCCTGAAGTGGAGAGTGACGTGGAGAAGTCCTCATAGTGACCTGTGTGAATGTGGGATGTTAGGGAAGACTTCTTGGAGGAGGGGTCTCTCCATTTATTCTGTGTTCAGTACATATGCTTAACCAATCCCCTGGCTGAACGTTTAGTTTATTTCTTTAAAGAATTTTTTTTATCTTGACCTTTTAATTTTACTGCACTCTTGTCACAGCGCTGAGATAGAGGTGAGACAGGTACTTGTTCAATATGATTAATAATACTAGAGTGAACAGCCAAGTGGCCAAGTTTTCATATATTTTTAATTATTCACATAGGATAAATTCCTAGAAATAGAATGGCTAAGACAAAGAGTATGTACATCTTAGGGATGTACTTACATGTTGTTAGGGATATACATGTATATTCATTCTTTTTGGAGTCTCATTTATGTAAATATATCATAGCTTATTCAGTTAATCATTGGGTAAGATAAATCATATTGCAATAAGTAGCCTTGTACCTATATTTTTTTCTATTTTTTTCTAGTGTGTCTTTGAGTTAGCACCCTAGAATTGGAATGTTTATGTCAAAGGATAAACACATATTTTTATAAATATTAACAAATTCTCTTTAATGGAGATGATATCGTTTTACATTCCTGCCAGCAATGTATGACAATGCCTGTTTTCTAAATCTTATCAATAGGCAAACTTTCAGAATGGCATTTCATGTCCTTTTCATTTGTTTCCTTTATTTCAAGCTTTATTAAGCATCTTTCATATGATTAGGAGCCATTAGCATTTTTTCGATGCCAGTCTTGCTCATTTTTCTATAGGTCATTTCTCTTTTTATTTCTGTTTTAGTTTTTTATATGTGAGGAATAGTAACCTGTTATAAGTTCATGTTTTTTCACCTTGTCATTTGTCTTTTACTATATTTTGATGTATTTTTGCAGTGTAAACTTCATTTTTTGAACTTTTATGAAGACAAGTATATCAGTCATTTTCTGTGGCCTCTAGATTTTGAACACAGGTTGAAATTTTTTCCCATTCCTGTTTTAGAATTGATCCATGCCTTCCTCTATGGTTGTCTCTTTTTTCTTCCCTTTCTTTCTTTCTCTCTCACTCTCTTTCTGTCTCCTACCCCCCGCCCTTTCTATCTCCCACCCCCCCTCTTTCTTTCTGTCTCCATTTACAACTCTGATTCAATTAGAGTTTATCCTGGTATACAATGTAAGGAACGACCAGATTTTTACTTTTTCCCTCTGGCTATCCATTATCCCAGGTAATCTTTTCTCTGTTATTTGCTTTATCACACAATACATTTTCTTTTAAATTGGGCCTATTTCTAGATTTTCCATTATCTTCAATTGACCTATTTATATACCAATACCACAGTTTAATTATAGAACCTTTTAAATATGTCTAATACTTGATAGGGCTATACCCAATCCCCATTTGCTCTTATTTTGCAAAGATTTCCTAATTACTTTTGCCTGCTTATTTTTGAAGTGAACTAGGTAATCAACTTGTCAAGGTTAGAGGGAAAAAAAAAAACACCTGATGATATTTTTATTGGGATCATGATAAATTTGAAGAGAACAGGCCAGTTATTTTGTAAAATGAGTGTCAATTTGATTGATATTCAATTTATTCATAATTAGATTTAGGGAAAGCTATTGATTTTCATATGTTGGCTTTTATAATGTGCTACTACAATACATTCTTCTATTGTTTGTCTTCTATTCTTCTATTGTTTTTCTGATATCTCTTGGATTTTCCAGGTAGAGAACCAGACCAGCTGCATATACCTAGAGGCTGTTTTATCGCTCCCTTTCCAATTCTCTTGCGTCTGTTGTCAGAGACCCAGGAGGGCATTTGGACCTTGCCCTGTGAATAATGCTTAAATCTTTTCTGACTGCCTCCAACTGTAGATTCACAGCTTGGGAAGGACTAACATTTCCGTGAGGAATTTGCTTTTCCCAAAGTGTATCAAGTCCCCAAGTAAAACAGAGTTCAGTGAGGGATGAAGAGAGTTGTTTGCTGCGTTCACTGTCTGTAAACACTTAGTAAGAATTCATTATGTGTCACAGGTTCTGCTGGGTGATAAGACTTTAAAAAGGTTGATTAGCAGATGGGGAAAAAAATTCATTTAGGCTCTATTTTATATCACAGGTGAATTATTCCAATTATAATAGATGGTCAAATACAAAAGAAACGCCAAATATAAACATAAAAACAAAAACCATAAAACTTTCAGAAAAAACTTCCAGGGTAAAGCAAGGAAGGTTACACATGGTTAAAAAGTCACAAAGAACAAAGACTGGCAGATTGACTACATAAAAATTAAAACACTTTGGCATAGCCAAAATTAAAATGCAAGCCATCAAAAAGGATAAAAAGTTAACGTTTACTCGGAAGATACACATAAATTGAAACAAACAAAAAGCCCCCACTAAGAATGACCTCAGTACCTACAAGAACAAGGAAATGTAAACTAAGACCATAATGAAATATGGACTTTTTACTTATTAAAATTAATTGTGTGTGTGTTATGGTAGAGAGAAATGTTTTCATTTTAAAGATGGGTGCTGAAGTACCATAAATGGCAAAGTCATTTTTTGGGGAAAAATAAGTCACTTTGTTAGGAAGGAAAGCCCCCAGGGCATGGTCTGTAGAGAGTTGCTCTGTAGAGCCAGGAGGGAAGGAGTCTGAGTTTAGGGGACAGTGGGTGTGGATGTGTGAGGGGTAGTTCTGAAGGGGGTGGGGTAAGAAAGACTGAAGAATTAAAATCAGCAAAAACACTGGAGTGGGTTGCCATGCCCTCTTCCAGGGGGTCTTCCCAACCCAGGGATCGAACCCTGGTCTCCTGACTTGCAGGCAGATTCTTTACCATCTGAGCGACCAAGCAAGCCCAAGAATACTGGAGTGGGTAGTCCATCCCTTCTCCACAGGATCTTCCCGAGCTAGGAATCAAAGCGGGGTCTCCGGCATTGTAGGCGGATTCTTTACCAGCTGAGCTACCAGGGAAGCCCCCATAGGGAGAGGAGAGGGAAACAATTTGGTCTCTGGGGAATGGCTTATGAAATTTGTGGAGAGTGATGTGGCTTCCTCTGTTAAAGTTTAAGTTATCTGCTGAGCTATATGCCAGAATCCTCAGCACACATCCACTCCACACGACTGCCATGGGAATTTACAGTGCTTTAAGGAAATCAAGAAAAGGGGGCTATTTTCCCAACTGGGCTGAGACATAACCTAAAGAAGGAGACAGCCCCGGGAGGTGAGAGGCAACCGAGACTGAGTGGCAAAGCTGGCTGCTTCAAACAGAAAGAGACAAGAGATAAAAGCATTTTTAGATTAACAACAACAAATGCATGGCTGTACTGAAAGCCAAAAGGGAAAGGTTTAAGGGGCAGCAATAAGGGCCCCCAGAGTGGTCAGGAGTGGCTGAAGCCACTCGGCCCCCAGAACCTGCTGTGGGGGCCGGGAGCACAGTGTAGGAGGCGGGCGCTTGTCTCAGGCTTGGCAGGGATGCGCCCACCGTCGGAGCACACCAGCACAGCATTCAAACTCGTGGTTCCTGAAGAGTGGGCCCTGAGCCAGCGGAGCTGCATCCCCACAGGAGGTGTGATGACTGCCGATTCTTAGGTCCCATTCCAGAACCACTGGGCCAAAAGTCTGGGAGTGAGGCCCTATATCTTTTATAACACAGGGATTCCATTACACGCGCGTCTGAGAACTAGTTTAAACTATAGCTCAGGGGGGAGAATCCAGTAATTATTATTTATTCATTCATCAATTTATTTAACAGATATTTATTGAGTGCCTGTTGTATGCCAGACATGGTTGTAGACTCTAGGAGTACAGAAAAGACAAGGATAGAGTCCTGGTTCTGGTACCATCTGATAAGGATTTTAGCATTTTCTTTCAGTCGGTCTCACACGCCTCATACTATGTTAACTATTAACTCTCCTTCCAGTTTGTCCAGGCTGAAATCCTTACTGCTGTTCTTTTCTTCTCATACTCCACCTCAGGAAACCTCATTGACTCTACCTTCAAAATATATCCAGAATTCAGTCTCTTATTATCAGCTCCACTGCGCTTACCTTGGCCCGAACCAGTGTTATCCACAATGAATGCAGTGAGAGACGGTGCAGGTTTGAGCCAGGATCAGAGAGAAGGGTAGAGCGGTGATCCGGTGGAGAGCACTGCTCCAACACTGCACCCAGGTGACGGACATAGCGTTCAAGTCACGCTCTGATCCTAAATGCCCGTATGACTCTGAATTTCACTCAGAGCAGAAGCCCCTGTTCTCAGAGTGTAGACGAGGGTCTCTGAGGCTGTGTGTGATCATCCCCGCTCTCACAGGAGTGGTAATTCTGCAGTGTTGCTGGCCACCTCTCTGCGCTGGTCCCCAACGTAACAGAGAGACCCCTACTTCGTGGCCGTGGCACTAGCCGATCCCGCTGTCTCGGACACTCTTCTCTCACACGTCTGCATGGCTAATTCACTCATATCCTTCAGGTTTGGGGCCAGCCCTAACCTTCTCAGTGGCCTTATTTTAAATGGTCTTAGTTAAAACTGTGATGCCAGGCTTACTTACTAATAGTCCTGACTCCCTTCCTACTGCTCACCACTGTTCCCGTAACCCTAGATTCAAGGATGTGATACCGTTTGCTTAGGCCTTGTCTGTATCCTCCATGAGAACAGAAGCTCTCTGAGGCCAAGATCTTTGTCTATGCATTCTCTGCTCTAAACCAAGTGCCCAGACATTGTTCAGCATGTAGTGGGAACGGAATAAACATTTATTGAATTAATAAATAAAATATTTTATGCTGTATATTGCTATTATGAGTCAGCTTTCTTTAAAAAAATTTTTTAGCTTTCTTTTTATGATAGTTTATGGCCATTTATCTCCGGGTTTCAGGAATTAGTTGTTATGCAACTGCTTGACATTCTGCCAGTTTGTTTACCTTACTTAGCTTTTAGGTGGATTCCCTTGGATTCTTAGAAAGTGATCTTTCTCTTTTCCTTTTCTATGTGAATTCCCTTTTTTGGGCATCTGTATAGAGAATCCTTAATGCAATTAAAAACTATAATGTTCTATTCTTTCGGGAGCTTGCCTTTCTGTGGTTTTGCCACTGAGAATGATATTAACTTGCTTCTACATGTATTTTCAAATTCTAAAAGATGATGCTGTGAAAGTGCTGCACGCAATATGCCAGCAAATATGGAAAACTCAGCAGTGGCCACAGGACTGGGAAAGGTCAGTTTTCATTCCAATCCCAAAGAAAGGCAATGCCAAAGAATGCTCAGACTACCACACAATTGCACTCATCTCACACACTAGTAAAGTAATGCTCAAAATTCTCCAAGCCGGGCTTCAACAGTACGTGAACTGTGAACTTCCATATGTTCAAGCTGGGCTTAGAAAAGGCAGAAGAACCAGAGGTCAAATTGCCAACCTCCTCTGGATTATTGGAAAAGCAAGAGAGTTCCAGAAAAACATCTACTTCTGCTTTATTGACTATGCCAAAGGCTTTGACTGTGTAGATCACAACAAACTATGGAAAATTCTTAAAGAGATGGGAATACCAGACCACCTCACCTGCCTCTTGAGAAACCTGTATGCAGGTCAGGAAGCAACAGTTAGAACTGGACATGGAACAATAGACTGATTCCAAATCGGGAAACGAGTACGTAAGGCTGTATACTGTCACCCTGCTTATCTAAGTTATATACAGAGTACATCATGAGAAACACTGGGCTGGATGAAGCATAAGCTGGAATCCAGATTGCCGGGAGAAATATCAATAAGCTCATATATGCAGATAACACCACCCTTATGACAGGACGTGAAGAAGAACTAAAGAGCCTCTTAATGAAAGTGAAAGCGGAGAGTGAAAAAGTTGACTTAAAGCTCAACATTCAGAAAACTAAGATCATGGCATCTGGTCCCATCACTTCATGGCAAATGGGGGGCTGCAAAATCACTGCAGATGGTGACTGCAGCCATGAATTTAAAAGACACTTGCTCCTTGGAAGGAAAGCTATGACCAACCTAGATAGCATATTAAAAGTAGAGACATTACTTTGCCAACAAAGGTCCGTCTAGTCAAAGCTATGGTTCTTCAGTCATGTATGAATGTGAGAGTTGGACTATAAAGAAAGCTGAGCTCCAAAGAATTGATGCTTTTGAACTGTGGTGTTGGAGAAGACTCTTGAGAGTCCCTTGGACAGCAAGGAGATCCAACCAGTCCATCCTAAAGGAGATCAGTCTTGAATATTCACTGGAAGAACTGGTGCTGAAGCTGAAACTCCCAATACTTTGGCCACCTGATGCCAAGAACTGACCTGTTGGAAAAGACCCTGATGCTGGGAAAGATTGAAGGCAGGAGGAGAAGGGGACAACAGAGGACAAGATGATTGGATGGCATCATGGACTCAATGGACATGAGTTTGAATAAACTCCGGGAGTTGGCGATGGACAGGGAGGCCTGGCGTGCTGCAGTCCATGGGGTCACAAAGAGAAGGACACAGCTGAGTGACTGAACCGAACTGAACATGTATTTTATCTGTGAGTGTGTGTGTGTATACCCGCTCTTGCTCTTCAGAAATGCACAAGGATTTTTACTAAGTACATAGCTTTGTGTGTCTCCTGAGAAGCACTGCTGTCTACTAGAAATATCTGAGCTACCCGATTTACAGTCTCACTGTATGTTTGAGCTGTTTCCCACCTCCACGCCAGATTTCCCTCATCTGTAAAATGTGAACTTGGATGAGCTAATCCAAAGAGAGCTGTTTCTTATTGCTACAGTATAGCCACAAAACCTAATTTTTGCTGCTTTGTCTATTGAAGTGATAGATCAAGCTAATAATTTTCCTTGTGTTGGGACAATTTTGCACTTTTGATGGAATCATCCCTTACTACAGTCACTGGCATGTAAACAATGGTCCATGAATGTGTGCTGAAGAAACACCATCATGAAATCTTTGAATAGGAAGAGACTGGGTTGAAATCTAATTTCTCCAAACAATATTCTGTGAGATTTAGAGTCTCAGTGTCATCTTTTGAAAAGGAAGATACTTATCTAAAATATTTATTGTGACAATTATATGAGATTTTAAAAGTGCAAGAGCTTTGCAAACTAAGATGCTATGAAAATATTATTACTATTATTGCAACAAAATATAAGAACTTACTAAAGTCAGTATACTTTATCAGTATTACCGGTTGAAAGAGCACATCTGATTTTTTCTGCTATTTTAGCTCATGATGTGTAATCTAAATACATCTGACTTTCAAGCACCCCCCACCCCCATGCTGCTGCTGCTGCTAAGTCGCTTCAGTCCTGTCCGACTCTGTGCGACCCCATAGATGGCAGCCCACCAGGCTCCCCCGTCCCTGGGATGCTCCAGGCAAGAACACTGGAGTGGGTTGCCTTTTCCTTCTCCAGTGCATGAAAGTGAAAAGAAAGTGAAGTTGCTCAGTCGTGTCCAACTCTTAGTGACCCCATGGACTGCAGCCTACAAGACTCCTCCATCCATGGGATTTGCCAGGCAAGAGTACTGGAGTGGGGTGCCATTGCCTTCTCCGCCCCAACTCCATATCCACTGCTAAATCTAGTTTGCCAGATTATTGATATGCTTCCTAGGACTTCATGTCTCCTGTGACCCTATCACAAGAACCAAGGGTTTCCATATTTTGGCAGATGTTGT